>NC_061792.1:8024779-8624779 GCF_022458985.1 Mugil cephalus
GGGGTTGGATTGGGATGGATGGATGGATGATGGATGGATGGATGGATGGATGGATGGATGGAATTGGATTGGGATGGATAAGAGTGGAGTGGATTGGATTGGGATGGATGGATGGATGGATGGATGGATGGATGGATGGATGGATGGATGGATGGATGGAGGGAGGGACGGACGGACGGACGGACAGATGATGGGGTTGGATTGGGATGGATGGATGGATGATGGATGGAATTGGATTGGGATGGACGGACGGACGGACAGATGATGGGATGGATGGATGGATGATGGGGTGGGATTGGGATGGATAAGAGTGGAGAGGATTGGATTGGTTGGATTGGGATGGATGGATGGATGGATGGATGGATGGATGGATGGATGGATGGATGGACGGACGGACGGACAGATGATGGGGTTGGATTGGGATGGATGGATGGATGGATGATGGATGGATGATGGGGTTGGATTGGGATGGATGGACGGACGGACGGACAGATGGATGGATGCATGGATGGATGGATGGACAGATAGATGATTGGTGTTGGATTGGGATGATGGATGGATGGATAGATGGATGGATGGGTTGGGATGGTGGGTTGGATGGGATTTGACTGGACTGGACTGGATTGGTGGCATTGGGATGGATGGATTCATCTATGTACACATTAGGTGTTGTGTAAGTAAAGTATAGGGTGAGAACAGATAAGTTCCTAAATAAAAACAGGGCAGATGAGAAGAAAGAAAGTCTGAAACCACAAGAACAGACACGTATTGCACCCATTTTCTGCAATCACCGCCATTACTGTAACCAAGGAAGAGGTTGTTCAAGATAATGTTGATTTTGTATCGTAATTTCACAAATTTCACCAATCTCCTCTCCAGTAGGCAGGAAGCTAGTGTTTCAGGTAACATCCCAGAGGAAAAGGACGCGTGTCAGAGGGATGTGTACTCGGCCAGGTGTCATTTAAAACGTCTCACCGTGCAATTTTGCTGAAATTGTAGCCCGCGTTACGACAGGCTTACAGGCAATGGGGCGCTAAAGGATTCTGCACGTGCACGTAAGTGCACGCTGAAAATGAAAGGAGCAGGCAAATGTTTCTAATGTAGAAAATGAATCTGACGGCATTAATTTGGATAGAAAAGGAATAAAAAAAAAAAACTAATTGAAAGGAAGGAACCGCATGTTTACTCTCACATCAGCTCTCATATTCATTTCCTCTCCTCCCTTTTATCGCGGCGCACCGGTGTCCTGCTGATTGTTCACGCTTTGAAAAAAAGCACACACACACGCACACACACAAAACAAAGGGAATCAAACAAACGGAGCGTGCGGTAGAGGAGCATGCGGTGAAGATTTGCCTCCATGTGTCTTTTGTTTTCTCCTGGCTGATACACACCTATGTTGACATATTGAGGCTCGTCTCGCGGGCTTATTAATACGCACAACGTCTCGGGGATTTTGAGGGCGCTTATTGTTCGTCGCACGCACGCCGCATCCGTACTCGCACTAATATTCATAAACAGAGCCTCCCTTGGATCTCTTTCGGAAAGCCGGGCGTACTTTTAAGTCGTCTTGAGGTTCGAAACTTTGTCTGCGCTTCCACGCCTGTTTGCCGTTCCTCATTTAAACCCCGCGACTAGCCTATCTGAACACTTCAGTTGCTCAGTTAAACTGCACAACTAACACAGTGCTCACATTTGCTGGATTAAGAGCATTCTCTTGCTTCATAGGTATTTTACAATGTACTTTATTTTCTCCCTGAAATGAATTTGAACTTGGCTCCGAGAAGTCAAATAGGAATATGAGGCTGAAAGGAGTGAAAAGATGATAGCGAAGGCAGCCGGCGTCTTCTTGGCTGTTTAAAATGTAACATGAATTCTCATTAGGGTTGGAAGGGGGGGGATTGGGGGGGGGGGGCTGCTGCAGATGGAGTAATCCTTGGCAGGCACGGCAGCAAGCTTGCTAATATTTCCAAAAGCATTAGTGCGTCAAGCACATTTGTGTGTGTGAAGAGTGTGGAGGTGGTGGTGGTGGTGGGGGGTTCTGACTGGCGGTGGTTCGGAAGTAGGACGCCCACAGAGGGAAGTCGACGCACCAACACTCCCGGCATCAGCCTGACACACACACACAACCAGAGCTGAATCATCTGAAAAGGGCCGGCGTCGAGCTGCGAAAACCTGCGCGATTTGTTCATGCAAATTTAAGCCCAATCTCGTCCACTTTGTTTAGGAGAGAAGGTTGATGGGAGAGGAAGATTTCTGATAGGAGGAGACGGCTGGGAGTTAAATAAAAAAGATCATATTGGCAGCGAGGAAATAGATTTTGCTCACCGTGGGGAGCCTGAGAGGATAGACAAGGAGGAAGGGTGCTACCTGCTATGAGTTCTGTATAGAAAAAAATAAAATGTCCTACACAGAACTACAAGAATAGTCACAAAAATGTAGAGCAGTAATGCATGCATATCCAAGTCACAACATCTCTCATAGGAACGGACCCAAAGAATCCATTAATTATGGGTAATTTTAGAAGAATATGCTGCTGACGTGTGCAGAACATACCTGATGAGGTTTTCCACAAATGCTCCAGTATATTCTATATAATAACATGCACCGTGGTCCCTGTGATGAATGTTTCTGTGCATTTCTTCTCCCGGTGCATTTCTGACCTTTGGAAATATACAGCCAGCTCTTAGTGTATGGCACCAGCCCAGGCACTGAACCCCGTGGCCCCACGAGGAAATGCTAATCAGCCGGCCAGGACCGGTGGAAAGCCAGCGCCACGGCCGCTCACACCCGGGCCGCCGTGGCCTCTAGCGAGCAGATAAGTCTGCGGCAGACATTCAATATGATGCAAAAAGGCTGATATAGCGGTGTCAGTGCCTGGCGCTGCTCCTTGGGACTACATCTCATGGAAATACAGCAGCGGGATGCAGTCTGCGGGACAGAAAGGTGACCACTGCTGAAAGAAACTGATGACACGGGAGAAAATCTACCACATACATTTGCGCGGTAGTTTGTGCTAAAGGGTATTATAAAGTCAGAGGCACACGTGAGACGTGCGCTTTATATGATTGTGTTGGAATGTGGGTCAAAATGGGGTCGGAGAAATCACCTTGAAGCGAGGAGCTTGAAGCGAGGAGCTTTGAGCTTCTGTTTGCAGAAAATCAAAACATGAAATGGCGAGTCAAAGAACGCCTAAAGAGTCATCAACAAACGGAAAAGAAAGGAGGGTTAAAGGCATCACAGCGCCGCCCACACTGTTTGAGTGACGAGGGTGACAGATGATCTTGGAGGAGTGTGGCGCAGAGAGAAACAACGAACATCAAGGGCCGTCTTCCTTCAGCTTAGAAGATAAGGTGTGTCATTGCGGTATTTACCTTTTATCGTCAGCGTAGAGTCTGACTCAATGACAGTAAAGTTACTTTTGTGAGTTATATTTGTCATGCAAGTCTACTTTGCATTGTTACCAGACCTCACTACATGTGAAGGTCTGTGAGCGTAATTGGTCACGTGGTTGCAAATGTCCAACATGATTACTGGAGGAGTCCACTAGAGGGCGCACCAAAGACCTCCAGACACAATGAACGTCCATATTATTGGGGGAAAATCTGGTAGAATAGACTAGTGGTTAACTAAATTTTCAGCTCTCATGGACCAAACACAACCCTACTACCATTACCACACAATTTTCCCAATATTTACTGCTTCTGTGCGAGGACATAATGGTGTATTTTTGACGGTAGCTACATCAGAAAACAATCACACATTTACGTAGACAGCAACACTGGCTTTAGACCAGCTTTTCTAGTCAAAGAATTCATAAAATAAAAAAAAACTATCTGTACTCTCAGATATTGTGTAGCCAAAATGAATCATTTTGCACCACACGCTAATCCCAAAGCCAAGAATGAAACTTAGAACTCCGTCACTTTGAGAGTCGGGATCGCATCATACGACATTAAGTTCACTCATGAAGCTGAATGTGCCTCATTAGTGTATGACTTTAACAACTTTGCAGAGAATATCCACAAAGCACCTCATTGCATCAGCCTAATCAAAGCTTCGGCCTCAGACTGCATTCTTCAGTACTTCTTTTTGAATGTCGCGCTTAAAACTCGGAATAGTATTCTTCAGAGAGGAGAGGACTTTTGCTTTTTGGATTTGGAGGTCGCTGTTATGTATCCCTTTAGAGCTAAAACGTGCACGTTCAAGGACGCCGCTTGGAGAGGAGAGTGCAGCCGGCCCGCCTGCCGCTCCCCGCTCTCTCCATGCATATTACGACTAAAAGCTATTGATTGATAAGATGTAGCTCAGTGATGATTCAAAATTGCAAAATTGAGATATCCAACTACAGGCAGATAGCCCCGCCGCTCGCCTTCCTGCAGCTGCATGAGGAGCTTGAGTGTAAAGAATGGAGATTAGAGTGTTTGTATTTGAATGTGGCGCTGTGCATCCGAACACCCCGACACGCACTTTGTCTTTCTAGGCACTTAACCAGCTTCAAAACAAGACATGTCGCAGGCGGGATGAAGATGAAAAACACATTCTTCATGCTTACCCATGCATTCACAATGCACTCCACTGCTATTTTCTCACACTCTAAAATCTGCCCGGCGCTGTAATTGCACGGGGAGACGACTCGAGTATTGACACACAAACAACGCTCGGCTTTGCAGTATTCGAGGCAAACAAAAAAAAAAAAAAAATGTGCCTGCCATTTCTCTGTCTCTCTGTCCTCAGCATCATCCACCATTTATCTCTTAGCCTTCCATCTACTTTAACTATTGTTCTCCACCTCTGTATTTCTTCTCATGCCCCCCCACTACTCCTCTCTCTCTCTCTCTCACTGTGGTGAGCTGCCTATAGAATGTTAAAAGCTCCTAACACTGTGATGTCTCTGCAGAGTCCGCTGTCCTGAGAGCCGAGGCTGAGTTGAATGCTAAATGGTTCCCCGGCCCAGTTGCTCCCCGCCGCCGAGTCCCAGGCTAAACCTGCGCCCACGCCGGGTGGCGCAAAGCGAAATAGCCAATGCATGCGTCAAAGAGTGAGAAGGAGTGGATTAGGGCACGTGGGTGTGGAGCAAAATAGGGTCACAAAGAGGGCAGCAAATTAGGCCTCTCCTGTGAGCCGCACGTCGTCCAAAAAGAAAAGAAGCTCCCTTTTATCCTGACTCGTCAAGATTTAAACATTTACACATTCAAGTGACGCTTCAGAATGACGTTCACGTCCCTTTCCCAAGCATGTCGACATGCAGCCGGCGCGCCGGGCACAGCTGGAAGCGTTTGATACTAAAGATCAAGTGGCTTTAATGAAATTTAATTCTGCGCAGCAGTGTTTTAATTTATTTTTTCATGAGGGACGGAATTTAAGCAAATTTACTTTTAACCTCGGCTCCGTATCGGATGTGCATTAAAAGCACAAAATTAAGAAAAGTCCAAAAAAAAAAAGAAAAAAAGAAGTGATGATGATTGGGTACCAAACCAATTTCAAAACCAATTTCTGAGGACGTGCGTAATGGACGCTCAGTGCGGAGACGAGGCACGTGCACATGAAACGCCGTATTTACAAGAGGATGTATGCGTGGACTAAAATCCATATGTACAAATTCGCCGACGTGCTTTACAGAGCAGCTGGTGGACGGACCGCCTTCACATCACACTTTCACATCCAATAGCATTAAACTTTAATTCACAGAGCAGTCTTTTAATTATTTTTTCCCCCCTTGGAGGATAAAATTAAGTAAATTTACCTCTGCACCTATCTAATTTGAATTAAAATACAGAATTAAGAACGTCCAACTTTAAAATTGGTTCCATACGTAATCATCCATATGAGTATTTGACTAATGAAGTGAAAGGGAAGAACGTCTTCTCTGCGCTCGAGCTCAAACTTGTCTTCCTCCAATCTCAGCCCGACACATACGCCCTTAGCCGGCCACTTGTAATGTGTCAAGACTTTAAAACTGCTATTTCTCTGCCGTCGTTCACATTTCCACGCCCCTTCCCAATCAAACCCTTTGATCAGAAGTTTCGCCTCGAATGAAAAAGTTCCGTCGTAAAGATATGCCAGAAGTTTCCCTCATATCATTCCTCCCGTTCAAAATAAGTTTATTTTTTTTCCACCAGATTTCCTCTCCTTATAAGTTTTTTTTTTTTTTTTTTCTTTTCTCCAGACTGAAATGACAGTTTTTCAGCGAGAAACTTGCATATATTTGTCAAAATTCCTAAAGTTTGAGCGGGCCTCGTCTGCACGCCCCAGCTCGTCTCCAGGACCTCGTGGTAGCGTGCGGCTCCGACAGAATATGTTTTCTCTCAAAGAGCCGAATGAGTGGCAGAGCCTTCAGCTATTAGATTCCTCTGCTGTGGAACCAGCCTCAGTTTGAGTTCAAGAGTCAGGCACCTGCTCTACTTTAAAGGGTAGGCTTTGAACTTCTATAGTTAAAAACGGCTCAGGTGACAGTCAACCATCCGTTGCTTATGCCGCTATAGGCCCAGGCTGCTGGGGGGCATCCTATTATGCACTGAGCGCCACTCTTCCGCTCTTGATGTGCCACTACTCTTTGCCTCTCTGCCATGAATCCTATGAATTTAGCGGCTCGCTTCCTCATCCTTATATCCTCTTTTTTCTGTCTCTGCCCGGCTGGGCTCCAGCAGATAGATCTCCCCGATGCACGCTGGGTTCTCTTCTTGTTAAAAAGAAGGCTTTGGATTATTATTTATGCTATTTAAGTAGAGAAAATTAAACATAATTTATTTTTTTTTTTCATGGGAAAGAGTAAAATCCAGGCTTATAATGAGTAGTATAGCGCATAGGTCTTCAACAGGGGGTCTGTGACCCCTAGGGGTCCACTGAGGTACCACAGGTGGGCTCTTTGGTCGATTAGCCTTTTTTTATATATATATATTTTTTAAATATTTAAAATTTTAACATGAATCCAACATAATTTAGTAAAGGGATAGCTTAATATTGAATGATAATAATAATGTATAATCATAAATAGCACTAGGCTAAATTTAATATAGAACGGATTAGAGGTACCCTGTAAAGTTTGCTGTTGATTGATAGTTGGTAACAGAAACTCAATGCATAAGTTTGCAGGGCCTCAAGATAACAGGCGATGTATTTTGTGGAAGTGAATGAAAGCGGAAACTCTTGTTTGTTCAAGGATTCTCCGCAGGGCACTCGTAATTAAACCGAAGACGTGATTATAGACGAGACACCTGCGCCGCAAACGAGTACTTATACAGCTTTAGTGTCGCAGGTAAAGTTTAGAGACTCTCAGGATGTATTTTTCTAAGCCACTTTGTGTGTGTTTGAGCCAAACGCTTGCACAGAAAGGATACTGCTGTGATTTGATGGTGCGCATCCAGAAATGTTTTGGGCATTATGAAGAAGTTTAAGCCAAAACACACAGTCTACAAAAACGGAAAGCTAACAACGCACTGGAAAAGACCCAATCCGCTGATGTATAAACTTCCTGGTCCAAATAAAAATGCTCAAGCTAATAAAGGGAGCAGCCAAACACTCGACGCGTTTCTGAAAACAGATCTCATCCCCATTCCGCGACTTGGACACACACCAGCGCAGGCGTTTACAGGCAAATGATTGGCCCAGCACCCGGCACAGCGGGCAGCAACCTTCACCAAACAACAAACAGAGGAGGACGGAAAAAAAAAATAGTTTGAAAACATCCGATTTTCCGCTCAGTCAGAAAACACCCGGCGGCCATGACTAGTTGGGTAAGAATGGCAAAAACTTTGAAACTTGTGTTCGTGAGAAGTAAACTTCTCGGTACGGAGCTAAACAGGCAGACAACAGGCTGATCCTAAAAGCACCTTTTTTATGGAGGAGAGAAGCCAGACCCGCACTAAAAATGAGCATAAATACTTTTTATTGTTCTGAGTCAGCACATAGATTGAAAGAATAGACACAATTTTAAGAAGCTCTTAAAAGATGACTAAATATTAATGGGAGAGGGAGGGGAGGACGGGACACTAAAAATGCATAGCCTGGGATCTGGGAACGGGAAATGGTCGCAGGGAGCTTTTTAAAGCAGCTGGAGTCGGTGACAAATGCACCGCCCCGTACACGAACAAACACAAGACGCATTCACGTGTGGGCGCGCCCGCACGCCAACTCCGCGGCCTCCGCCGCACGCGCACGCACACCTAAACGAACAGCTGCTGCGTTAAGCATTATCTAAATACAATCAGGATGCACTCACCGACGGCGCAATCTGCATCTCCCTCACTCCGTCTCGGCATTTCGCCACGGCTCGTCAGCACTTTAGTAAAAGGGCTTTTCACGCACAAACACAATAAAGCCCCCAACAGGCGTCTCAGGTGGGTAGGAGAGCTGTAATCCTCTTTCCATCTAAGCACCTTTTTTACTGTAGGTAGCGCAGGGGGAGAGAGCTGAGAGCCAGAATTTGTCACCCCTTTCCCTCCCTCAGCTGCGGGAGTGTTTGCATAGCATGCGCTCAAGGTGCGAAGATTGATTTAATTGACTATCTTGTCCCCTTCGCTAAGATATGACGCCACGTCAAAAAAAAAAGGGAGAAATAAAGGTTTACAGTCTTTTTTTTTGTGCATGCTCACTGTGGTTAGTGTGGAAAGTCTCTGACAGATAGGAAAGGGTTTTCAGAGTGAGGCGGCGAGGCCGAGACAGGAACACACACTCTTTAGCCGAGAACACAGGCCTCATTTAGGTTAGCACAGGATTAGCCATGCCGAGCCGCACAAGCGCAGGAATTAAAATGCAAATGAGGGCCCGGGATTGCACAAGAGGGGCTGCGACAAGACGGGGACGGAATAGCACGGGCGGGGACGGGTGCAGCGTGCTCCGCGCACTTATTATTTATATTGTTACCGCTTTTAATTGCCGCCGTTGCGGAGATGTCACACCAGCTGAAGCAGATCGAAGCGTGCATTATATTAATAGGACTCAAGATATCAGGCATTAAAAAAGCGCGCCTCTTAATAAGAACACTGGTAATTTAAGTGCTTGTTGTGAACGGAGAGGCCGCGGGAGACGAAAGGACGTGCGGCAGAGTGGGTTCAGTCCAGGTTTGCAGGTCGAGACGCATCCACTTCATCGCTATTAATACCATCTCTTTTGTCCACGAGTGAGAGTGAGAAATAAGTGTGAATATATTTTCCCACTGACTGAATGTTTGTGTTTTGTTTTTTTTTTAAAAGTACAGTTTTACATACTACTCCGCCTCTGGAAACGGGTGTTACAGTGCCTTTTGTGGTTTTCAGTGCAGCTTTGCCAAACGTGAGAAACATAACAGGCGCTGATGTCATCGTGACATCAGGGGTTTTTCTCTTGGAAGCCGCGCCGCGATATTACTGCATTATTTAATAAGCCGGAGAAAGATTCGGCGTGCACCGAGACATCTGAGCGTGTCAGAGCCAGTGTGCCGAAGGTACCGTGACCGCATTTTGCAGCGTGCGACCGTGCACGCCTCTCAAGCTATTCTGACCGCAATCGATATCACGGAGCTGCTGAGAGCGCGCAGACGGGATGACGGTACAATAACAACAACATTAATTATGGATGAGGTGACAGCTTGAACTGTGTTTCATTGTATCACCAAAGTAAGAAATGTAGCACTTTTCATTTTGAATGCAAATCTGGTGTCAAGGACACAGTGTGTCCCGGTTGTGACTGCATGCTTGCAACAGTATGTGCAAGTGCAACTTTACTATAGACTAAAAGCAGAAAATAGAACGTGGCAATTCATATAAACACACAGGCGGACACATCTTAGCTGGGGAGCATGCTAAAGGTAAGGCTAGCTGGGTAGTAGCAGTATTTAGCAGTAGGGCTAAGCTAAGCTAATCACAATTGAAAGTCACGTGGGCCTAACTTAACGAAACATCTGTGCTGTTGGCTAGGCTAGTTAGCTGGTGTCTTCTTGCCGGTTGCTAGCTGGTAGCTGACTGCTAGCCTTCTGGTCGTTTTTTTGGTTGGACTGGGCTTCTAAACGTGTTCTGTTTTTGCAGATTGGGACCAAAAGTAAAGATGCAACTGCCTCTTAGTGGAATTCTCTGTCTGTTGATACCAGACATCCAACAGTCCTGACCAAAAAAATTTAAGTCAATTGAAAAGAGCAGTGTTTACATATGCAACCTCCTGCCGCCGTGTGAAGAAGCGCATGTCAAGTCTCACAGCTGGGGTCGGACTCTCGTAGCTTGTTCTGGATAGGAAAATAAAGCCTTGTAACACAGTGAGCGGGTCACCCTTTGAAACGCACAAAGAAAATCAACAAAATCCAAAACGCGAGCATTCCCATTCAAAGCCAAACCTGCTAAGAACCTTTAGTCGTCAGCTGAATAATTTACACAAGGCTTAGTGCATTTGCATGCGCCTCCACAAACAACAGAACACATTGAGAATAACTCAGTCATGACCTCGCATTGCCTTTTCAACTGTATCAGTGTTCGGATAAAGTCCCCTCTGGATGAGGCGCTCCCTGTCATGGGTTTGACATTGAGAAGGGTATCCTGCACTGAGGCAATTATAAGTTTCATCTGCTTGCATCCGCCCTCCAGCTAAAAACACAGCAGCAAATTAATCATCTTAAAATGGCCAAAACTAAAGGTTAGTCGTAATCCCCCCGCATCATTGTCCATGTGCAAGCACACAGGCACGTGCTCCTCCTTTACCTCCTCTTGTGTCCTCTGACTGGACATAATGGAAGTAAATGAATAAATCCATAAGTTATATTTTTTTAAAAATGGGACACCCTGCACAGGCAGGAAAGGACGTTTCTCTGAATATGTGCATGGATTTCGACAGGGCAAGAACAAGGCCTTGGGAAGGTTCGGGGGTGCAGCCAAAGCGGAGGCCATGGGGACAGCATGCAGAGTGCAGCTGAGAAGACCTGCAGCGAGCATGAGGACGACGCTAAAAACAGAGCTATTTTGGTTATAGCAGGCTCACTGTTGGTTCATGTTAGGTCTCAAACCCAACTCCCTTTCTTCTCTTTGCTTCATCTTCCCTCTTTCATCACAGGAGTAAACAGGGGCAAGGATCCCAAACTTCACGAGACATGCACAACCCTGACTTTCGCTCGGAATCATCACGCATCACCCCATCTTTTCCATCTCCTCCTTCTAATCTTCCTTGCAAACAAGCCATCGCCTTATGTGAAGCTAAGTCAACCCATTGGGGGAAGACGGTGCAGGGCCGGGCCACTCAATGGCAAATATGTTTTAAACTGCATCCCTCAACGCGAGGATCAGGGTTCACGGAGGCTTTTTCATTCAACATTAAGAGAACGAAGGGTAGACTCAGGTCTTGGCCTCTAAAATACGATTCCCTATAAATAATAAATCGCCCAAATCAAGAGGCAGTGTTTGTGTTCATCTTTCCTCGGGGAGGCTCGGTGTTTATTTCTGCCGCACCTGTTGAGCGATTTTCATTCTGGCCCGTTGCTATGAGTGACATCCCCGGCGTGTGAGACTCTCGGTGTAAAATGCACCGTTAAGGCTCGCATGTGTGTCGGCCTGGAAGACACCGTCGAAGGAGGGGTCCGGGCTTGTGACAGATGTGCAGCACATACAGTCAATTAGGCTTCTGGCATCAGGTTGCATCCACTGGCATAGTGTGTAATGACTGAAGCACCTCCGTGTCAGAGTCACAGCAGGGAGGAAGACATCGAGTTTTCCCCCTTAGCCGGTTGAGCCCACTTAGATCTGTCCATCTTGGTTCCTGTATGTGCAGCAGAGCTGGCAAAAAGTAGAAATCGGAGGGACTGGTGGTTTACAAATTCCCTCTCTTAGCGAGTCAAATCGCTCCTCTGAACCACCCAATCACATGGCGCACAACAACAGCACCTCCGCCAATGGATGGAAGCTTCTCCGGGAAATCACATTACCGTCTGAATGATGCAGAGCGCCGCAGCGTGAACGCAAACAACATCAAATCTGCAGCTCGAGGCAGACATCTTTAAAATAATACAATTCTGAGAGAAATTAATAATTAACCGCGTCGATCAAACCATGTCGGACCGATACATTTCTGCTGGTTGCGCACAATGGCACCGCGCTCCGGCGCAGCGGTGCATTCAGGAGCTGCAGATTCATCAGCGTGTGCATCCTGCTGCTTTCAGGTGGCTGCAGGGATTTAATGAAGTGAAACAGAGGATTTTTATAAAAGGATAAATAAGCCGTGGATAACAGACGCCGTAAAAGGAAAAAAAAAAAAAAATCACTGCCTGTCCAGGGTAGCACCCCGCCTCTCGCCTCTCGGGGACAGCTGGGATAGGCTCTTTGAGGTCCACTTTTAGCCATAGCAGCACGGTTTTATGGGTAAAAAAAAATAAAAAAATGTCGGTGGTACATTAACTTTTGATCTGTGAGGGATCACTGGGCGAAAAAAGAAAATGTGAAACGAAGGCAGGTGAACCGTGACGTTAAAGGGACGCTAAAGGGACGTAAATGGCGTAACCTACGCACATTCCTCGTTAGCCTGATTAGTCGACTTCCCGATTCCTGATTTCAAGTGAAACTTCAGCCGAGACGAGTCATGCAAATGTTTGCATCTCCTTAGTTAACCTTTCCTTGTTGGGTTCCATCTTTATTGATCCAAAATATCAACTCGAAGCCACGGTGTCAACTTGATGCAGTAGCTAAACCGCCCATTATGCTAACTAGTGTCTGGTAAACAAAACCTAAGTCTATATCGGGACTCATACACTCAGAGTGTGTTTTTATGAAGCTGCAATCAGATCAGAGCTGCTCTCCAATTATAAGCAGCATTAGGTATTAAGTTAAACACTGCAAACATCCTACAGAAAGACGCATCAGTGCCATTCATGCGATCCATGTACCCCGGATTTAACCTCAAAGATCTTTGAGTGTCTGCAAAGTCTCGGGACACAAGCCCTTTGATTTGTATTCAACGCAGCCATCGGATGGAAGCGCTCGGCGTCCCGGTGTAAGCACGCCGAGATTTACGACGGGTGTATTTGTTGGCGCCGCCTAATCCAAAGGTTTTCCTCAGAACGGGAGCTTGTCAGACAGACAGACTTTTCTCGAGAAGCCTCCCTTGTCAAATTGTGTAGAGACACACAATCAGCCATTTGCACACGCTCACATTCTCTCCCCAGCAAGGGGTCACATACCCAATCAGGTACACGCAAGTACACACACACACACACAGCAATGTAGTGGTTTGATAGGGCGCTCGGAGTCTGATGACAGTATCAGGTCCTTGTGTGATTGAGGTGACGGAGGCAGAGACAGGATGGGGGGTGTCATCAGCTCTGAGTGACAGGAAGCCGGGACGGGGAAGGCGGGGAGGAGTGACAGCTGAGTTCATGGCATGCAGTCTATCCCCTCCGTCTGTCTTCGTGTCTGTCTCACCTTCTCCCTCTCTCGTCTCTCCCTTCAGAGTGCCAGCCCGTTTCATCCCCTGCCTTCTCCGTCCCGCCTGTCCACCGCCGTCTCTCTCTCCGTTTCAAAGGTAATTTTTATTTATTCCCCCCCCCCCGCACCCGGATGATGGGTGGATGAATTTTGCCCTTTCTTCCTCATGTCAGACACTACATCAAGAAAAACAATGGGAGACCCATAAATAGGGTTTAGAGAACATGCACCCAATTTACTTTGACAGTGGGGAAGGTGTGTGTGTACGCGTTTGTGTGCGCGTGCATGGGTGTAAGTCACTTTGACAGGTGCTGCAAATGAGGCAATATTGCAGGTATTGACTGACACCGCAGGCCCCAGGCCCTCCGCTCACTAGAGAAAGAGTGGTCATCATAAATCACAAGTTATATTTGCAATTGATGCGCCACCTGGACACGCGGAGACTCTCCCCAATAACTAATCTATTACTTTAACAGAAATCTGAAATGGTCTGATAAAGAAAAGTCTTCAGTCGTCACTCTTTAACGAGCAGCGCTCGCCGCGTTCATAATTAAATCTACCGCTGAAATCCCACAGGTGGCAGCCTGTAATGAAGCAATAATCAATTAGACTGCAGCTAAACACAATAGCCGTGGCATTTTGTGCGCGCTCTCTCTCGGGGGGAAGCACCGCAGCTATAGGGCAAATTTAACTCCTTGTTCGGAGGAGTCCGCGCGGATGCCAGGATGCCACTTTTCTTGGCGTGCGAAAGATCACGTGGACGGCGCGTGCCCGCTTGATTTGTCGGTTTATTTTGCGGCTACGTTCGCTACAAGTCAGGGAAATTAGCCATTGACAAAGGACGTCTTTGGGGGCATGAACCAGTGAAAACCTGATTTTTAAAACATTTTTTAAGATGTTTCTTTTCCACCTTTCATGTCTATCGGACGGCGGTATAGTAAACTTTGCATAAGGCACACCATCGGCAGATTTTTACACAGTATTTCACAGTCTCAGGTTTGACTATTTAGGCAATTCACTTCACGCCTGCAAAAAAAATCCACTGCGAATCAATACATTTATGCCAAGCACATCACAGCAGGCCGGCTACTCTCAGGTATCCCGGCAGCGCATAACTATTCTTAGGCCCCGCTGTCATTCCTGCCCGCTTTGCTTCCTCTCTTGTTCCGAACAAAGACTGTGAGATGAGGGTCATCTTCTCTGACAGCAAGGGCGGTCGGCCCCTCTGAGGTTGTCATCCTCCGCCGCCTTTAACGCCGCGCCCGCTTTGACTGACCTCTCTGCCGGGGGCGTGCGCTACCGTGTGCTGCGTGTGTGTGCGTGTGTTAAAATCCTGATCTCCCGGCGCCGCCCGGCTTCGGCCTCTGCTTCGCTCGTGCGCGCGTGTTGGGGAGGAGGCATTTTTAATACCGCTCCGCCCCGACTTCTTTTGTTCCCGCAATGTAAACGTCCCACATTAACAGATCTGAAATCCTCCTGACAGGGAGGGTGCTGACCTTTGGATATAAATAATACCCTCTATTTGACTCGCGAACGGAACGGGCGCTCGGTTCTGCGAGCGGCTGTTGGTGGCTGCGCTAATTGCTTTAGTGTGCCTGTCTCGTCGGCTGCCAAGTCGCACTCTGCTGAGCCGCGGACTTGGCCCGCGCATGAGAGAGAGTTGGACAACAGGGCTCTAAAATATGCCAACATCCATTTGACTGCTTGGCAGTAATACAAAAAGGGACGGCGAGGGGAGGGAGAGAATGAGAGAAAAGGAGAATGAGACGGAGGAAGGTTGGTGAATGAGAACTGTCAGTGACCGGAGAGGTAGCAAGGCGAGGCAGAGGGATACACGTAGCAGTAAAAAACACTAGACGCAGTGAATAGTAGATAATATCCCCCTCATCTATTTTAGGCTTATTTTGGATGCTGATAGACCGTGACCGAACAGCCGCTCCTCTGCTGTGTAGAAATTTACATAAAAATCAATACCTATTGACTTGCCATTAAATTTATTCCCCTTTCCCCTGAACTATTCACACACCTTCCTCCCCCCCCCCCTTTTCTAATTCCTAATGATTGCCTCCCTGCTCAGTGGGGAATCTTCCAGAGCCTTGAAATTTCCTCCCCGCTCGCTTTGCGTCAGCTCCACGGCGGCTCATGAACCCGCTCCCCCCCGAATCAGGCGGAGGATGAGTGACAGCATGTCAAATCCCAATCTTTTAACTGGTTCTGGTCGGAAGCAGAAGAGAAAAGCCGGTGAAAAGGCCCCCGGAGGCTCTGCGCGGAGTCGGGAACCTTGGCATGCTGGCCGAGGTTGATTTGTGGGCGTATTTATTTTTATTTTTTATTTTTTTTTGCCAGAGCCTTGTATAATGGCTTTGACACTGAGCCTTCTCATTGTGACCATCAGTAGTAAGCCCCCATGTTAGGTCATATACAATATTTCCTCTCTGGCAGCAATATTAGAAGTGTCGGTGTGCAGGAGCCAAGCGACGAGCGACAGTGTCCTTCCCAAGATTTCTGCATATGCTGCACAACCAAACAGTTATACTTATCTTTCTCCCATGCAGTAGTTCAATATTGTATCTGCCACGAAAAGAAAGAAACTAACTATGAATCGTAAGACTGTACAATGATCTCTAATGACTGCCTGAGGTTATTCTGCGATCAACAGCACCACAACGTTGTCGCTTCTTCTTTTTGAACTGCTTTTCATCTCAAAGATTTTTTTGATTGTGACGTCACGGGCGGGATCCTTTCAGTCCATCCCAATTAGCTACCATAGAGCAGCGCCTCTGAGAAAGTCGGAGAGACGAGCCAAAGGCCGAGACGAGCTCGGTTCTTTCAAGCTATTTTTCTTTTTTGGCGCAGGGCAGAACTTCGCCATCAGTTGGCTTTTGTTCCGACACAGAAGCTTCAAGAGAAAAAAAAAAATAAAAAATATGGGAATAGACGGGAAAAAATATCAACAAATTATTATGTTACAAATTTGATGGGCTTACTTGCAGGCCCACTTGATCGCCAGAGCCTTTCAGAGAGTGCCAGAGTGCTTCTGATTAAAAACATCTTTTAGGAATTGGATGAATGCTGCTGAGTGAACTGCTAGCCAGAAGCCAGGATCAACACAAGAAGGGGTGTAGGGGTGGCGTCAATTACCAAATCAACCATTGAAAGAGGTCACTGTGGAGCAGTGATTGGTTGGCTTTGGAGGGTCAATCATCCGTCTCTTGAAGCGCCGGCTTCCCCGAAATGGCCCGCACCATTCTCTACCCTCTCGTCATTGTTCTCGACGGTCACATTTGTCCCTTTGCAAAGCAGTGCGACCATGCGCATGTAATATCTGCGGCTCGCGTGGATGAAAGTTTGCAGATGACGAGCCGCATGGTTGGACTGTAATGAGTCGGCCTACAGGGGATTTGTGATGAGGTGGGGCGCAGACAGTAATTGGTTACTTCTGACAAAGAAAGTGACCACCCTTTGGTCCTGATGATTATAATTCTGACACATTTCTCGACAACCGAGGATCATCTTTTTCACAGTCCGCTCATAAAGGCAGATGCATTTCAGACAGGAACATCTTTTTTTTGTGTGTGTGTGGGTATCACCAGGCCTCTGATTCCACTCCCTTGCAAAAAATGCGTGGGTGGCCCCATTACAAGGCTGTGCTAATTCCCACCTGCACAGAAAATTTGCAGGAAGCAGTGTGGGAGGAAGGCTTAAAGCAACACCAGCGGTCGAACCTTCTCCAACTGCAACGCGTCGGGTCCCTCGCCGTCGAGCAAACGGCAGATTTTACCCCGAAGCTAGTGCCTCAGAACATTCTCACAAATATACACAAGTGAACTCTACTAAACACTGAACAACAACCACCTCCTTGAATCTACACACTTCTCCCAACCCAGGTTTGGAAAGTCTATGGTGGCTTCTTTGGTGTAAAAGTAACCTGCTTCTACTACTTCACTGGATCCGTCTTCCTCGCCAAGATTGATGAGGGTGACTGCTTGACTGACCGACTGATTGGAACTGGAAGTGAAGGTTTCAAAGTACTGGTGATGGATGCTTTTTTTCCCCCCACTTTTGTTTGGGGCTGCAGGGACTTTTTCGTGAGTATGAAACTCCTGGAGGAAGTAAGTTCATTTTCTTTTTGAACGATTGCAGTACTTAGAAAAACATTATTTCGTCCCTGTTCCTGTGTAGGTACTTCCTCAGCACGAGGGTAACCTTGTGTGCCACAAGGTACCGTAATTGGTCCAGACACAACAATGGCCGCTGCCATCTTAAAAAAATTATGCTGCTGACACTGGTAAGCACTAGCTGTCTCAATAATAGCTCTTAGCATTAGCCAGAAATATGGCAGACTGTTATGGTACCAACAGAAAACAGGCCCTTGAAGATTTGTAGTTTTCTGAGGACTATCCCCTTCAGGGAGTCCTCAGAAAACCTATTGGGTAAACTTGGTCTAATGTAGTCTTCTAAAAGCTGTGCATCCAAAATAAACTCATAAATAACTGCATCCAACGTGTTTTTTTTGGAGAAATTCACATTTAATAATAAAATCACAGAGATATACACCTGCCCTGCTTGCAGTGACGGGAGGTGGGTATGTGATGGGCCATAATGGGACATATCATAGTCCACAGGCATGAAACGGTACATCCCGCAATTACAGAATCACCCAGCAGCAGTTTTGTGTGTGATTCAGTGAGGGTTTACCCTTTAACACAGATGCCGCAGCTATAATAAATGCCACATGACCCAATCTATCATAGTTACATGACATTTCAGCGCTTTACAACCGTTAACAAGGCCTGCCATACATCACGCTTGGGTCTGAGATAATGGCGTGCCCATATGACATTATAGGAATCAGCACAAATAGAAGAAATGTTATGGTGTCCTGCTTAGTTTGTGGAATTCTATAAAATATTGGAAATATTGGACCATCAGAGATTGTTGGTTTATTGAGGCCCTTTTTTATTTTTTTTTTTAAAGGCCTGGCTGTGCACTCCACCCCCCGCCACACACACACAAGCACTCTTCTCTTTCCCCTGCAGAATCTGCTTCGACAAGATAAGTGTGGGACTTGTAATTGTGCGAGGGCCCTCATCTCTTCGCATTGGCTGATAATGGTGCTGTGAAAGCCTTGTGCTCATTACGCTAGCCTTTGTTGTTTTTATTGCACCGCTCGGTTGATTATTTTTTCAAGAGAATTCAGAAGGTTTAATGCTCTCCCTTGTTCCATAAACAGAGCTGCCAGTGTAGTGTGCAAACGCCTGCCAAATAAACCAATAAATAAAATGGATGATTTTTAAAAAAATAAATAAATAAATAAATAAAAACAATACCTCTCCTTAAATATCTGGGAATTTTATGCGGGGCTCTGTAAAACACTTTACATATTGGCACACAGCTCCTTTGAATAAAGCACTTGCGATAGGACCCTTCAGACTACTTCCTAACTTGACTGAACACTCCAAGCAAAGCTCAGCGATAACACCCCTTACATTCATTTTCCTTGCATGGCAAATAGTTAGTCAATAGCATGCACTGGAGCCGCATGTGCTTTGGTTTCCCCCTTATCTTTTTGAAAAATATGAGATTAAACAAGACCTCAGGTTCAGCTGCCTATCACAAGGAGTTGGAGATACAGACACGGTATAAAGTCATTCTTTCCAAGTCAACCTTCTTTCAGTCTTTTCAGATTACCAAAGCGGTGACCTGAAAAACATTCTAGCTGATCTATCTTTGCAACTAATCATTCCTAGACAAAACATTATGCTTTAAATTCCACTTACCGTTTCTCATATGGAGTAACACCATTAAAGAAAAAATATGACTATGTGCATCACCATATGATCACACAGCAAAACACTGGAGGGTTTTTAACTAATTTAGTCGTGATACGACTAAATTAAAGGACCACTGTGTTAGATTTGGTGCCCCCTGGGGGTGAGGATGCAAATTGCATGATGCTGTAAATAGGGCTGAAATATGAAGCCTTGAAGGACATATTAGAGTCTGATCTGTATGCACAACACACACTGAGCTCAGTTACATATAGAGCTGTTTATGTCTAGTTTGTAATAAGGTAAATGTGCTTTCATTACTGATAACTGATGCACTCAAAGAAATGTTTGTTAAGACCTTGAATTACTATCACTTAATGAAGTAAAACAAAAGCAAAATCTACCTATTGCCCACAGCTGATTTATGGTGTTTATGAATCACAACAAATGTAAATTGAAGAGACTTATTAGTAGTAGAGTAGTATTAAGTAAGTGCAAGGATAGTGTATCAGTCGGAAATATTGCAGTCGGTACTGGGGCATGAAGGAGCAGCTACAGTGAGCTTTTAGATGAAGAGCTGTGGGCAGAAGGCTGAATACCTCTGGCTTGTTCACGAGGTAGCCAACTCGTTTCATTGTGCTCTGTTCTTCACCGACCCATGCTGTTGTTGCTTGGGCAACAACTGTGGTTTCTGGTGGTTTCTTGCAGCATGCAAGTACGAATCAGTTAATGGAATAAATAAATACTAGAGCAGAAGAGAGGATACTTCACATCAAACTAATAAAAATTATCATATGTCATCCTATACAGTAAATACTGAAGACAACTCAGTGATGTGCAATGTCCAAGTGAACACACCAATTTTTGTAGCCTTGGAAATACCAATTACATTTGCCATTAATTGCTGAAGCAAAGGCCGCCCGAACCACCAGATGAGATATTACTCACAATCAAAGGCCGGATGAGGCTTTCATTATTTCACAGCAATCAAATATAAAGAGCGGCTTTTGAAGAGGTTCACAGTTCAGGAACTTTATTCCAGTTTAATGCTTAAAAATGTAAATCTAGCAGATTATATTAAGAAAAAGGTATTAGAAGCGTAACAGCTACATTTAGTGAAGGATGTTGCGAGAAATTAAACTGCACTAAATCCTTAAGTGCACAGGCTTTGGTTCTTTTTGATGACAGCAGCACAGCTTTCAATTCATTCCAAATTGTCAGAGTAGAAACGGGGAAAAAAGTAAGAAAAAGAAAATAATCCAGCACAGAAGTGCATCTTTTTTTTCTCCCCCACCCTACAAGTGCCACCCCTCACCTCCTAATCCCTTCCAATAATCAACCACTTCCCTACATCCTCGACTCCTGCTTTCCAGGAGAAAAATAAGTACTAACGAGTAAAATAAACCCAAGAATACTAAAATGATTGGATTATGTGGTGGGGAAAAAAAAGTGTGCTAAAGGTGAGGACGACTCCCATCCCTACTCCATAAAAGCTGCAAGCAATCTCCTGTTATGAGTACCTGTTATGCACAGGAGAATAATAAGACTCTTCTCACCACCGCCGAGAACAATAATGAGTTCGCGGTGAAACAGTCGTCCTGGCTCAACAGTCGCACCTTTGATTCTGATGTCTCTCTTTTCCTTTTTGTTCAAACTTCCTTTCTTTCTCTCCTTCTGTCACTATCACTTTCACCAAATCTTTTTTTTTTTTTTTCCCTGAGAGTCTGCAGCAAGGAAACTCCTCTCTGGGCATCAATCCCCTGCAAATACGATTAAAGCACTGAGTCATCATTTGGCCCACAGGGTGTAATGACCAAAGTATCAAGGCTGCTTGTGTGTGGCAGTGTGTGTGTGTTGGTCCATCTGTGACACGTGAGAGGGGTTCAAAGCTGTGGATCTGGGGTGTGTTCTATTCCTCTATCCAGGAACAAAATGGGCAATCCCATTCCACTCATCTCTGTTTCTTTGAGATTCTGCTGGGAGGGTAAGGCGTGACCAAATGCACCCACACATCCTCGCCCTCCCGAACTTCTTCTCTTCCCTCTCCCTTCCTTCTCCCCTTGCCCCAAGGCTCCAAATGTAATTGCAGCTGCCTTTTGCAGAACCTTCCCGACGAACTGTGGAGGGTATTTTTTGATGTTTCTTTTTTTTGTGTGTGTGTGGCACAAGGCCACGTCATGACAGGGGGGTAGAGAGACAAAGTAAAGGGTGGGAGATGGAAACTGAAGGTCTAAAAGGGGGCCCGATGCATCTTCGAATGTCAAGCTGAATTTCTTGGGCCACATGGGGGAAATGAAAGGCTCCGGCGTGGAAATGATAGCAATTACAGCAATTCCTCCTTCCTCAAAGTAGCCCTACTGTACTTTGGAGCTACTTAAACGTGGAACTTTTGCGGATCTGTCAGATGCTCACAAAGAAATGTCATTACGGCTGACAGCGTTGGGATTCCTCCTTTTCTTGATTACCAAGATCAGAGTGGCGAGAAAAAGAGTTGTGGTGTTGATTGCAACAGCTGGCGACAGACTTGTCACCGCGATGCTCCAATCAGAGCACAAAACCACATTATTGGTGACATGTCATTTTGTCTCGGTCTGGACTGCTGGTAAACAGTAAATAATAGAGATGAAGCGATGGTCGGCTGTCACACGAATGAAAAGAGGCACATAACTTGTAGGTTTGACACGGCTTGTGTCGACGGCTATCGAAAATTTGTGTTCTCACCGGCGACGCGCGCATTAAAACCCATGCGCGGATGCAAATGTGGCACATTCATCGCATTTTCCGCTGAATAACGATTGGAGGGAGGGATTTTATCAACGCCAACTGCTGAACCAAGCACATTCGAGGGCGTCCGTCTTGCTATATTCGTGCTCTGCTTTACTATAACTTATGAGCCACTGGACTGAACATTTTGTCCCGTGGTGCAAACTCAAAGGACAATCGCTGGAACAAATCTTTAAGACCGTGTTCATTTGTCATGCACAGGCAGCATGGGTTTGCGCTCTCTCTTTCTGGATCAAGATACAGCGTGCGCCTCTGTTGCCGGGCGATCGTATGTCTGCACATGCAACGTGTTCATCTTCTGCTCGCACGGCGCGAATACTGATCCGTTTTTGATTCAACTCTGGCCAGAGGCAGAAAGTAGAAGACCGGCTTTGAATGACACAACAATCAGGTGGATGATCTCGCTCCGATTGGCCACTCCCCTTACGATGACTCCTGAAGTTCGCGTTTAAATTATTCACCAAGCATCTTGAGCCCGGGGGACGTTATTCGTGTGCGTGCAAAGCAAGGTGATGATTGATCAACTCGATCCTCACAGCTGCAAAGGAGTCAAGGAGATCTGGAGTTCTGGGCCGCCGCCCTGAACTCCTGTAGCCGAACTCATCTTTTTTGTAAGTTTTAATTATGAATGACATTTGCTGAGGTGTGGAGCTGCTCGATAACTGCCAGGAGAGGACGGAGGCAGTTCTAAGCAGGTGAAAATCAATCAATCAGCCATGTATCTGTGCTATTCTTGTTGAATCCGGGGAAACTGGGGGTAATTTTGTCTCGTCTGGTTAAAATAGTTATTCCAGGAACTTTAATTTGTAATAAGTAATTTTGGCCTTATTTTGAGCATGCAAACAGACTCCCGTCCTAACAGTCCAAGCTGCAAACCTGCATATAAACACAGTTGGCTCCACTCCTGGGCCGTCCTCACTGCCAGGAGCTTAAGGACACGGGGGCCAGCCGGTGACGATTAGACAAAGTGACACGTTATATAAATATATATTTATAGATGCTGGGCAAAAGTAGTGCTTATCAATAATGTAGATATAATTCATTAGGGCAATCAACTCTTCCTATCCACCGCTACGAGCCAAAGCCACACAGATAACATCACCATTGGCTGGTGTCTGCTTAATTGATGAGTGATGTGACCACTGAGATCAAGAGAGGAAGGAAGCAGGAAGCAGGGGGGAGGACGGATCAGAGAGAAGAGGAGGAGATAAGGAGACGCGTGTGAACGATTGTGTGCTGACACACCTCGTTTTAGTGCGGCATTAAGATTTTAGTGTTTGGGGACTTTACAGCTGCGGCGTCCAACAATCTGTGCGTCGCAACTTGCGCCGGTGCAATAAAGTGTGTGTTACCTTGAGAGTTTTAAAGTCACCATGAAATCCAATTTAAGTGTTTTTATTAGATGTGTGTTGCTGTATGCTGTACACTGCCTATGTGCCCTCATGACAAACTGAACAAAGTAGATAGGATGTGTGGGATGGTGCTAGTTGCCGCTAGCTTTATGCTACCTAGCCTTGCTGCCTGTGGTTTCCTATTGATACAATTCCAGACAACAAGAAATGGGCACTCCCTAAAACAGGGGTCTTCAACGTTGTGCGGGCCAAGGACCCACAAACTGATGGAGAGATTAAGTAGTAGTAGGCTAACGGGAGGGAGCGAGCTGCACTGTAAGCTTCTCTTCTGCTAATATTGCAGCGTGCTTCTGGGTTTTACCTCGGTAATTGACAGCCAGCATGTAATATGCTGCCTCGTGATTGGCTCAGCAGCAATAGGGGCGGGGCCTACTGTGTACAGGAGGCTTAGACTGACAGGTCCCAACTAGTGTGGTGGTGCGGTACTGTTGAGACGGTTCCTGTATCGGTGTATGAGTGAAGTTTGGACTGAAATATAACGTCTACTGCCTCCACTTATCCCTTGGCTACTAAAAATATGTTAATGTTAATTTAAAGAGATTTAAATTTGTGCCGGAAAATTAATGTGTATATATATATATATATATAAAAAATATCTGATCAACCAAAGATTTTGCAGTACCTCTGCAGAACCCCTTGGGGTCACTTATTGAGACACAATCTGAGTCGCCTGCATCAAAATGTGGAAGACACGGCCACTAAGTATGTGAGTTTTATTAAAGTTCTATTCATCAGCACTTAAGAAGAAAAAAAAACAAAAAAAAAAACACCTTTACTTTAATGTTGCAGGACAGAGTTTATAACTTGAAGATTGCCTAATACGCCCCGAGGGCCTAATTACAGCTATCAAAGCAAAGCTAATTGGCAAGGTATCAAAAAGCAAATGTGCAGTGAAAGACGTATGCTAGTGTGAAGGTCAAGACGTCCTGTCACGCGGTGTCTTGTCATTGCTGTAGCCGCAGCGTAATCTGGATGACAGACATTAACACATTGTTGCAGAAACCTATTCTGATTGCGTGATCCACATTCATGCACACATACGCAACCACCACCACCACCACTGCATCCCAGTCCACCCACCCACAGCTGTCTCCACCCCGCTGCATGTAGAGCAGGACAATTAGTAATCCATCACCGCTGTTTACAGTCTGGGTGGTGGCGCTCTGGAAGAGAAGAGAAGGGAGGGCAATTGTGTGAGGGAGAGAAAGAAGGAGCTTGGGGGGAGAGGGAGGGAGCTGAATGCTGAGGGGAGGTGGAAAACAAAAATGTGAGGAAAACAGAAGTAAACAAGGGTAAGAGGACGGCAGGGACAAACGAGTGTTTTTATCCTGGCTAACAACTTCTTCACTGTGTGGCTATGCGAGTGTGCGAGTCCTGCCTGTTCTGAATCACTGCCGTACATGGGCGCAGCACACAGATTACGAGCCGCTGCTGCTTTAGCATGCCAAATCAGGAACCTGTGCGGGCGTGCACGCACCGCGCTGCATGCATATTAACGCTATGGATGTGCGTGATGCGCAGCACCAGGAGAAACGCCAAGATGTCAGATTTAGAGGGTTTAAAATTTATAAATCAAGGGGAAAGGAAGGCGAGATGAAGGGACGGATGAAAGGGGAGCCCACTAGATGGCACTGTTGTGTGGTGAATTTAATTGCTCCGCCGTCTCTGTGTCGTCTTTTTCCTCTCCTCCCTTTTCTAGGTCTCTGTTTCTATCTCATGTCACCTCTCCCTCCACAACCTCCAATTCCCTCTCTCCATCTTTTTTTTTTTTTACCCCCCTCCTCTTCCCTCGCTCTCCCTTTCTCTCTCTCTCTCCCCCTCTTTCTGTGCGCAGCATGTATGATGGAGCCGGTTATACAGCTGGGAATTGAACACACAGAACTGTAGTGTTCCCTGAATCGAAGCTAGGTGCTCGAGAAACCCAGAAAGCTTATCCAAGGACAGTGTCCGTTTGTTTAATTGACTGCCACCCGCCCGCACGTACACACACCTTACGCCTGCAAATACGTGCGCGCGTTTGTGGAAAATACACAAATACACACTTGTTTCTCGGAACGATTTGAAGCCGGCGAAACAGGCGAAAGACCAAGCGAGGTGAGGTGCATAAATAGCACTAATCAGAGAAGAGGGTCAATTTCCGCTAAGATGAGATGAGTGAAAATGGAAGCATGGGCGTGGGCGGGCTGTCAGTGTGGAGTGAAAGTCAAGCGTAGGTGAGTGATCAGTGCAGAGGGTGGGCATAAGGGGCGATGGATCACCGATGCCAGGATTAAGCGTTTTTCTCTGGGCGCCGTGAGCATGCCGAGCAGCTTTACTTCATGATCCCAGATGATAATCAGCCCCCTGCGCGAGCTTTGATCTGATTCTGAAGTCAAGATCTTTATATAGTATGGCACAAGGCAGGGTGGTATTGGAGCACCTATACATGCTTAAAGATGGTTGTAATTGGGGCAATTTGATTTATTATAGGTCAAACTGAGACTTAATCACATTCCATTCAGCTTGAAGCTGCGTAGTCAAGTTAGCAAACACATATTGAGATTTTTTTATGGGTAGTAAAAACATCATATTATGTTACAGTATTTCTATGGATTAGACTTCTTCCTTCCAGCTGTGGAGGAATTTGCAGAACTGTTGTAATTCAGCCACATTGGAGGGTTTTCCAGCTTGAACCTCCTTTTTAAGGTCATGCCGTAACATCTTGCTAGGATTCATGTAAGGACTTCGACGAGGCCTCTCCACAGTCTTCATTCAGTTTGTCTTCATCCATTCAGAGGTGGACTCGCTGGTGTGTTTTGGATCATTATCCTGCTGCACGACCCAAGTTCTCCTCAGCTTGCGGTCATGAACAGATGGCCAGACATTCTCCTTCAGGATTTTTTGGTAGACGGCACAATTCATGGCCAATTTATCACAGAAGGTCTTCCAGGTCCTGAAGCAGCAAAACAGCCCCAGAACATCACACTACCACCACCATATTTTACTGTTGCAATGATGTCCTTTGTGTTACTGTTACGTCAAACCTAAGTATTGTCTCAAAGGTCTTGGAGATCATCAAGGTGTTTTCTGTTTTTTCTCAGCAGTGGTTTTGGTCTTGGAGCTCTGCCATGGAGGCCATTTTTATCCTGTCTCTTTCTTATGGTAAAGTCATGAACACTGACCTTAACTGAGGCAAGTGAAGTCTGCAGTTCTTTGAATGCTGCTGTGGGGTCTTCTGTGACCTCTTGATTGAGTCATTGCTGAGGTAATTTTGTTTGGCCGGCAACTCCAGTTCCATGTTTTTGCCATTTGTGGATAATGGTTCTCTCCGTGGTTCACTGGAGTCCCAAAGCTTTAGAAATGGCTTTAGAACCTTTTCCAGACTGATAGATTACAACTACTTTCTTTCTCATTTGTTACTGAATTTCTTTGGATCTCCACCTGATCTCTAGTATTTGAGGATCTTTTGGTCTACTTCAATTTGTCAGACAGGTCCTATCTCAGTAAATATAAAAGTGCATTTTGTGTTTACTTGTGTTATGTTTGTCGTACATTTAAATTAGTTTGAAGGACAGAATAATTTAAGTGTGACAAACATGTGAAAAGGATAAGGAATCAAGAAGGGTGCACACACTGTATGACTGCTGTATTTGAACTCATATATTATGCAATTACAGAAGTCTGGGTGAATGACAGTTTAAAGACTGAAATGGAAATCCCTGCCCACATGCTAAAACTGCACGATGACTAAGCATACAGTGTTTCCTGACACAGAATCCACCAACAACAAGAAGCCAAATATAGAGCTCGTCTAAGTTACACCTGCCACTACAGATTACTGTCTGGAAAGCAACTCCAACTACCATTTCAGCTGGCCCTGTACATGGGACTGGCAGTGTTGATATATGGGTCACTTAGCATGTGACTTATATATCATGCAGCGATGCATGTTTGTGCATGCTTGGGTTTGTGCACTAAGCATATTTTCATCAGCTCACTGCAAACTAGCTAACTTTGATATGCTAACCAAAGGGTATTTGGTTGGCTGAAATCTGAAACATTGCAACTTGATGTAGCTGCATCCTATGTACTGGCCCTTTAACATCTCATTCCTGAGGTCGTCATTAAAATTTCAACTCACGATCAGACCTCGTATAAGATGATACCAATGCTGTAAGTCTCACAGTAGCACTGTAACTCCTATTTAAATAGGCATCAGGCTCCATATGCATTACCAGCTATCCTCTCCGGGAACCGATACCATGCATATTTATACCGCCTTCAAAAAGTGACAAGTGTGAATAGGTGCCGTGGAGAGCCCCTTATCATGTGGTGTTATTTTTGTATTTGCTGCTCTGTCACATTTCACAATATCATATCGTAACGTACATATTCTGTTACGCCTTATGGATACCACTTTCGCTCACTGACAAAAGAGCTTTACAGTGCTTCTGCCGCCCATTCCCAGGAAACCCCTTCAGATATCATCCATTTGCACCCACATTTATTTCCAGTCTTGGATCCATTCTGGGACTCTATCATTTTGATAGAGGATAAGGACTGCACGGAAACCCTCAACGACAAAGCAGAGTAGTCCTTTGGCAAACTGTATGTCTAGACATCTAATTCAAATATGACCGCGTGAGTGATGGTTTTGCCCGTGGATGAGATTGAGTGCGGTGGAGTTGCTTCTTCTTCTTGCACTCTAGAGAACTGAAATTGAGGAATAAGCTCTGTGACAGATTCAGATAGCAGGAAGAGACATTGTCAGCACCTCACCCTGAGCAGGAATCCACAGCTCAGTGTGTTGTTTTTTGTTTGTTTTTTCTATTGATTTGAGATATTTTTCCATCCTGAGACTGTAATTATCATTCAATTGTCACTTGTCCTCGTACCATTTCTGTGTCTCCCAAAACACTTTCCTCTCCTTCTCTATAACGCCAAATAAATTATCGGATTGTTTAAGAACTGTAACAGAAACCTATTTTCAATTCAGCTCCACAGCTCTGAACCACACTGCCATTACGGGGGGATCTGATAAAGCAGTTCAGCTGATTCACGAATCTTTGAATAAAACGACCAACAGCCCGTTCTCGCTTCCTATCTGTGCGGCCGCGAATGAGACTCAGGTTCAAGTCAGTATAATCTCAGCAACCCGCCGCAAAATTGCTTATTTTACTTGACTGGAGTGATTTTGGCCCTAGAGGCAAAAACCTGTGGAGAAAACCCGCGCTGCATATGAAAACAGTACCTGCTGTGAGGTGTAGAGAGCTTGCAAGATATTAGGACATCAAGGAGTACACAAATTGCAATATCAGCTCCTGGTTCATAATATATATATATAATTTAAAAGCAGCGTGGTTCATGGCCTTTAATGCTTTACAAGACCTGGTGAACAGTCATGGATACAGTTAAAAGCAGTGAAAACATAAGGCATATCAGGGAAAGACTCGCCACTTATTTTACGCAAACAACCTTCTGCTATCACAAAACACTTGACCATCTTTAAAATTTACTTTCCATTATTTATGAGCTCCACGTCTAACATAGCCTCTTCGTTCCAGCCGCCTTTGGTTTAAAAACAACAACAAAAGCCAATTACTGTTGCAAATTTAACACACAAATGAGCTGCCGGTCAAAAAACAGTGACACACAAATCCAGAGTTAATGAACATTAGCTCTTTAGCTGGACACTGAATTGTCCCTGTCCCAGTTTCTGAGCATACGTCCCTGCAGTAGCATTTCTTAAAACTAGCTAGCAAACATTACTGCTTTTACCTGGTGCCTAAAAGCACCTCTGAGTGTTGTTTATATATATATATATTTTTTATTTTTTAGCCAGGCACTTGCTCCCGTCGCCCCTTCTGTGCTTTCCTGGCACTAAAATATGCCTCGAGGACTCGCTGCTTGGGAAAAGAATGAAGCGCCGATCAAAAACTGTAACATTTACATAATACTTTGACACCGGCACGGACAATTTTTCAAACACTTTAAATGTCTTTCTCTTGCTGGCACCGAGGAGTCAAAGAGCCGCGAAGTAACAAGGTCATCTCGTTTTTATCGTACAGCTCATGGGGACGAGTCAAATTGCCGCATCAAGGTAAGAAGTTGTGCGTTTTACGATTTAGTTTCTTTTTTTTCCCCAAAGCTGGTGAAAGAGGAGATAAGGTCGTGTTGTACTTGTCCTTACTCAGTCTCCTAATATCCTCTCTGCTATTTGCAGAAGCAAAGAGGCGGCTTTTTGTTTGAGCAAATGACTGTTGGCCTGAAGCCCAGGCCTCAGCAAGCCAGTCTGAAAACTGAAAAGTCTGTAAATCCCGCCTCCCTCCCGAGATTACAAGCATGTCCACCTCACTTGACTCCCTTTGCATAAACACAGCTGAGATTACCGAGAAGCGAGTGCACTCGAGAAGCCCCGCACTGCATCGGTCGCTGATCAGGAGGCGGCGCAGGATTCAGTCCCGCCGCGGCGTCAGATTATATGGAACAGTGTCAAACGGGGTCGGGGTGGCAGCGCCATGTTAAAAGCAGCACCCCATGTCTCGACTTTTATTCCAGGCCTCTCTGCAGATGGAGGGGGGAGACTTCCTGTAACTGGCAATGACAAGCAGATGATATACCGTCGGTTCACGATGCCGTCCCACCGGCTCCTGCTTCTTACTCATCAATTATTCTATATTGCTAGCATGAATCATCAGGGACATTGTGGGAATGGCTGTTTCATGAACCTTTTTGCAAAGCTGTCTCCTTGAATGTCCCACTTTCCATCTCGCGCTCCTTTGAGTCACAGCTCCTCTGTGTCGCCTTCCCAGGAGACTAAATACTCCCCCCCTTCCTCAGAGTTGTAAGTAGCACGCCTGGTCACCCGGGGTCAACCCGGTTTTGTTGATTTAATCCTTGTCTGATGTTGTCTCAGCTAGTCGCCGCGCTCAAATGGCCGCAGCCGCCCGGCGGACCGGACCTCTCCGTTCAGCTGTTCTGATAAGGCCTCTCCTCGGAGCCCCGCCGCTCCGATCTGATCTGAAGGCTGATGAGAAGAAGCCACGGCAGAGGAGCCGGCGTTCGGCTGAGAAGGTTCGAGATCGGGCGTCCAGCTTGGTGGAGTGAAGTGTAGCGAAGGGGATCTCTCCGCCTAAAATATTGGGGAAACCGAAAGTAAGTAAGTAAGTGCTCCTGTGTGATGGAGTCGGTTGTCCACTAAATCCTGTCCACACACCAAAGTGTCCTTGGGCAACGAACTCTAAGTTGCTCCTAATGGCAGGTGAGCATGTTGCTTAGCAACTCTGCAGCCATTAGAGTGCAGGCCATTTTTATGGCACATGTATTTTACAAACCGGAGTTTTCCTTTGAAAAATGAACATCATCATAAGTGGAAGAGATATATGTATAACTACTTAATTGCATGTGATATATGATTTCTAATGCTGTTAAGTAATGTTATTGGCTTATGCACGCTGCTGCTGCTGCAAGAGCTTGGATTACAACTTTATCTCCCATTACAGATGCATGGAAATGGAATCAGATGACATAAGTACACGTCAACTTTAAACGCATCAGAGACGTAAAGAAAAAAAAAGTGCATCACAAAACACTGCAGTTACCTCCGTCATGGCGGGACGATTAAACCGAATAGCTAACATGCTCTCCCGTATTCACTGGGCTATTCAACAACTGGGGGTTGGCTACGAGTGCAGCCCGCCGCCGCCGGCCATTGAACGGCTCCGCTGGAGACGAGGATTAAATGTCTCTCTCGACGGCGTCTCAGTGGCAGTTGTTAAGGGAGGACGGAGCATTAATCATTCATCCTCTCCGTCCAGATTTTGCCAGTCCGCCGAGGATCTGCAACTGGCAACTGTTTGGTCACAGACGCACTCAAGTCTATTAAAACGATTCCTTCAGGTTTCCTCGGTATTGTCACTACTCGGTGTGACGGAGTAAAAAAGCTCACTGTCCTGCTTAAGCGTAGGCACTCTTGGCCGTCCATGAGCTTGTGTGTGTGTGTGTGTGTGTGTGTGTGTGTGTGTGTGTGTGAGTGAGAGAGAGAGAACTGGTGAGTAAGTGAGTGCGTGCATCCCTTCATTTTGGTAATGGAAATGCTGGGAAGCCTTTAGTAGTTGCCACTGGTAATGGAATGAGAACATATGTATAATTTAAGGCTCTGCTACAGGCTCCCAATGGAGCCAAGGCTCGCGCACACACACACACACACACACATCCAAGAGAAGCTTAATCACTGGCAGTGTTTCTTCATCTGAGTGAGTGAAAGTGGCACTAATACAGCACTGTAGTTTCAGCTCTCTTAAAGTCTCAGCAAATATCCCTCTCTGCTTATTATTCCGCCAGTTGGCCTAGATGAGTCAAGACTACATAGCGATAATGTGGAGCGGAAAAAAAAGGGGGAAAAAAAGCTTAATTTAAAGGAGAGCAGTGCTACAGGAGAGGCAAGGTGTGGGGTTTGAAGATGCCGCCCGTCCCATTGATACGTTTCAGAAACAAACGCTCTCGTGCCGTCATTTGGGTCGGAGAGAACCTGTTCGCGCGGCCCACGCTTTAGCATTCGTTAGCGGGCTGGTGGTGTGACGGCATGCGGGGCGCGTGAAACAGCGAGGTTTCATCAAGACCTTTCTTCCCCCAAAATGTCAGGGATGCCTCCTGGCTTCAAGCTGAAATGCTTGGGAGTGTATGCGATCCTTCATTTGAATGCACTTTTGAGTAAACACCATAAAATGCAACATGCTCCCATGCAAAACGGTAAAAAAAAAAAAAAAAAAAAAAGACACACGAATTAGCGTCATAGCAGAGCGGCTGTTGTGTTACAAGTGTCACTGCGTTCGCGGATCATTGTTCAGGAGGATGAAACCGCAGTTGCCGGAGATTTGCAGGGTGTCGCTGAGACGCCTGTCAGTCACCCCGGCTACCTATGGCACTGATTTGTGATTACATTCGCGTGATTGGCAGCTAGACAGTCGGAGGGATCCTCCTGCTCGTCTGGGGAGCAGCGGTTTCTGCCGCGGCTGAAGAGGAAGGCGGCGTCGGAGGGGGCGGCCGTTTTGGGGACTTTTGGGAGCTCTGGGTTTTGTTTTGGCGCGTGCCGTGGCGTCAAAACACCATCTTTTGAGCATCCCGAGCAATGATTGGTATAGAAAACACATCTAAAATTGGTGCTAAAATTTGTTGAAGCTCACCATTTGTTAGGTTAATATTTGAATAATATAGCTAGCTTAAAATCGGCTCAATGTTGAGGCTTAAAACTATTTAAATTGCAGTCCTCAAGTCATCCCACACGAACCAGGTGCACAAATTGCATTAATGCACAAAGGCAATCATTCAAAATATGTTCTCAGCGTCATTTCTTCACAAATGGCTCTCCACATTGTTGCTCCATTTTGCCCTTTAATTAGTATTTGCCGAACGACATTTCAAAACACATTTGACTGTCATATCATTAACATCCACTCAGTTTCCTTCTGTTTGTGTATACAATTTGCATTTGATTTGTACCATCAAGCTATAATTTACACGGGACACATCCTGCGTGTGTGTGTGTTGTTTGTGTGTGTGTGTGTGTGAGTTAGAATATGACGCAGGCCGCCAGGCGATGAGTCAGGACATCATAATGACTGTGCGGCATCGTGAAGAATGGCTTTCTGCTTTGCATCTCCCTCCGTCAAAACAGCTTCGCCGCGTCTCATCTGCGAGCCGGAGAGTCCCCTCGCCTGACAGGCAATTCAGATTCCCAACAGCGGCCTGCGAAACGCATCCAACGGCGACTCCTTTTTTTTCCTGTTTTCTGCCCTTTTCGTCCCTTTTTTTTTGTCCCCCCCTTGTTTTACGACGGAGTGTGAGAATGCAATCAGCGTGGCCGTTTCAGACGAAGGAGGACAATTTGGGAGAGGAGAGAGGAGGCACCGTCTCTGGCATGTTTATAGAGAGCTCTGCCAGATGATGTCAGGGAAACGAGGGAGGACAAAGAGCGGAGAGGAGGGATAAATAGAGACACTAAGATGGGAGAGGGATAAAGAGTGAGCGGTGGGGGGGGGGGGGGGGGGGGGGGGGGGGTGTAAAACGGCACAAGAGATAGAGTGACGGATGGAGTGAGAGAGACTAAACTGGGGGGGGTGAAGAATCTCCTCCACTGCGGTGGCAACCCTGACTATGTCGTATCCTTTTGGCTCAGGCCACTGCTGCAATCAGACCCCCCCCCACACAACTGCACCCGTACAAGTCCTACACACATTCCCCCCCGCCCTCACTCATTTATACAAACAAACCCACACTCTCATTCTATTAATCTCCCCCGTCTCTCCTCCACGTTAGCGTGGAGTCCCCCTCGGGACTGATTACGGCGGTCCGTGCGTGCGTACTACATGTAGGTGCCGGCATGTGTGTTTTTTTTTTCTCCCTCATTTGTCCCCCCCCTCCCTCCCTCCCTCGCTCATAGCAGACACTTGCTGTAATAAAGTAAATGAGGTTGGGAAATGGCAAAAGACTCAAGGTGATATTTCAGCGAGCCACTCCCCGGCAACAACGCTATGGGGGAGGCAGGCAGGAAGCTCGGTGAATGAGGTGTGCGCTTGCGTATCGTGCGTGCGTGCCAGACTAGAGTGGCTAGCTTTAAAGTCAGTGTGGGGTCATCCTCGTAGCAGACAATCAGCAGTTTTTTTTTTTTTTTTTATATTATTTGTGGGATTTGGTGGAGAGCTGATTGCGGACGGTAAGGCCATCCGTGAAAAACCTTTCAAAAATCAATACATTCACAAGAAAAACCTTAGACTTGCGGTGCCGTGTCTGCTTAAAAGGTGCACGCTGCTTCTTTGCTGGCCGGTGTGAGGCTACCTGCGCACAAAAGGAGAAGTCACCAGGGGTTGAAGTATCTACACCACACGCAGTATATCTCTAAACAAGCGGTTAGAGCCTAAGTGATAAGCACCGTGTAATGACAAAAAAAATATATATTGATATCTCTCCTTCGATATTTACCACCAAACCCTCCTGCCATTTTTTCCTCGTCCTACCGTGGCGTTCCTGGTACACCGAGGCAATTTATTATGAGCCTGACTTTTATTATTCCTCTGCTGAATGCCTGTGAGGACGCCGGATGAGTTTTGCCAGCAGCGACAACAGCAAGGACTGAAATTGAGAGCGCGTTACATCATCCAATTTGAGCGGAAATGTTTATATATTTTTTTTTATTTTTTTTTGAGATTCGTGCAATTAAAGGCATTGGCGCGACGCATGCCGTTTGACGTCCCCGCCACAAGGAGCGCTAATTAGCCTGCTGTGTAATGTCCTCTCGGGGTCTGAGGGGGGAGGAGGGGGAGCTTTCCGACGAAAAAATAAGCCAAATGCGTTTTTTATGAAGCGGAGGTGTGGGGTTTGAAAAACTGCGTGTAATTAGGAGGCAGGGAAGGCGTGCTGTATTATGCAAGGTTTGTGAGAGATGTTTTATCCACCGTTTTTCAAACCCTGACCTTAATTAAATACTGATGATTCTCTGCTTTATTTCTCAGTCATTGTTTAAATCTCATTTTAAGATTTCTACCTCTGCATTAAAATCTATTCGGCTTAGATAACATTTGCCACAACAGGACTTGCCCATCTCCACAAATGAAGAACATGTTGACTACGCACGCATTTCCTCAAATGGTACTTCCTCTGCTTCTGTGACCTCGTCAAGATGGCGACCACTGTCAACAAGACCATAAGTCTGGAAAAAATATGCATTTCAACACATTCATTCAACACAGACCCCTGGCAACAAGTGTTCACCGCTGTGCAGCAACACCATCTAACGTCCTCTTAGTCCTCATTGGCTACATGTTACGCCTTGGATCCAGCTTCTACAAACATTGCGCAACAATCGATGTCGCGAGTATTTAGAAAGCACAATAATCAAAGAAAACTCTTATTTACCCATGATCCCTCTACAGGATCGTGATTAGCTGGCGAGTGTGAAGGGCAATAAAGAAACAGAATGGCTTAAGAAACAGGTAGAGTTTAACTACATTGAAGACAATATGTCATATTGATGTTTCAAAGTAAGAGACCGCACATGGTATTTTATTTTGAAAATCACCCGGATCCACTATGTTTTCCAACCACAGACTGCCTTCCTGAACGATTCAATCTGCTCGTATCGCCGCGCCTGATGGAAACACTCACATCGCGTTGAATTGATGCAGTTTGCCGCAGATGTGTCCGGTGGAAATCCGGAGGACTGAGCATCCAACAAGGTTCCACACTGGACGTGGACAGTGGCGACTAAGGGTGAATTAGGCATAAACCATGTGGAGTCGGAACCTGGCACTGGAGCTATTCAACAGCAACTTCAAATAAAAGCTACTTGACAATGAAATTCTCAAAATTGGGTAAAAATTTTTTTTAAAAAAATGCACCAATCATCATTTTATTTCAGTGGCATAAAGAGTCGACTACTATGATAGTAACTTATTGGCACACACTCTCTTTGCATAGAGACATATTGTATTTGGAGCATTCTCTTTACACATTATATCCAAACCAGTGCAGTTAAAGTCAGCCATTTAGCATAGCAAACATAATGATAATCCGTTTGCATTTCCCAACTTGAAAACGACAGTGTTTATCATCACAAAAAGGACACCGTCTTTGTCCCCGTCCTTGCGCTCGGTGCCAGCGATTCTGTTTCTTTCAGCGGGCAGCCACGCAAACAAGCAGGCGCCAAAACGGCAACTATCAGAATCCCCTGAATGAAAGGTCAGCGTGTCTAAAAGCAGCCCGGCGAGAAGTCGCCGCGCTTTGCAAATTAGACGAGGCGATACGTGACAGCATCTCCGTCATCTTCGTTTAAACGTGTATTTATGTCCTGCGTGAGGTGACCCTTTAATGATAACCTGCAGGGACACCAACAGCAGAGGCATGGAGGGAGATATGCTGTAGAGTATGTAGTGACATATTTTTGTATATTTTGGAGACAAAACGACAAGCTATCACGACAAGACTGAAAATACCTATGGGAGAAACTAAATGTGTGTTTGTTGACATTTTCAAACTATACAATGGTTGCATTGGAACATTTTTTGCTACCTGCCGCTGGAATCCTGTCTTTATTTCCCCTCTTACCTGAATCAGAACAGCTCACCATGTGTGTGTGCTTTTTCTTAAGATTACGTAATTGTTTGTGATGTCTTCTGGACCCTCGGATGCTTTGGCTGACGAGCTCTGACTAAGAACATGTCTCTGAATTCTTCCCCTCCGGCGTTGCAGGTTGGCCGCGAGCTGGCTTTAGCCGACCGTTTCCGTGAGTCCCGCGTCGCCTCCGATCCCTGTCGGTCTCCATGAGTGGACACACAACGCAGCTCAAGAAACTGCTGCCGAAGACAGACGACAGGTCCTCATTGCACAAATAATATCTCCTTCTGAGACACACGTGCAAAGCCAGATGTATCACTATAATTACACAGACACACGTTTGTAGCATTTGTAGCAACACTGCTACAGACCTGCACATTATATACCCTCTATGAGACATGTAAACAACATCTAAAGACAAACAGATGCTCTACTGTATGCTATAGCGAATATAGATGCTCTCCTTCTCAAAGGAGCCACAAAAACACACTCATATCACCAAACTGCTCTGACTGTAGGCTATACTCTGAGGAAATGTTCTTCAATCTGTTCACTAAAACCTTCTACAGCGGCTTAACGGTACAGTCACATCTTTACATCAATGGAAATAGCATAAACAGCATAAACGACATATTCTACTCAACCGGTTCCGTCACCATGTCACCTGCTAAACTCCACTCCCCTATTGTTGGAAAAGCCTGCCTGCGGTCGCAAGTCATTCACGCGGCGGAGAGGTGAGGTAAAACGACGCGCTCCCCCGCTCCCCGCAGAGTTTAGTGTCATTGTGAACTTTAGCATCGACAAACCTCCTGGGCCCTTTTGGCTCAAATTAAAATAAGCTAATTATTTAAGCTTGATTTAGAGCACGACTTTACAGCGCCATGTTCCCCGTTGGCTTTTTTTTTTTTTTTTTTTGGCCCACTGTTGCCAGTCATGCTGGATAGGTAGTGCACACACACCAACATCAACACTTTCAAAAAAATAAATAAAGAAAGAAAGTCACAAATGCAAAACCGACATAAACTCGCTCGCACACATGCGTCACTCCGAGAAACGAGGTCACCAAGTTGCACACACTGGTGAACGCTTTGACATTTAACATGATGAAATGACAGAGGAGGGAGAGGGGAAGCACGACGGATGATGCGGGCTGACACATCACGCAGTCGTGCAGGTACGCCATTTGTACAGATTAAATGCGGATCCGGATGATACTGTGATACCGGAGGGTGCGCCCAACAGAGGGCGGATGGGGAGACAGATGTGGCGGAGTGGAAGACTGATAAACGGACACTAGAGGGGGGAAAAAAAGAGAGAGGGAGATCATTATTTGGCATGTCCGGCAGTGAAACAGGCAGCCTGTGTGTCTGGGCACGCAGCTTCCACCACTTCCCTTTACAAGTCCTTTTCAATAATGTAAATGTCCCTCACTCGCGGGCCCATCACCTCTTTGTGCTTAATTGTTTTTGGCCTGTTATGCCTTCACTCCCTGGCGCTCGGTCTGCGACTGTCAGCTGCCCACTTCTGTTTACCACGTCTTTGTGTCCACAGACGATCGCGTGTGCACGCAAATTCTTGACCGGTGTAAACGAAGGAGGGGAGCTCGAGGAAAAACGAGAGACGGGAGAACAGGCTGTGCCAAAGCCAGAGACGCGGCAGCAAGCGGTGAGAGCATAATAAGGGAAAACGAGGAGGAAGAAGCTCGGTGGAATTAAAGAGGAGGAAAGTAAGAAACTAAATAAAAAAACAAAAGGAGTGGTGGAATGTGAACAGGAACATGAAAAGGAGGGGGGATGAATAGGGAGGCAGTCCATTTGTTTGGCTTGTAGCGCGAGCCTTCCCTCGAACACACGCGTACACACGCGGCAGCACCACAATCACACGGCCGACAGACAGGCCTCCCTGCGGGTTGTTAGCCACGCTTGCAGAAATACAGCTTCATTTCTGTTGACAGGCGGAGGAAAATAATTGGCCGATAACAACTCATCAGAATGCAGGCGATATGTATGATTTTCTCACTCAGTTGTTTCCGAGGCAGTCGGTGGCAGTGTAAACAATGGAACGGGGGTGGGAAGAGGGGGGATGGGGGGTCGCTTCCGTCAAGGTGGCTGTCGGTAGATTTTTGTTAAGCCGGTTATCGCGCCAGGTAGTTCACTTTCAGGTGCAGTCAGACAAAGGATTCGGCATTATTATGTCACAAATATTAAATATTAACCAGGCGTCTGCTCGCGAACGTGCGCAAAATGCTCATTCCACTCTTCACTGCGGGGTCTGCCTCGGTTGCTAGCTGTTTATATTTGGAGACGAATCGCGCAACGTTCGCAGTCGGCAAAGTGTCTGGGTGACTCACGGTCGGCCAACTGCTACGGGAAGCTATTCAAACATCCGCAGTTTTCATGGCGCGGCAAAGCAAATGACAGTCGTTCGTCTCCGTAGTCAAACTGCAGCTGCATCTAAAGGTGGAACCTGAACATTTCAAGTTGCATCTCTGACTTTTGAGGAAGCTCCATTTGCATTTGAAACCTGGCAGCGTGAGGAAATCGACGCCTCCAACACGGCCTGAAAAGTGAAATCCGACGAATGTTACTCACGGCTTTTGCAACTCCCACTTTGGCGATGATTCAGCCTTGTGACCAACTCAAAGGTTACAAGAAAAAAAAACTGCTACTGGAATTAGAGAAAAGCTTCTCGGATTGCTTCCCCTCGTCTTCCAATCGGCTGCGACCGTTAGCGTTCACGTTTAGCAGCCGATTAGCTGTGACCGGTCCGACGATAACGGCTATTGAATCCCACCCTCAGCAACCTTTTCTACAATCGGGGAACAAAACTGTTTGAGTGGTCGCATCCCCTCCAAAGCACCGCTCTCTCCCTTTTAGGCGCCTCCACCCTTCAGAGTGGCTCTCTTAACTGGGTGACCTGTGCTAATTTTGCCTCTCTAAGCGGTCCCTATTGAACGCCCAAATCTCTCTTCTGGGTACCATTTGCGTTTGGGGGGTGGAAATGGAATATCGAGGCCAAAGTCATGCCAGTTAGAGGTGCAATTTACCTCGCTTGCCTTCAGCATTAGATTGCAAGGATCTCCTTTGTGATTTTACTCTCGGTGAGGGGCCGTTGAAATGCAGATGAAATGCCTCTTTGGAGCTAAAAGGATGTGCCACTCGGTGTATCTCCTTTAAGTATCAAGCGCACAGCAGGTATTACATTGTAAGTTGGTGAGTTTGCATCACACCAGCGTCGCCGCTTCCTCAGGAGGTCATTTGTAATCTGCTGCTGGACATGTTCTGCCGGGCTATCGTTGCCAGATGCTTTTTTTTTTTTATTACTGTGGTGCGATGGGGAGGCAGAAGAAGGGCTCTGTGTCACTGATATCAGAGTCCCTGACATCAGTGGCAGATGAAGGACCTTGAGCAAACTCCGGTCCATCACGAACAACATCCACCACCCTCGACACGACACCAGAGAAGCTCATTCAGTGACAGGGCGCTGTCTCTATCCTGCTCCACAGATGGGTTGAGGAGGTCATTTGTCCCTCAGGACGTACAACGCCTCCCTGTGGGGAACCAACTGGGCCGTTGTCATTGCGGACACTACTGCATATATTTTTTACACAGTAAAAGTTTCCTGTATTTGAGAGTTTCCACCAGACAGTTCCTCAAATCCAAAAAGAAAATGCAAATTACAGAAACGCCACATCATCTCAGCATTTTTCATTTGATTCATGTCACCTTGCTCCAATGAATAAAACATCACAGAAGAGGGAGCAGGCTGGAGAATGACCCCCATCCAGCTGTTCACCGCAACCCCTCCTGAAAGTTTTACAAAAAGAAGGCTGGCAATGTTACGGCCCGGCTCGAGTTGAGCTGTTCCAGAAATCACAAGGTTTCCTTGATTTAAATCCTAAATAACTAGACCACGGCCAGTCTTTGTCGGCTTTCCCGGGCTCGCCAGGTGCCACCATGGAGTTACCGCACATAAAACAAAGTGGTAATGGTTACACCGACGCCTGGAGGCTTAGCTTGGCCCTACTAAATTCTAACTACTGGAAGTTAAGCTCTGCCAATTCACCCTAAGAAAAAAGTACGCCAGCATTCAGTCGCCACGCGAACAACAAGTATATCCCGTCTGAGCTTCCATTTATGTAAGAGCCAGGCTCTTCAACAATCTTTATTCACATCTAAAGGTCTTTAAGCACAAGCAAAGCTACTGCAGGGTCAGTGAAGGCACAGAGGGGCATAACAGGCAATAATTAGCCTTTTTCCATGATTCTGAGAGCAACTGTGGAGTTTCAGGAGATGTGTGGGGACTGAATGGGAGGGGATTCAACATTTGGTGCAAGAGGTTCCCTCAGATTGGGCGTTTGACACCGTTCTTTCTTGCAATAAAGTTTTCTTGGATACAAGAGACTTGCGGTGGCGATCACTTCTTCAACTGTAAGCCAATGACAATACTCTAGTCCAAGCATTTACCCTCTTTCTTGGACGTTGGACAAAACCGCCACCGCTGCCGCTGGACCTCGGATCATTTACGGTTTACTGCAGCCCGCGCAAATTTAAATCAAACCGCAACTTTATTAAATTCAGACATCTGGAGATTACGACCCTTTCATCCAAAATATTTAACTGAAACAGACAAATAAACTCCAGACTGTTCCTCTTTTACAAGTCAGAATACCGACAGCAGATGGGAGAATAAAGCCTCTGATTAAAAAACGGATACTATAAAGCGTGTCGACTTAGAGCTTGTAATGCGACGAACCCGGGGAGGAAATTTAAGCTCGCCTGCCTGATACATTAAAACTGACGAGTCGTGCTTGCAGATGATACGTCGGGGGAGATTCATCCCGACCGGCAGCATCGAGCCACGCCGGCGAGTTTAAGTCACACCAGTCAGTCTTTGTCGCCCGTGTGATTGTAACGACACCTGCGCTAGGGATTGATGGGCTACTACACGCGGCGGTCATTTTTGAAGCATCAGCACTTCCAACAGCGCTAACCCGAGAACCCCCCCGCCGAGCGTCCCTCAATTAGCGTAGCCGCGAGCGCGCATTCCCGCGCGTGGGAACCGTCAGCCCGCCGCTCCTTTCCCCGGCTGCGCCGCGGCCGCCCGCCCTCTCGCCGAGCTCATTTTCCCCTCCACTCTGTGTGAAGGCCATCTTCAGAGGGAAGGGAGAGAAAGACGGGAAGGCGCAAATCGGAGGGTGGGAGAAACAGAGCGGATAGTGGAGGAAGAGATTTTCTTCCCTTAAGAAATAGAAACCGAAAAACAAAAGCTAAGCTGAATAGAAGAAAAAAAAAAAAAAAAAGGAGGTTGTTTGGAAGAAAGAGGAGCTGCGAGAGAGAAAGAGATAAAGAAATGACAGGGAGAGACTTATCCTGTCTGGCATTAAAGTTATTTGTAGTTTCAGGATTCTTTTTTTTTTTAAAAAAAAAAAAGAAGAAACATCTCTGTTCATACGATTGAGTGTAGCTCTATTTACACACACAGATTGTATCTCTCGTGTACATATAACGCCGAGCATGTTCACCAACACTATACACAAGCATTAGGACAGAATAAAGCAGGGTTTCCTTATTGCAGCGTCTCCCTTTACAAAAGCTGTCAGAGCTGGAGCTGCAAAGGATTAGAAAGAGTATAGATCTGTAATGCATCACAACGGATCTGAGCAAATAAACAAATTGGAGAGAAAAGCGCTGCACAAAAGACTTGCCAGGGACTATTTATCAAAATTTCCCAAGGCTTGTTGACTGTGACCTATAAGGCTGCCGTCTCCCTCTTTTCCTTTCTTCAGAGAAGAGTACCTTATAGATGCGAGCTGACACCGCTGGCATATAGCCTCCGAGGAATTATAGCTCCGCGCCATACTCTACGACTTTTACCAACTTGTCAGTAATAGCTATTATCTTGTGTGACGGCGGCAATGTCCCCGCTCTAAGCCACGGATAACTTCCAACATAATTGACCTCCGTTCTGAGGTTACATCTTTTACTTTCCCCTTTACGCCGTTAGCTCATCTTGTCTCTCCGCCAAACGCTGGGGGTAACCTACACGGACATTTGTTACCATGGCAGCGAGAGGCCATTCCCGGAGTGTTTTATTACTTGTTGGGGGGCGAGCAGTGCCCTACATCAGGGCCCTCGTCCCAGAGTGTGTGCGCCTGGTCAAGGTGCGTAAGGGCGATATTTATGTTTTGTTACCGTCACCTTAACGATGATACTTACAAAGGCCGCACAGATGCGAATCTGGATTTTATGAGGGGGGGCGAGCTTGAGTGTGTCGCCTCTTGATTCAGTTGTTCTTTTGTGAGCATTTTTCTATTTTAACATTTGCTTTTTGATGCAACACACACACAAGATCAAGGAAAAAGTCTTTCAAAGAATGAAAGCACATCCGTGTCACCAAGAGGACACTGACTCTAATTTCTTTTGCTTTATGTTTAATTCAGTTAATTTAACACATTTGTCAGAGTTTGTTTGCGTAAATAACTTGTGTCCTTTGATTCGTGAACTGTATATAGCCTAGATTTATAAAAAAAAATAATGAAACATGAAAGATATTTTTACTGCATTTATGTCTATTCACAAATAGCTGATGAGGAAATTAGTATTTTTGGTCTTCAGTGGTGATTAGTTGTGCGAGTCAACTTCATACACCATTCGTCATGCAGGACAATAAGTTTAGAGTGAAACAGAAAAAAAACGAATTATTGCCTTAATCGGACTATGACAGGAGAAGTACATGTAAACACGTTACTCCGATTAAAATCGGAGTTCTCATTGTCCGATTGAGACGCGATTGGAATCGGAGTTTTCATCCATAAAAGCGTGTTTGCATGCTCCACCACCGCTGCGCTGGCGTTTGACCCCGGAACAAAAATGTCCAAGAAAGCCGGGCATAGAAGAAGAAGAAGTGAAACGGAGCCGTCTGAGGGATAGCGCGGATCTTATCTGCACCACTAGTAGTGCGAACATTACGTACGAGATTAAAAAATTTACTATTATCCGTCTGGTTGTTGTTTGAAATGCCGTCCGCTGCATGAACGACTCTTGTTCATTATATCACGTAATAGGTCACCCGGAAATCGGGCCATATTAATGTGGTATTATCCCGATGAAAAGACACGTATCGCCACCTAGTGTGGAAGAGGAGAACAGTTATTACATAAACTGGGTCAAGGACTGTAGTCAGAAAGTCAAATTTTGAGCATAGCTCGATTAAGCTCTGGATGTAAACGCACTGAGTAATGAATGAGGCATCGAGTACCATGATATAAAAGGAGGAATTTAAGGAATTTCATCATATATTCAGTCTATAATAATACGTCACATATTTTTTTTCCATTTCATTTCAGGTTATATGGTAGGATTTTTAAGAAATACAGAAATGGGAATACAGCCGTGCGGATGAAGCCCTTCGTTCCAAGCGGACTCCAGCAGCCGTCCGCCCTCCTCACCTCCACAGCAGCCAACAATCTAAATGAAATGTGTTGTTGTGCTGACAGCCGTAGGCACCGGCCACTCAGTCGGAGTAAACACCTGTCTGAAATTGCCTGGAATTGGTACAGTCCGGGGAGCGGAGTCATTACACCGGCATGAGAACGCCATGAGACACTTTCTGCGTTCGTGCTGCCAATTTCATTAGGACTGGGCGTGCTCTTTTCATGTTTCCGTGACAGCTCCTCTTCTGTTTTTATTTATTTATTTATTTAAAAAAGGCATTTCATTTATGTGGTTTCTCTGGTGAAGCTGGACAGGCTCCCCCTGGAGAGCGCGAGGACTCTGAAGAAGCGTCGTGATGGAAGCACACTGACGGCCGGTCGAGCTGTGTGAGCTTCAATAAAAAAAAAAAAAGAAAGAAAACGTGCGCGCCCACGCAAAAGCGGAGGACATCATATAGCGCTTTGGCCATACGTCCGTGAGCCCACACTAATGGCTGGAGCTGCACTGCCAATGAGAAAGCTGAAATAATTGGTCCGCCGGGAGTCCCGTTTTGTCTGTGTCAGTAGAAACAGCTCTGTGATAAAAAGGCGGAGATGCATGAATCAAAATTACATCGGGGCTATGCAAGCAGCCTGACCCTCAAAGGGGGCGCCGACAATGTGCGCTGTCTGGCCTCGCTTCGGAAGACGCGGCTCAGACACAAACTGAACTTGCATACGCACGCTGTATATGGAATACACAGCGTATAAATATAAAATCTTGCCTGATTATTATTTGATTTTTGATCATGTACCAGTTTTTTTTTTTGTGCGTCTCGTTTGAAACACAGCAATTAACCAGCAGCTTCTTTTTAAGAGCGAATGTGAAGTCACAGCGAGGCCAGTCACTGCTCAATATATGCCTTCAGCAACTTAACTATTCCTTTTTTTTCTTTTTCTTTTTTTTTACACTGTCATTGTTTTGGGGGGAAACTCCCACGTCACGCAGCCAAAGTTTGTTCTCAAAGTTTGACGTTTTCTTCCGTACAAGAGAACAATCTCCGCGTCCCCGTTCGCATTCAAATCATCATCTACAATTACTCCCGTCTTGTCAGAGATGTAACGTCCTCATGTTGGAGGGAGCTATCCGGAGACCACTCTGACAGGGAGAACAAACCCGGGCCGGCGCCGTGCTTACAGTGGAGCCAGGCCTATTTGCATCTGGATCAAGGATGTGCCAAGACGCCGTTGTGTACTCCTCGTAGACTCAAAAGCGTCTGATTGAGGAGCGACGACAGCATAAATGGGAGCGTCGGAACGCCGTGCACATATATAGTCTGAAAGTCTGAAATAAAGAATGAAAACCCCTCCCCCCAACTACAACAGGAGCCAAATGCAGGATACATATGAGGCATGATTACAGCGTGGGGACTGAAAGAGAAAATGCACCAGGGCTGAGTCTTAGCCAGGGCTCATTACAGAAGGCCACACCATTTCCCCTGCTCCGCTTTCCTTTTCTTCAACCGTTTCTCTTCTCATCGCCACCTTTTTCCCCGTAGTTTCTATTCTCTCCATCCCTGTTCATTTGACTTATCGCGGTCTCTCTCTTTTGAAAGTTCACGCTGCACAGGTTCACCAAGAGGAGCCGGTTTCGCTTCTATACGGCAAAATGACTAGAATGTTTGTCAGAAAAGGGGCAAAAAGAAATAAATAAATAAATGTTTACTCTTCTTTTTAATCTTCCCATCCTTCTGTGGGTGTTGCTTGAAAGTTCTGTGTGCTCGGCGTCCTTTCCCAGTCTCGTACAGCTGCAAGAAAGACTCAATGAGGGGCCTCATTTACAGAAATGCGGCGCGGTCGAGAATGACCTTACCGCACGCACCCGGACGGCCGGGTGTAAGGCAGCTCCTCTAATTTAGTGGAAACCAAAAAGATCTCAGGCCTTTGTAGACGCGCGGTCGTTATTTTCTGGTCTGATGGGTTTTTGCATAGACTTGAGAGAAGGCCGAGGCGCGCACAAACTTTCACCGCGGAAACGCAGCGGAACAGAAGCTGAGCGCCTCCGCAGGGCAAAAGGTCGACACGCAACAAACAAAGTGCAGCAGGACGGAAGCTCCCATTATTTCCAGCGCCGTCCGCGTTGATGTCATCTAGAATTCTAGCGCTGGTGCAGATGTTGTTTTCCTCCATCCTCGCTCCACATGGAAGAGTTGTTTGTTATCCAACTCCTGCTCTGTTTTAGTATTGTAAAGACGTTTTGGTGTTTGTTCCTCTGTGCCTTAGCTTGGATATTTGCGGTTTCGGGAGTGTTTTTTGGAGGCTTAGCTTAATGAGAACTCAGTTTCACAAGTGTTGGTCATTAAACAAAATATTAGATACACTTTCCTCTAAAAATACAGCATAAATTAATATTAGCTGACACTAAATGTGAACCATAACACCAGGTTTCTGTGCCTGGACTGGTTTAATTCTTAGTAATGCAGCGACCCATTTACTTCCCTTTTCTTAAGCAGTTTCTCTAAAAATATATAAATTCAAATCTGTTGGTTCAGTCAAATACACAACAGCTCACCATTTTTTAAATTCATTTTACAATTTAGACACTATTAAAGCTCCTGATTTAAGCTAATGATGCTAATCTCCATGTTCAACTGTCACTTTTTGCCACTAGGTGGCCGTAACTATGGAGACTTCGCTTGCTGTGACATCACATTCTCTATAACATATGTTGATTTTAAATAATATCAGTAAGGATTGTTCATGTTTGTGCAGATTTTCATGACAACACATCCAGTTGATTGTGTTTTTGGGGGACACCTGACATCACCGGCCCGAGCGGCACACCGCGGCTGTCGGCTACAAATATTGCTACACGCCCGTGGTGCAAGCCTGCTCATATTTTCGAACAGCACCACTGGCGTGTTCACTTCTTATTGAGGTCACATGCCACAAGCTTTGGCCTTAGACACGGACAAACACTCCCCTCTTATTGGTGGTTTGGAGAGTGCAGTCCTCCTGACCTGCTTGTCTGTGAGCCGTGGGAGGAAACTCAAACCAGACCAGTGGGAGGGGAGGGGGGAAGAAATGCACAAACACCAGCCCACGGCTGAGACCTTCTCAGCGCAGGGCAACAGAGGGCTACTGAGATACTGTACACTTAAAGCCTCGAGCTCTGAATACAAACAAGAAACACAAAAACAAGTGAAAATTGAACATTAAAGCGACACAGGAAAAGTTGCAGGTAATTATAGATGTTATTTACAATGAGATGTCTTCTCATGAGTTTCTAGAGTCAACTCTTTCCATCGCGTTATGCAGACATCACAGTGAGTTTCTTCCTTAGCATGTCGGGTTTTGTTGAAAATTCAACCTCCACACAATGGGGGCATTATTAGATAGTTAACTCATCCAAGGATGTGTTGATTCAAATCAAACTAATCTGTTATTCCAGCGATTCGCTTTATGTTATCTAACGATTGCTCCTCATGCGTCTGAGTCACCCAAGTCTGGATGGATGCTGAATAGGCAGAGATCAGGAAAATGTCTGACAACTATTCGTTTCTTTTTGCTTTGCTGTCAAGTTTGTAAGTTGGTGAGGAAATTGAAATGTCATCGTAAAATAGCGTAATCCGCACTATACAAGGAAATAATTATTTTGTATTACCGACTGTGCAAACCTGCTTTAATTATGGCAAATTAAAAAAAAGAAAAAGCCCCTGAGAGTTTTCTGCGCTCATCAATCATTTTCTCTGAAGTTCCTGCATTGTTCGCCACGCACCGAGAGCCGAGGCTTCGGGCTAACACGCCACCAAACTCTGCCCGCGAAGCCCGAGGCGAGAAAAGACGCCGCGCTCCTCCTCCGCGCGATCGTTCCCCGCCTGGAAAACAGAGCAGGTGGTACACGGCTCCCCGGAGACACGGTGACAACCAGGAAAACAAATGTTGAGCCGACTTCAGCAGTGGAGGCTGGCTTGCGAATAAATATGCTTGGGCTTAATTTCCATGATCAATGAGTGGTTTCAGGGGGAAATGTGCATGTCGGAGAGTTAAAAAAAAAAAAAAAAAAAGCCTGGTACGTAACACCAAGTAATTCCCATTTGAAAGTGTAATGGCTGTAGCTGCAAACTGCGCTCACTTGGCTTCCCCCAGCCCCTCGCCTGATATTGCTACACTTGCTGCGGGTGCCGTGGGAGATGTCTGTGTTTGGGGCCATGTTTACTTTGCGAGGAAGACTTCCAAAGTCGAGTGACATCGGTATTATACAGGCTCATTTGCAAAACATATGAGGCAGGCAACCTGTTCTGTTGCGTTTGGTAGTCGGTTCACAAGTTGTAAACATTGAGTAAAATATGCAGTGATTATAGCAGCAGTATGAGTGACTTTTCTAGATACGCGACGCATAATATCCCTTTGTTTCTTACAAAGAGAGACAAGGAACTGAGACGGTAAATTCTCTCTGGCAGTAACTTGATATTCTGCCTTTACACAACATGTTGAAATGGTAAAAAATTACATTTTCTCCCATAGAAATGAGTAATATGTTGCAGACATTACAAAGTTTCACTTTTGGCACTTTCCTGGCATGTACTCTGAAGCTTTGTGATGCATCCTGGTGTATTGATTCATTATGTATATCATAGGTCTTCAACAGGTTTGGTTGATTAGACATTTTTTATATATATATTTATTTAATTTTAACATGAATCCAGCATAGTTTTTTAGTAGATGGATAAATAAATCTAAGCCTCCTGTACAGAGTAGGCCCCGCCCCTATCGCTGATGAGCCAATCACGAGGCCATGCATTACATATCAGGTTCCACGCAATTGGCCGAGAGCCTATTCAGTCCCTGGGTGAAATCCTAGACGCATGCTACGACATTAGCAGAAGAGACGCTAACAATGTAGCTCGCGCCCATTAGCCAACTACTGACCCCAACATGGCTTGGTGATTCACGGTCCCTAGATTTAGCTATAAATAAAGTTAAAATTTTAACTTGTGCATTATTTGAATAGCTTACTATTAAATGCAAAATTATAATAATAATGTATTTTCATAAAAAGCACACTGAATCTCTCCATGAGTTTGGAGGCCCTTGGTCTGAAGATTTTAAATGTAAGGCTTTAAAATGACACATTGTCTCAGATAATGAGTCGATTACACCCAGTCTTAATGTGGCGGTTGTAGTTTAAACCCAAAACGGTTAAGAAACCCAGCACAAATACTATTTTTTAGTCGTGGCATGTGCAGTAGAAGTAGGCCTGCCAACCCTTTTGGTGGCACTGCTGCGTAATATAGTCTTATTTATATTGTTCAACACTTTCTCCAAAGTAGCCTCTTAAGCCCATTTGACTGACCTCTTAAGTCATTGTCAATTAAGCCAGCGCTGATGCCTGCTTTAGCTTAGAGCGCCGGAGTGAGAGCACTTTGGTCCACTCAAGGCCAGGCTCTCAATGTGAATGCTAAATGACACTGCGTGAGGCCCAAAAGAACAAGAAGCGCAGCTCAGATTAAAGCGTTCAAGCTCAAGGCTTTGCAGCTTCAAACCCTTGAGGGGAGAGCGTACGGGGGGGGGGATTGCATCATCTGCCGTCTGTGATGTCCCGGTTTTAAGTTCAGGATACGCCGGACAGGCAAATAATGCACAGGACACACTGTATCCCTAACCTGACAGTGCTGCTGTGCTCAGCTCACTCAGTGGCTCCTTCGCCCGGTTCCTAGAAGTGTGACAGATGTATCACCTTAGCGATGTTACAGAGCCGGGGTGCTGTTGAGACACCCGTGTGTCACACACACCACCCACCATCTTGAGTTTGGCAGACGCGATAGGTGATGTTCCAGCTGACCAACTGCACGGTGACATACATTCACTCAGACACATCTATGTCACAGAGGACTGTAATCCCTGAATCTCTCTGAAGAAGAAAGTGATGCTTTGCTCCTGTGTGATCAGTTACATAATGTCTTGATGTCATGCTCCTCGCAACAGGAGGTGTAATCATCACCCAGGGCCCTGTTAAAACCAGGTCAAAGTACTTCTGCAGTAGAGAAATGAGTCGGGAATCTATAGCACACACTATATTTGTTGTATATAGGTGACCGCAGAGTCTATACTCCAGTCCAGGCACGCTCCTGATGCCCGAGTAGTACATGTGGGATTGACCGTCCCTGAGAAAAACTGATTCCAGGGTCCAAAGAGGAGCCGGGAAATCGTGTCTAACGCTACATAATTCCTACACACGTCGTTCCGGCTCCATGGCGACACAGGGATATCTGCTATGTCCATGAATAAAGATTAAGATAGGTGTGGACTAAGCAGCGCTACGTAATCTGTGACCTGATTAATCCTGACTAGGTCACCTGGCTGAGGCCGTCGTCTGATGTTTACACCGATAAACCCCCAGATAAGCCCTGGTTAGATCGACGATTCCGTCACAAGAGCATCGGAGGATGTGTGAAAGGACATGAAGGGATGTCAGCCGTCCTTGTAAAGCCAGTTTCTAGTAAATTAGGGGATTCGTTTGGCATTTTAATCTTACAGAGGATCCAAGAATAGTCTTCTTCTTGTTTTACATTTTTATATTTTTGAGGATTTTTGTTAGGTCAGTATAGTTTATTAAATGTGTTATATATTGTACAGTTGCAGTAGAATCACTTAGTTTTGTTCTTTTCTTTGGATCACACGTTAGCTCTTCAAAAGGCTGCAGCGTCTCTTTATAGCCTGGTAGAGCTTCACCAAAAATCTGATCTTCTGGGTAAGTGTAGGTTAAGGGAGGATAAATGTTTAAAATCAACTTTATGTCTGCCACCACATTTGCAACAACTTCCTGGCCCAAAATACCATTATTAACAGCCAGCTAAGCTTCCTTTCTGTGGATGTATTAGCGCACCACATACTACTGGTACCACCCTGCACTTACCTACCAGCAAAGACAAGCTTGTAGCATTTGAGTATACGAGTATGATTTCATGATCATGTGGTACTGTAGTTGGACATCTCTGCTTTATATCAAGGAAATGACCATGAAAATGACTTCAGATAAAGTACCAGTTTCCCATTCATTGCAGGGTTTTATGCTAATGGAATCTTACACTTTCTTGCTTAAATATATAAAAAAATATATTGAAAAGTCATAGTCAACGTGCAAGTGTTGGAACAAATCTCTCCATGTAGCTACCTGCCACCTTGCCGTGGCATCTTTCCTCCTCCCAACGCTTCAAATTCACTCTCGGTTTGAGGCGCCAATGCTCGTCGTACGCCCTCGCTAATTTCCCCCCAGATGCAGCCCCATTTCCTGCCGTTCGGCCAGGGGAAGGGGCTTTTCCTGCGACCTAATCACGGAAGGTAATTCTCATATTAATTCATTTCACCCCAACCAAGTGTAATGAATTAAATATCTCCCCAAACACGCTAAAATCATTTCACCTCTAAATCTGAATTAATCATGTCTAATTACACAATTATGCATTTATTCTGTTTTGCAGTCGAGCAATCAAGGGCCAATTTGCCAAGATCAGGCAAATATATACATCCAGTTGCTTGGGAAATGGAAGTATCTTTAAAGCAGCTTTTTTTAATATCTAAGAACAATAGAATCAGCTATTTTCTTTGCCTTTCATTTCTTCTGTCCTTGTCAAGTGAAGCCTTCTTATTCCTCACACACTAAAAAAAAAAAAAAAAGTCTGATCTTCTAAACAACTGCAAAATGATTCAGAAGTGACTCAGCATCTTGTAATTTTAATAGTGAGCCCACCGTGTGCTTTCATGTCAGCAATAAATTCATCTTCACAGGTACTGATTTTTTTTTTTCCTAATGGCAGACTTTGCATTTTGAAATAAATTGTTCAGTTAGCTCGTTATCTCCCAAATCTCAGCCCCGTTCCACTTTGCCGCTCTACTCCCATCTTGTTTACATCTGTTTGCCTTATCTTATCCTCCGCTCGTCAACCATGTCGGTATTAATTCTCCACCCTGCCAAAAATAAGGCAAAGTGTCCACCTTCGCTAATTCATAGATTAGTCCGACGCCTCGGAGGGATCTCCGTTTGGGGGAACGTGATGTTTCACTCTAAAAAAACTTCTGCATTTGTTTGGAATAGTTGAACATTATCGCTGCTAATACTTCACACGAAACTCTCAGACGAGGAGCCCGTGGTCAGATTTATTATTTAGTGAAATGAAAAACCAACATTTGTCCGACTGCTTCGGCAGATAATCACAGGCAAAACTATTTGGCCGGAGTTTATTGTGCATTAGAGCAGCTTTAAACTTAGATAAAACAGTTTCATATATATAAAAAATAAAAGTAGAAAAGACGGCAAAGCTTCATCGTCGAGCACTGAAAGCAAACCTTTTGGAAGTCCACATTAAAGCCTGCGTGAAATGAACGAACACGCGTGCACTCCAGAGATCGCTGGGTCTCGCAAATGACAGCTGATGCAACAAAGACTCAGATACTACACAGTCTGCTCTCCGGTTTGTCGTATTAGACTGTGACTTGTCGAACTCTGTGCATCTGAGTCTTTCCATCATTGGGAGGTTACCGGTCAACATTGTTGCTCCCAACAATGAAAGTCCAATGTGCAAACACCACAATATCAGTGTTAATTGACTCTAAACTTGTATGGGAGACCCGTTAGCAATTGAAAGATTTTGAAGCCTCATACATTTTTATACAAGGGTACCTAATACTGCGGTAGCTTTGACTGATCCATGGTGAAAACCCCTTTTTATATCATTGAATAACCCTGAAAAGAAGCTGTATTAGCTGCTTTCTCTTTACGATCCCACTCCCTAAAAGTCCACTTTCTTCCAGAAACCTTGCACACAATGCCATGGTTATTGCCTTGATGTTGTGGCTCTTCTGAAACCAACCTATGACCTCTTGTGTAACACAATTTGACTGGAAGATCTGGACCTTGCAAGTTTCCCTTTCATTTGAAAAGACCGTTGTGTTTTTCTTTTAAGCCAGGGACTCTCTTCATCAACCACCTCCTTGCACCGATTTTCAGCCAACTTGAACCGAGACCAAACCCGCGTTATGTCACCGGCAACAATTTGGCATTACCGAGTCGTTTAATTCAATGTTAATATGAATAAATACGGATTAATGCAGCTTCGAGCAAAGGAAAACAAAGCAGTCCAAAGCCAATCCGAATCCAATAAGCCGGGAGAAGGGCTCCACGCGGCAAACGTGGCTGCGGCTTTGTAAGTTGGACTAATCGATAGGAATTTTGAGAGAATCAAGAGGTGGACGAAGGGGTCGGAGCATCTCAAGAACAAATTGATTTCGGGGCGCCTTTGAAAAATTGAGGTTAGTATCGGGAGTCAACGGTGTCAAACGCGAGGCGCGGCTCATGGGATTAATACCCGTCCTTCCTTCCTGAAGCAAATGGCATTGATTGCACGTTTTGTCCACTAGTTACGCTGCCGCGGTATTGACGCCGAGCGACTCGTATCATCTTCCCGTGTTGTTCTAATCAATTATCAGGGGCCTCTTCTGCTCCGCAGTCATCGGCGCTGTAGTGTAAGCGTGCACCTTCAACCCCTGTGAGCCTCCTCTATTTCTAATGCTGTCAGCGGCCGGCGCGGAAGTCTCCCTTTACTTTCACTTTGTCACTGCCAGGGTCGGAGGAATCATGAAATAGCGCGGGGCTCCCAGTGGGGCACTTTGTTTTCAGTGACACGGAGACAGTCATTTGTCATCGCACGGCTAAAGAGTTATCCTGTAAAAATAGAATCAAATACATCATCACCTCACCCAGTTTTTTTTTTCTTTTTAATTAGAGACAGTCATCCTGTTTGTCGTTGTCCCAATCCCTCACTCCATTTCCCTTCTCTTAGACTTTCCCTCCGCTCCATCCTTCCCGCACTGTTTTACCTCCTGCCTAATTCGGTGCATGATCTGATATTTTGATGTAATTAGCTTAAAAATGACTCGAGAGCTGGAATGCACTTTAAAGCAATTTGGTTCGTTTAGCTCCATTTATTCCTGCCTATCAAGATGTTCGAGTCGTTCCACTCGAAAAACCGCTGGAGTGCGGGAGCCTAATCCAACACCGCACTCTGTTTGCCTGCCCTGCCCTGAGGGACGCCGGGAGAGGGGGAAACCGCCGCAGCATCTTCGCCCTCACGCAGGAAGAAATCCAGCACTGACTTTCGCTTCTCTTTCACTCTGAGATTTGACGGCTTGTGCTGCCGCTCTGGCTGGGCTTAGGTGGCTTTGCTGCTTGCTGGGTGGATATTTTTTCTATATGGATGTGTTTACACCTGGTCACAGAGCAAATATAGATGTGGTCTGTGTGCTCTAACTGCCTTCTGATCGGGATGTGTTCTGCATTCATTCATTTCCCTGTGCAGATATCGAGACTGCTCTACCGGCAATGATGGAGGACTATGACCTCACCTTAGGACATCTGTGCCAAGAAGCTGCAGTATAGCTGTAATATACGTTCTGAGCCTAAGTTAAGGGAAATAACTTCTCATACCAGCATGTAGCTTAAAATGCCTGCAAGGCTAGGAAGCTATATTTCCTTTGCGTGCCCTTCGAACTCCTCGCTATCAGTTCGCATGCAGATTAAAGTCAACGCAATAACGTTCACTTTTCCTTTAACACAAATCGGATTTAACGGCCTGCTTCATACAAAGGTACTCAAGGTGCATCTTTTTGTGCGCCGGCGGTTTGAGGTGAAGAGTGCGTTCGATTCACAGACGTAGCATTGGCCCCGTTAATCAGCGTCGCATTGTGTGGGTATGTTTCTTTGTGTGGGATTTCTGTGGACGCAACTCAAGTATTCTGGAGAATGAACACCGGCAGGTCAAAACATTATTACTGTCAACCTGGTAATAGAAATGAAAAAAAATAAAATAAAAAAAGACTGAATAGAAAAAGCGAATGTCTGACAAACATCAGAGAACAGGGACAGGTGTTTAAGGGTTTTTTTTTTTTTCCTCTTGTTGTCAGTTTCTATTAAATTTACAATGACACCGGCGATTGGTTTTAATATGCACACTGATTATTTTATTGCTTGAAAGCACGGGGATGCCAAAACAGATCTTTATAAATGGAAAGTTGCCTCATGAAAATTTCAGAAGCCCCTGTTTACTGGCGTATATTTTCAAGACAAAAGTTTCTTGCCCTTTACTTTTATTCTGACAACACTGGGAGTGATAAAAGAAGAGCGGACGGAAAGTCAAAATGGATTTTTAAGGGGCGTGAAGCAAGAAAACAAATGTCATCCTTTGTATTCCAGGCTATAGACAGGGGATCTGGGACCCCTAGTGTGTCTGCGGAGGTACTGCATGAGGTGGCCACAAAATCTTTGGTTGATTAGACATTTTTTATACATATATATATTTTTAAATTTCTTTAATTACACATTAACATGAATCCAACATATTTTAGTGAATGGATAATGGATAGCGCAATATTAAATGCTAATTATAATGTATATTTATAAATGGAAAGTAATATGGAACACATATAGTAGGTAGGGGGTCCCTACTTAATCTCTCTTACCATTTGGGGTTCTTGACCTGAAAATAGACCCCTGCTACAGTGCAATGAACAAAGCACGGACATGTTTCTACTGGATGCACAAAACACAAAACCTGCGTCTTTCAGTCGTCCGTCTGGCACATCGCACCCCGCGCCTTCTCACGGCTGAAGCGGAGAAAATGAGAATTTTCTGCATAATTAATCTCGGCGACGGAGCAATAATGAAGCCCCAAATTGCAGGCGCGTGTGGCGCGGGGACGCTCAGAAAGGATCCAGCTGCGGAAGCCGTGGGCGAGGGCGAGAGCGGGAGCGGGAGCGCGGGGCCGAGGGGTTTATAGATTAGGCGGCTCGAATCTATAGAGTCAAATGAGTGGCCATCGACTGAATGCTCACTGATTGACGTCTAAAACCTCGACGCAAACAAAATCCTCTCTATCTCTTAATTATTGCATTTTCCTCAGGGCTCCATACGGATAAAGGCTATAGAAACATTGCATTTAGTTATGCCAAATCTATACATAATTGATCATCTTGGCCTGAATTATTTATTCTTATCAGGTTATAAATATTGCATGGCTGACATGAATAATGAATCATTATCAAATTCGATTCTCTGTAGCTTCGGACCATTGTAAGCACTTGGCTATGGGTAATTGCATATTGACTGGGGGTTAAGCCAAATGTTTGTCAAACTGTGAATAAGACAGAATGATTGCTGAGCTCGTGCCTGATAAGGAACAATTCTCTTTGTTGTCTCGGTTCCAGTTCCACCGACACAAAATATTTAAGCTCGTCCCAAGTTTTTCATGATCTGTGGACTCATCCTAGAGTCCGTCCAGGCCTCACAGCGAACGAACGTGGCTCGGTTGCGGCTTTGTAAAACGAGGGCATCCGATCCACGTCCGAGGCATGCTAACGAAGATCTCAGTGGGGAATTAAATGAGCGCGGCTCCCCACTCACTCATGCACCGCAGCCTCGCTGCCCTTAAGAGAGGCATTTAACCCCCCGTCGCCTCACCGGAGGAAGCAGGTAGTTCAAATGTGTGAGCTTCGGTAATGAAATCAACGTGAAGTCCGGGGCTTCACATGTACCGCCGGAGATGAAACAAAAACATGTAGAACAACTCGGGACTTAAGAATAGCAACTAGTGGGACATATTCAAATGTCAATTCAATTATTTCACCGCAGGAATTTCACAGCTGCTAATTGTTTCCTCCTCTCCAACGTATTCGAGATCGAGAACCACGTGGATGTTTCATTAAAAAGTATATTGTGTAGCAGTTGAAAGCTGCTTATATATACGTAAAGTTCGGGTGCTAACAGAGTGAAACTCCACCTGGGACGCCCGCTACCTAATTTAAATCAAAAGATGCATTCGACGTTATTGGAGGATTTGGCTACATCTGTCCACCTGAGCTGGAGTAATTTAAAATGGATTTGTGTGTAGCGTGCTCCTCCAGTTAATCTCGGTTTGGGATTCGCGTTCACCCGAAGGACCCAAACAATAAAAGGCCGACATGATTAACTCAATAGTAGCCTGGCGGGAAAGCTGCAGAGGACACGGATTCAGAGTTGGGGGGGGGGGGGGGGGGGGGTACGAAACCATTTGCTTTCCTGTGCCAAATCTGCTTTGTGGAGCTGAAGCATGTATGGATTAACATTTAATAATATTAATAATAATAAATGGCTGCATTCAGAAGCCGGGTTGTCAGATTACTGCCACGTCCTGCTTTATCCAACCGGGAGTTAAAGATGATTGACCAATGAGAGCAGGGCTTGACAGGATGTGTTCCTCTCCATCACCTCCCGCCAATTAAAGTGGGGTTTGGAGAGAAGCACCGGGAGCTGTGCCACTCCTGATGTCTTTTGCCATGAGAGTTGAACTGCTCCATAGTTACGCTAAGAGAATTTCAATTGCTCTTATTGCAGATGGTGTATGCAGCATTAAAAAAAAAAAAAACTAATATAGCAAAATGTATTGTATGAAGAGACCCTCCACATATTTATATGTTTTTCACCTGCTAAATTTTCACTTTATATCAATAATACATTGCACCTCTCGAAGCTTGTGACTCATATTCAATGGTTGCACTTTAGTCTGGGTCCCCTGTATTAGCTGCTGCTGCTGTGGTAGGCTGACGGCCAGAATGTAGAATTAATTTCCCCTCACCTAGACCTGCTTGTGCGCACTGCCAGGCTCCGGGAAACTGATAAAAACTGGCACAGAGTGTTTCTCTCTCTGGGAAGTAACTGCGTTCGGCGGATGCTACGGGGCAAGGTTTGCTCAGCCAAGCTGCAGATATTACACTCATTTTCAGATGGGGGGGGGGTTGCCATTTGCGGGCGTGTCTGCCTGCCAGTGCTGGAGACAGTTGAGATAAGGGGAAAATGCTCCGATGGAGGGGCAAGCGAAAGGCAGGGGTCCGCCGCTTTGATTTCAGATTCTGTCAAGTTCAGGATGCCGATGAAGTATTTTTCCCTGAGGCTGCTAATGCACACAAAGCTGATCACAACGCTGACAGAGTCGAGGGAAAAAAATATATATATCAAACAGCAGAATTATATTTTTGTCTGAGAGAAGTGCCACTTGTACCACAGTGTTCTCCTCTGTCTGGTCAGTCTTTGTAGCACAGGTCAGGGTAACCTCTCTGGTTATCGCTCCGGCTCATCAAAGCACGGACTCCAGACGCTTGAAAGAAATGAATGCTGGGTCTTTCCTGACCATCTTTCAGCAGTGGATAAAGTTCAGCAGCAGACGTGTCGTCGTCGCCGTTTTTAGCAATTTGCGCTACGACGACTTTGCGGGATGGAATCAAGCGTGGCAGCGCTTCCAATTGGCTCCTCCGCCTCCCGTGACCCTGCAACCGATTCGCCACTTGCTCTTTCCCGGACTATTTTACGCCAACTTCACAACCTGACAGCTCACTCCTCTCGATAATCAACGCCGTCCACGTGGTCTTTCAGTGGTTTAAATGTTGCTCAACAATCAGGGGAACTTACCTGTTGTCAGTCTTCTGCAACATAATCATCACCATTGCCCATCCTCTCTCTCTCTACAGCCAATTGCACCAATATACGAAGATATTTACCAAAGCTGGGCTTTATTTGAATAGCCTTTTCTGATTGATTTATTATGTAAGGCCTGTTTACAGAATTACCAAGGCTTACCCGTGTGTGTGTGTGTGTGTGTGTGACAAATGTGCACGGCGCTGAGGGAAGATGGATGTTGGGACGAGCGAGGAGGGGACGGCTGCTCAGCGGGAATGCCTGATTATTTGGACGATGGATCTGATATCTCAGACGCAGCTGATTGGGATTTGATGAAACTTCCAAATGGCGCGGCTCGCCGTCAGATTTTTTTGGGCGCTCGTGTTACGCCGACCGGGGCCGTGAAAACTGCAACACAAGGCGGCACATGTGCCATGTAAACGGTGGAAGGGGCAACGCAGAAGTAACGTGTGGTGATTTCTGCTAATTAGAGACTAACTGGGGTGTATGATTGTTGTCAGATCCTGTGCAACACACTGTAGATGTTGCTTTGTTATTGTATTTATAAAACGTGCGGCACTAAACCTTCTTCTGGACAGATTTTATCCATAAAGCAAAAAGGCCTCTAGGTTCTTTTTATTCCCCTCATCTGCGATATCATTGTATTTTCTAGCTTCAAACCAAGATGAAGCATTATTTTATGATCCCTAAAATATTAGCTTAATCACCAAACAAAAGTTGCTGTAATGAAATTATGTTTAGTCCGGTATTATGTTTAAGTTTAATGTACAGATGTACATGGAGACGGATGTAGATGGACAAAAGCCCCACAGATTTCAATTACTTCAAACCGAGTCTAATGCTTCCTATCTTTTAAAATAAATTTACTAACTCAATTATAACTTTCCCTCGAACATATTTCACTTGCCAAAATAAGTTCCTAAGTATCTTGTAATGGCACAAATCCAAGAAATACTACTTTCTATAACACGAATAATGAAAAATCAAGACAAGCAGGCCATCCAACAATAAAGTGTTATTTGCTAATGGTGATGATGATTCCCACTTTTTCTAGGAAGTGCTTGTAAGATCTAATAAAAATAAAAGAGGATCTAATTAACGTGACATCCTCTATTTTCTCTGGACCGTCTCTCACATCTCCCCGAAGCTGAGTGGAACAACAGACCGCATCCTTGCCTTCACCTCTCAAGACTCCACTTCCTCTGTGTCAAACCGCAAGCGCTGCAACAATAGTATTCGATTCTCTGTGTCAGTTCGGTCTGCCAAGACACACAATGGTATCTTAATAGAGAGGACGTCTGGATGGTTGATTCTGATACAGAATGTACACTACACAGGCTGCAAAAGGCACCGTTTATTTTCCGCCGAGGTCCAAGGAGCCTTGCTGTAAGTGAATGAGTTTTCACTAATGCCCTGATCCGGAGTTGAAAATGAGATTTTTGTTTTTTTTAATAGCATAGTTAAGTTAAGAAAATACACATGACTGCAATCCACTGATGGAATAACCTGGTCATTCAGTACATACAGGTAGTCAGCTGACCTCATTCTTTGGGCATAATGTTGCTGAACCTAGACCTGAGCAACTGCAGGAACCCCAGATCATAGCACTGCCCCCGCAGGCTTGTGAGCATCACTTCATCTGCCTCTCTTCTTACCCTGCTACTCATTGCATCAGTTGTGGTTAAATAACTTTTAAATATAATCGCCCATGCAGTAATTATCCAATATGAGACCTGACCTATTTGCTTACTAAAATCCAGACGGCGACACTATGCACAACTGACACATGAAACTGTTCACAAAAGAAAAGCAGACCAGAAAAGCTGATATTAGTCAACCTTTGCAGGAGGAGGAGTGGATGGAAGTTGTTGGCCAAATATATTGGGTTAGTTTTAGATAAAAATCATGTTTTGAACCCCTCTCTACTGCCAGGCGTACCAGAGGAGGTAACTTCAGCACCGGACAGCTCCTCTGAACCCCTCTGTCCTGCCAGGTATACCAGGAGGTAACTTCAGCACTGGACAGCTCCTCTGAACCCCTTGCTCCTGCCAGGTATACCAGGAGGTAACTTCAGCACTGGACAGCTCCTCTGAACCCCTTGCTCCTGCCAGGTATACCAGGAGGTAACTTCAGCACTGGACAGCTCCTCTGAACCCCTTGCTCCTGCCAGGTATACCAGGAGGTAACTTCAGCACTGGACAGCTCCTCTGAACCCCTTGCTCCTGCCAGGTATACCAGGAGGTAACTTCAGCACTGGACAGCTCCTCTGAACCCCTCCCTGCTGCCAGGCATACGCAAGGAGGTAATTTCAGCACCGGACAGCTCCTCTGAACCCCTCAGGCTGGCTGCACAAGGTAGAGTACATAGAGCATGGGATTGCTGGGCCCAGTTGGAGTACTCTCCATGTTTGCTACAAGGGAGACCGCAGGCCCTAAAGTCCTTGGCGGGCTGACCTTCCTTTGTCGTAATTATTTCGACCAGGCCATCAAGTTAATGCTTATTGATTGAACTGCTCATTTGTCATTTCTTAATAAATTACAGTTTAAAGAAACTTCGTCATGAGACAGTCTAAGTTGTTACAATAAAATGGTTATACTTTGTTTGCTTCCAAGCACGGTTATGTCAACACAAGCAAAAAAATAAATAAATAATTAAAGGACAACAATGAACAAAACCATTATGTCCATTAAGTGCTTCAGTTTGTGAGCTGCCATACAGCTTGTATGTGATAAGCATAACACCTCCTACACTCAAACAATGTTGCATTGGAACATAATCTATTAAATATAGTACTAGTAGACCTTACTATAAATAATGTGTTTCAGCAATGTATATAACAGCCACTTAGATATATAGAATAGTGTCCTATATTTGCACTTGGTTAAGAGTGCAGTGTCCTAAAATGGTACCATGCTTCATGAACAGAGCCTTACATGATGACTCTTCAGTGCTTTTCACCATTAAACTCTCTGCTTTTAAGGCACTCAAGGTTTCCAATTATAAGCGGTTTTAAACGGTGTTTGCATTCGGCCTGCATTCAGCAAAGACCTCTTAATATGCTAAACTGTGGGAAAAGATAAGAAATAAATCTTACCTATAAGAGCAAAAATTATGCATCAAAACATTTTCCAACAGCGGGGTATTCGAACATGCGTTCTCACAAAGCACAAAGACACAGTGTAAAAGCATTTGTTTTGACAAATACATGCAAGTTTATCTCACAAATTTTGCCATTTTTTTTTCTTCATGTGTAAACGGAGAGCTTGCCGCGCGCACCCAAAAGGTGTTCCTATCACAGTTTCAGACGAGGGATACATATTAATGCCAAATGTGCCAAGGAAAATGGGCGAATATCTAAAATATGCTGATCTCGAGTTCTAGGATTCAGCCGAGGGAAGGACCTCATGCATAATTCAAAGAGCCGCCACTGCGCTGACAATGAACGTTTATGTAAACCCAAAGTGAGATAATATGGCAAAAAAAAAAGCAAATGCTAATTCACCTCACCAACAATATGAAGATGATGATTTGCATACTGAACGACTGTATCAAAGGTTAGAGTGGGAAAGAAGTGGAATTAAACGGAAATGCTCTCTTGATAGAAAGATAAACTTTGTGGAGAGAGAGCAGAGCCGTGTGTCATTCCCCCAGTGAGGAAAGGTCACCAAAGGAAGAGTTTTGAATCGACGTAATTAACTCTGGAAGGATTTTTTTTTTGTTTTTTTGTTGGGGAAAATCTCTCATGTCTTTTGTATAATTATCCGAGTGTAAGCCACTGACGACAGCTGTCATGTTTACCAGCTTGTTGAGTCGAAGTCTACTAAAACAAATCTGTCTTTGTGCTTCTGAGGTCAGAGTTGTTTTCTCGCCATTATAGAAAGGTTTTGCCATGACATTTACATGTGGCTACACTTGTGACACTCTTCTCAGTCCAGAGGTGAAATGCACATTCACTGAAGTACTTACACTACTACTTCAATGTGTACAGAGAGAAGTAATGTAACTTTAACTCTATATATTAAAATATATATTTGCGAGTAAGTAAATTGGTAGTTTTCAAAAATGGTTGACTAAGGAAAAGTTACAAAAATGCTTTGACTAATCAACCATAAAATTGACCTCGTAAACTCTTAACAACTTTGCAGTATTATTCATTTTATGCAAATGGTCAGTGAGGGCATTTCAGTCCCGTCCTACTTACGGTTTCTCTCGGTCGGATAAAACGACAGACACTCACAGAGGCCTAAAGCTTGCCAGGCGTACCCAAGGAGGTAACTTCAGCACCGGACAGCTCCTCTGAACCCCTCTCTACAGCTAGGTGTACCCAAGGAGGTAACTTCAGCACAGGACAGCTCCCTTGAACCCCTTTTTGACCGCTAGCCGTAACCAAGGAGGTAACTTCAGCACCAGACAGCTCCTCTGAATCCCCCTCTACTGCGAGGTGTAACCAAGGAGGTAACTTCAGCACTGGACAGCTCCTCTGAACCCCTCTCTACTGCTAGGCGTAACCAAGGAGGTAACTGCAGCACTGGACAGCTCCCTTGAATCCCTCTCTACAGCTAGGCGTACCCAAGGAGGTAACTTCAGCACCGGACAGCTCCTCTGAACCCCTCTCTACTGCTAGGCGTAACCAAGGAGGTAACTTCAGCACCAGACAGCTCCTCTGAACCCCTCTCTACTGCCAGGTGTACACAAGGAGGTCTAAAAATTCAGACATAAGAGCTCATGAGATGATCAGAATGAACTGCTTTTCGAGGATGAATCAGCGTAAATACAACCAAACAAATAAAACATCACAACATACACATTAAACAAATCTAGCAAAGTGCTATGCCTTCTGTGATTTTTCAGAAATAAATAAAACCTTACAATTGTCCCGAAGTATATAATCAATTCAGTTTTTCTATGCTCTTGGACCTTTTGTTCGTATTACTCATTCTTCACGCTCACGTCTTAAGACTTATTGTTCTTCTGAATGCCGACTTTCTCTTTTATCTCCATCATCTTAAACAATTCCCAGGTTGCAAACACAGAAGTTGCAAACTTTACGACGTTTCCAAGTGTTCTCGCTTCATACCTTGCAAGTAATTGTCGCTAATTTGACATAAAACGCAGCGCTACCAAAACAGTGAATGTCTACATGGTTACAGGATTTATAACTCTGGCATTATGCAAATCGCAGCGAGCTTCATTCGGTGTTGATTAGCTTAATCAGCTTGTACGAACTTGTTTTGTAAAGGCTCGCGGATGTTAATTTTGATGTGAAAACCTCACAGTCCCGCTTTGGTTTGTTTAAGTTGTGTGCAGACATTGTTTCCATGACATTTGAGTAAACTTAATTTGCTGGGAACCATCAGTACGTACGCTCAAATCATCATTTTTTATTTTGTTCATGCGATCAGTCCATCCGTACATTGTGTATAATACCTTATCTCTTAGAGGATGTTTATGGAATATAGGAGGAACACAAAAAGGCGGCCAGGGGATTAAAATCTTGTAACCTTACTGCTAGGAGGCGATGGTGCTTACGCTGCTTCTTGTGGACTTCAGTGCACTTTCTTAAATGTTCGTCTCCTCTAAACTTTCTACCGCTACAAGCCTTGCACGGCTTTGCGGTTAATGAAAACATATATTCTTTGGAGCATCTGGATCTGAGCAACTTAGAGTTGTGTAGTGTGCTTGCGTGAGTGGCAGGCCAACCCCATTAAACCGAGTGTCTCCTGAAACATCCTCCACGCTCTCTCAGACTTAACAGGCCCTTGCGCCACCAATTACACTATCTGCATCACACAAGGAGGCACCTGACGTGCTGCAAATACCACAAGTGAGGTAATGGAAGAGACCCAGACACCGCAGAAGAGGGGGAAGATTGAGCAGATGTCGCATGGAGTGTCCTAACTTCGCCATAAATTAAACACATCCGAGCATTTAGTTCCTGCATGGGTTGACGTCTCCTGCTTATTATTTATGAGGCTGTAAACTGCTAAAATCTAAAGCGCCTAGTGTTAACATGTACAAATTTTCTTTGTGATACAAAATGCAAGCTGCATGCAGTCCACCTGAGCTTGAACTAACAAGCTGCAGCCACATGCATATATCACTTCACGTATTGCATTAACTTACTGTCTTTTGTAATATATTTCAACTGAATGGATATGCAAATGTCTCCTCCCGAGTCTCAAAGCGTGCGCGCACTCACGCAGCCTCACATGTACATTCATCAAACGGGCCTCATTTACTTCTCTTAACTTACGCAGCCTTTCAAGCAATGTATCACCACTCTACTTCCCAACTGTGAGATTGCACGCTTGCGTGCATGCGCTCATTTCCATGCGAGATTGCATGTAAAAATTTGAGAGCATGCACGGCCGGGTGAGCCAATCCACCTCTTATGTTTATCCCCGCAAGAAGGCCTTCTCCTCATGCCGCGTCCTCCTCATAAATCATCTCGTCCTCTCTCTCATCTCCCCCGTGGAAAGACCCCTCGATCAATGCGGCAACCAGCGCAGGAGCTTTCAGATGGTGCGCAAGATGAAGAGCCTTGGGGGTGAAAGTGTGCAGACTCGGCAAGTAGTCGATAGCGAGACAGTGGAGAGACCTGTAGTGGAAGGTTGACATGTGCCTGATATGGGAAGAACGCTGCCGAGCGGGAGCAAGTGTGCGCGAGAGCGAGTTAGAAGAGGAAAAAGTTCAACAAGGACACCGGACTCCCCCTGTCTCTCAATTAAGACACTCACCACAGGCAACTAAAAGGCCTGGAGACATTACACGCACAGCCATACCACTGCAAGAGCATTGCTCCATATCGTAAATGTCAATCAATAAAAGCTGGAGACATGTATGAAGTAGGGTTTACTTTGGGTCGTGGCTCTGTGAGCTCATCCATGTAGATGCATGCAATTCCATCTGCTTGAAGTTCATTTTACATTTGTTGTCGTGTCACGGGAAGACAACAGCAAAGCGTTTAGTGGTATATCATACCGGGAAGTAATAGGTTGAGACAAGGTCAACTTTGTAGGAGGAAAGAGTTAAGTTTGCATAGCGAGTTCACCTTTCCTCACTCAACTTTCACACTCCCCTCGCCGGCCCCTTTCAAATGAAGCAAGAGAGACGCGTGAACGCACGCCCCCGCATCCAGGCACGCACACGCGCGTAATGGACACTCATTCGAGCACCTCCGGTTTCTGACAAGCACGCACCGCACACACATAGTCAACCTCTCTCCGCAGCCAACGGGAGGTAATCAAAGCCCTGATATGCTCTAACCAGATCCATTAAGGAGCTAATAAAGGCTCTGGATGAGTTAATTAATGACCCCCAAGAACATCATCTGCCTCCAGTGCTACTGCTCAGACTACCGTCTCCGATTCTCGCTGAGCAAATCCCAAATCAAAACAAAAACAGCCACAGTTGGATGTGATTTAGGTGAAGATCCACTCGTTTCAGTGCCATGACAACAACATAATAGGACAAATCATTGAAGCCCCATTGATTGGAAGATGAGGCATGCGTATGTATTTGCTCCTGTGTGCAATTTATGTCGATCTATTTTATATGCAGCATGGCACTGCGATCGCCAATTTCTGCAGAATGCCTTGCAGATACAAAAACAAAAAAGGAATGGATGCTAATGTGAGTGAAGGATGAGAGGGAGATTGAGCAAATCAATTAATGAGAGATTTTATTCATTCCGTTAAGCCTTGTGAAACTTCACAGCTTGTTCTCTATTCGTTAACATTTTAAATGTTGTTCACACATGGCTAATTGCTTTTTTTTTGAGTCACTGACTATTGTAAATAAGTCTTTTAACTTCTCATTAAAATAAAGATGGCAATAATGCAGACGTTTTTTTATTAAAATTTTCAAGGGTTCTGCCCTTTCCCTTAAAGATTTTCCAACTATTTATCAGGCTGAGGAAAGCCTAATTGTATTTCAATCTTTCAATTTCAGCTATTGTTGCGCTCCATACTCAATATCTGCTTTGCCTGCTCCCTTTTCGCAGCAAAACCATGGACTCACAGTTAGTTTTCAGCATACATGCAGACAAATAAGCTTCCAGGCAACAAATATTTGCTTTCAATTTATCTCGCCAGTTATTCCCGCGGATCAGTTGGTAGACTTATCAATAATAACCACTAGAAGCACACACAATGATTAATTAATTCTTGTTTTTACACATCAGTTCACCAAGACTGATGTTGAAGAGAAAATGAGAACAAAAGAAGACACAAGAAAAGAAAATGAGCAAAAAAAACTAATGATGCAGATACAGATTAATAGGGGACCCAGTTTGGAGCCTTGGGGTACGCCACTGCTCAGATGAATGGGTGGAAATAGAAAATAATTTCAAGCACCAGTGCATAAAAAACTGATGTCTGGGGCATCGATAGAGCTTTTTGAGGATCACATAGTTAATCTAAACAGTCAAAGGCAAAACAAAACCAGAGCGCACAACAGAATCTACAACAGTTTTACCAATGTGCACAACAACCAAAACAAGATACGTTCATGGAGAGTTTGAACTGCGAGAATGTTCATTGCAGGATTACTTAGTATACCTACAGTATAAATGCATTCAGTCTTTTCTGTTTTGTCTTCTAGATATCTTTACATAACAAAAAGCAGAATTATACTGTCATTTGTCAGTTGGATTGAATAACAAGGGAAGATACACAACCCTGATGACACATTTTGTTACATTTAATCGAGCTCTCCGTTTGGTTTCTCCCTAATTTTAATCCAAACAAACTGGATAAGTGTTATGATACGTGATTTATCTTATTTCTCCATATCTGTTTACACATTTAATTTGTTTAACTTGACAGAATTCATCATCAGCAAGATATATTAAATGGCTGTAGTTGCTGGCTGAGATTGTCAAATATAATTACGCTGAGAATATTTACATTTCCATCCTCATTGGTTTAATCAAATAAAAGGAAAATGTCAGATCTTTTAAAGGGACCAAACCGTCACACACACACACTCCCATTTCAACACGTGGCTGCACATTCAGTTCTCATTGCTTTCATTTATTGGTTAGTTTCCTGGTGACCTGGGGCAGAAATAAATTGATTCACTTATCAATACATACCTCGGTGTGTCCGCACATAAATGACCCCAGACCTTGACCCCCGGTAACTTATGGATTTGAGCGGACGCAACCTATAATTGTCTACCATCATACTGGAATGAGAGAAAGATTAGATCCTCTATCACGCGATGGCCTACACACCAGAATTCTCTAGTGGTTCTTTCTCGCTTCGCCCCTCTCTTTCTCTCTCCTGACATTTAGCAATGCGCTAGCTATGCAGGCAGAGCTCGCTTGTTTACAGGGTCATTAACCGTTTCTGTGAGTCTCTGCATCCAACAAATGTGGTGATTATGGTCCGCCCAGAGCCTCTGGTATGAGAGGAGCTATAAGGAGCTGTTGCTGCGACCAGTAGTATCGCTATCATCACTAAGCACTCGCGGCATTATAAAACTAACTGGCTATCTTTCGTCTTACTCATCACCCTTTTGTCTGCAAACTCAGCCCTTACTTAGGCATTTCAGTCCCTGTAAAATAAATAAATAAAGAAATGAAATTACAACAACTAATTAAACTGACATTTATTTTAAATGGCCGTGGAAACCCTTAGCGCACTCATACGTGCAGTTATCTCCTCGGCTGGTCCTATGTATCCTTTTCAGATGTTAGCGGTCACCAGGATTGCTGAACTGCTAAAACGTTCTATGCATGCAAGCAAGACTGCACCAATAAACACACACACAAACAGTCTTCGCCACAGGGGGAACTTTAAAAAGGACGTAGAGAGATAAATTACGATCTGCATTGTTAGGAATGTAGTCTTGTTGTGGTGTTTCAACGAAATTACAAACCGGAAAGCTGCACGATGGGTCTCCAAAAATAGTAAATAATAGAATTAGTGGTAACCCGTTGCCAGCAAGTAGTAAACTGTATTTTATGATAGGGCTTTCTAAACACCTTATGGTTTCATCAATACTCCACCGACCGGTAAATTCGAAGGTCACTCTTACAAATTAAAACCATCATCACAGTAGGTCCTTCTGGTTTGGCATTTCAAAAAAAGCTGCTGTTTATATTTGTTGCTCGCGGCACAATTAAAAAGACACTGTCTATAGCTGCAATCCTTGGCACCGAGCCAAGCTGCAGAGCTGTTGCAAATATTCTAATGCGAGTGATTGAAGTGTCTGTTGGCGAGGCCATTTATTATTATCTCCGTGATAAAGCGACAGCTGGCATTTATTTTCTTCTTTATCTCTTTCTCTTCTCCGGTCTTTGTTTATTCATTAAGACTGTGTGCAAACGTACCTCGGCTCCGCGAGCTCTTGACGTGGCGCCGTGCGACGAAGGAACCTCGTGGCGTAGCTCGCTCCCCGGGAAAACGGAGGAAGCAACCCTCGGTGAATCTAAACACAAGCAGACACTGAATTAATCAGCCGGTCGGAGGGAAATGTTAACAGTCCAAAGAGATTTTTTTTAACCTTCACCCTAACTTTTTGGATCTTCAAAGCTCTCCTCGATTTGTGACGCTTGACCTACTCGGAGGGACAAAGTTTATGTCGTGATGTGTTGTTTTGTTTTTTCTTCTCCCCTGTGCAAGGCCACTAGATTTTACCGTTTCATTAACATTCAGGTCCTGCCAGGAAAGCATCAGCGCTGGGGCCATCATGATCATTGGACCTGAGGACATGGTGCATAAACATAAATACAACCACAGAGGGTGGCGCCTGGCATGCAGAAGAACTTTTCAGTGCGCTGTAGTGACTCTGACCGAGTCTTTCTCAAGCAGTTATAATGGATAAATAATAGAATAATATTAGAAAAATATCTGTATGAAACTGTGTTAAACCAGAATGAGTTAGGCAAATCTTATTGAGGGATCTCAGGACTATTTTTGTCCTAACCTTTTGAATCAGATGTGCTTGTATTTCGAACTGGGTCTCATTACTTATCATAGCTACACTAGCTACACATAGCTTATCATATCATTTAGATTCAAAGTTTTACTTTCAATATAACTGAGGAAGATTCCCAGCGTCCACGTTTCTTTTGTAATGTTTGCATTTTCTGCATTGCATTACCCGTTAATCAGCTTTAAATAGTTAAAGCTTAAATTGTTAGCTTTCAACATTTTTTAGGCCGAGGACCCCAAACTGGTGGAAAGATTAAGATTAAATTTGACCTAGTGCTATTTATAAATATTCATTATTATTGTCATTTGCATTTAGTGTTAAGTTATCCCTTTACATTGGATTCATGTTAATGTGTATTTAAAAAAACTAATTTGTGAGGGGAATTTAAAAAAAAAAAAACAAAACATAAAAAAAGTCTAATCAACCAAAGATTTTGCCCCCCTGCAGTACCGCAGACCCCCTGTAGAAGACCCGTGTTCATTCAGTCATTACGTAGCAGTGGAGTTCTAAGGAGTTTTAGCCGATGTTAGCACCGTTTGTTTTAGTTTGCTTTAAATGCAGCAGAAGTGGGGGGAAAAAAAGCTTAAATTTCCTCAACGAGATGAAAGAAAATACAGATTTACTTAGCGCAAAGCATTTTCCTGTTCTGCATGGGCGAATCCACAGATTGTAGAGACGCCGGCGTAATAAATAGATTTGTGATTTAAACGTTTGCCCTTTGAAATGATGGCGAGACTAATGACACCAAGGTCTGCCGATTATCCTTCACGGGAGCATTTTAAACATGTACAAAATCTAGAAATGCAAATGAACTCATCTCGACATTCCTTCCACCTCCGCTGTGTTGGGGAGATGGATGTGCGAGGTTCTGGACAGAGGCAAGTGAGAAAATGTAGTGACAAAATGTATTTTTAGCAGTTGTTAAGTCTTCAAACCTCCTCGCTTTAGTGCTCTCACATCCAAATTGACGCAGTCATGTGTACACAGAAACTGTGCTACTCTCACTTTCGACATATATTAGGGGCTCCACAAAAAAACTCACATCATCAAGATTAAAATGAGAGCTTAGTGTCGCAGCTCCGTATGTTTTGGAGGAATTGAATAATTAATAATTACATTAATAATATTCCGTATACTGCAGTCATTTTACTGCCCCCATACCTCCCACACTCAACGTTAATGATACCGTTAATGACACTATTTGCAATTTTACGCCCTTATAAATATTCAGCGTCTATTGTGTCTCGCTAAATATCATGATTGTCTTTGAATAAGGAGCATAATTTTGAAATAGGCAACTCAAAGAAGTGAAAAAAAAAAAAAAAATCGTACCACAGTACTAAAACGCATGCTTGCGTCCGTATGTTGATAAGCCCCGCGCCCCCTCTCTTCTTCTTCTTCTTCTCACGAGAACTGAGCAGGCGTCGATACAAAGCCTCTCGTTACAGATGAGAAGTCTGTACAAACCCTTGTCCACGGTGTGAACACACACACACAAGGCATGCGCATGTTCACGCACTTCTAGCCCTATATTTCACCGCACACGGGATACATCCCACAGCTCCATTTGCAAATCATTCTTATAGTGCTCTCAAGAAGAAACAACGGGCCTGAATCTTTAATCTACATTAAATGCAGATTAAAGAGCAGGAACTCCCTGTACTGTGTGTGACTATGTGCACATCCAATGGTAATGCACAGCAGTATATAGCAGGGTAGAAGCGGCTACTTCCTGCACATCTATTTTGTCCGTATAGCTGCACGGCAGCCTGCAGGGAGCACATTCGGAGCATATAAACCAGCTGTTTTGGGTATAATTCTGGGTTTGTGACATACAGCGTGTAATTTGACGGTGGGGAAAACGCCGGCCATATGCAAATTGTGACGACGTTTAGCGGTAAGCATCATGTTTGAGTTCAAAGGACCCCGCTGCTCGCGGTTTCGCACCGAGCTGACCAATTTCCCCACCAAGAGAGAGGTCAAGAAAATAGAATAATGTCAGGGTTCCTGCTTGGCCTGAGATTTTATTTTATTTTTTTTATTATTTTTTTTTTTCAGACATGGAAAAATGATGGGAAAGGAGCGAAGATAACAGAAACAATTTGCACATCTTTTTTTTTGAAAAATGAATGAGAGCATGTTCCTCCCACTTTGTAACCAAGCTTTTTCCACAAAAACAAATCACTTTGCCGCCTTTGGGAGTTTTCTGGGCCACACGTCGAGTTTAGTTTCCCCACTTGCCATTTCAACCAAGGCTTCAATCGAAAGCTCAAAACTTTTAGCAGCGGTCAAAAGATAAGTGAAAGCAGCACCTTCTATCTGAACTTCCTCCTCTAAATTGACTTTTTTTTTTATTTTAGATGGTGCAATCCAATCTGTTCCCTTAAGGTTTAGATACAGTGAACCCACAAAAATGCACTATGGCTACAGGGTGTGGCTGCTAACCTTTACGTGTAAGAGCGTGTCCAAGTGAATTTCCACCTTGCTTTATTTTTCATTGGCAATTTTTCTACGGAACAGATCATCATTTGCAGGAAAGCTGCCTATTTTCGTTTAGTTACGGTGTAACGTGACATTAAATGGCACATATACATATATACATATATATAAATATGTGTGCATTTTCAGTTTAAGTGGTTTCATGGCTATCTCCGTATAATCAGCATCCACTTAGAACCGGAACGTCTGCAGAGATATTACAGCAAACACCTGTGGTTTCGAGTGGTGGAAAAATGAAGTGAGGGAAATGCGCAACAGCTGCGCATCAGACTGGTTACAAAATTTAACCTAAAGTTGGGAAAAGTGTTGCTATTGGTGACTAACTCTCTGAAATAAATATTAGTAGAAGCTTAAAAATAACAGGATCTCCAAGGGTGGAGCAAAGAAAGCCTATAATGTTCTATGTATAAGTCAGTTTTTCTTTTTTCGACAAATTACTGCAATTACTCTTGAACAAGAGATATTTCATCACTACACTATACTGTTGCAGAATTTAGGATAGTTTTTTTCATATATATATATAGATGCACATCCAGTCATTCACACTTACTTACATACATGCTTGGGCAAACAGCACTTTCCCTGTTCTTGAGGTGACAGAGTGAGGACTCGCAAATGGTGAGAGTTCCCGTCTAGGGACTGTCACCTTGGAGTCCTCAACTGTGATGATTGAAAAGACACTCATACGCCGGGCGACCTCCGACAGCCTTGTTGTTTTCCTCCCGATTCATTATGTGCGTATTCCCACAATGCGCCGTACGTGCTCCGCTTACAGCCGTACGAATGCAAAAAGGCAAAAAATAAAAAAAGTTGAGTCCTAAATTTGTGGCACGTCCGTCCCGAGAGAGGCGCAAAGAACAAACATAAATCTTTTAAATGTACTTGATCGGCGTCACAGGCATTGTAGGGCATTAAAAATACAGCGCGCCGGGAGGATTGTGTGCGGGCATAAGAAGTGAGTGGGATATGAATGAATAGGAGAGTATTATTCCGACTCAGCATGTGATATTGCGAAGGCCTCGGGGGATATTTATTTGCTTTTATTTAGTCAGACACATGAGATATCAATCAGGACACTATTATTGCATCTAAGCCTGAATGATTAATACTCAACTGTGTTAGCGCGCAACAGCAAAACAATGGAGCACCCCTCATAGTCTGTTAATGATGAACAGAGGTCAAGAATGAGGAAAAAAGGAAACTCTGGATTCACAACTTTTTTTGACTTTACTGTGTAGTTTTGAGGTGACCTAAATCATGGCTCTTCAACTGTGCGAGCCCTGGTGGGTGCACAGAGGTACTGCGGGGGGGCCACAAAATATTTGGTTGATTAGACATTTTTATATATGTTTTTTTAATTTTTCTACACAAATTTTAATTTCTTCAAATACACATTAACAAGAATCCAACATATTTTAGTAAAGGGATAAATGGAGGCAAAAGATATATCTTTTTTTCAACACTAGCGATACAAGAGCTGTCTCAACAGACGCTAGTCGAGACCCGTCAATTTAAACCACCTGTGCACAGTAGGCCCCGCCCCTATTGCTGCTGAGCCAATCACAAGGCCGCATATTACATGGCGACTGTCAGGTTCTCCGCAATTGGCTGAGATCCTACGCAGTCCCCAGGTACTGATGTCAGGTATGTTTACTTTTATGGCGGTTGCACGGCCTATGTATTATTTGAATAGCTTAATATTGAATGCAAAATGATAATAATGATGTATATTTATAAGTAACACTAGTTTAATATAGAACACATATAGTAGGTAGGGGGTCTCTACTTAATCCCTCCATAAGTTTGGGGTCCTTGGCCTCTTAAACGTTGAAGACCCCTAGTCTAAATGAATACTGGGCATCAGTATCAAATGAACAAATACCAACAAAAAGATTTATACAACGCCGATTCTTAATAAAACATCATCTCTTTTACATTGACCCAAAGAGGAGACAGTTACTTTTGAGATTTTTTTGTCAATTCCATGGGGATTTGTGAAATAGCCACAAAATGCAATCATGTCTTTGGAATATTTTTCTTTTCTTTTTTTTCTTAAAAGTTCAGCAGTTCAACATTCCCATCTGCACTATGTATTTCCATGGGTGCGTTTTACACCAAAACTCAGATTTTTCTTTCACATATAACCCAGCGTTTTTGTTACCAAAGCATGCAGTGACTGAAAGCAAGAGAAAAGGGGCGACATAAAATGAAAAAAAAAAGAAAAGCCTTGAAAACTAGCAAAGGCAAAGTAAGTTCATATGTGACCGTATTCAGTGTCGCAACAAATTAACTAACGGAATTTTGTGAACATTTCACATGCTGCCACAAGACCTGGCCAGTGAAGTATTAAAATTACGTAACAAAAAAAATAGATTCAAATTTAATATCACAAACTGCCGTGACACCATGTTGAAATGTCATTTTGAAATTAGCTGGATGAGAAGCACTATCTTCTCACCGTTTGTCGGTTGCTTGTAGCTCCTCCTCAAGACAGTTTTAGTTTTTTTTTCTTTTTTTCCCCCATACATTATGCAACTTCTCATATGTCAAGAAAGTTGTATATTTGCTGTGGGAAGAGCCCAAATGAAATTTTCATTTGATCTGGACAAGTTATACCCAGGCCTGGAAGTTATGTTTGAATGTGTGAAACTCTTATTAAAACGTTGGCTGAATAGAACTCTTCCACGCTAGACTGCACTGTTAAATAGTTAAATTCCCATCAAGGAAAAGAGATAATAATGTAATATTTACCCAAAAAACTTTTTTGTTCACTTTCCTGATCACAATTTTATGCTACATTACCACAGTTAATACACTGCATCAATATTAATAACAAATGGCTCCTTAATCATTCATTTATCCAATTATTGAATGTAGAAGGCCAAAAACTTGTGTTCTGCTCCTCCTTGCTTCAGGTTGTGGTGGTCATTTTCATCTCTTAGAGTGTTTTAGATTGAAATTAAAATTCTAACATTGCACATTTGCAGGAAAATATCCCCAAATGTCGACATGGCAGATTATCAAACTACAGCTAATGGTGCTGTGCAGCAACTCCTTGCTTAACATCTTCCCCTGGGTAGAGACAAAATACCAAAACGTCCTGTACATGGCGGCCGCAAAAAATAATGACATGGCTCGCATGCGGCGTCTAAGTGTCACTAAAAAATGCCACGTCTAACGACCAGGCCCGGACACGTTCCTCTCGCGAACGCAGTCACAATGTGTCTCCCTAATAGTTGTTATGCCTGAGCTGCTTGTGCTGCACTAAAAATGAATTACTGAGGCAGTTTTAGCTTCGCACACTCACAAAACAGACACGAGCTACTCATGGATGATGGCATAAAAAAAAAAAAATGTATGTGGCATTGGCAACAGGTGGCAGCAGGTGAGGAGTTAAATGGCAGAAGAGCAGCGAGGGTGAGTTTTATAATAGGGCTGGGCGATACTGAAAAATTTGGTATGATCCGATACCAAGTAAATACTGGTCTAGTATCGCCGATATCGATACTGATACTACAGGACAAATATTTAGGCAAATAAACCTGTTTTTCTTAATTACAATATAAAACTATTTTATTTATCAATTTATTGATCTCATCAAGCTAGTATCGATCTGATACCGATACAGGCCTGGTATCGATACGATCGATACGCCCAGTGTATTCCTATTTTTCTCCTATTTTATTTATTTACTTATTAACATCTGTGCGACTCTTTGAGCACAGGTGTTTGGTGTGAAACTGTGAAACGCCGAATTGAAGAATTTCTGATAGGAACACAGAGTCATGACACCGATCCTCAAAGACGTTCACAACGTTGATTTGATCACGATCACTAAGCCACTTGTTCCTGTTCCTGATGTCTTTGGGGTCATCGCGATGAGACCACCAGCTCACGGATGATTAATGATGCAAGGTCCATTACGACGAGGGGCTTTTTATTCATCATCGAGACCCGGTGTCTCGTAAGCACGTGAGCGGGCTGGTGAAGAGTGTCGACTAAATTGTGATCTTTGGCCGCTCTGCGTGTAAAACCTGACAGGTTCTGGGATCAATTCCCACTGGAGCAACTTAAATGCTGTAAGTCTGTGCTCCTGATATAGAGACTTTAGTTGCATCACAGCCTCCTCAATGCCATTTTCTGATATCACTTCATTTTAAAACATCCAAAGCATATGGGGTTCTAATATTAAAAAATACAAAAAAATGCTTATAAGCTACCACCGAACGAGCAGCATCCACTGACTTAAGAGGCTTTCCCCTCTACAAAGTCAAGCATTACCATTCGCCTTAATACATTTCCTCTCATATTCTGGTGTCATTAGTTGAAGCCTTGGTAATAAGCCATGTGATACATCCCCCTTTGTTGCAGACCTTGGCATGCAAATGAGAAGTGGCACTTGGGGTGGGGTGGCGGGCGGGGGGGTGCTGTGCGTCTGAATTTATCTGAACTGATCAGAAACACAATTATGCCTTGCTCGCTCATAATAAACCACAGTTAAGTGGGTTGGAGAATTCATTTATTTACATTAACTCTGTCGTCGTTCGACAGTAATGGATGCCTTTCATTAATGAATGAAGGATTCTGCCCCGGCCCCCGGCTCGCTTGTTCCGGAGCCTTTTGAAGTAGAAGGGGGGGCGGGAGGTCGGTTGGGGAGGGGAATAAAGAAAGAAAAAAAAAAGGGAGAGGGAGAGAGAGAGAACAATTGATAAATGAAAACTTTTAGAGAGATTGTATTGAGCGATTCGGAGAATACTGCCAAGAAACAAATTGCCAAAAGAAATCTAAAGCCTTTTACCTTTCTGCTCGCCGTCTCCCTCTCCCTCACACACACACACACACACCTATTCATGTCCTAACTCTTGTGCAGTCTGTCTAATTGAGGAAAATAAAAAGGAGTTTCCATTGATTTTCTTCCTTGCTGATTTTAACATGAAAGATTGATCCCCTCCAGTAGTCTACACGAAATTAATTTCTTTGGTAATGGATTGGTCTTTATAAAATTGCACATGTGTGATAAAAGTGACAGCGCGCACAAGCACATGTGCAAGTGACGTTTGCGGCCGGCGGCCATCATCCTCTCTCTTGGCCTGGCCTTACAGACAGATGTCGCCTTATCTCTGCTCCTGCCAGCCGTTCGCCCACACCACCGCCACGCTGGCGGCCCCTCGCTAGGCACTAATCTCCGATTCGAATTAAAACATAATTGAGAATCATGAATCATTAATTTCATTTACTTATTTATTTTTTTTTTTTGCCACGGACAGCCCAGGCAGTGCCCTGTCAACTTGATGCACTGCCTCCCATGTACATTTATTAAAAGCCTTTTCAGCCCTGGACACAGCTAGGGAGGATGTACATATGGCTAAGACGGAGTGGGTGGGCCTGGACGCTGCATGCAATGTCTTAGTTAATGGTGATTCACATGCCCAGGCGTAACAGCAACCTTGACATTGCCTTATGAGGAGCTGCATGGCTGTCTGAGCTCATATACGCATGTATTATAGATGGCTTATCCAAGGTGAATGGCTCTTATATGTGCAGTGCTGTTAACACTGGTCTGCTGGAATGCTCTCGCACTTGACTATTGCAAAATGGGAATGTGAGAACAGGCCGTCCGATTAAATTTAGTTCACTTTCTTGAGTATCCCAGCAGGCACAGTAAAACCTGAAGTCGCAATCCGGTTTTATTGCTTTAAAATTCCACATTTTATGCATGAAAATACGATGAGTATAAGTTAGAAAGAAAAATAATCGCTTCTTTGAGATTTGTTTTAACTCTGGATGATGCATCTGCATCATTTTTTTTTTCTTTTGCAATTTATTTCCTGTGTGCGCCCATGGCTACAAGTGCTCATCTGTTATTGAACTCCTTCCAGAACCACCCCCCCAAACATAAAGTATTGCAACCCTAAGAAATGTGGATTCCATGATTTCATGCAACACGAGTTATTCCTAACAGCAAGTTCTCAGTGTGTCATTTCAGACTTTAAGTGAAAATTAATGACGCGGTGGAAAAGCGCACCACTGTCATATACTGCAGCTTAATGTCAAGTTGTATCTTTTCTATAATATTAAAGATAGAGTATTGCTGTCACAGCCCTCTAACCCTTGATCCTTGTCTCTAATGAACTTGGTCTTTCTGATAAACTGAAAATTCTGCAGTTTTAACAGTGTCTTAGCAATATAAAAGTATGCACGGAGTATGGAAGGTAGTTTGAGAGTCATTGACAGGATATCATCTAAACACACACAGATATCGATATGTTTAACCACAAATAAGTCAGGCAACCGTAGGGACATTTTTTGTCCATTTGATTAGATTTTTGTTCAAATGACCAGACAACCAAGCTCCAAATGGCTGAGAGATTAAAAAATGTGGTAATAATGGAAGTCAATGGGACATTTTTTTGTCCGCCAAGGTTACAAGAGGGAAGTAAATTTTGAATCTGATGCTACAGAAAAACTAATAATGCAGTCAAGTCAATATTTTAGATTATCTTGGTCATAACCAAGACTGATCTGGAAAAAATAAAAAGTAAATGCCCCAGCCACCACAACATTAGTTTCATGGAAAATGGCAAATTTTTCACGTTTTTTTCGTAAAAACTGCGACTTCAAGTAATCAAACTGGCATAAAAGAGTTAAAATTCCTCAAAATGATGGTATTTTTGAAAGTTTTGTAAAGTGCTGAAGTGGTTTAAGAGTTACGCAGAAAACAAATCTGAAAATAATGTTACTCAATTACGTTTTTATAGCAATTTTTGGACATTGACGTTTTTGTCCGCTAAGGTCAGAAGAGAAATTAAACAGATGGCTGAGGGTTAAGGCGAGTGACTACAAAAGCCCTTACCCTTTGTCACCATCTCCCCTCCTCCCACCTCCTTTGCAGGACTTTGTCACTCCGTGCGTGTAACGCTGCTGCGGGTGGGCTGACATCAGAGTCAACTGCAAAGGCGTCGTGTCATGCCACGGACGCCAAGGGACACCTGGTGCGTCTCTCGCTTTGACAACGCGGCCGGATTTGAGAGAGCGGCAATGAGGACGCGTCGCAGCGTAACACTCGCTAATGGTGATTCATATACCCTCAAGTAAATGTTGGCCTGTGAATCAGGCCACAGCTGCCTTGCTTCATTTGAGGGAAAACAAAGCAAGTCCCATGGAAAACCCTTCCTAAAAAACCCAAAGTGACAGCACGATCACAAATCTATTGATTTCACCTGTTGTGCATTTTTGTTGCCATTTTTAATATTTCCCTTTGAATTTATGGAACAAGGTCAGCTGTCAGTTTTAATATATCTGAAATTTCAATTTGTATAAAAGATCATATTTTATTCATTTATATATAGATACATCTATATATAGATTTATATGTTTTTTATTTTTTTCCATCTGAGACAGCACCGGTGTGATTATTGGCTTAGAGAGTGTAGGTGGGCTTGGGAAGAATACCATGTCTTAGTCAATACTGACTCATATGCCCTCAAGTGAAAGCTGCCGTGACTTCACTTTATGAAGTAGGGCACAGGCGTCTTGGTTCGTGCAAAGCAAATGATGTATTGGATATGCAATGACAACATGCACCGTGCAGATAACAAGGTGCTTTCAAGGTGGGTGCATCTGTGTGAGCGAGGGACAGAGGAGGAGAGTGAACGTGCACGTCTCTCTCTCGCTTTTTTTTTTTTTTTTAATATAATTTATTGGAAATGCAAATGAACACATGTTCAGTTCAGGTAAGCAGATGGTAAAGGAAAAAAGAGGCGATGAACATATTTGCAGAGCTATACCTCCAGGAATCAGAGCATGTTTTGAGTATTGGAGTTATCATCTTATCTTTATTTCTTTCCAATGTCTTATATCTCCATTATAAAACCAAAAGAACTATGACCTGTTACAAATTAGTGACAACAATGATAAAGTGATTATTGTAGCTTCTACCTACTTGTAATTGTACACTGATTTTAAAAGGCCTAAAACATTTTTTCATTTTTTTCTCACATGCAGCTCTGAGGTTTAGCATCCGACGAATAATAACAATGAAAGGTAGAGTAACACCTTCTGGCTGAAGGCGGCTAGTTTGTCTGTGTCAGATTCTCTGCACGAAAATTTAAAACCCCCATAATGAACTTTAATGAGTCTTTCATTTTGTTTTCATATCCTATTATTTCCTCTCACCTAGGGGTCACTTTTTACAAGCGCTGCTTTCCCATCACAGCTCCCACCTGGACTTTTCAGAGGCCATTTTTGCAATTTGTCGAAAGCAAGCATTTGGCTTGATTGGTTCAGGGATGTGTAACTGGTCCGCTTTCAATTGAAATCCCCCCACAATACAGTGTATGCCTTTCACGTAATAGAACACTGTTTATTGTTACTGTAATGTAGTGGGTTCCATAATCTAGCAAGCAAGCGCAACAAAGGCCTTGGCCTTTATTTCCACTGAATTGCCAGTGAGACTGTGTAGTTGTTGCCAACAAAGCACCACAGTTCTTAGGTTTTGGAGCAAGACAAACCATGTCTAAAGTACGGTGGCTTTGAAGGTCAAAACACAATGATATTTCAGAAAACACGACAACATTTCAGAAAACACAACGACATTTCAGAAAACACGACAACATTTCAGTAAACAAGGACATTTCACAAAACACAACGACATTTCACAAAACACAACGACATTTCAGGGTAGGGACAACACTTCTTGTTTAGACACATGCTAAAATATAAGCTAATGTGATTGGTTGTTTCACTGCCAGTCAAGAAATTGTGCTTTGTGAATGGTTAGCTACGAGGAAGTGTAGACACTGTGCTTTGAAAGCAGACAACATGCACTTATGTCTACATTGTGAAAAGTATGAATCATTGCCAGTTCAGCCACATAGTTTGGTAGCCAAACATTTGTCCAGGTCTGGGCAACTCTGATATTATGGACTTTCTAACTTCATTTGTTGAGGAGTAGTTGCCCTAACTCCTTCAACTGTGCTTTCAGGGTTCCAAGTGACATGTTAATGTCATGATGGGTTGAAAGCTTATCAAGAATGACATTATATGTATGTCCTATATTTTTGATATATAAATATATATTAATTTATATATTTTTGCTTTCCCCTTGCGTCTCAGGGAGTGACGTCACGTATTGCGACAAGTCATGTTTTCAGCATGAGGACACACCTTGTGTAATACCACACAGCGACACACGTAACCAACAATGGAAGGAAGTAGAGATGCGCATTTTGTATCTGGAAATACCACCACTATTTAGAGTTTGTGTCAGACTGTCTAGCTTCAAACACACAACAGTGAATTTACCATGGCGTCGCAGCAAGCAATGATAAAAACACGTATTTTTTCAGTTAAAACTGTTAAAATGCACTTCCAGTAAAGTGAGCACTGTACTTGTAATCTAACTTGACTATTTTTAAAATGAAGTAATAAGTAAAGATATTCCTCTATTAACACCATCTCGTCCTCTATTCTTTCCAACGCGGTTTAAAACCCGTGCAAGAACACAGCTGAGTAAACAGGAAATGACTACACTGTCGGGTTTTGTCATTTCTCAACTGAAATGTTGTTGTGTTTTCTGAAACATTGTTGTGTTTTCTGAAACGTTGTGTTTTCTGAATTTTGTTGTGTTTTCTGAAATGTTGTTGTGCAAGGACACAGCATTTTAGGTATTTCATTTTAAAACGTTTATCATTTATAATATTAAGGGTTCTTAGAGGATAAAGATGTATGAAGTTCAGACATGGCTGGTATTTTTTGTATTTTTTACTTATTTATTTATTTATTTACTGTGTGTGTTGTTTGATTCTGGGGAAATTGTCCCCTGAAATCAATAAGTGAGCCAGTTGCGGCAAGCTAGTCAGAGGACATGCTTTCAAAGGGAAGAAAACATCTCACTTGGACGTTGGGTGGTGCAGCGGTGTGCTGGGCTGAACCAGAGGCACGCTGTTGATGAAAACTTTGCCCACAATGAAGCCTTTTCACTTTTAAATAGTTTACTGTAGCTTCCAACTTTAGAGGCGCTTCGGGTACAAACAGTCACCCTGACAAGAACAGTCTTCCACAAAAACCTATTTGTTTTTTTTTCTCTCTCCTCTCCTCTAAGGCTCAGTTGAGGTTGTCAGGGCTTTCTATTTCTCCTCTCTCTCTCATTTTGTTGTACTTGTAGCTTTCTGCTTACATGAAAAAAAAAAGAAAAAAAGATATGCTTAACCAAAGCCATGCCCATGGCCTGTTGGATTAAAGTCACTGTGTTCAACAAGACAGGAATTTGCGTATTGCTCTTCTATTTTTCACACATTTGTTATTTTGCCACTTCGTGTCTAATCCCTGGAAAGTTTCCCATTATAGTCTGAAATACACGATTTGTGAACTGATGTTCTCAAACAGGTCACTTGATATTCGTTGAAACAAATGATGCATTCAAGAGCTGAAGCGTAAGAGGAAAAAAGTTATTTTGATCCTTTCTGTATCCTCAGGTTAACATGAGCTTCTCCACGACTGAAGTCAAAGTATCTTTGATTTAGCCTTTAATACCAAATGTTTGTCTTCTTACTTGAATCCAAGATATGCTCTATCAAATGCCTTCAGACAGAGCTTCCCTTCACTTCACAGGTCTTCTTGGTTCCTGGAGCAGTTAAAAGGCACTTTTGACATATGCAATCTTCCGTATTTTAATTTATGTAGAGTCTGGCTTTATGGTGCATCTGAAATGTTGATTTAAGCTGCTGTTAATGCCGTATGTTGCCATTTATTCCTCTGAACACGTAAATCAAGGCGCACACAAGGAAAGACTGATTTACAGCGTGTCCTAATAAAAGAGGAGGAAGTGCTAAGTGCTGTGCTTTTGCAGGAATGATGGAAAACATCATTCGGACAGCATTCAGGATCTTAATATTACATTCAGGAAAACGAAATAAAATGCACAGCGGGGATCACTCTCTCCCCTCCATGTACACAAAGCCACACATATGGACTCCCAGATGCCAGCATGCAGAGTTGGTCAATAAGATATGACATTGGTGTTGTCAGTGTTTTTGGAGGGCCTGTCAGAAGCGCCGGCGCAACAACACAGACGAGGTCACGTGACTCGCCGACTCGGAGACAACTTGTCATCCCAGAGCCGGCAGGGTCAGAGGGGGAGGATGGTGTAAGATCATCTGCGCTCTCGTATCCATCTGTCTGCGGATATTGTACATTTCGTGTCTCTTTGCGTAAACACTCGTTTCCTGTTGGGAGTTTAAAAAAAAAAAAAAAAAAAGAGACTGGAAAAGAAGCCAGGTCTGCAGGGCAAGTTGTTACGTTTGATTTATAAAAACTCTGAAAGGGATGCGAGTCCACTAAAGGTTGGTGCAAATTTGGCTTGAGTTGGGGATGACTTCATTAGGAGACGGTGGCGCCAGGAAGAAAGAGAGAAAGAAACGGTAAAAGACAAGAGCTCTCGTCTTAACCGCTCTCCTTACTTCCACCTCTGTGCAGAGAGACCGGGTTCTGGGAATTAAGCCAAGCTGCTGCGGGCACTGAAAATGTGACAGCCATCTCACGTGAATGATGTACAGTACAGTAAGGAATTTTACCCCCCCCCCATCGTCATGGCAACACTGATGAATCCTGGCCGGTGTTTGAATACAACTTCTTGCATGTAGGTCAGAGGCCTTGGGATCCTTTTTTTTTATTATTATTATTTTTAGACTGCATATCCATGCAGCACAGATCAGGACTGGGGGAAATAAAATGCGACACCACGCAGCTTTTTCCTCTTCACACTCATTACAAGCCATCAGATCTGTGACGCACAAGAGGGGGAAAAATCAGAACTGGGACAACTCGAGTCCCAGCACTGGCGTAGGTTTGGATGGAGGTCGCAGGTGAAAGGAAACTTGTTTTAGGCAAAACACACTGACGAAGGACTCTCCGATCGGCCCCGCCGAGACCCCAATCATGCTGGGAGGAGAGCGGAGTGAGCGGAGTTTGTTAACCCCGGCCACGTGTAAATAGGATCTGTGACACATATTCACCTTGAATAACCTCGGCTCGCTGTTGCTGCAGTTAGGAGAAGTTTCCGATTTTTATTTTTGCTCTGAAAGGTTTGTGTTAAAATTGGCAGTGAAGTACCAGAAAGGATTTTTGTGAAACGGTGCAATGAGAATGTCTCACTGAGGGGAATTTGTGTGTGAAATTTTGTGCGTTTTTTTTTTCTTAGAATTTAACAAACCACACACGAGTTTTCTCCGTTTTCATTATCCCACTGTAATATTGCTCCATGTCCCTTTCCATCTTCTGGCTGACGTGTAGCCTTTTGATTATACTGGGGAGAAAATTGCAATAAATGTGGGAAGCGTGGCCCAGGTAAGGTACAGAGACCCCCCCACACACCTCTTTCAGGGCCCCCTCCTGCTCCTTTCAGGTAATTTATTTTTCTTTGCATACTAAATGCGGTGCCCCGAGTGAAATATCAGTTGCTTCTCAGCTCGCCCAAGTCTGGGTTATATTTCATTCTGCTGTATATTTTATACATAATAATTAGAATTAACAAGGGTCGCCCTAAGACTTTAATTCTTTCTTTGTATTGAATGGAGCTTAATTTCATAATGAAATGGATGCAAAGCTCAGACTGAAATGTCAAAACAAAGGCGGCAGAGGAAAAAAAAAAACATTTTAACCGTTGTTTAAGCAATTCAATGAACATGATCTGGGATTTTGCACATTCTTCCATGATCAGTGGTTTGACAGGTGAAACGAGCACTAGCTCTAACCCTAGCCCTACCTCTAACCCTAGCCCTACCTTTAACCGTTCCTCTAACCCTGCCTCAAACTCTAACCATACATCTAACCCTAGCCCTGCCTCTAGCACTAGCACTACCTCTAACCCTAGCCCTGCCTCTAACAATGCTTCTAACCCTAGCCCCACCTCTAACCCTGCCTCAAACTCTAACCACACATCGAACCCTAGCCCTGCCTCTAGCACTAGCACTACCTCTAACCCTAGCCCTGCCTCTAACCTTGCTTCTAACCCTAGCCCTACCTCTAACCCTGCCTCTAACCCTAGCCCTTCCTCTAACCCTGCCTTCAACTCTAACCATACATCTAACCCTAGCCCTGCCTCTAGCCCTGCCTCTAACCCTGCCTCTAACCCTAGCCCTACCTCTAACCCTGCCTCTAACCCTAGTCCTTCCTCTAACCCTGCCTCCAATTCTAACCATACATCTAACCCTAGCCCTGCCTCTAGCCCTACCTCTAACCCTGCCTCTAGCACTAGCAGTACCTCTAACCCTAGCCCTGCCTCTAGCCCTACCTCTAACCCTGCCTCTAACCCTAGCTAGTTAAAGCAGTTTTAGTATTTTTCTTTGTACCCTTGTTTTAGTCATTTACTGAAATTGATCCATTTTTTTGGTACTACTTTATTGCCCCTCCAGCAGCTCGGTCCTCGTGCACAAACTACAAATGTCTGGATGTTCAAATGTTCCTTTGAACTCTGCACCATCTAATCCTTTAGTTTGGTTTACTCGAGGTGCACAACAAATCACCTCACTGTGAACGTGTGGAAATGCAGCACTCAGTTCTTGTCATTCAGAGCAGCAGCAGGAAGGGAGACTGTGATCTTAAATAGATGTTTATAGTCAGAGATAGTGGTAACCCCCATGCCGCCTGGTGTGCATTTTCATTTTGTCACCGTGGCACAGAATTGAAATCAGACCCTGAGCTTCCCAGAACGTCCAACTAGTTTATAGCCTCGCATTCTCCCACTCTCAAAAGCGTCTCCTCCCTGGTGACCAAACTTCATAAATTCTCAATAGCTGCCCTCCCGTACACTTTCAATCTCAGGCGGTGGCCGGCCACACCGCAAGGCAGCGGCTCCCTCTCATACTTCCCCGTCGAATCCGCACCGCCTCGTTTGTCCACTCCGTCTACTTGTCATGTGGCAAACATCCCTGCAGCATCCACCTCTCCATGCGGTCTACTCTGTTTCTCCCCCACCCCCTACTGATGCACAAAGAGTGGAAGTCATAAATTGTAATTGTTATCACTCCCAAACAAAAACAACATAATGAAAAACCCCGGTGTGAACACATCCACCATCTCCTGCTTCCTTTTACCTCAGAGAAGGCTGTTAGTGCTTAGAAGGTGGAAGTGAAGTTTTTGTTTGACGTTCCTCTCGTTTGCTTTCTTTCCGGGGTGAGCAAAAACTCCCGTTTTAAGTGAATCTAAATCAAAATGAATGAGGTATTTTAGGAACACTGGCAGAATATAATGAAGCTCCACTTCTGGTGCGACACATTAATAAGCTTGAGTCTTCTTCCCGGCTTTTCTGGAAATAAGTTCCTTAAAGAAAAGTCCTTTTCAGACGTACCACGACCGCGGATCGGGGTGCGATCGATTCCGTGTGACACACTTGAATGTCTGCATTTCCATTTTTGATTTTGCTTGACACTTGCCTTACTGTAGTAAAGGTTAAGATGATTGATAACACTCATCAGTCAATAGCATGAATAAATATGTGTTATCTGGGGTAAATATGATTGCTTATTGATTCGTTTTCTATGAACTCTGACGGCGGCAGTTCTTTTAACAGGACAAGAGCGCATCATCGCGTCAAGTGACAGCACATTGTTTAGTGCCGCGACATACAATGAAAGCATTCAGCCTACTTTAAAAACTTTCGTTTCTCTCATTTCCACCCATTATTCCATTTAACTCGGCTTTACAAAGCCTGCCATTGCACAGGCCCCATTCAAGTAGCTGAATGTGCTCTAATAACTTGCAATCAAGCCCCTTTATTGTGTCACCACTACCATGCTCCCTGTTTTTGATTGTGAATGTCAGAAATGCATTGTTTGGAGTGAAAAACAACTTAATATGTACTTTTCATTTTTTTTGTGGTTTCTCTAACTTAAAAATATTGAACGTCTGTTCCATACACGTGACATGAGCATCCACGAATCCCGGAGTGAAAGGTCCAGGGTAAAATTTCAGCATCTCGTTGTGAATTAGGGAGATTTTCCAGCAAATGATGTAGGCATGTCTTCCTTTTATACCTCATTAGGCACTTACATTTTTTGGTAACTTAAGCAAAGCAGGATGCATAAAAAGAGTCATCATGCGTTGGTCTTAATGTACATTAAAGTACATTGATGTGCAGAGCTTGGGGGCAGGCTCAAGAGTAGGAGAAAACTGTGGGGTGCACATTGTGACTCAATGTGGCCTTATACACCACAAGCAATGAAGACACTGTCAGTACCTAATATAATAAACAGGAGACACCATGTACCTTCAATGATATGCCAGAAAAGAAATAATAACACTCACTTATTTCTAAACTTTGAAATGCAAAAATAAGGACTGCCTTGGACGGATGATTCCTACTCCATGCAGGAGTTTAGCGTGCTCACTTCAGTGGTAGATCCTTATGATTTGAATGGTGCGTTTCAGGGTACAATCAAAAGAACAAATGCAATCAATGCTTCCATCTAAACAACAGCAAACCATTACAAAGTTGAAGGGACCTGCCAATAAGCCGCACTGCACTCCACTGATCAATGAAAACAGTCAAATATTATCTTGCTACCAAGTCCTGTATAATATTGAGTCCAATACACAATATTCCACTAATAAATCCCCACGGTGTAATTTTTCAAGTATTCTCCAACAAATCTTGCATGTAAACACAGTGTATAGTAAGTTTTTTCCTCTTCTAGGATTGTTTCAAGGAAACGTTTAAAATAGTTTTCTATATTTACTATGTGTATTTATAGATTAGTGCTGTGAGGATATGATAATTCACCTGGCTAAAACTGGCATGTGTATTTTTATACATGTTATGGCTTTGATGAAAAGATGACACACTTTTTCAAAGGATGCAAGAGGAAAAACTGAATATACAGTACTAGTGCAGCTCACAAATCTCCCTAGCTGCCAGTTGAAATATGTCTGGAGATTAAAGATAGCCCTTCTTCCATTAAAGAGAAGAATTTCAACACATAGAAGCTTTTTTTTTCCCCGGAAGTCACTGGTGCCTAAAGATAATAAAGCTTCAAGTGCCAAGAATAATCGTAAAAAAATTAAGCAAAGTTGGCTCCTCTAAAATGATCACCAAAGATTTTTTTTTTATTTATTTGATAATAAGCCCGTTTCATTAAAAAGAAAAAAAAAAGAAGAAGAAGAAGCAATCATTTCTATTGCCAAACTGATTGAAACATCGCTGCGAGCCACTTAAAGTGCATTTCTTCTCAATTTTTCTCCAGATTTATGATTACCTGTAGTATTTCATCAGGGACTATTTTTTTTTTTTTTCTTTCTGCTCATCAGGGCCTCGGATAAGGCCTTGATTTGTGATCGGCCGCCGCGTAATGACACCGGCAGAAGATGAAGTCGCATTACAGCCGTCGGCCAGGATCATTTGTCATCGGAATGGCGCCATTAACAAAATCTGGGCAGGTATCAGTCACCTGGCGGAGGTGATTTCATCATCCCGGTGACACTAGTGTGTCTGTGCCTGTGTAATGTATTAGAGGATTAAAAAACGGGACCTTCAATTCACACAAAAAATAAAAAATATTAAATGTTGTGTGTTTCATGGCCGTGCGTACACCTAAACACACACAGAAAAACAATACCTCCAGTGTGAGCAACTGGATTTCCCTATGACACATCTGAACTTGGAAAACACACACTGTTCCCATCATTAATTAAAGTCCCCACTATGTTTGAACTCCTGTCTCTTCATAAGGTATCCATCGGGCACTGACAGAGAGTTGAAACGTTGTGCAACACTGAATAAATCATGGGTTAAAAAAAAAAAAAAAGTGGAAGCGGTACTTGTTGTTCTTCATTTTATCTTGTGTGAATAACAAGACTCTGGCACCTGCTGGAATTATTCATGGGGCTGTGCGCGCTGCGTCTTCTGTCTCCGGTGAGGAGCCATCGCGAGGATCTGGCGCAGGTATCAGTCACACGGCTCATGGCATTTTCATCTTCTCCCTGACATGAGATTGTGTGGGTGTGACACCAGACTGATGTATTAGGAGTGATTGCAGCTGGGCTTTAACTGCTCACAAGGCGATTTGAAAGGAATCATTCTTCCCTGAGGTCGAGTTTTTCTTAAATTATATCAGGTTTAAAAAAAAGAAGAAAAAAAGGTTATTGTGCCTTTAGGAGTGTTGGGCTTTTAAACTCCACACACACCTACACCTTTATGGTAAGATTGAAACGGACAGGGTTTGTTTTTTTTTTTTTTTCCCCCCCACATCCCCTGCGTTCTATTTTAAAAGAAACTAGAGATGCCAAAGGTTCTGCCAGCAACAAATAAAGTTAAGCAGGAAATGTAGCTGACAGGGAAATGTAGATAATAAAAGGTCTCTAGACACCTCAATATTCGCCGGTGATGTAATTGGCGCTAACATAACTAAATGTCAGATTTAATGCAGTTCTCGCTGCAGACTCTGGAACAGGTTAGGTGAGACTTGGAAAACACGGTCTATATTCGTACCCCGAGTCACTGAACACAGCTAGATATGTAGAAATATGTGCAGTAGAAAAGCATTCATGGGCGGTGACGGTGACAATCAGTGTTTTATTTTATTTTTTTAGTCTCCACACACTCATCTTCTTTTGCCAAATGCTGGGGTCTACATTACCCACAACACCAGCTTGGTCAAAGACGAATGTAGCCTCAAGCCACTAACCTCAAGCAGACGCTACAGAATTTTGAATTAAACATGCAGACTTCAGCCTCAACCAATGATGATTCAATTTGAGGCAATTCATTAGGTTTCACACAACTCCCTCTGGGAAAAGCTCGCTCTCACGCACACCTGCTAAATGATTTGGAAGGATATCGAGATTCTTCGAGAGAGAACAGAGTACTGAAGGTATAAGCTCAAGCCTGAACTTTTCTTTAGTATTAATGGAGCATTTTAAAAACGGTTATAACATAATGCAACAGATTTTGCGGAATATCAGTCTTCGTCTTGTATCTGGGCTGGTATTTCAATGTCATGTGGAGTGAAAGCAGTGGATTTCTGCCCATAATGAGTCACTGGTCAATCCTGAGTGGGTTGCTTGGCCGAAACATGTGCTCAAACAGAAGCTAAGAGACCAGACAGAGCCCTGCTCCAAATAATAAAAAAAAAACAGAAACACTGTCTTGGCGTGGGAGACTCAGCCAGAAAAAGCCCAACACGCCGCCCAACCCTCCCTGCTGCTTCACGGAAGGGTGTGGGCGAACAAGCTGACACAGGGTTCGCCTTGGCGCACGAGACACCCACAGGTCTTCACTGCGGCCCTTGCTGGGCCCTAGGAAGACACTTGTCACGCTGCCTCACCCAAGGGATACGCACGTTGTCACTGCCCTGGCTGCAGTGTGAAATGAGTGCGATGACCTGTCTCGCGCCGACCCGGGAAGAGGCGCCGTCAACAAATCTGCTGCCATCTTCACGTTTTCAGTAAATACCAACACGTCCTTGCTCTTAAGTTATCCTTTCCTGTTTTTGTGACACTGACATCATTAACGCAGCATCAAATACCAATCCAAGGTATTCTGCATGATAGCAAAAGTGGTTATGTGACTTCCCAATCACTGCCACCGACGTTACCACTGCTCGTCATCAACTCGTCATGGCTGACATTGTTCTTCTTAAGGCTACTGTATCAGAGTAGGATAGGGCTTTAGAAAAGAGTTACAGCATGTATGGGGAGAAAATGTACAAAGAAATACCGTCTTGTGAAAAGCAGTCTATTGTGTCTGGGGTTAAAAGCGTGAACTTCTCTTGGGAGAGCGGCTTTCTTCAGAAATGCCATACTGCACATGCAAGTTCACATGTGCTTCAACACAACCTCCACTCAACCTTCGATACCCACTTGTTCCTTTCAAGTGCTTTCTTTGTCACGGTACATTGACTGCTGTAGGCATTCTCTGTGTGTTTTTTTATTCTCTTTCTCCAAGGTCTGCTTCTTTGGTTAGAACAGTGCTTCTCAAAGTGTGTGACGCGCCCTACTGGTGAGGATAGGAGACGTGACAGTGGGGGCGCAACACAAGGCAGGAAGTATTCAATTTAATGCACCTTCTTTCTTGACAATAACCCCCGGATCCACTATGTGAGGGACCTCCTGCCTGAACGATGCGATCTACGCGCATAGTTCTATTGTTGTTGGGACGACTGGGGCAGGTCGGGCTTGAAAATTCCCCCTTGTTCAAAGTGGGGAATGACCAAAAAAGTTTGAGAAGCACTAGGTTCGAAAAAAGGGCGTCCAATACAATGCTATGACTGTAAAGCTAAAGGTGTTTATTGCATATTGAAATCCCAGGCCAAAACACAGCCCACGTTAGTCCATATGCAGCCATCAAGAGCACTTGATTGGTTCAATTTGGTATTTTTACTATAAATGGAAATATAATTTGTAAAAGGACCATATTTCACACTTGAAATTAGAAACAGACTTTAAGAAGACTTCTATCTTCAAATCTTTCCAGGGTTCCGGTTTCTCTTACTTTTATTGACATTAGCTGCATGTCCACTTCAGTCCCAACTATTTTGAATGCATCTGGGATTATGAATGGACCTTGTCCATGGCAGACATCTTGAACTGTTTCAGGAGTGGAAACGTGTGTGTACTAACGATGGCTCAGTTCCAGTAAGTCACGGTAGTTAACCAACACGCACAGAAGTGTGTTTAGAAAATGCAGCGGGCATTAATATACCCATGCTTTCCCCGTTAAAACAGTCAAGATGAAAAAGCTAATCCACAAACATCATAATATAGGAGAAAATAAGTGCCTGTAAAACTTCACAAAAGGGGAATTACAAGTCAAGAGAGAAAAGTACAAATCCACCACAAAACACCTGCAAAAGTTAAATTCCAATGGTTGATGGGCATACTCGGAGGTAGCTGAATGAGCTGGCGTCTTCGGATTGATTGAGAGATGGAGGGTGATAAGTCAAAATGCAAGAAAGCATTTTCTTGTGGGTTGGTGTGCTGGATGGATGGATGGGTGGGGTCACAGCAATCACGGATGTGCATCCTGAAGTGGAAATTGAGATTTCGCTCTGAAACGTCCACAGACTGCAGCGGAACATGGCTGGAAATTTAACAGGGCGGAAAACACAGCGCAACACAGACTCGAGAGGTTATTTCTCTGATCACCTTACAACACATGTGACCAGAACACTGACGTTTTTCTGACTACAATGATTGCAGGCATTTACTTGGTATTACTTTATGTTATCTGTTCTTTTTTGCAGCACATAATCTGTTTTACCTCAGGCAAGGCTAAAATGTAAAGGGGTCCTGAATAAATCTAGAATCCTGAGTGATGACTTGAGCTTTGTACAAAAGGGAAGACGTGTGGACTGAAAGTGTCAGCATAATAATTTGTGAAGCAGGGTGTTACCATTTTCAGGGTTAATTGCAGAAACTGTTAGTTTTAGCAGCGTGCTACGAGCAGAAGGTCTTATGAAACTGGATGATGCCTCACAGCGACAATGGCGTCCTCCATTCCAGGTTTCCATTTGCTCAAAGATCAGCACCGTGAAGACAGTTTTCTATTGGTTTTCCATTAGCAGCGCAAATTCAGGCGTCAAAGTTCAGCAAAGGTAAACTCTTCTGCAGATTTATTTGACACCTCAGGGATGAATTCGGTGATTACAGCAATTTTATTAAAATGAAGCGACAACGGCGGTGTATTTCACAGCTTCGACTGCGACACATTGTCGGGGGTTCAAATTGCGGTCGCTGGCGACCCGGGCAGCTGAAGGGTTGGGGATTTCACCTGAACATCAAATAAGCCGATTGGTACACATCTAAGCCTTCACACTTTGCAGAAAACATACAAGAAGTAAAGAAATACGAAAAAAAAAAGATAAGTGAAGTAGAAAATAATAATGGTGTCGACTGTCAGACAGCTACAGCTTGAAACGAACTAAATCCTTTTAAAAGTCATTTTAAACTGCCCATTATATTAATAAATCAAGCCAGGCTGAATGAAATTACAATGTCCAACTGTGACATTTTATTTATTTATTTATTTTTTGCCTGATTCCATCACCCGCAACCCCCGGCACTGTTGCCAGTTAGTGTTCCCAATAAGGTTCCGGTTAGGAGCTCACGCTGTACATGTCCTGGAACCATCTAAGATGTATATGCCATTTGCTTGAGAGGAAGGGAACTCATCTATTTTCTGCTTGGAGTAGGTCTGCATCTGGACATCCATCATAGCCAGGGCTATTGTCTGTGCCTCTATGTGTGTGTGTGTGTGCCGTGGCAGTCTTATCATTCGCCAACATCATAATATGGGCCAAAGCACATCAGTGAGTGTAATTGCACTTCTATCCGACTCCCCTGAACCTCCTTCCTCTTCAATTCCCTGCTAACTCGCAAGCACAGGGAAGGTAGTGCTTGCTCGTGTGCATATGAAAAAAAAAAAAAAGAAAAGAAAAAAAAAGAAAAAAGTGGCAGCAGTTGCTTTTTTATGATGGTATCACAACTGTGCCTGACACCTGTGTAATGGCAATGTCCAGGTTGCGGATGGAGAGTAAGGTGCAGGGTGACACAGTGTCAGATGTTTTATGGAGAGATACCCACATACAAAAAAAAAAATAAAAAATAAGAGAGAGGAAAGAGTGTGTGACAGTGCATGAATCAATGGAAGAGAAAGAAAGATAACATCCGCGCATTTGTGATGTGATTGGCAGATACATGGCAGCTATTCTACCTGCCATTTAACTCAACCGTCTTGTCCTCGCCATCAAATAAAGTCACACTGGGACAATGATAGTGATGGCAGCACTTTATAGAAATCTCCTGCACATTATCATGATTGGATTGTATGATAGCACTGCCGTTACGGTCATTATACTCTATCTCGCCATATGATGCCACCTAAGTATGTTGCATTTAATAGAGCAGTGGGTGTAGTAGCATCTGCAACTCAGGCACTTCAACAGAACTTCAAACTCATTTATATATTTTCTATGCACATTTCATGCAAAGGGAATGTTTGATCGTTGCAAACCTACCACTACAGCGTCTGAGCTCACAGTGACCTCACCGTGTTTCATTTGAAAGCCATTCAAATCTCACAGCCTTATTTTCCACTTGGAAAAAAAAAAAAAAAAAAAAAAAAAAACATTTCTCACACCCGCTCATTGTTCATCCTTTTTTCTGTTGTTGCATCTGATACACTGGTTTGATTACATCCGGACTTGACACACTCTGCATTCACTGGCTAACCCAGATACTGTCTTCAGTCCTTTCAGCAAGCCTCTCAACTGCCACATTGCATAAAAAAATGTATATATACGTAAATGATGATACAAAATGTACAGCACATCAACATTGATCTATGGGATCACACGCTGGCATTAAGGCAATGTATTCATAGCTGCTCTGGATGGATCATTAAATGTGTACTTGACTATTGCGAAGTATATTGAATGGAAAATTATTACCGTTTTCATGTGGCTGTTCAGTGACGTCTTTGCAGCACAAATACTCTCTGCCAGGGCCGTTGCAAGTGGACAGCCAAAATAGGCAATTGCCTAGGGCTCCGGGCTGGAAGAATTTTTTAGTATTAATGCTACATTAAACAAAATGAAACATTTTGGGGGGTTGGGAGGGTTGGGGTGGCTCCAAGCTGCCTGTTGCCTGGGGCCCCCAGAGTGTCTTGAAGCAGCCCTGCTCTCTGCATTATGGGAGTTCAGTTACACAAAGGGGTAGGACTGATAAAGTAGACTGTGAATTCCTAATATTACTCCACTATAATTTTCTATTAATTTAGTGCCTTGAATGTTTGGTCGTGAGTTATTATCTAAACGTTTTATTCTCTTCTCTCTCTTTCCTTTTTTTTTTTTTCAGAAATGGGTTGGGTGGTTTTCCTCGAGGTTTCGGCTGGGCCATTTCTGTAGACGAACTCATCACTCATGGGCCAGATCTCCATTTCCTCATGAATAACATTGACAGATGGAGGACAACTGTCTTGTTGCTCTGCATGGTAAAGAGCGTGTATGTGTGTCAGTGTGTATGTGTTTGTGAGCGAGAGAGGCAGGAGAGCGAAGAGATTGAGAATCTCGGCATGTGCGCGCGTGCGTGTATACGCTGATGATACATGCGCATGTAAGAATTTATGTCTGTGTTTGAATGAGATGTTTGTGCATCTAATTCAGCGCTGCGTGTACACACTTTACGCATACAGCCATCATCCCTTACAGCATCCTTTATGAGGTCTGGTTATGTGACCACACTGCATATGCGCATTTAGAGCATGTATGCATGTGTGGCATGAGTGCAAATATGAGATGGATGCTTCTCCGGAGGTGCCACTTGGAGAAAGCATGCCGCCCTCCACTTGTCTTCAATGCAATTAGGTTAAATATTGATGGAACATGAATTCCTACGCCAAGAAAAAGCCCCCCCGCCGCCTCCCTTGCCTTTGTCGCCCTCTGAAATATGACCGAACCCTCCATAAATGGGGGTTATCGTAGTGTGTGTGGAAACGGTATGGGGTAAGGAAAAAATAATAATAAATCAGAAACAAATATTTACATATTATGTAACAGAAAAAAATGGTACAACATAGGAAATACTAGAAAAAAACCCAAATGTGGGTCTGTTGGGTTAAAGTGCAATGATTTGCTGACCCGTCCATCCACCCCACCCTCCTCCCCCGGTCTTTTTGGCTCTCCTTTTGTGTCTCTTCTCAGGCCTTATACACTATGCCCTCCGGAGGCTGGAGGTGTGACACCGCAGCAGCAAAACTATAGGTTACACTGTAATAAGCTGCTTTCACAAGTGACCTATGGAGTAATTTTTCAAAGGGGGATTGTTACAAACAATGACGACGTCCGGAAAGAAAAGTTTCTCAAGTCTGAACATTACATCCATCTTTTCCAACCTTTGAGGTGTAGTGGAACATCCACTGTGAGCCAGGCCCCATTGTTCAGTGCTCGACTTCACTAATGCTCTTATGCCTGGGTGGCAGCAAATCCCTGCAGCAAGGTTTCAAAGTCTTGTGCGAAGCCTTCCCTTAAGACGGCAGGATGTTTTAAAACAGGGGTCTGCAACGTTTTCCAGGCCAAGGACCCTCAAACTGATGGAGAGATTAAGTAGGGACCACCTATCGACTGTATTTCTTCTATGTTAAACTAAAACTAAAAATAAGTTGGATTCGTGTTAATGTTAAATTTTAATTTGTGGGGGAAATTAAATATATATATATATATAAAATTGTCTAATCAACCAAAGATTTTGTGACTCCCCCTGCACACCCCCTCTTTTCGTAACCTAGGTTTTAGAAGCCTCTAAAATCAACCGTTTTTCTAACAGTTACAAAATGTAATGATTTGTAAGAGAAAACAATGTTCTTGTGGATGTAATATGCAACAGTTACCTGAACGCATCCATCACACGCAGACAGAGAGCTGTATTAAAATTTATCTCGAGTTGTGTTTCCAACCCAAAATATACCGAAGTCCTGAGGGGTAAAAAAAAACAAAATAAACCAAAACAAACTTTTATATATATATATATATGATAATAGATGGGGGAAGTCACGCTATTTGAATAAAGACCACATTTACACCACTTGTCACAATGACACAGTCATTTGAGTCAGTGATTAAACAGAAATAGTAAGCGGTGCAATCAGAAACAGACTAGGGTCTCTTGTGTTACAGTGCAATAATTAGCTGACTCATCTCTCCACCCAGACCTCCTCCCTACATAGACTTTGTAGCTCTCTGATCATGTGTGATTATCAACGGCAAGCATACAAGCTTCAGAACAAACTCGTAGTTTGGCAAGTGCGCTAAATGTTACTGCAACGAACTTGTGTGATGCCACCACAAGACATTTCCCCCTTGTCCACACATTCTGTATTTACCGAGATGTATATTGACATTCTTTAATATTCACAAATGACCCATGTCTCCTCACTTCCTTCTTTTCTCTTGCCAACATCAATACGCCCTCTAGACACCGTTACTACAATGAATCAGACCTGAAGGCCTTAATAATTTCAAAATTCAGCCAGTCCTTGACCTTAACAGATCACATTCTGAAAATAACCTGTAAAGGATCCCTAAGACACGCAGGTTGAACTTTATGTGCAAACTACTTCCCAGGGTTTTTAAATTAGATGACATACGGATATTATGTCTGAGTGTGCAAACAGTTGCGCAGTGTGACGGCTATTCATGCAATCCATGGTGTTTGCAGCAGCACTTATTAATCCCGTAATAAGGAGCCTTTGAAAGACTTGTCTGGGGTCTCTGTTTCACCAATCACTCACCTTGCTGCTCTGCTCACGCTGGGGCCGGCCAGCCCACTTACAATTTAAAGAACCCCCCTCTAAGGGACAGAGAGCTCAAGAGGAGAAGATGGAAAAAGAGACACGGAGAGAGAAAGAGACGGAGAGGAGGGGGGAGTGAGGGAAAAGGAGATGGAGGACAAGAGGGAAGGAGGCGGCGGATAGATAGAGAGCGAGAGAGAGTAAATGCTGTGATGAGGCCGGTTGCCGTGGCAACCAGTGGAGAGAGGCTCTCTCCACATTGTTCCCCATGAGAGAAAGAGGGAGAGCGAGTGGGAGATGGAGGAAAAGAGAGGAAAGAGACAGGGAGAGAGAGAGAGAGTTAGTGGGGCGGGTTAAGGACAGAGAGAAGAAAAAGTTGACGGTGAGAACAGAAAGAGGGGAAGAGTAAAGGAGGCTCAGAGGAAAGCGAGAAAACAAGACATAAAAGCAGACAAGCACACATGGACTGAGAGGGATTGCCATTACTGGGACAGTAAAGGGGGAAAAAAACAGATAAAAGAAGTCACAGTCTCTCAGGTACTTTATTATTTTCTGGACCCTGGCTGGCCATTTTTGTGATACGGCCCCGGCTGCCTGGCTCATCCCTATTATGACAAATCTGTCTCGTTTCAGCATTATGAGGAGAGCCACTAGCTTAGCAGGACAATATGAATCAGCCTCAGGTTAATGCCCCAAGCACACGTGTATTCACAAACACGCGCTCAACCAACAGACACGGCAGACTTGCTAAACTCTCCGGCACGAATTCGCAGGCGGATGCGGACGCGCCTGGCGGGATCACGTAGACAAATCCTAATTAGGGTCTCCGAGCAGCGATATTAAAAGGAAGGACACCAAATTTAGCCCCACACAAAAATATCCGAGCCGCAGTGTTTCCACGCATCTCGAAAACATCCACATATACGTGCGACCACAAGCATTAGCGTCCTCCATCATATCATGCTGAACAAGTGGAATCGCAATTGACCCTTCTGTTTATTATGGAATTATTTACTTTGCCTTTATGGCTCATCCTCTTCTGCATGAGGATGAGGGTGCTGTCTTGTTTTATTTTTTATTTTTATGTCCATTATCTCAATGTAATTGCGCGCCATCCGATGCATTAAGGGCGGCGTTTGTGGGCACACAGAGGACAGCGCTGACAGTGAATTGCGAAGGGCTTTTAGCCTCGTTGCGGTTCACCTTCGGGGCGCCCCTCGCTTGTTTTTATGTCTACCCCAGCTTTTTTTTTTTTTTTTTTTTTTTGCTGTATGTGCGTGGCCTGGTCTTGAATCCGCCGGACAGGAGCCAACACTGAATCAAACCCCGTCGACATCACTCATTTGGAGGTTGTTACGCCAACGGCAACATGAGTAAGCGCCGACGAGCCAACGAGCGATCCACGTTAGATGGAACCTCAAAAATGGCATCAAGAAATTGCCACTGCGAAGGTCATGCAATGCAATTCTCACAAAAGACAAATGGTATATACACATGAATCAGCCATAACATTAAAACCACTGACAGGAAATCAACACCCATCATCTTGCTGCAAAGCAGGAAACACATGAATGTAGCCAAAAGTATTAACCTGGCCTCTGAACTTCCAGCAGATGTTCAACCTACAACCAACCAAGGACTCAACCGATGTCGTGGTGCCAAACACCTGCGAGGTCTGGGTCCATTAAGCAGAAATAAATAAATGAGGAATCACAAGTAAGTTGGAGCCAAAATGAAGCCTGACATCTCGAAACGAGCGATTATAAAAAAAAAAAATGGGAAGGAAAACAGAAGCAAGCACTTTGGGATCCATCAGAGGATGCGTAGCCAGCAGTCGGCCGTAGGTCAGGAATATTACAGCACGGCAGCATTCAATGAGAGGCGTCAAGTCATGGTGCATCGTCAATCAGCGCAGCGTTTTATGAGCTGCCAGGACACGTAACAGGTCCCTTTGCATTTCAAACCGCAGCAAATATAGCAGTAAAATAAAACAAAATAAAACGGGAGCGACGCCGTTCGCAATTTCCTTGGCACAGCTTCACAGCGGCGTCCTTTTTATCGGATTCGATCGTCGTCACTGGGAAAATAAAACGGTTCTTAGCAAAAAAAAAAAAAGAAAAAGATGGAGAATTTTGAAACCTTTTGGGCACAGGTTGATGTGGTTTATCACTGAAAGACTGTTTAGGTTTGACTCATCTGGCTCTTCATTTGTATGGAAAACCCACTGGCTAGCAAAATCATTACTCATATAATCCATCATCCATGGCCTCAGAGATAGCATTGCTTCACAACTCAGCGCTGCCGGAGGCTATGCCTGGAACGTGAGACTGAAAATGGTGTTTACAACCTTCAGATCAACCCCAGAATACTTCTTAACACGACAGGAAATATTTTTGGACTATACACTTACTTGTCAACAAACCCGCCGACCCCCCTCTCCCCCCACCACCACATTCCCTCTACCCGTGTGTGCTGAAGATGCGCGCACATGACACATCAAGAAAAATCACATCTAGTTACACTCGGGGATTCATTTAACCAGCAGCTGTAAACATTTCATGAGATTATTTTGTGTTATTTTAGCATCACGCCACTTTTGTGAGCTCCGTCTCCTGAGCTCAATCACGTGCTTGAAAATGTACAAGCGTAGAAACTTGCAGAGGCACATATTTATTTATTTGTTTGATTTCCATCTCCTTCCCAGTGCCATCCTTCATTTCTTTCTTTCTTTTTCACCGCACCACTGGTGCAATTTCCACCTCTGGCTCTGGGGTCGCAACCCCTTGCCTCCCGACGGATCCCACCGCGGAATTATAAAGACGGACCTTCAATACCTTCCCTGCCTCCACTGTTTGGAGGGAATATTAACGAGAGGACCTCAAACAAAACGCCGGTCGCCCTCTGCAGCTGGGTAAACACGTAATATCCCCCGTTTAAACGGAACATAATACTTAAAAAAAAAAAAAAATTTAAAAAAGAGGAAAAGGCCTCTGTGCAAGCGCTTCTCCTCCTGGGCTCTTTAAACACATCTATTTGGCGATGGCTTGATGCAAATGCAGCGCTCCATGCTCGTTTCACTTTGGCTTCCATTACACTGTGCAAAGATTGGACGGCTTGTCGGAATGGGAAATCGTCCTTTAATCATTTATGATGGCCATGTCTAAGTTGGGTATGCCCCGAAGTGCTCCGTCTCCTCGTCTTCTCCTTCCTCTCCGATGCCATGTTTCAGTCTCTTGTCTACATCTCTCATTCTCTCTCACCTCCTGTCTTGTCTTTTCTTTCTTTTTTTCCTCCCTCTACACTTTCCTCAACTCCTCAGGGAGGGGAAGGATTCCTGCGTGTGCCCCTCCTGAACGACCTCGCCTTAGATGCGGAGAGAAGAATCTTGAGGCATGTTAACACAGCGGTCACAAGGGGGGCGGTTTAGTAAACGCTTTGACGCTAAACTTCTGGAATCTTTCCAAGGCTTTAAATGCTCCTGCGTTTTTTGAACCCTTACATATTAGAAGAAGGGAAAGAAAAAAAAAGTTGTCAGGGCAAGTTTTCTTTGTTTCTGTGAACCTCAGAGCTGTGCCCGTGGATGCTAAGCTTGTTCAGCAAGAGACTCTCTTCTTCCCTCTCAAGCTGAAATCAAAGCAGGAGCACAAACGTGTGGCAGGTTGGGATTGCGCGTGGAGCTTTTTAGATACCGCGTGCCACATTCCTTTCGACAAAAGGCTACGGAGGGAAATTCACTCTACCTTTATCGCCTCCTCTCACTCACCTCCACGCACATAAAGGCGACTAAAGCGGCAGCCACGGCGCTGGTGTTGTTTTGCATGCCATTTCAGATTGTTTCGCTCCTGCCAAGTCGGACTTCCTTTTGACAATTTCTCTATTTCCACATTGCTTTGCCTCAATATTGACTTTATTTTGTTTCCTTGTCAACACCAGAGCTCCGGCTCCTGTAACAGGATGGCATTTCCATTACCACGCTTTATCTTTGGCCGTCAGGAGCGGCGGCGCCACAGCCAGTGTGCCATAATTGCGATCCTTGTACGGCTGGCGAGCCCAGATACTCCCCCAGTGGATGCGAATTTGATTGCCACGTCTTAAGTAATTCTTAGGATTCAGAATTAAATGTACAACCTGAAAGAAGGTGGGCTAGCTGTTTGAGAGTGTTGGATCTGGGAATTAGTTGTGGGAACCATCACTTAATTTTGAGGAAGCCTCCAAACATAATGTCTTATTTTTTGCAAGGGGAGTTGTATGCTGCCGACAAATGTCAAAGCTTTTTAAGTCAGTGTTGGATAAGAGCTTAACATATGCACGTCCATAGTGACTTGTCAATCACAAGGTAGACACGACTTAAATCATAGATCGCTTGATTGTAAACTATTTACAAAGTGCCTGGGATGGATTAAGATTTGCAACTAGCAACTGAGAGCATACATTTATTAGGAAAATGCTTCTGCAGTTGTAAATCTAGTGGCTCTCATAGTTTTTTATATTTGCACATAACCTTAACAAGGGATGTCCGATATTGACTTTATGCCGATATCCGATAGCTGATATTGTCTGAATTCTTAATTTCCAATTCTGATATCAACCGATATGGTATATAGATATGCAGGCGTTTTTTTTGTTTTTTTGCCCAGAGTAATTTTAGGCAGCAAGCAACCTGTTAGCCAAACCGATATGGATATGAACAGATATTACAAAAATAGGCTAATATCGGCCGATATTATAGGTTGGCCGATATTATCAGACATCCCTAACCTTAACAATTAGATGCACGACCTACCACCCACCCACACTCTTCCATGGGTGGCCTCAAAAATGGTGTTTTTTTATTGTACTTTGGTCAACAAAAGAATGTTTCATGTTTGACATGTTCATTTATCACTGTTCATTCATTTTTTATCATAAAACAGCTTTAAGAAAGGTAAAATAATAATTTTAATAATTTTATATCATCATTTCTAAATACCCGAAGACTCGGTAGGAGGTAGTTTACCACCACCACCAGGGCAGCTGTGAGTACTGAGATAGTTTACCATCAGCAGTCACAACTGCCTACATTACCTCAGTAGGTGGTAAACTACTATAGTCGTCACAGCTGCCCTGATGGTGATAAACTACTCACTTGCAATCATACACCAGTGGAGTTCACAGTGGGAGTAAGGTGGGTAAGTTTCTTGCCCAAGAACACAATGGAATAAAACAACTTATTTGAGGACAAAAGTATTGCACAACAACCGCTGGGTCATTTTTGACCCCACTTAGGCATCTAAGGGATAAGGGTCGCCATTAGAAGGGATACACTTCAACTGTGACCTTTTATTTGCGACTTTAGCTGCAATTTAGCCGTTTATCTTAAAATGAACCTGCACACATTATATACAGATTTATTGAAACTCACTAAAGCTTATTGCACCTCATCAGAAAGTGGCACCCACATTCCTAACACAAGTCTGTTTCACAGTGTCCTGCCAAAAACTTGCATCACTCTGCACTCCAAGCATTTCCGATGCATCCAGCTATAAGTTATTCTTAATAATTTAGTGTCAACCGATGGCTTACAGGGGATTTTGCTGAGCACAGTCTGCAGTTTGGTTTATAAGGGGTTCCTTGGTCCAGAAAGGTTTGGCTGGGTTAGACGGACAGAGATGGAAAGGGTGGAGAGAACATGAGAACAAATGAGACAAATGAGAGGCGGTGATGGAAAGAATGAGCCACCGAGCCAGCCCCAAAAAAAGCGAGTGTCCTGTTTAGGAGGCAGGCCGAGGTCAACAAAGTACGGTCTGGTTTGAGGAAAACGAGTCATCCTGCAGCTTTTATGAGCGGGCCTCTCTCCCTGTTCATATGGGGGTGGCCTCTAATAACAGAAGGACAACAACTAATCAATAATTGAGGCGAGCGGTAGACAAAGTGTGCACAGGAACCTCCAAGGGGATTCCTTTGCTGGTGAGTATGTGTTTAAGTCCATATGTGCATTTCTGTAACTCCATTAAATAAACCAGCAGACTTATCTTGATATTCCGAGGCATGCCTTTTAGAATTGAACGAAGGAGCCATCTCTTGCCCTGGAACCAGAGGTCAGTGCTTTAAGAATAAAATTCCTCGTCCTTTAAAAATTGTATTGCTTACTAGTCTGGATGACACCTTAGAAACTGGTTGGTCCAGAAGACGGTGTCGAGCCCGGCCTTCTAGCCATTTGCAGTTGCAGTTTTTTTCCAGGGAGTCTCGAGTTGAAGTCACTTCAGTTCACCACTCGAGGTTGTAAAAAAAATAATTTGTCAGCTGCAGCTTTATGTGTTAAAATTGGCTTGATGTGTGATGTAGCCATTTTTCTTGGCACATCCAGGCACAGGGCTTTTTATGAGACTCGCATACGTCCTGCAACATCTACAAACTTCTGCCCTGAGCTTCTATCTGGTGATGCAGTCGTATACTGTACAAACATCCTTCAACTATATTCTGCTTGAAGATTATGATCTGGGCCAGAGACTTCACACATATTCAGAATAGAAATTAAATTTTCAGCATTCTTTCTCATCTAGGGAGATGGGATAGTTATGTTTCAGAATTATTTTTTCTCCCCATCGAAGGGGAATTATCTCCATGGAGGAGTTGTCCAGCATGTGAGGCGAATGGTAACAGCACTATTAGAGTGCGGATGACTTGGAAATGACTATATGAGCTAATTTGCCAAGATGAAATGTCCGTGGAGTGGGGGGCATGAGCAAGAGGCGCGAGTAAAGGGGGGAGGCAGGCAGGGGGAAGGCCGAGTTAAACTGCTGTGGGCTGCTGTCATTTGAACCAGTTAGAATTCCTGCACGCTACTGGTGTCTAATGTGGTTAGTGTTTCTGCAATAACAACAACTTGGCAGCTCTATGGGAAAATAAATCCTTGATGTCCAATGAAGTCAGGAACACAGAGCATTTACAAGATTGGTATTATCCAGATAATATCATATTAACTTCATCTATGAAAACTTTTTACATTGCAGCTACCTTAAGGAACATATGTTCTTTGCATGCAGGGAAGGAAAGACACCTTCCAGCAAGTTACAATAATCTGAAGTACTGCTAACTAGCAGGCTAGGAAGCACAGAAGAGCACCACACATCATGCTGACAGTTGGATTACAGCCCAACCAGGTACATAATAAGCTAAAAATTACCCTAACCCTAACTCCAAATGCATCTCTTTGTTTTAACGCAAAGTAGTACAAGTAAATCGTTGAAATGTACATTCAACAAAATATCCTTTTACGAAACATGACCTTAATTTTCTTAACAATAAGCGCAATTTGAACACATTGCCATCAACTGCTGTTGAGTTCTGGGTGTAGTTTTATGTCCACAAAGGAATAGCAGTTAATAGCTACTGAAGACATTAGCTGCAAAGTGTGAAATGTAATTTCAGCCCTCATGCCAGCCAGTTTTGGCCCCCTGATCTAGAGTTTATTCATTTTCGACCATCGTGGCGTGGTGAGAATATTTGTCCAGTTGAGCGTTCAAATGAACGACGCTAAACAAGAAGCCTCCCTCTCATTTTTTTTCGCTTTCGTCCCTTCAGTTTCTCTTCTCATGCACCGCTTTGCTGAGCTAAACAACCAACTGGGGTGTTCTCGCACCGACACTGGACCCCGGCACCAGTCGCGCATGCTGAATCAGCTGAAAAGCTGGGAGCAGGTGTCCGACTGGCGGCAAGAGACGGTGCGAAAACTCGGGCCAGAGACGCCGGCAAATGGCCGACCGTCTTTTGGCTCCGAGGACCGAACAAGAATTCCTTTTTGAGCCAATCAATATGGCGACTTTGGCGAGAGGATGTTTTTCCCCATACGTTTTGTGATTGAGACAGCTTACATGCAGTTTTCGAGAGGCTCAGGCTAAGTATGCCGTCTCGACTCTCGACTCAAGTACAAACTACCTTAATTTCACGCTCTTCACCCAGGATTTCTCATACTCTCACATAGGGAGAACATTTTTACCTTTCAAGGGCTGCTGCTACGCACATATGCTTACGTATATTTAGAGGTTACAGGCACATGACGAATGTTTTAATCAGGTTATGGTGAGGACACAAAAAGCTCTCAGGATATACAGTAATTAGACTGTGTGCCACCCTCAAAGTCGCCTCATCTTGAAAGGAACACGTACCCAGCTGCACATTTGACTGTGCCACCGTTTATACCCAAAAGGCTAGTTTGGTCATAGAACAGCATGAACGGCGCTGAAAGAAGCCTTGGCAGCAAAATGGGCAGCACATAATGATGCAGTCAATCTTCTTTTCCTACTGTACTGCAGCAAAACCCACGCTTAGTATTTGTAAGCCTGAGTGCCGCTTTTGAGACCAAGTGTAGATTTGTTTGTGTGAGACGCGGAATGCGCACACGAACTCGTGAATGCTGCAGACTGGCGGCTTCAGGTCAGCTGAGCTTTGTGCGGGGATTAGTTGCCTGTTAGCAAAGTCAGAAACACAGAATCACTTTCCCCTCAGGCTCCTTGTCATTCCGCCACGAACTGAAAGAGACGCGGGGACAAGCAGACGGTGGGCCCATTTTCGTTCAGGGCCATTTATTCGCCTTCCTCCTCTCAACTCAATTCAAGTTACTCACTGCTGCTGTAGCATTAGAGCACTACTTGTTTCATTTTTACACTATACAGAATATGCTAAAAATGTTTTTATGGATGTAACTTTTATTTCTTTTACGTTTTAGGAAAATAATTATCATTGAAACAATTCAAGGTTATCACTGCAAAAGGCAAACGCTTTCCTCTGCGTCGACTCGGGAATTTCTGATGAGATGTTAACATCATATAATATTCACTCATTAACAGCCAATCAAGGTTGACTCATTGGTATGCTGCGGCAAAGCACCCGGCTTGACAAAGCCAGTAATTGGAAAAGCATATTAAAAGATAGTCGCTAGATGTGTCTAATTAACTCTATAAATAAGGCATGTGCTGGTGACAAGTGCAACCTTTGGTTTAAAACAAATGTCTCAGTGGGGAGGTCATAGTGCAAAGCATGACACGCGTGTGCGCGAAGGCGCCCGGCGTGGAAGGCGCCATCCGCTAGTGGCTGTGTGCACGTGGAACGCCACCAGGATCTTGTCAATTAACCGCCGAAAACAATCCCTCACCGCCTTAGGGGGTTTAGCAGCTAACTAGGAGGGCAGTGCCAGTTAGAGGGAAATTGGCCGCTCCACTAGGCTGCATGATGATGCTCAGGTGCAGCATAGAAATACTCATTAATTCCTGGTACCTGGGGGTGGTGAGCATACATGATGAAGCCAACATTTGAGATTCTGCATTGCAACTCTTCAGTTAAAAACGGTGAGACTGTAAACCATAAGATTATTACTTTTACTTTACATACAGATCATATTATAAGTGACCAAGGTGTATGATTGTGTATTTACAAACTTGATAGGCTCTCAAATATAGAAAGAACTAAGCCACGGCCATGCAGAACCCCCTCCTCAGTCATCCATGAGTGATAATGTATGGGAATGGAAAATATCTCACACGAGGTATCAATCAGCGCGTTTAAAAAGCCATTCTGATCTCTCTGCCGAGCTGCTTGCTTGACCTCACGAGTCACCGTCCAGCCACTGGAACACGGCTGACATAGGAGAAAGGTGAAGAGACGATGTGAACCTTGAACACTGTACTTGTGATCTCGGCGAAGTAGGACGCGACACAGTGAGGGATGAGAGTGCGCATCTGGGCCTTTAAAGAGGGAGCACATTGATATTACACATCATGGGGAGATAATCCCCACATTGCTGCTGTGATCCCAGATGTTCTGTCTTATGTAGCTTTAAATGGAGGTTTCTATAGTCTGAAAAATAACCCCTTGGTGACAGCTTTTTTGTCGCAGTTTGAAAACATACAAAAATAGTATGGCTGTAAAGGAACTAAATTCTACAAAGTGCTGTAGGTTACCTGGCCAACCAGGACTACGTTGGAAAACCAAATGCAAATTTTTCAAGCCTTAAAGCCAACTGTAACTTCTCTCGAGAGCCGTTCTGTTGGGAACTGATTACACCCCAGCAAAAAACTCTGCAGGGCCAATCAAACCATCTCAGTATATTGCAAGGCATGAAGATATGTACGAGTGGGAGATCCAGTCGCGGGGATGTGAAGAACTACTTGCAGCTTCAGATGTGTCTTTACAAAGACGGCCAGAATCCTCATACTAAATGCATAGCTACTGAGATTGAAGATATCCTTCAAATCTTCTCACACTGTGGATTGTTGCGTTTTCTTTTCTGCACCCTCAAACTGCATCATCAGCGTTGGCCTGACCGGCTGAACCCGCGATGGATTTGTGCCTGAACCTTAGAGTTTCCAAGGACCACTTCCCAGATGATTCTGTGTAACAAACTCTGTCCTCAGGTTGAAAACTCAGACCCGCAGAACTCAATTTCCTGTTGACATTATCTAATATCTCAAACAGTTTTGACACACTGCGGACTTGGAGAAAACTCAGAACCAACATCACTTAAAAGTTACAATATTTTTTTTTTCTTGAGCAGCGGTGGAGGAAGGTAGACATCTCGAGTCCCCCAATGACTTGAGAACACTATATCCCCTTGCTGGCTTAAATAAAGGTCACCATAGCTGTCTGACACAAGAGAAAGCTGGAGAGACACCGGGACAGTCCGATAAGGGGAAAGCAACTGGCTCTGTGAAGGGAGCTAAAGGTTACATTTGTGCTGTTAAGGACTCTGCAGGGTCGCGGTGGTGGCATCCTTCCCCATGGGACTTCCGAGCGGCCTAGCTTCCTGTTTGCCAAGAGAATGTACTGAAGTTTAGTTTGCTCAGAGTGGAAAAGATGAGTATTGATTTGTAGGAGTACAGCCAAGTAAAACGAAGAGGTTTGTTTGTATGTGGCTATACGTTTGTGTGCACAGAGTCGGTGTTCCGTCGCCGTCTCCAGCTTCCCTTATCGCCCCCACGTTAATATCCGCTGCTTCCCGTCTCCCTTTCCTCTCGCACTCACTTCATCATCCTCGCCGTCTTTTCTCCCTCCTCGTACCGCTCCCGCTGTTTCGGTAATCTGTCTGATGCCGTACTGAGTGGCTAGATGAATTAATTATGTTTCCAAAATGACTCATCTGCCCGAAAACATGAAGCCAGGAAAGGGCAAGACTCACTGCTGAGTTGTAGTGACCCCTGCAAAACGCTTGCACCGGGCGCAATCCATTACAAACGGGCATGTTTGGCTGACATGTGGGTTTCGTTTAATTGCTCCACATTTCGTCGATAACGCTCAATCGCGCTGAAGGTAGTTATTGATAGCCATTTTTCTCTTCACCTTTATTTATTGAGTCAAGGTGATTAGGTGGGACATATGACATCTTATAACCCCAGGCCGCAAATCATCTGGGCAAAGGGTTATTTTGGAAATGAATAGGAAAAAGAAAAAAAATAGCTACCACCGTTGTTGCTCATAAAGAGTTGAGTTATTCACCTCTGACAGGCCTAATTGCTGGTCGGCCATTTTGCTTGGGAGACAAGACCGTGACATGAAATATTAAGAGAAACTCTTGGGATAAGGGCAAGGAGCCCATGACAGTTGGATAGATTTATAATTAAGCAAGCAAGGATTAAAGCCACACACTCCCCTCCCTTCGACCTCTCTTTTCCTCGCTTTGGCGCATACAAGCAGGCCAACAAACACACAACCGCACGAGTATGAAGATTAATGCACAGCTGGCCACGCTGGCAAAGCCGAACGGTGGAGTCAAGAGTCATTAACGCCTTCACACGTCCCAGAGTGCACCACAAGCATCGAGCCCCCGTGCCTGGAGACACACACTGAAGGTCAAGGGTCATAAATCCGCAGAATGTTGTCTTCATAGACGGTTAAATTTGGCCTGCCGTCCTTCACGCCCATCGGGCCGATCCAGGCACAGAGCGCCGCGGCAGAGTCCTCTTTACCTTTCGGTTTTGGGTGGAAACGAGCCATGCAATCCAAGCGGTTTATTCGAGTTAAGAAGACTGCCGTCACACATAAACGATGTGCGGCTTCTGACACATTTGTCATGATATCGCGGACTTCGGTGACAGGAAGCGGTTTTACGAGGTGTGTGGCAGATGGTGCAGGCAACCGGGCTCACACAAAACAATCCTGAGTGGTTTTTGACCTACTTGAAATACCAGATGGGTGCATGAACACTACAGTCAGGGAAATCAGCCCTAAGACCCTTGGATCTTGTGTAGCGACTGCACCCATGGAGAAAACTGGCTAATAACAAGCACTATTTTAAAGTTTCAAACGCTGTGCACTCCCAAATGCATTTTATTAAAACAGATGTAATCAGTTAAATGACAAGAAAACTTTGATACCATATCCAGACTATGCAGCATCAGCTTAGTAATACCAGATGTGCTGTCTGGAATGAAAATGAGCCTGTCTCAGGCATTTGTGTGTGTGTGTGTGTGTTATTTGACAATTTCTACCATCAGCCTGAAATTAAGACAGGGAAACGTCTGAACACCTGCACACGTACTGTGAGCGTGTATGCCGCGCGCCTATACACTCATCTTGCCACCAGCCGCGGAACAAAAAGTCCACATCCACGCCACGGTTACGTTTGTTGGCCAAACAGGAACTCGCTCGCTCCTAGCAGACGCCAGAATTAGGCTGAGTCATGATGGCGCTCCATTAAAAGTTAAATCGGTCTAAATCCGTTACATAAACTCATCCCGCCAGCAAGTTTTAACACGCTGCTCAATTTCTCTTCGACAAACATAGAGAAGTACTTGCTGCAGATGGAGAGATTACGCAACTTCTCGTCATTGTCTTCAGCCGAACCACATCCCTCCCTCACCTCTAATTCGGAGGAGCAATTATGTAATTTCGTTGTGTTGCCACAATACGGATTGAACTCATTTTTAAATGAAGTTTCGTGAAGTTGTGCTGCACTTTTCTTTTCGTTTTGCATACACATCTCAGTAGATATTTATTCCAGTGCGTTTATGTACAACCGATAGTCATAACTATACATAAAGAAATGAGAAAGGAAATACATATTCATCATCCATGTATTTTTTGCTCCATTATGCAACTGTAACAAAACTATATCTGCACAGGCTTTAAAAAAGAAAAAGAAAAAGTGTTGCAAAATGAGCTTTTGCACACTTGAACAAAACTTAGTTATGGCATCTTTTAGTCTCCCGAGCAATATTTCCGACTAAACGCTGTACCTCTCTGACTACAATTAAACTCCATGCTACAGAGAGAAAAAAACAAGAGTGTTTGCCAAGAACTTATCAGAGAACTGAAGACAAGCAAGCCTTCCCAAATTTAACTCAAGTGTGCAGACATCAGTGATGAGACAAGCGAAGACACCTGCTCCAACTTATGCTGCCACTGATGCCACCGAGCGTTTATCTGCACGTTTCTAATGCACAGCGTATGAAGCGCGCATGAGGCACAAATGCATCTGAGAGAGGCGCGCCGGCACTTGATCCTCAGGAATTCCCCTTCAAGTGACGAGACCCGTCAGCTGAACAGTGGACACACGTTGCAATGCGCCAGTGCACATTTTGTGTCGCATGCCAAAGCAATCATGCCACATGCCAAAGAGCCTCAGCCGTATGATCTGAGAGTGTGTGTGTGCGTGAGAGAGAGAAAAGGGGGAAGTGAGCATAATCAGACGCTGAAAAGACTTCAAACCAACCAATAACATATACTGTAGCCACTGTTCTGCATGTGAATGGATGTTAAAGAAACAATAAAGAATGCATATATCCCATCTTATCCCATTTTATCTATAACTTAATTACAAACATGTGTATTTATTCTTATGGTATTTGACTCCATTCAGTACTATATGTCTTTAAACTCATCTGCATTTTTTTTTCTCCTTTCTAAAAATAAGGGTCATATCAGGATGTTCTTCACTATTTAAGATCTGAGCTCCAGCGCCTCCACACACACACCAAGCAGCTAAGGCACAAATTAATTGAATTAGCTAGGAATGAGGTGAGAATCTGTGTGCATAATGAAATTCGGTTTGAAGCTTCTCCACCTTGGCACCCGGCACTGGATTTTTGAACTTTTAGGCACAAAAATCTGAAGATGCCATCTCGAGATACTGGTAGTACTACCAGCGACTTCAAATACCGAATTTGTTACGGTCTAGGACTAATTAAGACCGTTATGCTATCAGGTATTTTCGATCTTGCAGAGTTTAAAGGGAGCGGTTTTAAAATAGTTTGCAGAGGCAAGTAATTAGGGCAAAATGAGAGAAAATCTGCATCTGCGTAGACGCAGTATGCACTATTTGAACACTCGTAGTTACATATTTCTAGTAAAACTAAAGACAAGGATGTTCCCCACTCCCAAAAAAACAGTTCCAAGCAGGCTATAGCATACCATTGTATGTTTAGGCTAGAGCTAAAGCTGGGCTTGGAGGAACATACAGATTCAAGGGGGCATTTAATTGGATGCAAAATTAGTACAAGCCCCCCAGTGCAGGATCATCAACACTTTTAGCTCAATCTTTAGAAAATTGCTTTTTTCATTAATACCAATGAGATGTTACAATCCCTTGTCCCATGATCTGAGGCAAAACTCCTTTAGAAGCCCAGTCCAACTGGAGAACTGATCAGCAGTCAGCTACTAACTAGCCTAGCCAGCAGCAGGTAATAGAGATTATGGATATGCGACTACACTTGAGCCAACATCTCTCCTCTCTGTCAATATCAGAAATAAGATACTACCAGACACCAACTACATAGCCTAGTCCACAGCAGTAGGTAATAGAGATGATGGACATGCAGCTACACTTCAACCAACATCTCATAAATAAGATACTACCAGACACCAGCTACATAGCCTAGTCTACAGCAGCAGGTAATGAGAGGTGGTGGGACATGTGACTACACTTCAACAAACATCTCTCCCTTCTGCTAGTATCAGATATAAAACACTACCAGACACCAGCTAATTAGCTTAGCCACTGAAGTAAAACACCAGAAAACCCCAGTTAATTAGCCTAGCCAACAGCAGTAGGTAAGAAATGATGCGACATGCGACTGCACTTCAACCAACATCTCTCCCCTCTGTTTGGATCAAATACCATCGAGAACATCAACAACATGAGTTTTCATATCATTATCTGGACCTATACTGAAAAATATACATTATTTTTATTTTCATGGGGACAATTTTTGAAGATTATGTAGATCACTGTAACAAGTGGCTGATCAAAATGAGTTCATCGCCTCAAAAGCCCACTTCAAGTTGGCGCTGCATCTCGTCTTCCTCTCTGTGTGTTCTTGCTCAAACTTTGCCTTCACCCTATATTCCCCTTCACAAACTTCCCCAAAAGTTCTGACCCACTTTACGCCGTTTCCCTGCATATTGGTAAACACATTTAGGAACATGTAACTTCTGAATAATCAGCTTTCCGAGTTTCACCCCACTCCATGAGGTCATTTGCTTGGCTGGATGTCTCAACTTTATCTTTTAGAACAAAGGGGGACAAGACTGATTAGGTCCTTCAGTTGTCTACGCGCGGGTTTGTACGTGTTTACGTGACTACGAGCCTTCAAAACTTTGTGTGAATATTTTAATGTGTGTGCGTGTTCGCTCTTATGGACCTCTGGGCCTCGAGTGTGTGTCAGCCTTGGACCAGAAACATGAAATTTGCATTCTTTAATTAACATCCAAGCATTCACTGGTGGTTGTAATTCCGAACTTGGGCTGCCGCTGGTTTTGGAATCACAAAGACAAACAACCCTGGAGGGGATTTTCCTTTTTTTTTTTCCTGTTTCTCTCTTCTCTCTCTCTTTTTTTATTTTTTTTATTTTTCTGACTGCTAATGAAAAAGCTGGACTTGATTGGGTGACATTTGAGCTAGAGTTAGAAGCAATTGTTAAAAAATAACAAGCCACTACATACAGATACCCTTCAGGAGTTTTGTTTTTGTTATTTTCAGCTGTGAGATAAGAGGATCCTTGTATGAAATGTGAAATAAAATAAAGTAGCAGTTTTCCCCGTGGTGATGCGGGTGAGAATGTACTATGGCATGAGGTGTCTTATTTAACAGGAGAGAGAGGCATGGCCTTTTGTAATTTGAAGCTTGGGGAAACAGTATTTCCATGGCGCCTGTGCCTCTGTTAAAAGAAAACAAAGTAGCATTTCACTCATTCCTTTTTGTCCAGACAAAAAAAAAATAAATAAAACACTTTACTAATTATATTTCTTCTTTAGTAAAAGCGCTTTGTTTGAAAGCTTAGTTTCTGGAGCGTATTTGCTTCAAACTTGTATCACATCTTCCACAGACGGGACTTGGCATGAATTTCATAGCAGCGTATCCAACTATTTTTAAACTGTCCCCGTTTGGCATCAGATTAACTAAGTAACTTTTGAATGTGACAGAAGAAATGTTTGATGGATTACGATCAAATATGCAAGTCTGGCTCAACTCGACGCTGGCTAGGAACAGATCGCACTGGACTAAGTGATGAATTCCTGAAGCCCAACGGGGCCGTTTCGGGGGCATCGCCATCTTGGCGGAGTCAGACTTCACCTAACTCCAGGTAAATTTTAAAAAAGAAAAAGAAGAAAAATTGAAATGAAAGAGACAGTGCCTTTGTCTTGCGCTGTTCTTACACATCTACTTAACCCTGCGGATAAGTGGAAAGCACTCACTGACGTAAACTAAAAATGTCTTTGCAATTTAAACAGCTATACTTGCACTTGCCAAAAACATTGATACAGTTCCTCATCCACTTTTCCTCCTCATTTTTCACTCATTGCCAAGTGCCGTTGTTGAAAGCAGTGCATATGCTCCCACTGAAGCTTACTGTTATCATTTGTCTCCTAGGGTACAGCCTCTGGGTAAAATCAGCACGGCATTGTCCAACACAATCAGTACAGGGAGACGGGATATAATACACAATGCTTTAACACTGGGCGACGGCTTGAACAAATAACCTCCAGTGCCGCACTTGTGAATCATTTGCATTAGTTTTAAGTCTAAACGGTCACATGGGAATAAAACTGTAGCATCACAGCAGCAATGAGAATCTTTATTAGTGATTCTTTAGTCATTTCGGTGGTAATGTTAAACCCTGTTTGAAACTCAGTCATGTTCAAAGACCGTTTATTGCAACCAGAGAGGAAATAAATGGACTAAGTGTGATTATTGAACACTGGTCTCAATCCTTGTAATCAGTGTCTCAGTGAAAATAAATAAATAAATAAAATGTCATTCATCCCAGTCATCCTCAATCGTAGATTTGTGTGAAAGAGGTGTGTTCCAGCTCAAACTGGATGTGAAGTTGCTCTTTAAGCCCCCCGGCATTAAGCTCTGTGAACGAGCTTTCCTTAAATGTCACGTTCCCCATCATCTCCTCGCATTCCCCGTCGTTTATCGGGGGCCCATTTCATAAAAGACAAAAATCAGGCCAGAAAATACTTGAAAAATTAAAAAATATTTAATTAAAAAATCAGTTTAAGCACTGGGCCAAGGACGAGTGTGAGTTTAGAACCCATACTTTGAAATAATAAAGACCTCTAGTAAGCCTGAAAGCAACACAAACTATAACATATAGTCTGTATATTGGGTGACAATGTCTGGATTAAATTCTTCTTCGTCATTCTCCAATAACTCTTCAATAACTAAACCAGAGAATACCTAAAACGGCCAAAATGAGTTTCTCCTTGACCCCGAAATGCGCCGCAAAACAACCACGATGATGAAAGCGGCTTAACTTGCCACTGATGTTTGCAGCACGGCACTTGAAGCCCTGGAGTCGGATGTTTAACGGGCGGTTTCCTGCGGGGATCCCACTTCAAACCCCGACTGATGTGTCCACTTCCCCTGATTGCTTGGATTCACGGGAACATAGATGCACGCGCAGAATTGAAAGCAGGAGGGATGACGTTACGGTCATGCAACATGTGCCACGTTTCCATAGGCGGGTGACATCAGAGGCACATCTGTACACATGCACGACACGCATTAAGTGCATATCTTCAAACGGGCGCCGAATCAAAGCGGTGCAGTTTCTCTCCACGCACACGCACTGCACACGCACTGCAGCCGAGCTGCAGCTCGACACTCAGTTTATCTGACAGCTTGAAAGAGAGAAGGCAGGAAAAAAGTAAAAAGAATAATATATATATATATATAAAAAAAAGGAAAACAAACTGGTAAAAAAAAATTGTGTGTATGACAAAGAAGAGGCAGTGGGAGATGAGGGAAGGCAGAATCAGCCTTGGCACAGAATGACGCACTTCTAATGATGTAATATGTTTTTTCTGCTGCTGCTGGTGCGGACAAGTCCGTCTTACTGCCTCTATTCCCAGCTTTTGTTTTTCGGTTTCTTCAAATTGGACGTACGTTTGGTCCGAATCCAACGTGTCAGAATCTTTTATTTTCACACTTTTTTCTCATTTCATCTCCCCTCAGTTAAGCAGTTTTTGTTGAGCATTCAGACGCACGTGTGCGTATCTATTTAATAAGACAGGCTCGTATAACAATACCTGCGCATACAGCTTAAGTGTAATGATACTTTTATGTATTTCACGTGTCACGTGCCAGTTCGTGTTTAAGTGGATTCGATAAATCCACACGCGCTCATTAAGGTAATCTTATATGTTAAATTATGCATGTAGACATATGCTATGTGGTTCAGGGACATTATTTGTGAGACAGTAACGCGAATCAGTGTAAACTGTAATGAAATTAAAAGTGGAATTAGAAATTGCACAGAAATGGCGGAGGTGGATAATTAATTATATTTTTGTAATGCGTCCATTCCATTTAATTGCACTTTCTGCATTGAGTTACATGGTCGTTAGCATGCTAAATTGGCTTGTAGGGGGTTGCCACGCAACAGCACTTCCGGTCGGTCTCACCATTCCAACCGCTTGTAGTTTGTATCCGTACGACAAACTCACAAGGTCCATCTGAAGGCTGCATGACAAACTGGACGCACCTTGAACTTGGTAGCTGGCCTCCACTTTTCTTTGGGAGTCCAGGAGAGTGGTGACTAATCTATTGTTGAGGGATTGTTGGGTCACTGGTTTAAATCCCCTCCACAGCCATGGCTAAGGTGCCCTTGAGGAAGCCGAACAACCCCTAAACTCCTCCCTGGGTGCCTCATGTAGCTGAACACTGCTCCGAATGAATGGATTAAATACGGACACAGTGTAGCTACAAAACTGATCTACGTTTTTACCCAGAGAGACTGGGTAAAGGTGACTGACATTTCATTCATATTTTGATGCACGCCCTTCTTTTTTTGTGGTTTTCACTTCGCGTTTCCCACCTCTGTAACATCCTCTGTCCTAATGTGCTGCACCTGTGTCTCATTACCCCCTCCCCCTAGTGTGTATTTAGTCTCTGTCTCCCTTTCCCCAGTGTACCAGATCAGCTCCGTCCCTCGTGCCTCGTGTTCCAGACACAGATTCTCTGTATGAGCTTTGAGACTTTTACCTTCATCTGCTCCTTGTCAAATGTTCGCCTTTCCCTCTGTGATCCAAGTCAAGTTTTCGATACACTTCCTGATACTCGTGCCTCAGCAAATAAAATCACCCTAAAATCATCTATTCGAGCTTTGTTGCATATTAGCATTAAAGCTAAATGACAAATGAGTTCTGCCTTTATTTTTTTACCAAAGGTGAACATGCTGCTGTCATATACAACATGTAAATTTGCATCCTTTTCAGTTTTTGTCTTCTTCAGATCCCTGTATTGGGCCCGCATGCCCTCGTACATGTCGCCATCTGAAATGTGATCAATAACTGGAGACATTCGACATCAGCAAAGTTCTATCAGTAATTTCCAGTTGTCACTTGTCAAATCTATCTTGTCATTTTTTTTTCTCCTCCAGTCACTCTATGACATAAATGGAGAGGGCACAAGGGAAAAAAGAAAAAAAAAGACGTGTCCTGTGTTATCTCTGTCTCACACCAGTGAGGAATCTGATTGGCCATTTGGTGCCGTGTGGTGACATTGCCATTCGTTTTTCTCCGGATTACTGATCTTTCCGCGAGGTTGACATCTTCACTGTTATTCACTTACACAAGTTATCACCAGTTAGACAAGGACAAATATTGAAGCAAAAAACAACTGAGGACAGTAACTGCCTTCTATTCATGCAGTAAAATATTTGCAGATAAATATGACATTCTGCTTCATGAATTGAATGCCAAATTATTAGACATTTTTTATTATTAATATAATAAAGTGTTGAAATATTATTGACCGCAAACTTTTCCAAGGATCATCAGTTATTAAAGTTCAAGACAGGACTCTATATATGGAGAAAAGCCTCTGCTGCTGGGGAGGAAAATGCACTTGAAGCCCTCTAATACACTATACAATAAGGGACACTGCTGGATTACTGAATCAAAGCTATGATTTTGTTAAACATACATCACTATTTATAGGAGGGAGAAATAAGAGCGGAGCAGGAGGAAAGAGGTACGCAGGGGAGGGAGAGCGGGAGGCGGAGATTTGCTGAAAGTTCCGACTGAAAATCTGGAGATAAGGCTTTGAGATCTTGGGATTTGGCCCTTGGAGCTGTGGAGTTTGGTGCCGCGCACGGGGCCAGATTAAGAGGAGGGCCTGACTCAGAAGGCGAGCTCAAACATGTCTGTTGTTTAACTGGGCTCACCGCTGCTGATCTCCAAAATCCAAGGCAAGCGCTCAGATCTGATGCTTTTTTTTTTTTTTTTTAATAAACAAGTGGTTTCGGCCTGATTAGCCAAGTTCACACAAAGGCCAAGACAAGTTTATACACAATTTAGAAACAGGCTGAATAAACAGAGTCCGCAATGCCTATGAATATACTCTACTAAAAATACTATTAAAATAATACTAGAATATTGGATATTATGAGATGATTTCCACCTGTGAATGAAAAGAAACCTCTGTATTCCTTTGAGGTAGGTACAACTGCGCACGTGACAGTCTGTCTGTCGCTGCCTTTTACACAATTACTGCTCCATTTCCCAGCCGTTGCTAGGATACCCAAATCCAATAGTTTTTTTTTTTTTTTTTGAGGTCATCTCTCGCGTGCGTCATCCAGAAACATACGGGACGAGTGCTAGTAAATCAAAAATCTATCCCTAAATCCCCTATGACTTTGCATCCCTGACTATGCGCTAATCCCCGGTTGTCACAGTCGAGGTAGATCAAAGTAAATAGGAGGCAATTGCCCTGATGAAGTTTCGCCAGGAGCGGGAGTGTGAACACAGGGTGCTGCCCGACTGCCCTTCAGCACAGAAAGTATCGTGGTTTTTTGATTATGATTATACTGTTTTATGGTGTGTTTATTACAGATTTATGTGGGTGACTCTTCCTTACCTCAAAATTAGGCTGGATGACAGTGAGCCTGCACTGCCCTGTATCATCCACACATCTATGTGTCCATTAACTCACCTTGAATATTTAAAACTGGACTTTGATGCCTTGGAATAAGAATCACTAATACAATAACAACTAATATTGATAGAAGAGACTTGAACGTCACCATTTTAGCAGTTTAGCTAATGAATTCCACACAAATCGAAAAAAAGTAGCTTTAATACATGATATGACTAGTGACCTCTTGCTGATTGATGATGCCCGTCACCTGCCCAGTGCAAAATTCAAATAATAATCAGACACTGACCATGTATAAAGATGGACGCCCATCTGTGACGTGACGCCTGCCGCCACCGCCGTCTTTCCAGCGACCGACTCAGCCGAGCTCCTGGGCTCCTGTGCAAAGAAGGGGAAGAATGAGTGGCACTAAAGTGGACAGCTGACATCCAGGCAGACAGCTAGCAACCTGTGACGGGATCCACCTGTCAGTCAGAGCGGCCGCGGTCTTAATTATGCATAGCTTCAAGATATAATTCAAACGGGTGAGTTATATAATGTCAGCCTCCCTTATAGTTGTCATGAAGGTGGAAATTAGCCGCAGAGATCCAAAATGAATGTTGCACCAGGCTGGGAGAATGTATTTCTGCTGTAAAGGTGACTATTCTTTTATAACATTCATTCATTTCGGGGTCAGTCTAAAGTAGACATTTGAAAAACCATCAACCCTAACCCTAACCCAACCAATGACTGGTAATTAAATTAAATTAAATGTACGAACCATGAGACGACATTGGTCACTACTAACATCACTAAAACATCATTTCCAACCTATTGTCAACAAGGACAGACTTATTTTTAAATGCTTGAATTGATTTTGACCAGAAATAAGATAAACCATCCGCTCCGAGTGTGGCATTATTAAATGACTGTAGCTCTAAAAATCAGTTGAGGACGTTTTCGAGCTGGTAATCTCGCACTTGGAGTCATCACGCTCACATACTAAATATGCACCCATGCTGATTGGCTATTGTGAGTGCAATTTTATGTGCCGTGATATGTCTTTTGATGAGTACAGGTGTAATGATATCAGCTCCCTGGTTCTTGCAGCCACAGTCGGGCTGCTCATTAAATCTCATGAACATATGTTCGGCGCCTGATTGCGGGAGGCACAGGAAAAGCAATCCTGCGCATACAGTGAAAAGGTGAGCGAGAAATTTCACCATCGTGCTTTAAAGTAATCCATAGTTGATCACGATAAACAGACAGTGCATGTAGCCCCCTTATTTTTTTATATTTCTCTTCCCATTTTCATATTTTTACAAAGCCGAGTAAATTCTCAGTGAGGCACCAGAATAATCTCCTGTAGAGGAATATAAAGGAGGGATAACAAAACCTGGCTATGACGCATTTGCATATCTTCTATTGTCAGTGGTTATGGCTGTGCAAATCATCACACTGCATAAAGTGATAAACCGTGAGGACACTTAAGAAAACCCCGCGCAGTGCACATCTGCTTCACCTTGTTCTTTGTCCTTGGAACAGAAGACGACGTATTCTTTAAACACGACCCTGTGTTTGTGGCCTTTGTAGCCTTCGTTTTATTTTGACATAGCCTCAAATGTAGGTAACACACTCCAGCTAAATGTAACTGAAGCAATTCAGTTTTGATTTAATGTTATAATATGGATAAATATGTAAATATGCTTAATTTGTTACACTTAAAAACAGTGGTCTTCCTTAGAGTTATTGCAACTTTATTCATGCTTTTAGAAGCACAGTTCTATTGAGTTTCGATTTGGGGGTGTCACTTATTTGAAGAGAAAAATCAGTCTTTTCAAATACAACATAGCTGGCCCTTCTTAACACATTAAATTGACATCTGCCATGGTATAAAGTATATAGCACATTCTCAGCTAAGGAGAAGAAAGGGGAAAATGAGCATAAAAAGAGGAAAGGATTCTTTTCTCAAGCCACTTTTCACCATTGGAGATGCATTTGCCTTAGTTACAAGGAGCGTCTTGGATTCGAATGTATTGTCATGTCTCTGATGTAATCTTTCACAAAACCAATTTGCTTCACACTGGCTATCACACAAGTGCAAACGGAGAACAGGGATTTCCATGGCTACAGCAAATGGGGGAGGAAAAAAAAGTAATCGTCTTAACGCTCATAAAAAGAGCAGGTTTTTTTGGGGCCCTCTGAGGAGATGGACCTGTGTTAGCACAGCTGTTATTCCAACGGCATGCACGTGCGTATTGACCTCGCTCATAACCATGGGATCCAGCCGTCTTGGGAAATCTGCTCCAAATTGGACTTTAAGCAGACATGAGTGTGCTTAATGAGGTGTTGATCAGGAGTACAGGTCCGTAGCCACAAGTTGGGACAGTGTAATGGTTTACCAGCATGACCAATATTGACACACGGAATCATTCTGCTAAGGTCTCGGTTCAGCACGGAGATGAACAGTTCAGGTCCCCTGCGATGTGGGAAATGAGAACGATAACAAGCACACCCGCCATGCTTCCCTTGTTAATGTGATGCTGTGTGGAATCCAAACCCCAAGAGAATGGATTCTTGTTAGCAAGGAGCGGCGTGCACACATGTAGACACACCCACGACACACGGACCCTGTTCGCTCTCGACATTTCAAGAGCCTCATAAATGGATGAAATCCAGATATGACTGAATTCATTTAGTGCACGTGTACCTATAGATATGCGGCGAAGATCACACATTCATGCGTGTGTCTTGTTGAACATCAACTAACACAAGACGGCTAAAGCTTACCAGAAAACCCTACATAGCTCCTATTTTCGGTATTCTTGAATGCTTCAATCTTGGGTCCTTATAAAAAGTCCATTTTCATCCACTTATCCAACGGCGGACCAAGGTAGCAACAGGCAGGGACATATTCTAAAGTAACTCCTCATTAGGAATCTCCAGATGTGTCAAGATCTATGATCCCTCCAGCGAATTATGGGCCTATCGTTGGGGTCACCGCCCAGCCAATTCCATGCTGGGAGAACTCCCAAGGGGAGCTGGTGAAGAGGCATCCAGATGCCTGAACCACCTCAGCTGGACTCATTTGAAGGAGCAAAGGCTCTACTTCGAGCACCTTGCCTTATCCCTTAAGGCTGAGAGCGTCCAGTCACCAAAATGGAAGAACCTCATTTAAGGCCCCTATCCTGCAATGCCACTTTGCCCAGCGTACATGATGATAGGCGAGGGTTGGAACACAGACTTCGCCTCAGGCCTTAGCTTTCTCTTCATCACGATGGTTCGGTGTAGCGCTGGCATTACTGTAACTGCCGCATCATCTATCATCATCTGCCCCGCTCCATTTTACCATTATTTCTGAACAGCAACCTGTTCCAACACTAAGAAATTTGTCCCATTTGGTCAGACGTTACAATCTTTGAACCTCTCACACATTCTACCCTCAACACTTTCGTGGATCCATAACCAGCTTTAGCTACAGTTCTTCCATCCTCGGTCTAGACAAGACAAAATCATTTGATACATCCCAGCACTGCTTTTACACCATCTTTAAAATAAATCTGCACAGCCATTCGATATACATTTTCAACCAGCTATGCTCAACAAGGGCATTTTCACACAGTTATTCAAAAACTTCAAGCGAGACACCAGTGATGCCAAGCAGTAAGTTTCCTTTTAGGGACTGTGATTAGGTTTGCCATTATCTAGCCATGGATTGTGCTGTGCACTTCTTTGATCCACTGTTTTGCTCTGACAAAGAGTTCTTGTCAGAATTTGGCATGAAGCACAGTGTAAGAGGAGGGGACTGTAGTTCAGCTATGACCTGGGAATGAACTAGACTTTAGAGGCCCAAAAGTCCAACCTTGGCAGTGCTCTCAAGCCACTGAGGAAATCCTCCATCTATGTCACATATCTGGGTGAAAGAAAAACAAAAAGGAAAAAAGGAAATGCCGTCTTCCTCTCCATTAAATGTCTCTCCTTTTCCCGATCTCTGTCACCGTCTTTACCTCTTCCTCCTTTCATCTTGTCCATTAAAGTAATCCCCTCTGTCAATCTTCCTCCAGCTCCGTCTTTCCTGGTTTCTGGAAGACGGTCATTTGTTGCATTTGAAGACTCTTTGCTTGCTCACAAGGTGAAAAAGGAGACAAAATGTTCCAGATTCTCAGGACAAAAATCTCGCATCCACTCTCAAAAATTTCTTTTCCCTTTCCTCCTGGTCTTCAGTAAATATCTCACGTTCCCAAAAATCCAGACAAAATGTAAAAAAAATAAAAAATAAACCGCAAAGGGAACACAGCCATGTTTTAAGAATTACAGGTGGTAAATTAGACAGGGTACAGCAAAATATATATGCAAAATACAGCTCAAAAATACACTCACACACTCTAGAAGATTCACAATAAGTTGGCTGCAGTTCAACAATCCATTATGCATGGCCTGACCCTGCAGGTTGGAGCGCCCTTTCTTCCTCTTGCCTGTTCCCCACCGCCTGTGCTAAACAATGAAGTGGCGAGAAGTGGGGGGAAAGAGTAACTTCAAAGGTTGGAGACGATTTCCTCAGATCTCGGCCCAGTGTGGTATCGCCATGACATGCAAGGCAATTGTCAGGGAGGGAAGACTTCACATACTACTCTGCCTTGAAAGAAGATGGGAAGCACAATAAGACGACTGCAGAATGGATCACAGGGGATTGGAGATACCATATTTCAATATTTTTAAAGCAGAGAAACACTTAGAATTTACTGTTACAAGGAGCTTCAAGTATTGGACATTAGGATGATTAAAATAACATGAAAACTTTTTAAATTGGCTCGAATTCATTGGCAAAAATTACATATTTTCAAATGTCTAATGTTCATATTTAACACGGCCAATAAATACTAATGAGGTAAACGTGTAAAACCAATCTCTGCCCATGTACACACTGTACATTCTCATAATTAATGAGTTAACTTGTGGATGGGAATATATTACAGCCTGCTTTGGGGCCAAGATGATGAGGTTGCGGTTTTCTTGAAGGCTGCCAAAAGAATGAATGTGCTTTTTGATTTTTGCAAAGAGGAGACTGAAGAGACAGTAGCTAATACTCCCCGTTTTCAGGCTGGACTGTGGGGGGATGTTAACAGAAAATATGACAAAAATAAGTAGTATTTTTGAACCACGAATCATGCAAATCTACTCCAGTAGACTTAATAAATAAATCGTGGAAATCTACCCCAACAGGTATCCTTTAAACATAAATGTCATTTGTGAAATGATTTTGGTGAGTTATAAGTCACAAAAATTCAGTGCAGCATTAGTATTTAAATAATTCGTTCCGCTGAGTCGTGTTCCCCCCTGAGTGAAATCATCGATTCCAGCCCAGGCCTATTTATCAGTCAAACCCTCCCAACAACAGAAGACTAATTTTAGTTGTGTTTTCCCACAATGCTACCACCCTCTTAATTGGTCTGAATTTCTGCGGCGATGTCTGTGTAACATTTTCTTTGTTCTGCTTGCTAAAGGGCCTCGTGCTCATTACGAAGCGAAAACAGGTGTACGTTACCGCGTCCCCCGAAATAGCTGCCGAAACGTTCGCAGGGAGAAGCGGTGCAGTTGGTGAAGTAATTGTTCAGCATCTACAGTAGATTTCCCACAACACCTTTAACAAATTCCATATTAAATTTCAGGTCTAATCTTTTTCTCCATTTGTAGATAATCCTATTTTTTTTTAAGGCGATGCAACCTTGAAATTAAACCTTAGCCAAGTTCAGCTGCAGTTTGATCAAATATTCAATGGAATTTTTACAACTTCTGAAGCCGGGGTTTTGGAGAAAGCGCGCTTAGTTGCATCCTTTAACTAATCTTGCGTTCATACACTGTAAAACTAATGGTCTGTCGCACTATTATGGACCTGTTTTTAAACAAAGCCAATATGAGATATGTGATAAATCCAGTCATGCCGGTCATTTGGATTCAGAGATGAGTTCAACAGAGCTTGCACACTTAAGTAGCTTACAGTCTACATCTTGCATGTCTGTTCTTGTGGTTTAATTCGAGGAAACACCCATTAGAGACTACCGAGACAGACGCATGCAAAATAGAGGATTCTGATAAACCTCATTGCACTGATGAGCCATTTGTCTCCTGATCATCGTGCCTTTGTTTTATTTAAAGAGGTGGTTTCAATACAGCTGCAGCACAGAGACTATGCAAGGGATCCTGAATGCCTCGCATCCAAGCAAAGATGTAAATACTGCCACTAATATATAGTGATAAATATTTTTTATTGCCATATGTAGCAGTTTGCCATCACGTTGTCCCAGTCTGTGTTGTTGCTCTTCGCCATGTTTGAACCCCGGCACTGCATTTCGCTGAAAGTTGCTGATTGTTCCTCGCGCGGGGTCACGGGGGAGGAATCACACGAGAAACGGAATTACATTATAGCTTATTTGGAGGCCACGGGGTTTCACGGGAGCCATCCATCAAACGTTTGAGGCGGTTTTTTGGAGCCTACACAGAGAGGCGATTCTGCAAACACTGCACAGTCTCGGGCAGGTAGGTTCAGCTGAGCGAATCGGGTGCAAAGAGCATACACTTCACCTCCCGAAAATAGACGCGACCAGCAGGTCGGGGTGGGAGATCAGACCGGAAACATGGAGCTTTGGGATTTGGAAAACCACCTATAGGTGCATATTAATGCCTTTTATCGGCCAGGATGTCAAAATGTTCTGCGATGAAGGATATTTTTTACGCCATACTGCTCTAAAAAGCACACTTTTGTACAGTTTCCATAAATCGTGAATGCGTAAAGCACTTTAATTAGCCATTAAATGTTTTAAATGACAGTTCCCAGCCACTTATGGAACTAAAAGCCTGGTTTCCAGAATAAACTACAAACTTGTGAAGTGCTTTTACAGCTTCGCAACAGAAGGAAACACTGGGCTTCAAGATGAGATAAAAAAAAAAGTTGGCACCAACATAAACAGCTAGTACTCGTGTACATGTTTATGTATTTTTGCAACTAACAGCTTTAACAGAGAGTAATTAAAATAACAAGTGAGACATAGCAGCAGCCTTCTTCCACATTCAGCTTGATGACAACCGCGCAAATGCCACGACATATGTTCCGCGACTTAATTTGCGCGGCTAATGTTCCGCGCATCCATTTCCCTTTTGAGAAGTTATAGAGGCAGACTCGGGGAGTCACAACACGGGAGCGAACGGTGTCTTGTGTACCGAGGTGTGTCAATAATTCAGCAGCACAGACACTGGCCGAGCCGCGCCGCAGTCAACCGGTCGCGAGCCCCCTTAATGGCACCGCGTGATACACGGCGCGGCGGCGGGCAGCATTTCACACTTTGGACTTTTTTATGCCTTCGGATGGTTTTACATCACGTCCGGGGCGCGAGGCGCCAGTTGAGCACATTTACAACTATTATCTCCTTCATCTCAATAAAAGTTTCAATTACGCGACAGAGATGGGATCAGACAAATGGGCCGTGGTGGTGAAATATGGTACTCCCATATTCAGGAGAGAGAAAAGAGACAAAATAAAATTAAAAAAAAAGGCAAGAGGTGAGCAATGAGGCTATGCTCATGACCACAAGGAGATCATTAGAGGAAAAAAAAAATCCCCACAGGCAATAATGCGTGCAGGCATGTACAAACACTCCAACATGTTCGTAGCCTGTGTGCTAAATGAAAGTTGCGTAAATGATGTGGAACAGAATCGCTTAAGATCAAGAAATGTTTGATGAACTTGAGGCGATCAAGGACTGTGTGGTGAGCAATAAATAAGATCAGGCAGATGTGTGTTCAGTGCGCATCGGTATTAGATGACAGAGATAAAAAAAAAAAAAAAAAGAGTGATGGTTTATTTATTTCACTACATGGATTTCGTTACTTTATGGTGTTTTGGCAGACGTGTGAGCGGCGCGAGAAGCAGCGATGCCTGGAAAGACTAAATCTGTTGAAAATATGTATGGACCGCACAGAACACCGAGACAAAACATCTACCTGTCATTTACTTTTTCCAGGAAACGCCTAGTTTGAAGAAGAAATGAGCATATCAACTAAGAACCAATGCGGAAATGTCTACTGCCATCCAGATCTGAACATTTCTAAAAATACTGCGCCCGCTTCCAACGCCAGGATACTTAATATATACTCCAAAGGTCTAATGGTGATTACAGGATCAAAGGTAAGCGTTGCCCACTACAAACAGAATTTATTAGAAACACTTAAAATACAAACATGACTAATTCATGAGCCTCGGCAGAAATGCATCAGCTCCTCAAGCCAGACAGACGCTGCCAATTGTTTCACCTCTAAGGTAATTTCTCATGCAGTGGCATTCTCTACATCAAAGAGAAAATAATCAGAACGCAGGCGAACATCTGCCTAAATGACAGTCCCTTACATCCCGTCCCATTTAAAGCATCGCGGCGAGAGAACAAAACGCTCGGGATGTTTTTTTGGCGTACAGTCTCTAACGTCTGTGGAAAATGACGAACAGAAAGCATCCCACAGATCAGGACTCCAAAAGGATTGAAGTGGATTTAAGTTAGTCAGGCTGACAATGTATGCAAGGTTTCTTTAAAGGCTTCTTTAATGCCATTATTCAGCTGACACGGCTCGGCCTCATGTAAATGATCACAAAACGCAACATGAATTATTCTTGGAATCCAAACCGATCTTGCACTGAACATAAATCTTAGGGTTGTTTTTGGACTAAATCAGGCCGAGCTGTGAGTGCAGGCGGAGAAATAAACAAACCTCAGACTCCTGGGCAAATGTGTCCAGCACAGGTCTTCGGAGACAAATTGATGGATTAAATTTTGTCTCAGTTTTGAGCGTTCGCCCACCACATTTTGGACCGTCTTATGTTGGTGAATGCATTTGCAAAACGATGTCTCCTTGTGTTAAAATAGCACCAAGTGCATGGGTAGTCACAACTGACTGTGCTCTCTAAATTATAATTAATTTAATATGTTAGAAAGCATAATGGCTGGAATATCAGGAGAACTTTGAGCCATGTCCTTCCCAAGTTTCCCAAGTTTTCTTTTAAAGAATTGAAGTTTCCTCTTTAGAGGAGTGCAGATAACATCTTGAAAGTCCTTCATTTGATAATATTTCTAAGAGGTCACTAGGTTCTGACTGCCGAAGCCTTGTTTAGATAAAATAGCGCCGGCAACACAAATCAAGTCTGAAGACTTTCTCCTCTCGTATATCTGTTATACCTTCACAAGTTAACTCCAGTGCTTAAAGCAGATAAAACAAATCTTTCTTATCCCTGCTGCCGTCCTTACAAACATAATCTCCAATTTAAAAAAAGCAGTCATTCATAACACTGGCCAAGGTTATTTTATTCATCACTGCAGACACACACTGGTTTAGATCCAACTTCCAACATTAAAGTTTTCCACGCTGCCTTTGTTAAAGCAGCATTCAGGCATAGGTTGTACCGATGAGCCATCAGCTGCATTATTCACAATGAACTCAGTGGATCATTCATTCTGAATCAATGCCTGTGCAGCTTAGCCATTAACGCATGACTCATATGACTGCGCCACCACGCAGAGATACCCCTCATGTTTTCAACGTTCATTACTTACTTTACTTGCTTTTTTTTTTTTTTTTTTAGTACCAACGAGGCCAACAACATAAATGCCTTCCAGTGGAGGCTGTCGGGAAATGTGCTTTCCCCCTATGTTGAAATGATTGTCGTCCGTCCTCGCCAGATAACAACCGCCATTGCTCCCTGCCTTCTGGAGAGGCCGTTTATAACGGTTAGAAACGTGTCGCGGGCTCGTACGCCTCGATCACAAGGCTCTGCTCGTTATCACCGACAACCAGAGCTTTCCCACCACCAAATCCAACTTCAGAAACATCACGGCCTTTGATTTGTTTGGTATGATGATTGGGGGAACGTTGTGTGGTAACACCTTCTTGAACCTGAATATTGCATTCGTAAAAAGGGAGGGTTTTATTTGAGCTGCCTTATATTGGAATGCATTACACTGTCGGTGGAATCAGGTAGAAGATACTTATTTATGTAAAAAAAAAAAAATCCTGACAGATAAATCTTTAATTATCGACTTGTGTATTTTTTTTGTATCTACTCTGCAGATTTGATCATCACACGCACGCTCAATCTCAGGAGGACAGCTAAAAGCCACATGCTCCACTGCTTCCTACAACTACTGGCAAACACTGACAGTCACTCGTGGCCTGTTAAGCAACGCAGCTCTCAGCACGGGACAGCATGCGTCTGTGTGTACAGTAAGTGCAAGTCTGAGCTTGACACTCACTCTGTGACTTTTGACTTACGTAATGAGACACAAATCCTCCGCCCTTCCCCTCGCTCCCACCCTTTCGCTGCCTTCCCCCTGAGACGGCGGCGGCGGCAGCGGAGGCAGTCGCAGCATCGCTGTCCGTCAGCGCGTAGCGAGGATCTGGGCTTTAATGAGCAGACAGCGGCCCCGCGTTAACACTGACGCTAATGGATTTCTACAGTTCAAGAGCGCGGCGGCATCCCTGTGGTCTTAATTCAAACGGGGATCAGCCGCAGAAGGGGAGAGCGGTGGGTAGAAAGGGAGCAGATCAGGGGAAAGGGAGGAAGAAAGGTGGCGGCGTTGTGGAGCTGTTGGCTGGTGGGATGCGAGAAAAGTTGCCTGGGAAGATTTCAGTTTCTAACCAACTAATTACTGCTTTCACTAGCAGAAATAATAAGTTAAGTTGGCAGAAAAACTGAAGGCTAAAACCACTGTTTCAGTGCTCCAGTTGGGCAGAGTTAAATTAAAAGTTGCCACAGAGGTTAAAATGACAAGTCTAAACAACAAGCCATGGTGCTTTATCCTGCTGGAAGTAGTCATCAGAAGATGGTACATTGTGGTCATAAAGGGATGGACATGGTCAGCAACAATACATATTTTCTCTTTTTCAGACCATTTTCTGTAAACCTTAGAGATAGTTGTGCGTGAAAATCCCAGTAGATCAGCAGTTTCTGAAATACTCAGACCAGCCCGTCTGGCACCAACAACAATACCACGTTCAAAGTCCCTTAAATCCTTTCCCCATTCTTCCCTATTACATCAATAAATGCATTGAACTGCAGGCATGTGATTGGCTGATTACCCATAGGTGTTAACTAGCAATTGAACAGGTGAACCTAATAAAGTGGGAAGTGAGAGTACAATGACTTGGAGTCTTATAAGGTGTAAAACCTTTGACCGAAATGCCAAACACGCCCTCGCCATCATCTTCAAAACCAGAGTTTTTTCTTGACAAATTGTCCCTCAACAAAGAAATGGCATTTGCAGGCTAACAACCAACACATCAAAGCTCCTAAAGATTAAAGTTACATGTTCCAAAACAAGTTTGCCTTCTTAACACTAATCCCGAACAAGGAGCGCGAGCACAGCGCTTGCCACACTACCTGCCATGTTTGATCAGGGGCTCATGGAGAATCGGCGATCTACCTGCTGCTTGATGTGCCACGTGCTTCCAATTAGAGTGGGCTTCCCCACCCCTGCTGCTGTGGAACACGCAACACACTGCCACTACTTTCTCAGAAAAACAATCCTGTGACTTCTAAGTGTTAGATTAATATTAATCTCAGCCAGCCATGGTGGCAAAAATAAATACTGCATTTTTTTTGTTCTAATAATAAAGGGCATCTTTGACTGAGCATTGACTTAACCTACAAAACCCATTCTCCTGTGAAAAAGAATGTACTTTTAATCAGCTTGTGGCTTTAAGTAAGAGGAGTTAACTTGATTTTTTTTCTCCCCCCCCCCCCCAATTAGCCGTCTTCCAACCTGATTATCGGTGTGTGCTGGAGGTCTTCTTTGTGTGTGTGTGTATCCTAATTTTCATCTTCTTTTTAATGCTGGAGGAGGCGTATGGAGAGTAACTCGGTCAATAATTTTACCACTGCCGGGTCGGTCCCAGGCGAAAGATGGTTTAATCCCAAGCCTCGTTACTGCGTTCTCAAGTCTGAGCACTCTTCACCGATACGTCTGTGTCTGACGCTCACTTGTGCGCAGCCAGTTGCTGTCTGTGTGCTATATTTACTCTCACAAACGTGCTTTTCAATAAAAATGCGTAGCTGACGAGTGCAGAACTAAATGAGATAGATGGGGGGGTGGGTTGCTGCCGCCGCTGCAGCTATCGTGCCCATTCGGTCGCTGATAAAATTATTCAGCATGAATTGTTGATGTCTTGGATAATTGCATGTTTCCATGGATACGGTCCCGGTGAATGTGGCGCGCTCTCAGAGCAGAGATGGGGAGAACATGGTGGTGAGAACCTTTGCACAGCTGGCTGAGTGACGAAAGCAGTGTTGCTGCTTTCAGACTTCATGACTGTACATAAGTGCTACCTTGCGACTGCATCTGATTTCCTGCTTCCACAGTGAGCTGTGCACCTCATGCTGGTCCGTTAGCTCCCCAAGTAACAATGTGAGGAAGGAGCCGCCTATGTGTGCTGATGCTGCTCATTGTCCCTTTGTAATATTTAAAATTGAAGTAGTGATGAGAAATATTGAAAATATATGTACAATGTCGCCTACAGCTGTTGGCTCCAACCTCAGCGGCAAATACAACACATTTTCTGTGGCTGCATCATAATGAAAGGGCTTTGTGATTTCCCAATGAAAGGGCTTTAATGTGGAACAAGAACAGCAGGAAATGCACGCGAAATAAAGCCCCAGCACGGCCCATAGGAGAGCATTCAGTTCGGATCGGTGAAAATTAACAAATTACTTCACGACTGAAAGGCTTTCTGATCGACTTGGGACTTTCCGTCTCCCAAAAGGTCGAAAATGATTAACAGGCTGGTAACCGCAGCTTCAAATACGCAGTGTATGAAGTGCAAACAACATAAAGGAAAAGTATGACCAGGACAGGAATCCTAGTTATAATGTTCTTATCTTTTTTTTTTTTAATTTCGCATGTTTGGGTAAAGCATCCACTGACAGATGCGCATACCTAACGAAAAAAGTTCTGATACATTAGTACAGTATTATGAGCTAAATGTGTCAATCAACACCCACACACATATGCTAAAGAAAATAAGCTAAAAACGCTCATTATTTGAAGCATGCTTTGCAACTTTTTATTTTACTGAGAAAGCTGCAACCATTAATTTTGGATGCAAGCTGAGCTGCACATTGATTTGTTATCACCTTGGCTCGAGTCAAGAGTAGATGTGGACAGAACAGAATAGTCACTCCCACTCACCGCAAAGCTGTTAATGTAAATTTTATGCAGGTCCTTCACTTTTGCTGCTGTATACAGTTTGAGTGTGCACGCACCACAAAATGCTGCGCGCTTGATGTCGAGGGCTGCGAATCAGTCCACCAAGATTTTCTCTGGTTGACTGATTTGGTGCATCCTCCTCGGCTGATTGATTAGTTGGAGATCTGCGCCTTCATCTCGAGACGGACTGGCTAGAGTGCATGTACTCTACACGATATCCTTATTAGCCTTCGTAACTTTGAAATTGACATGAGTAGCTAGTTTTTGTAGTATATTAAATCCTTTTAAATAAATCATTTAAAACAAAAAGAACTCATCAAAACTTTACATAAGAAATCAACATGTCCAAGCCTGGAACAAATAATGCTAAATACACTATTTCCCAATTCATGTCAACTGTACAGGGGGTGAATTTTCATAAAGCTCTCTGTATTAAGCCTTAGAATTATGCATTAATTAGGTGAGACCACTATGAGTGCTGTCGGGTGGTAGCCACCTGCCCTAGGGTTAGGGTTAGGGTTAGGTGTCATCCCGCATCCTTAGCTTTATTCACAGTCCACATTTTAGCATTTTGGAATTAGCCAGAAGTTGGACAGATCCAACCACTTTGAGGTTCAAAACTCCTCTTCAGTAAAACTATACTTGATATAGAGGGTTCATCCATATTTAAATGCTATACCCTAGACCTTTCAGTCAGTGATAGCCCTTATTGTATAGTTTATGCCAGTATATTGTTCATATGTAACATGTATAACCTATTCCCTAGATTAGTCATCAATCACTGGAAATGCTAGAAATAAGTGTACATCTCTCCATTTTTTGCTGCAAGGACTGTTAATTGTACTCTACCAAATGGATCAGAAACTTCTGGAGCAAAATATTAGATGCATTAATGTGGTAGGGTAGTCGGTTCCTAGGCACAAAAGGGCGTCCTAGGCATAGCTCAGAATGAGCAAATCAGAATGAAAACATCAGGAACGTAGTTGAAAGCATCGAATGGAACGTGATTTATTAGATCGAGAAGAATAATATAGAATGTAGAGAGTGAAGAGATGGGTCTCCGAGCACAGCTAGTTAGTTCCAAATGCTTCAGTGGGCCCTCCTCTCGACTCAGGCGGCAAATTAAGGGGCAGGGCCCATTTTCCTCAGTGGGAGTCTTAACAGGAATTCTCTCATGCGTGGAACTGAGTGGCTTGATAGGTTTTCAGCCTCAAACTGGCTTGTGGGGAGGACTACCTTTGTCTAATTCGATGAGAGCTTAACAGGAAGGAAATGTATATGTGCGCTCGAAAACGGACCCTTTTGCGGGGAGAAAAAAAAAAAATCATGCGTGTGTGTTATTGGACGTTTCCGTGTGAGTTGAGGTTAAATTGTCCAGATGGTGAAGTGACAAAGGTTCCTGCTGCACAGGTATGTAAAGCAGATAATCATCTACACCTAGATGAATAAAATCAGGGAAAAAAAGGCTAACCTTTTTATCTTCTAAACCATATATACATATACACCGGAGTGGTTTTACCATACAATAAGCCACAAAAGTTAACATCCTAGGTCTAAGTAATGTTTTAATGCTCTGTGAATCTAATAATGAGGGTAAGAAAAACTCCATAAAATCTGATTGTGTTTCTCCTATAATTTCCATTGGCGGTAAATTTATCCAACAGCTGGGAACCGTTGAAGGAAACCTGCAAGGACTCATTTGTGTTGAATATCAATTCAATGCTCAAATGCATTTCCGAAAGTAGGGGCAATTAACAGGCTAATTATCAGGACCGTGGAGAACATTTTAATCAGGGGAAAGAGCTTAAGTGAAATAGTGTTGTCAACGCAGGCTGAGTCAGGCTGAGCAGGAGATGGGGGTGGTGGTGGTGGTGGGGAGGGGGGGTTGTCTTTGACAGCTGCAACCAGGACTTGACCTTTGTTACAAACTTACAAAAGTGATTAAGTTACTTTGGAGCTGCAACCAGTCCCAAGTATATCACAGATGAAACTTTTATGAAGTTAGGGGAAAAAAGGCACTTTATATGTGTTATTTCAGAAATGCTGACATGGAAAAATTGCACTGGCCTAAATTACACTACTAGATCCTTGTATTTGCTAACTTTATGCAGCTTTGGTGACAGGATGACTTATCACTTCTCTTTCACAAAAAGGGAAAAAGAAAGAAACATTTGGCTGGTGATTTTTGTAAACTGTTTTCAGGTCTCCGAGTTCCGATAAAATATGGATTCCTGCATTGATTAGCATGTAGCGCCGTGGACTTAGTGAAACAGCACCCACCGTCTCTCATTAACTGTGTTGTTTCTTTTGATCTCCTGCCAAGTGATACTGGGGCAAGGTGAAGAGTTTACTTTGGGGTGGAGACTGCATCTATTAAGGCTTTAATGAAAACACTTGACCATGTCTGGCAGAACACCAGGACCAGATACGATGGAAATACACTGGCCATGAAGGAAATGGAAATATTTTCTCGCAGTCCGAGGCTATATAATGTATAGAAGCCGTATGTAAATTTGTCTGACTAGGACAACCGATGAATAATTACATATTTAAACGGCACCATAATGCATTTATGATTTTGTACATCTCATCTGCTGTAGCTAGACACATGAGGAAATATATACCAAGCTGCTGGCAGTAACCCATTGTATTCAGCTGTAAATTCAGTTAAGCCTGATGGACATGTCTGTGTTTTGTCCTCATTTCTTCAGCAGCTACATGCCCTGGAGAAATAGTTATACATGAGCATCGTTTTTATGCCGTGTAGTCGGTTCATTTTGCTTGGCAAACACGAGTAGCCGGCTATCAGATGTCACCATCCATCTCTTCATTATGTCATTACAAACCGTGTGTGTGTGTGTTTGTGTGCTGCTCCCAGCTGCTGTTGCCTGGGTTTACATTGTCTACATCATTGTCCAAATGATAGGATTCAAGAGGCAACTGAGGTCCACAGTTCAGGAATTACAGGAATGACGAACGAATGGAGTGAAACTCCTGAAAGTTGGTTAAATAGGTGATTTAACCCAAAGCAGAAAAAAAAACAGAAAAAGATTTCAGAGACAATTCTCCCCCTAATAGAACAGAACAAAAATGAAATGATTTAACTATATGTTCAAGTGTGACAAAGTGCTTCAACAGCGATAGTAATGAGTAAGTCATTATAATGTCCACACAGGAAGGAGATCCAGGTGGATGGATGGGTCAATTTCTTTTTTTAATGGGCCACACAGAAAACAACTTGTGTGCAATGTAATTTTAAAACATGATGGGCTGAATGCAAAAGGGGCAGTTGTACTTAACCCTTGCAGTGCCTTTACAGTGATCCAATTTATTGGATTTTCTGTTACACCAAGAGTTTAATGCTGCAGAGACATTGGCAACTTGAGCTTTTCAAAACACACCATACATGGTCAGACCATAATTTTAAACGTTGCATGAGAATATCACCCTCGATAGCAACATTTATCAACGTAATGGCATCTCAAACACCGTTTCCAGTCATTTTTCCTCATTTTACTGTCCGTAGGCGGCATCTGCAAGACACAAGTTCCCATCGACTATCATCTGGCTTACGCTGCATCTTTCAATAAATCTCATAGAGATAAGAACATCAGCCGTTATGCCCTAAAATAAGCTCAGCACACCTTCCCCGTCTCTTCAAAGCACCAGTCAAAACACATAAGTTTGATCTCTGCGGCCATTTTTACCTCCAAATGGTTCTATATCGAGCACCTAGCCTTTCATAATACATCAATATCCAAGCACTAACAAGCTGCAGCAGTGCTTTCTTTCTTTTTTTCCCCCCCACCCTCATCTGGCAGATTCAGGCTTCAACTCCCGAAAATGTATGCAGATAATTAAGCACTGGGGACACAATTAAGCAGACAGGTATGTGTGCCTTTGAGTTAATTGACTGATATAAAGAGGCTAAGGGTACGGAATAATGTTATCTGCTTGGTTACTCATCGTCGGGAGCCTTCCACAAGGGGGACATCATTTATCTTTTGAAGGCACTTGCGCCGACCTGCAGTAGCGTGGCGAGGTGAGCGAAAGAAGCGTCGAGTAATCAGACGGGAAACGGCGCACCCGCACGTAATTATTACGGCCATTTGCTGAAGCGAGGACGTCAACCGTGCGCATTTTCCACAATGGCACTCATTAGCTAAGGTGTAGCCATTTACAAGGCAAGTTTGTGCTTTAAATTATAAAATGTGTGTTGGATTAGTAGACGATTAATCAAATCCACCTGAGTAAACACGTTTGAGGCTCACATTGTCGGCAAGTTATGTTTAAAGTTTTATTACAGCGCACCTAATTGTGCAACTATGATTTTTTTTTTTTTGAAAAAGGGTTTACTTTTCTAAAAATGTATGTATTTATTCCAAGTGGGGATTTATATTCCGAGCACAGAGCAAATGTGGCTCCCTGAACACAGGCTGGCTGCCTGGCTGGCATTGGATCATTATTTACTGCATGTTACTGATTATACCGTAATGCTTACATGGACAGAGCCCTGATTGTTTTTTGTTCTGAATATTGAATCACACATGGCATTTCAGTGACAAAGTACTTTCCCACTGCGGGATCAATAAAGTAATGCCACTTCTTCTAATACATTATAGACGCTGGGCTTTCCTCGACGCGCCGGCCGCGGTTCGAGATGGGGCCTAGAGTTACGTATGGAAAAATTGAACAATTTGTGAAATGAGAAGCACTGATGCCTCAAATTAGTGGCATCACATGAGGAAAAGTCACAGAATCTAACGTTGGTATTAACATTTTTATAGGATACATATTCTATTATTTAAAAACTAAAATCTGTCTTCATGTCCGAGGAATAAAAATGTTGTTAGTTTCTTGTTTGAATAGCAGATGCATTTTAATTCAGTCTGACACAGGCTCCCTGTTTTCTCTTAATGCTTGGTAATATTGATCGTGAATTTTTAATAAGCCCAGACAAGATCAGCGTAAACAAACACAGTTTTCTGCAATGAAAATACAATTACTGGTCCATCATAGAGCCTTATTCCCTGCGTTTGTTTCTATCTACAAATCCCCAAGTCATTAAAAGACTGCAGGGAGAAGGGAAAGATGTACTTTGTTTGACTAAAGTCGCTATCAGGCCTGCATATGAATAAGTCTCTTTCTATCCAGATCAGCATGCCACTTGGACGCCCCCATTGCCATCTCATCAGCATTCAGATAAAGTGAGTCAGACCCTTCCTGGTGTAGAAAACTGTCTGTAACACTTAATGTCATTAAGGAACCCAGATCTGCCACTGAGGGGATGTTTTCACAGTCAAATACTGCCCTGAAATCTCTGCATCAAAATATTATAACCTCTATACTTGTGGATAATGATGTATTAGCCAGATGCCTTCATTTTTTTGTATCACAATAACAATATCTAAGCTCTTTTTGATGTGTTGTCAGCAAATAGATATTTTCCGGTGTGGCTTTGCATTACAGTTTCTGCACACTTATTCTCAGCTTGAACATTGATTTCAGTGGAGGAAATAAGGCGGACACATTGTAGTGCAGGCTCCCCGCTGTGAAGCGCTCGCTTCCTCCCCATTTGCAAGTAAAAATAGCCGACATGTGCTTGTCTAATAATTGATTATATAGCTTCTTATTAACACACCCGAGCAGTAACACATCTGGCATCTGGGTGCCATTCAATTAAGAGTATATCCTGCAGCTTCCAGACCTGGAACTGATTTAATATACACCAACTTCGCTTGGAGTTGATTTAACTTGGATGAATTCCTCATGAGCTTTGAAGAGTTTGTGATTTTAGTTAGCTGGTTACACGTTTAATATATTCCTGAAGATGAAGAGAGCCTTGCATCTCGGCTGCACTATTAAACTTTTTATTTTTATGTATTTTCGCTTCTTCGCCAACATCCCAAGGATAATATGGCTTGTACCCATTTGAATAATTGCCGCACATACTCTGCAATACCTCGCGGGGTCTTTTCAGAGGTTTGGTGACAGTGTTTTCCATAAAGAGCTTGAGTTATTTCAAAAGGAAATATCAGTCATTTCTATGCTCCTCAGAAGTTACGCTTATGGCCAAGGACGGTCTAACAATTATTTGTGAACATAAAAGTCTCTGAGCTAAGACATTAGAATTAAATCAATATCATACTGGTAAACAACAAATAAATGTTAATTCAAAACAGTTACAAATTTAGAAATCCTGATGAATAGGCTGTTTAAAAAATACAGTTCAATGGTTGTAACTTGTATGCGGCACCAGGGGACAGGGTTTATACATATATACAAAGGAATATCTTTGAGAGAAAAATACATCAACGTGAAAAGGAAAAAACAAAAAAAAAAACGACGTCTAACCATGACTTGGTGCAATTTACAAGTCCCCTGAAAAATATTATGGTGACAGCTTTCAATCTGAATGTTACAAAAACATGAGTTTTTGGCAAAAGTCCATGTGAATATGGAAGAACTGTAGTGAAGGTGACGCAAGGTAGCAACATATTTCAGTTACATAAAAATTTTCTCTTGTCTGGACCCCTTTCTCTTCACTTTTAAAAAAAAATAAAAATAAAATATAAAAATAACTGTTTACAGCTGCCAATCAGATAACATTCAAAACGCAATCCACTACTCCTGGCACCAGAACTACCTCCTCCCAGCACTAAATTCAAAGCCCGCAAATAGACAAGTGTCCTTGATCCTTCGGCACATGGCAATTACCCGTCTATTTTCAACTCGACATTTCCTTGGGAAAATGCTTGGAAAGAGGTCTTCAAGCGGCTAAGTTATCGAGAAATGAATCACATCTTCGGAAAGCTTCAGTCTGGGCCCTGAGCCCACTACAACACAGACGGCCCTTGTGAAGGTGGCCAATCCAGAGCCAGTTCCAAGAAGCTTTCCGTCTTCACGCTGCAAGGCCTGACTGTTGCAACTAATACATTTGAAGGAGAGAGATTTGATGGCCTTGATGATGCATACAGTAAGGGCACTGGGCTGTCCACAGTGGAATCCCACAGGGCTCTATTCTCTGACCACTATATATGCACCATATTGTACCAGAACATATTGTATTTACATGGATTTTTTTTTTTTTTTTTTTTGATTGTGAAATTTTGAACCACCTGACAATTTGAACATGAACATATTAATCTGTAATGTTTTTACACTGCCATGAAACATTTAGAACAACAACAATTGCTTTTTTTTTCGTAAAGATAAAAAAACATTTTTGTCTTCCTGATCAGGCAGACAATAAAAACAAAATAGTGGCACAAAATAAAAGAGATAAAATGACACTAGGTGTAAAAATGAAACCCTGAGACCTGGCAGACTACTGTCAGTGGTTGTACCTGCTACTACACATTACTCACGTCAATGTCACAAAAGAAAAAAGGGGGAAAAAAAGGAAATGTGTGTTGATTCGTGTCAGCAAATATGACATTTCCTGACTATTTCACACACTTTGAAGGACACAAAAGATCCTGGCAATTGCAAAAAAAAGATTACTTTCGATGTCACGCTCCTTGAGTAAAATTGGACAATTTGTGTAAACAGAAACAAACGCATGAACAAGGTTTTGCGACTATTTTCGCAAAACTGCCATGAAACATACTGTCCTCCGCGGACGGACTGTCCATCATGTTGAACACAAGTCTCATGGCAGATGGCAACGTGGCCTTTTTGAAGTCTCTAGAACTTTAGAGCTGCGAAGCGTCCTTTTGTGCTCATGGCCTCAGGCTGTGGAACGGTCTCACCGAGGATACAAGCACCGTGTTGACATTTTTAAACAGAGGCTCAAAACACACCTTCACCTCAGCTTTCAGCTATGAAACAGACATGTTGTCTGTCTTTACTTCGTTTCTTGTAAAATATATATATATCAAGTTGCATTGAAATGCACCATGTTGTGTGTTAACAATGTTAGCCTTTATATGTCTCCATGAATTTTATTCCTCTCGCTGTGCAGCATCATACAGAATCTATATTTTATCTGCGCACCCTTAGCACTGTCACATCCTTAACAATAGATAATTACCATACACATTGTGAGCAACTGTTATTTTGATTGCTGCTTTTCACACCAGATATTATTTAACAACTCTCGGCTTAACAATGCCGCAACTGAAGAATAATAAGAGACTGTAACTCAAGGGTTTAAGCTTACCTTTATTTCTTAGTGGGAATTACACGAGCATATGGGGCTGTCGCAGTGATTCGCGCTGCCTCCGATCGTAGCTCCACAAAGTATTGATCATAATGGCAAATTCATGATGGAGCGGTCTTAAAGGACTGTAGTGTGTGGCTGGCTATTCGAATCATGCAGCACTTTGAGTGTTAAACGGGAAATCCCAAGGCTGTTGAAACCCATTTAGAAACCCATTTATGCGTTTTATATTTGTAACCTGCCTAAAACTCCAGAGGGTTTCAGTTTGCATATTGATTGAACCGCGTGAAAGGCAGAAGTATAGCATCCTATAATCTTATTTTAGGATGGACATTATATTAGTGAGATTTAGTGGGAATTTGATTTATGTTGAGCGAAGCCTTTTCACCGGGGTCCACAGGAATTGCTCCGAGATAGCGGAATGAAACCTACCACATGCGCTTCTTGTATTTGTTCTGCATATTTGTCCAGGCCTAACACAAACACGATTATTGCGAGACCTAATGTGATTAACTTGTGAGAATGCAAACTTCTGTGGGCCTTGAAGAGGAAGAGCTGAATCAGCTGTAACCGGATGTTTTTAGTCCAAGATGTTATGCATGAATCCTCCTCCTCTGGTCTTAGAGAGTGTGTGTGAGAGAGAGAGAGAGAGAGAGAGAGAGATCTCCCGGTTACTTTTATGAACAGTGCCAAAGGGGTTTGGTTATTTTCTGCGCGTGAAATAGCTTGCCGAAATTCCATGCAAACACATGTTTATCATTAGCATTAGACTCGTGTTCTGCAGGGCTTGGTAGGTTTTTGCCAAGAGTGAAGTGTTTCCAAAGCGATGAAACAGGAGCCAAAATTAGGTGGTGATTGAACGTGATTTGAAACTATTCAAAACCAATTTCAGAACGCTGGATGCTTCCTGGCAACAGCAACTTGGGTTCACATGGTGGTCATGAGTTTTAATAGGCTGGCTCAAGTTGCAGAACATTTCTACATCAAGAAGCGTTTTCGCTCAAACTTTAGAATACCCGACCTGGATTGGTTCTATTGGTGAGAAACATCCCAACTATTCTGAATCTGCTTGAGAGTTTTTACCAGACTATTTCTTTTCAAACTAGTTTGCAGCAAGATTCTGACAACTGAAACTACAAATAGACTGTTTGTTTTTGGGTCCCAGTATGTCAGAGATGAGGCACGGACACATTTCTCTGGGCCTTTCAAAACCATGACCCAAAAAAATAAAGTTTATACGCACATTTTCTTCTCTGGTTTCCCAACTCTGGACTTATCTCATCGTTAACTGCCATTTGTCAACTTGGTCAACTTGTTTTTTTCCCCCTAAAAAGGTTTCAAATATCACTAATGTGTTACTGAAATGTAAAAGCTTTAACTTCCTGTTTTGACAGAGATAGGAGGTACAAACAGCTCAAGCATATTTTTGGACACAGTAGACTTTGGCTCAGTTTTAACTGAACCAGCTACCACTTCACCGTCATTTATCATGTCTCGCCAACTCGCTACAGTCGAGGCAGGGCTGCATTTTCTTCTCTAGATTCCCTTATACACCATTCAGTGCTTTGCTGGCACTGCAAATGTGAATGAGCATAAAGCCCATAATCTCTAAGGGTACACAATGTACAGAAATAGAATTCATGTGCACCATTGCCCAGTGCTCTTGGACAGTTCGGTACACACTAGTTCCAAAGCTACTATCTGGACAGCTAGGTGTGTTACTGGGCTGGAAACTGCAGCCCAATTGGAGGAAAACACACTGGATGTTATCACGGTTTGCGGTCGAAAACAAAACAAGTATATGTCTCTATTGTTGAGGGACTTTCTTCTCAGGTAGCATTCTTTTACACGCTACACCCTCTCGCAAGATCATATTTAATTCAATAGCCTTGGGATATTAACACCTTCCATGGTTATTCATAAATTCAGCCATCCACAAACAAAATAAAGAGCTGCAGCTTCTCCTAAAATCAAAAGCTTTTTTTTTCCCCCTCCCATTCTCCATCCACAGTATGAAAGGAATTACTTAAAGTGCAGGCACCTCTTCTCCTTCTCCCGTCTCTTCCTCCTTCCATTTCATTATGACATGTTATGGGTCACTGCAGTATTGCCACACTGAGCTGCCAACAAGCATATCATTTTCCATTAAGATCCCGCTCAATGGTTGCAGTGGCATTATTGGTAGAAGGAGCAGACAGAGAGTAATGGACCTCAAGTGATGGCTCTGTCAAATAGACACTGGTGGAAAGTACCCTATAGAGCCGTAATAGACCCTAGTCTCTCTGAATAGCAGGCGAAGGAAAATGGGGTATTTTCTCAGTTGTAATGTCAGGTCAGTCAGGCTAGAGCTGGTTTTTAACGAAAGAATTGAAATGGGATCCGGCTATACTTACAGTACATCAGTTTTATGCAGTTTCCAACGTGACAAGGTATTGCTTAATACTATATATAAACTAAATCTGAATATTCAAATAGATTTGAACCATTAATTTTCCTCACTGTGCCACGGGAAAATTGTAATTTTCCAATAATCCACTCGCACACTCGGATACCACTGCCCTCCGCCACCCCTGAGAGATTTACACCATGTGGCACTTGCTGTAATAGGCTTGTCCACAATGTCCAGCGGTGATTGATCTAAGCCATCATGCCTCACGTGTAAAAGTAGCTTGATTTACACTTTGTTAATCTTTCCCTACCTTGGCTCAAGCTGCGGAGGGGCTTCCTGGGCCCAATGCTTAACCTAACAATATGAGGCTGCATCTGTGACTTATGGGAAAAAGCTGGTGGCTGTATGAAATCATATGGAAAGTGATAACGTCGTCCTTTTGCTGGGGCTACAAAATTATAAAAAAGTGAAACAACACTGCGGAGGCGGAGGCCCGTAGATACAAGTACACTCTAAAACTGACAGTTCCCGTTGTTCGTCATCATCTAAATGGCAAAATGCTGAATAGAAATCTAGGGGGACACATCGGTGGCTGAATGACACGTCAAGCCTCCCATTGGGGGGCATATATCAAGCCTATCATGTTGTTGCATCACCACAAACAGACAGTTCATGTTCCTGAGAGTTTGAGTTGTTGGACCCCAGGAGCAGGTGGAGGCAAACATCTAACAGGATAGTTGTGTCTCGGTTTAGTGTATCCATAACGTGAATAAAGCATTTGTTTAAGTGCTCTGGTGGGATGGTGGTGTGTTGAAGTTGAGGCTTTTTCAACCTCATTTTGGGACCAAGTTTGGGACCAATTCCCCACACGTCTTAATCAATTTTTAATCAGATTGAACTCAATCATGGACCTGGACTAATTACCTAAGATGATTGCTGAGCGGCAAGGTTTTTGGGGATTTTCAAGCAAAATGACATACAGTACCGTATGCGTTCTTAAAAGTTAACTTTAAACAGTTTAGATATAAGTTTTAAAAACTCGTAACATTGTAACCATTGCAAAATATAAGCTACGGTGATGCCAGTAAAGTGATGATGCAACTGCATGTTTGTGGAGCAACGTCTAAATTTTGGATTACACAAGAGACGCGCAGGTAAACAACTCAAGATTGATGCACAACAGCTGAACCCAACAAGATGCGACTATTACTTGTGGTACATGCGTCAACATATGCATGGCGAGGAATTCACAATTCTAATTAAATTCTAATAAACCGTACATTAACGCCCGCATCCAATTAAAAAAAAAAAGTTCAACTTTGGGGTGTTGTTTTTCGAAAGATGCATTTTTAAAGTAGCACACACTGAGTAGGTGTGCCCTGACCAGATACACACCTTTAATAACGTCAAGAAACCTCATTGCAGACTGGGTTACGGAACGGGCAGGAAATCTGACAATGCAACTGAGACGTGCAGCTATCCGGCTTTTTCATTAGCTGTTGGGGAAAAAGTGGGTTCGTAAATAGTCATAACTGTTGTCTGAATGAATTCATATAGCCCAGCAAAATGATTAAACATTGAATGAATCCTTGAATTTTTACTGCACCTACTGTTTAACGAGTGCGTGTTGTTAACCCTCATATTATCTTTGGGGTGAATATGACCCCATGCAATGTTTAAAGTCTCTAAATATATGATTAACGTTTTTTCGTTTTGCTCCATATTTAATGGTTTTTCACAATTTAGAAAAACTGAAGGATGCTTGAGGAAATCCATACGCGAAATCCATATGACGGCCTGCGTTTATCCACTCATCCCGTGAACTGTGACCTAATCAAGTGTGTGCCACATGCCGCGGAATCGCTTTAGGTTACCATTTGATCCCTCGTTCCCTCTCTCCCATTATCGCTCCCCTCTCTTTTTAATGCACCACACACACACCCAACATACACACACACACACACACACACACACACACACACACACACACACACACAAATTCACGCATACAATAGGCTGGAGTATAATTAACAGAGCGCGTTTGAAGAGAAGTAGTCAAACCCTCATTACAGGGCAGCTCCGCTGCTCACAAGGATACGTGCGCTCACATAAAGTTGGTGAGGGCACAATCTCTGGCCGACAAAGAGAAATAAGAGTCTCTGACAAACGGATGGACAGCATCTGTTTCTCAGTGTCAGTTGGCAGCTTGGTGCTAATTGCAAATGCCAGAAGACACAAAACCATGGCAAAGGTCTGCAGCAAACATCTCCTCAGTTCTTTTTTTTTTCCTTCTTCCCCTCTCTCTTCCCTCCTCCTTTCTTCCTTTATGCTCCGGGGGTAAACAAGCAGAAAGGCCCAGGGGCTGGTGTGTGTGTGTGTGTGTGTGTGTGTGTGTGTGTGTGTGTGTGTGCAAGGATGGACTGCATGTGTGTAATGAATCCTAACCATGTGGGGGGGGATTGGGGAATAAAAAAAAAACAGAGCCTAATATGTTTTGGTCAGAGGCTGCCATGTTAGGTAGCATACATTGAAAGCTTTCTAGGGAGGAGATTTATTACTTCATGTACAGAAGCCATAGGAACCGCGGTGAATACGTGCATTATTCAGCATAAAATAATCATTTATTAGAAAGACATACGTTCTCTAGGTACTATTTATTTTACATATGGCACATACCCAAGAAACAACATGACCAACAAGGACGTTTCAGGTGGTTATTGTCAAATTTAAATCACAAGTGTGTTGCATATTCCATGACATTGTTATTATTTAAAAAAAAAATAATAAAAAATTTGCATTCAGAGGATGCATACGTCGTCATTACTGTGTGAAAGGCCTCCTCCCAAGTTGAGCTCCAACGCCCCAAACAAACCCCACGTCTCCAGATTGACTGATCTCGTGTTAACCGCCGCCACGTTCATTTTGCCTAAATATTGTGTAATTTAGTGTTCATTACCGCGGGTACCCCGCGAGATAAGCGATCATCCGCGATACCCCTCTGTGCTCGTTTGCCGTTTAATTCCATGCTAGCCATTTATCAAGCAGATGTTTTCAATGAGTCCTAAGATTAAGCACCTATGGCAATAAATGGGACTTTATCATTCGTGAAAAGATTTGTCTGGCGGGGGGGGGGGGGGGGGGGGGGGGGGGGTATCTTGCCGACTGTGAAGGTAGATTAATCATAGGTCAAAGGAAAAGTCAAGATCAGGAGGAGACACTGCTCAGGTCTTTCAGACATGGCAGATGAATTGGAGACCAGTTTGCTGCATAAAAAAAGCAAATATTCAATTTAATCATTGCTTTGAAACTTTGTGCAAATATATTGCAAACAGTGACATACAAGAGTGACATAATGACAACTGACAACACAGAAAAAGCTGCTCAAGCTTATTACAGGTACCATATTTGTATATTTCCAGGTACAAGATTTAAATCTAAAGTATTGCAGTTACAAATATAACTAAATTTCTATGAATTGCTGGTGTAGCACATTAGCAGTAACATTAGCAATGTTTGTGTAATTACCATTACCACCAGTAGGGGGCAAGAGAAGGACTGCATTGTAGCCAGATAACTACAAATATAAACTACACTTAATAGTACTTTTAAATTAATCAAGAAGGTTGAACGATTCCAGACTGTTTTATTATTATTTCTGCCGCATGATTAATGGAAAAGCTAGGGTTAGCAAGAGACCTGGCAAACAAGCTATCGATTAACGCAAGATCTTCAGGGTTAGGCAACTTCACGATGTAAACACTACTTAAACTTTACAGTTCAACAGTATAGCGCATTGCCTGTAACTGTATTAAGTAAAGCCAGCTCTGGCTGGGCTCTAGACAAGGGAGAGTAAAGTTTTAGACTTTAAAAATGGCAAAATTAACAACTAGCTAACCGTATACAAAGTCGCAGCAATCCAACATTTAGCTTCTGTGAATAAATATGACTCGTAAGATGTTCCACAAAAGAATTTTACCAGGGTCCTTGTTGAAAAATGTATCCGGCCCTGCAATAATTTTATTATTCCGTAATTTAATACATTTATGGGAGCGGCATCATTTAAATATTTTCTATCTAGTTGTTTCAGGGAGCCGGAGTGAAAATACATCAGCGGCGCGCCATCACTGGGGATGAGCCGAACTGAAACCCCCTATTTGGTCTTTGGCCGTTTTATCTCCATACTGACTGGAGTTCTAATAAAATAAACTGATGGACTCATTTTCATTGCTGTAAAAGAAAAAAAATAAAAGAAGCAGCTCCTTTATAGGTTCCACTAACTTTATGACCCTAACCTTCTTTCACGTCTTGCTGAAAGGGAATATCAGTGGGCTGTGTTATGTTCCTCTCGGAGCTCTGTTTAAGAGGAGGTGAAAAAGTCAGAGACGGGCGAGCTGCGTGGTGTTGTGGTGACAACTGCAAAGGGTATTTTATTGGAGTGGTGAGCTCTGTTTATCAGTGCTGCAGTCTGGCAACATCCTGACAGCACACGGTTTGAAATTTGGGCTAATGCTGCGGCGTGTGCACTAACTAACTCAGCCACAATGGGCCACGCGACAGAGATAAGAAATACAAACACTTCAAAGCTGCTCATTTCAAACAAAAGTTACTTCATTTCACCCGTTTTGTCCACACGTTTCCAGTCGTTTCATATTATCATGCCGCCGGCTGTCCTGTACACTCATGATTATGCATCCAATGATTACTGACATGAAAGGGCTTTTGCCATCCCCCGCAAAGCCGTTCAAAGGTGAGCCACTCACAGCTTGACATCAGGAAGCTATTACAGCTCAGGCATGGAGCACAGCGGCAAAAGATTTAATGACCTTGGCAGTATGGGAGGAATACTGATAAATCCTGGAAATATCACTATAAAAATCATTTCCGAGTCTATAGATGAGTTTCTTTGATGTGCAGATTAAAAATATCCCCTACCCGTGGGACAAAGGACTTGTTTTCTTTTAATATGGAATCTGTCAGGTAATGGATGGGAGCTATAATAGAATTAGAGTCTGCACATCGCTAAAAATGGTGTGCGGTCTTAACCCTGGATGTGAACCATTCATCAGAAAAACGGCGAGTCATTTCCTCACACCATCCCATTCATACACAGGATGTGGAAGTACAAGAAAGCAACAAACACATGTTGGTAGGAATTAAAGGCACGGCTCCAGCGACGATTCATAATTCATGCGAGTTCAGTTACATTTCCGCAGCAGATAAGTGCAGCGCTCTCATGAATGATTGACAACCCCAGGCTTCCCCCTCCAGCGCCGGAGTTTGCTTCACTTATTTGGCCGTAAACAAGCACAGCGTGACGTCCCAAAAACACCAAGTGCGCAAGTTTGTCCTTCATCCCGCGGCATCGCTTCGACTTTAAATTTAGCGCATGCACTTTTTGGGAATTTAGCTTCCCCTCCCGTCACTTTATTTAGATCACGTGTCGTCTCGGGTTTCTCATTTGCTCCTGTCTGACGAGGTTTGAAAAGGCCGCCTGGACTTCACGCTGTTAGATGTGATGAGCCTTCAATCTTCTAACACCGCTGAAAGTATTGAGGAAGCACATCACGCAACTTTCTAATGAACAGAATTTCACTTTGACCTCACGAAGACAAAAACTTGATCCTACGACAAATTAATCTGCCAAATTTGTATTAACGATGCAGAACGCTGCAGCTCTCAGTGAGCGATGTCAAAAACGTCCAAATAAGTAGGAAAAAAAATGAATAAAAATGTTTTCTGTGTTAACATAAATGGATGTTTTGGCGCGGGAGGCGCCCAGCCGCTGCCTTCGTGGGGGGGCGGCGGCATTGTTCATTCATGATAAATGTGCATTACACGCATGAACGTCTCTAAACCGATTAAACATGAGTTGAGAACCGTTCCAACGGCCGGGGACTGCCAGCGAAAAGCAGGCTGCAGTCCCGACATGTTAGCCCGAGCATGTCTTGAGTGTTTTTGATGTTAAAAGCTACTTTAGGAACTATTTTAGTGCCAATCTCTTTGCTTCCCATGAACACAGTCACGATACATTAAAAGCTTCCTGAAAGCTGAACCTCCTCAATCTAAAGGAAATCTGGAGGAAAGGTGTCAGAGACTTGAGAACTTCTTGCAAGTCATTATCAATCTGTTAATTTTCCTGTAACATGGTTACAGAGGAAAATGTGAGGTTGGAGCCAAGAGTTCTTCCTCCTTCCTTCCTCCTCGCATACTGTATCACATGCGGGTGCACGCACACATTCTGACATCCGTGATTACTGTGATTACCAAGCGGTGAAATGAAGTCATATTTCTGTTTCCAAATAACAGATTGTCAAAGCAACAAATGAATCCGCTCCCACCATGCGATGCGAAATAGACATATTATTTTCAAATTTCAATTTATTTTCTTGTGAAGGCTGCTGTCTTGTGGGGCTGCCACTCACACAATTGTTTCTCTCGATATTGTTAGCAATCAGCCAGTGAGACGCTGCCGCCGTTCGTCAGAGGTGCCTTATTTTTCATGTGTAGGAGCCTCCGCCGGAGAACGTCGTTAAATGGCGTTTATACGACCATGTGATGCGCATTTATGAAGTGTCAGCGGGTTATTGGCAGTGTGCAGTCGCACTGGTTCGGGTCCTGTGTCGGATCTTTCTGGGTCTTTGTTTTGAAAGACTGCGTTATTGAGTATCTGGGTGTGGCTGCTTACGTCTTTCACTAACCTATGTTTACATGTATAGGTGATACCCAGAGTGTTCGGGGAGAATTGTGGAGGAGGAAGATCAGATTTGTACAAGCTCTGAGGCTACCAGCAGGAGTTGCTCAGGATCAGGCTTTTGAGCCCTGTATATTCTAGGGCATTGGTTTTGTCGAAGTCCCGGGCATCACAGGGGTTCATAAACAGTACTTCGGCATCAGTGCTGTGCCAGGTTTCCATTTTTAACCCACCTGTGGCAGTGTGAGAAGCCACAAGATCATCTGTTGCCAAATGTTCTCTGCTTCTCTTGGTAGTTGTTGCTCCTTTCAGAAACCTTTCCTTCTTATATGTAGTATTTTTTTTTGTGTCAATGTTGGGTTAATTCTTAATTTAAAAACAACAAATGCAAATTAAAGTCAATGCATTGTCACGATATATAAGACAAAGACGAGGCCTAATGTTTGTAGGGCTGCAGTGGAGATCGGCACGTGTGGTTGTAGGAAATCAGAAAGATATGCAAGAGCCAGACCAGTTCAGTGATTCATAAACAAATGCTGAAATCAATCTGAAATCGGACTGGGGGCTGGTGAATGGAGACCAGGGCGGGGGAGCTCTTGTGTGCGTGTTCATGTTAAAAGATGAGCTGCATCAACTGCAAGCCTGACAATAATCAAGACAGGATGAGATACAAACATGGACTTTCAAAATCTTTGAAAGACTTCAGTTTTTAAACCAACACCCCGATCTTTTCCTAACCCTCACTAAGTTGTTGGAATGAAAATCAAAACTTCATATGTATTATATAAAAACGGTTTGTCCTCACGTGCCATTCTATTTGCTGCTTTTCAGTAGCATTTGCACTCAGCATCTAATACCGTCACTGGTTAAGATCAGAGTCCATTAAAAACATGGTGCTGCACGGCACAGATGCCAAAGGACTCCTGGAGCATCTTTTTGAGATTCCAGTGGCTTTGACAAAAAAGGTAATATTCGACACCACGGTACTGAGAATGTTGTCCCTCAACATCTGTTTGCTTACCAGCAACTCTGTGCTTCCACATAGTGGAGTTTTAGACAGCTGAAGCCCCAATAAAAATCCTTTTCACATATATGAAATGATGAATATGGTCTTTTAGGACAACATGTTTCCAGCCTTGATAACCAATGGTTGTGCGCCAATTTTAGCTTCATGTGAAATGAACACGTGTCGGTCATCTTGCAAATTAGAGCCAAGGCAATGTGAATGTGCCCTCGTCTGATTAAACAAAGTAGATGTTTTTTGTATAGACAAATGTCATGACTTAAATGAGACCCACACAGTTAACACTGAAGCATTTTTTCCTCTTATGATCAAAAAAACAAGTAGGTGAGGAGACCTCCTCATTTGAGCACTTTCAGGTGTACTGGATAATGTTTCCTTCAGGGAAGCAGAGGTTAAGCGGATTACGATTATTTGACAAAATCAACTAAAGAATAAAAGATAGAATGATATATCCCTACATTTAGGTTTGGAGCTAAAGGGTCACAGAGGGACCTGTTGAAAGGAAACTGCTGAGGAGTGTTGTATCATCACTGTCGAATTAATGATTAAAAAGGGATCTAGACTCATTGCAGTCCCAGGCATTTCCCTGCCAGCAACGGCCTTGTCACGGAGAAGTAATAAAAGAACCGTGAAACCGGTGACAGTTACCAAGGCAAAACTATTTCTCTCTGCCTGAGATGCAACAGAGAACAAACAATTGATTTCATACCGAGACTTATACTTTATTCATTGCAGGGATATGGAACTGCCAAACTACAAGCTAACCCTGTATTATTCCCAAATCCTCCAACGAAGCGATAAGAAAATCCTGACCTATAACCATGGCCCACTCCGATAATATCTTATCCAAAGCTATTTTAACCCAAAGCAGGTAAAATTCAATTCCGTTAAAACCCAGAGGATGTGTGCAGACGGTTTCTCTTGGCGCTGTTTTGTTCTGTATTTCTGATTTGTCGGTGTCAGTCAATCTTTAAAAAAAAAGAAAAAAAAGAAAAAAATCTTTCATCTGCTTGCAGTTCCAGTATATCCACACTTGAAACCAGCTGGCCTCAAATACACATGGATATAGGACAACTCATACTGCAGTAATGGAAGTCAACAAGAAACAAATGGAAAGGGAGACATTACAATGGCAGCAAACAGCAGCGAGGGAAAGCAGCCGCACGGCAACAAATGAATGCTCCTTGCTGCTTTACACCATAGTGCACAGGCTCTGAAAGCTGTAACAAAACTATTATGGCTGACGTACCTCTACAGCTTACATTAAAATTTCTTGGAGATAGTTTTTGTGATGCAGTTGTGATTGTTGCTTTGAGAGTACTCAGAATTGCCCTGTGTCTGGTTTGACTTTGGGAAGTTTGGGAAGCACCGAGATGCCGTTTCGGTTTCAGACTAATGGTGTTGTCATTTGGTTTCTACTGCACTCTTCTGATCTTCAAAACATCCTCCGTGCCTGGAAACAGAACAACACTAACAGACAGCAAATATCTGCACAGGAAATTTCCCCTGCAAACCATTAAAACTGCAAAGCACTGTTGCAGTTGTTTTGCTGGAACGCTACGGACGAACACTGAGGGGTCAAGGTCGACTTCTGCAGAATGTTTGTTCGCAGTGAAGTAAACAAAAGGCAGGAGTACTGGTGTGCTTCATATAGCTTCAAATCCATACATTCTGTCATTGTGCTCAAGAGAAAAGAGACACGTGACTCTTTAGAGTATCTAATGAGCACCATGTAGATCATGTCAGCTGTGAAGCAAAGCAGGTCTGAGTTTGTTTTGATGCTTCTAAATGAACTAGAATACTGCTCTATTAATAGTTAAATGCACCTACACTTGTTAGCTGCAGTTGTCGGTAAACCTATTTAGGTGGGAGAAAAATAAAAAGCAATGAATTCAAAGTAACCAATGCTCATCATTCTGATGAAAATTCCAGAATGTAATAATGATACCTAAGAAGTATCACCTATTGGGAGGGATGTGTGGTCTGTCATAGATTTGACTGCAAAGTAATAGGACTGGACGAATCCCTGGTGCCATTTGCATTAGGTTTGACAAGTTACAGGAGGAGAAAACTGTTCTTTTAGCTTCCTAGTACTCTGAGTGTTCCGCTTGTAAAATCTAACAATCCCCTCTGGAAATCCACAAGGACAAAGGAGTTTGGGACCTTTACATAGTAACCCTAGGTTTTAGTTCCAACTATACGTACTAGTTAGCTTGTATCTTTTAGTGTTTTATCTTCATTCTTAGGTAGAGGGGAAAGTGTTGGTTGAAGTGTAGTTGCATGTCCCATCACTTCTTACTTGCTGTTGTTGGCTAGGCTAGTTAGCTGGTGTCTTCTTGTTGACTGCTTGTTGGTAGCTGACTGCTAGCCTGTTGATTGGCTTTTCAGTTGTGCTAGGCGTCTAAATGTGTTTTGCTTCAGCTCATGGCACAGGGGATTGTAACATCTTACCCTGTGTATTTATGAATACAGATCAGACTATGTAGAAAACACAAAGCCACAAGTCCACGGTAGATCTTCTCACTCTGAAACTTTTTTTGTTGTTGGTGTTCACCAGAAATAGCACTTCTGTGCAGCTCCTTCATTTCCTGGGGGAGGGTTACTACCTCTCCTCATACAGGCCACAAGTGACTCACACACTCCAATGAAGGGGTTTGGTGCGCAGTAAAGCTGGAGTGCAGAGCCCAGTGTGTAGCTGAAATGAACAAATTCATAACCCTAAAATAAACACAAGTTGCAGTTGGCATAAATCTTACACTTGGGCTGAGGAGGTAGAACCTCTGCCTTAAACTAGCTTAAGAGTTTGATTGCAATACATGCAACCAAGTCTGTTTCATCCGAGAACAAATTAACACCGCCGTGTCATGGTGCAAAGACCTTGACAAACCTCGTCTGCTCTTGGGCCCTCGCTTAGCATTGTGGAGCGCACACGCTCAGGCCTCGGAGGCAGTGGGTTGTGACCTGCCGAGTGGCCAGATTAGCTGCCACTTCACTCTCTACAACGCTAAGGTGAAGGGGATCAACGAGCGAGAGCAGCAACCTGTCGCTGCCGTTGGGTGTGGGTCAAGAGGGACATAAGCAGAAGGACGCTCAAACAGAATAGCTGAGGTCAACGCTTTACTCTTTAGAATAACACCTCTGGATGTCCGCCATGTTTTAGTGAGCGACATCTTTAGTCATGAATTCATTTGTTTCCGATTGTGTCGTATTACACTGAAACAACTAAAATATTGGCTCTTTGGATCAACTTTCAACAGATATGAAACCAAGGTCCAAGCTACCAGCTGATCCAAGCTCTATGTAGCTAACAGCTACACACTGGTAGAAATCTGAATCTTGTCTTTTGTATTTTCAGTTAGTGATTCTTTGCGTTTTAAGCACCATCACTTCCACTGCTTGTGCCTCTCCAGCTGACGCGGCCCTTTCCTGCATTCTGCTCCCGTCAGTTTATCTGGCACATAATGTGTTTGTCAGGTATGAAGGCCCCCAAGCTCAGCCAGGCTGAACTCTAGCTATACGTCTTTCTTTCATTACTTTGTCATAAGGATCCAGTGGTGCCCAACACCGGCCATTAATCCAGAGCCAAATCCCCGCCTCCGAGTTTCATTTTGTTTGCGAGCTGGTTGTGTTCCTGAAAATGAGGAGTTTCGTCGCCTTGAGCTCTAATAATTGCTCCACTGCACTTTGCTCAAGCATTCGCTGATCTGGTTATCGCCTGAGCTAATACAGTTAAACGCTAACAGACTTAACCGCATGCAACAGTGAGACCAGTCAAAGTTCGCAACAAATTCACAGAGCACCTTCACAACACGTTCCTTTGCCAATATGTGCAAAAATTAAAAATGAGTGGGGCTGGTTGCAGGCTAAAGGGTTAACACCTTTAAAAGAACACAAAGTGCAGTCAGCAATGCTGTCAATCTGCTTGGTAATTTTTCCTGTAGGGGGATGCATGCTAAATGACAAATTGTATTTTTAATTGCCTCTGGCAATACCATACATAGCCACGCTAATTGGCAAAAACCATCAGTGGATCAGATATTAGGTAGAAATACTCCAGGGCGTAATGTTGATTTAATATCTCCATGGTGAGCAAAATACATTTTTTTCCCGTAAACAAATGCCTCCATTAAAAGGCTGCCCCATTTGTTGCACCATTGTACGGTTATAATGGGCCTATGAATTACAATGTTTTTGAATATGATTATTATGTCGCCAGATTCTGTAATTATTCTGAAACAGTTTCATCCTTTGCATAAATGCCGGCTCTCTGGTTTTTAATGCTTGCCAAAACTTGCGGGTTCCAAATTGTGTTTTAGCGGCAGATCGTTCATCAGGTCGTTGGCCATTATATGCAGTAAGGAGTGAGTGATAAATGCTAATGAAAAAAAACAAAATAAAAACTATAGGTGCTTCGAGATGAGGTGCAATGGATGAAGTAAGGAATGGCTACGTTTTTGAACATGTCAAATGTGTTCATATCATTAGGCTGCATGGCATACTGGCAGGTCACTGTGCTATTTATTAATGCAATTATGAATGCTGATGATGGATATGCATATTTTCAATCTCAAGTGTCCTTGAGACATGAAATACCCCAATACCCAAGACATCATGGAACAGAACCACATTAAATCATGCAGCAGACCCGCTGGTCCACTTGAGGACACCGTATTTCATCACCTAGGTGTAAAAAGTACATGCTTGCGGTGCACCTACTAAAATATTTACTTCACCGACCTCATTAGTGACCAATAGGAACTGCAACCTACTTGTCATGCCATAATCCAAAAAAGGAAAATTGCTTTACACTTAGAAATGGACAAATTCATTTTAATTGTCACAATCCTAATTAGTACTCTTTATACATACTCACAAGAAATTAAGTGCACACACTTGTATGTATTAATAATATGCGTCACTTATAATTAGCTCTCAGTATAGACCAACATCTGTTTAACACTAATTGGAAAATAGAGGATAAACGCGGAGAACATTTATAGTGCATATATGTGTTTAATATGTCATAGGAACGTAAAGGGAGCATAAATAATTACACTGCGTTGTCAGCCATACTTAATCTGTCACGTGCGGTGTCACAGATGACGCATTAGCGGAGCGAATTATTCATGATTTATCAGCACATATTCACTACACGCCTGTTACCATTACGTGACACTAATAAGAGTGCATTATGACTGGACGAGATGACTGGAATCACAAAACGGAGGGAGAAGTTGGGTGAAAACCTCATAGGCGCCAATGGCGATGTAAAGCACCTGTTTAATAACATTACCTATGTAATTGCTTTTAAGAAATGATGATTATCCCAGCTAAATTAGACCGGCTTTGGCCAGATGCCAGACGCAGGTCAGAATTAAAGCGACTTGTCAGATCATTTCCTGAAATGTTTTTTGTAAGTTGAATATTTCAAAGTCTTGATTACATGGCATAACATAATGAAAGATTGATTCAGAGGATCCTGGCTTACTCACTCACTGGGAGCGATTGCCTCTAGAGATCATTTGTACATAAGTGGCAACAAATGGATTCCATCCTCTGAGAGGGAGGTGAGTTGCATTATTGAGCACTGGGATTATCTTTGTTTACCGCGTTGCTGCCTTTAATCTCCCCTCATCTGGAATCGCCACCCCAAGCCGGAGAAATTTATTTAGAATTTGGGGAATTTGTGTAAAGTGTACAGAGCTTCCCCATTTGCTCCGATGTCCTTTCCTTTCCTCTCGGCGTCAAAAGCAACCAGGAACACTCCTCGCACATGTGCCGTTTCCTCATGCATACCAATCGGCTTGAATCGATGGCATCTTTTAATTGAAAATAGATGGAGCCGTTTATATGCAGCCGGATCGGCTGGACCTTTTGCCCCGTTCCTCTTGTGCGCCGTAATTGCAGATATATACTCGCCTTAAAATGTTTGCGCGTGTTTATTCAAGCCAATCTTTTTAAGCGTATTTCAGAGAGTGAGGAGTGTTAATGCTATGAGGAGCTCAGGCCTTAATGTCATTAGTCAAAGATGGAACATTTAATCATCCCTCCACTCCATTATTGATTTGCCATTAGTCCACAACTATTTAAAGAAAACCTTGAATGGTATTGGGAGCCTTAGCCGACGGCGTCTCTTAATCACCGATGGACGACCTTGGACTTGTTTGGTCGTATCACAACACCACATCACGAATTACAGATACCTCGCCTCTGCACTTCCCCAGGACTATACATCATTGGGAAATGCCCAGAAGGCTTTTCGCGATTGTGTTCCTGTGAGCAGCACAAGGAAGAACTGCAAGATGAGCTTCCTGGCGGACCGCTGCTTTTGTTTTTCTAATTCTAGGAATAAAGCTTAGCGCCTTTGTAAACACAGAACTGAGCAATAATTATTTTCAATTTAAGAGCCCATGCTGAACAGAAAGAGTTGCTGATCGGTTTTATTAGCCTCGTAAATGGGAGAGACTGGAGACGAGAGATAAGTCGCGTAGCCACAAAAATGAAATGTTAGGCTTAGGCCTTAGTCGACTGTGCTCGGGTTCAAGTTTATGTCATCCCAAAGAGCTTTACTCTTTATTTTCAGACCAAAAATTATGTCCCTCAACTATGGATGTAGTTACAGTAGTTTCAGAGGCTGTACCAATCTAAAAACTTGATTTAAGCAGTGGCCTCTCAGCAGTATTATTTTGCCAGTTGTATGTTTTATCTGCCCAGTTCCATTTTAAATTGTACTGTGTGTATTATAAGACTCAAATCCAAGCACAGCTTGGACAGTCCGAGTTGTCAAGTGCCATTATCTCTACCCTGCACACACAAACATACTGCCCATACCCCCATGACATAAAGCTTTCAATCCCCTGGCCAGACAAATTGTTTTGTTTGTCTTATACCTTGATACAGTGCATGTCAGCAGCAACCTAGATCTTGAATTCCCTGTTATCTGCCCGGGTCGAGTCTCTATGATCAATGCAAATCGTCAACATCTGGTTGTGGGAACCCTCATGAGTTGATGTTTAGTGGTGAGCACTGTGCGGTGGATTTTTCATGGATATTTATTGATTCACTCCGAGTCCAAGGTGCGAGCACTGGTGCAACATCAATCGTCCCCGTGTCTGTATCTGATCAACCGCCGCAAGATCCCCAATCCTTCAAGCTGATCCTCATCGCCTTTGTTTTTGTGAGATTAGGAAATCCTCACATATTTTCTCTTTATCCACAAAGGCGAGGCGCAAAGAGATTACCTTCTAGAAATGGGCGCTGCCTGGAATCGATTCCCGGCTCATTCAGGTTTCACACTTGGTCTGTCTTACATATTGCAGCACAGCATGTCTTCCTGTCACCACCGTGCAAAACAGTAATTACTACGTTTGACAGTTTATATATTTCTCTCTTGAAATTCCCATTAATGTTTTAACATGGAGGGGAATTGCAGCACAGTGTTAAGCAACGTCACCTCACAGCACGCTCTGGATTCTGTGCAGAAAGTTTGCACTGCCTTCTGAAGTCCGTCAGAGTGTCCTTCGTCGCCAAAACTCCAAATTGGCAGAATGGCCATAGATTTTATGTTTCTCTCACACTTGTCAAACCAAGTCTCACAATGGACAAAACTTAAAGTGTGTGAATTGTTAGTTTCTTTAAAGTATTTATAATCGATCGACGCGTCCTGGCGTAGACTCCAGTGCGACCCTGAACAACAATATGGAAAGGTGGGTTCTGTCTGAGGCATTCAAACTACAAAAAAAGATGAACAGAGACTGTCTAAAATCTGTTTTTCCAAAATAAAAATTAATTCTGTTGGACGATGTCGAATCCCCTAGTTTGAGAATGGTGTATTACTAAAGGATCATGGGCTCAGTCACTGAATTCCTAAACCCGCACAGGCCAATGCACCAAGCTGTATCATACCAATGAAAAGCTTTTGTAGGTGTTTACTCGTTCAACTTGAAAAATGCTTCAGGTCAAGACAGTTGCTTTTGTTTTAGCACTTCAGATGTTCCGTTTCCAGGAAGGCTTTCAATCTTTACAGACATATTAGCATCAGTTTTCACCATCAATTGCTTGCTGAAAAGTGGGTATTTCCATTTGAAAAACCTGGAAACAAATGTAGATGAGCCTCAGGGTTTCATGCCCTGGACAAACATCAGTCTGTTTGTCAGATGAGAAGAGATGAGAATGTCTTATTCACTTCGTATTTGCCGTGCGTCAACAGATGTAGAGATATCCATCGTCGGATTTATGGTTTGAATTTGTAATCAGATCCCGGGCTACCTGCACGTAAATGCCGCTTTAGCGCCTCTCAGATTCTGATTTATGCGCACTTTACACCTGTTTCTTCTCCATATTCAAAGGTCGCTCATTTTGTTCTCCGCTGCAACAGCACGCCCTCCACGTCAGCACCGGTGAATAATCGGCGTCATTAGGAGCACGGTAAACATGGAAAAATATAACATCCCCTGACAAAAAAAAAAATATGTGTTCCACATCTGTGTTCAGATTTTTTAATGAAAATTAAAATAAAAAGAAAATGTATACTGGATCTGTGAGCTGCTCGGCAGCCAAATCAACAGGACTGAATTCAATGACTAACCAATATTCTCCCTCAGGCCTGCCGGCTCATAGGGTAAACGCTAATTCTTGTCAAAATAAATGGCTTTCACTGAAGAAATGCAGGTACATACAGATTTAAAATTTGCATAAACACATACTGCACTGTGGGGCTGACAGATTGATTTACTGGTAATGCCTTTGTTTGCATTTTCCTTTCTAAAACATGATTTATAATCACACGGGGGTTTGATCAACTATACCAGCTGCAGCTTGTAAAGTCCAGCTGAAGCGGTTGGAGGAAAAGCAAAATAGGGGATTTGCCATCTCCTCTCTCTATCCGTGCCTCCTCCCTCTTTCAGCCTCTCTCTCTAGTGGAAATAAACCGCTCTTTTTTTAACATCAGGAACGAGCCACACAGCTGGTCCGCTGTCACACTTTGACTGATTTTCCTGAGCCATACGATTCATAATCGTTGCGATCAATTATCATCCCGCTCCCAGATGACCATCTCTATTTGGTGTACACTCTGAGGATCTTCACGCGCTGACGGAAGGCAAAGTCATTTAGGATTGTTAGTGGTATGACAGATTTGTGTGCAATATTACTTTTTCTTCCACCCTGCGTTTAGTCTTTTGTAAATAATTCAAATTTTCTGTATTCACAAGTATTTGGGTTAACACTTTTCCTGTTTTTATAGGCTGACAACCTTCCCTGGTGTTAGAGTAACTATTGATGAGGCCAAGTCTGACTATTTTGACGAGAAAAAAAAAAAAAAGAAATCAGCGGGCAGGCAGGAAGATTGATCCGTGATGAATATCTAAGGACATCAATAATTAATCTTTGGAGTTTCCGGGTGGTGCTGCGAGGCCAAATCATTTGTATAAAATACGCCGTTTCCTCGGGGAAACGCGTTTTGAATTCGTAATAAGAGTGCGTGCTCCGTGTGGGAATTTGTGAGGAATTGTTGCCGAGTGACGACGCGATGCTTTCAGGCGCAGTTGGGTTTTGCAGCACAGAGTTCAGGGTCTCCACATTTCTCTAGATAATTCAGGGTTTCTAAACATGATTCAGGTTTTTCAAACCTTAACACCACTCTGAGTGACGTTTCAAGGTGATGCCCCAAAGTAACCTTCCACGCTGACATCATACGGAGAAAACTTACACAACCAGTTGCCCTCAAACTACTCTGGATGAAATAAATCGTTGCATTAAAAATTTCTCCGGTTATCTAGATGTCATCTTCCGCATAGTTGTGTCAATGGATCCTCTCTGATTTATGGGAAAAGAAAACCCTCTTTCCACTCCGCCTCCCTCATAACGCTTCAAAATCAATAAAAACCACCTCAGATCCTGAAATTCTAACTGTGGAAAGATTAAATTAAAAAGGATTAGAATGCTGAAATCTGAAACGCGGTATGAAATCAATGTTCGCCATTGAACCGGAGAATATGCAAACGCAGCGCTGACATCTAACGAGAGAGAACCATTTGAAGTGAGCTTTTCTTGTTGATTCATGCTCGTAATGACAGCAGCTCGAGATTGCTATAGATGTTGCTAACATCTACATTTCCCCATTGTTGTGGAGCCGTCAATGAGCGCGCAGTGATGCTAATGCTGCAGGGCATGGTGTTGGCAGGAGAAAATGCAGGAGAGGAAAACGCATGTTTGCAGCCGTCTTTGCTCGTGTGGGCGAGTGTGTAGCTGCAAACACAAAGTCCCCCTTCCAGAGAGTCACTCGGGGTGAGACTCCGCATGCGAAAATGTCAACATCACCGAAAACGAAGTTGAGGTAAGTGCGCTAATGGACTCGTTCGGGAGCTGCCGCCGTGTCAAAAGCAACTTGTTAGAATGAGATCAAGAGAGAAAGGGGCTGATTAATTATTTGCATATATTAGATTGGTATTGCAGCTAAGGCCAGAGCGGCGTCTCTTGACACCCAGTTAGCCCACGGAGGTTTAGCCGCTCTCACATAATAGGACATCACTGATGGGTGATGATCCCCCGCCTTCATCCCTGCCAGCGTCCCAGAAGCAGCAGTGACATCTGTAATTACTCCATGCTGCTCGGCGGAAATTTTCTGCAGTTTTCTTCCCCCTTGAAGGAAATGTTTGGGTGATGCTTTGATACAGGGGTGGTGGCGGCGGAATGTAAATTTTTCCCCTCCTTTCGTAAGGTCTCGGTTAACGCGGGTCTCCCTCGAGAACGACGTGGGGCGTCTTCTTTGAGGGAGGGTGAAATGGAGTGTCAAATAAATGTTTGGAGCTGTAAAGAATGCTCAGATTTAAGACACGTTTCCCGGGGAGCAGCTCAGCGAGGGGTCCTCTCACTTCTTACAGTTATTTATTTTGATTTGAAAAGTGTGCGTGCAAAAATTCAATCAAGGCTACAACAATTGGAATTTGCATGCGCGCCGCACCGCTTGCGAAGGATACTTCAATTAAGACAAACCTCCTGCAGAGGTTTCCTTGATGACCACCACACGCTGAAAATAATGCATCCGATTCAATCTTCGTGTGAAACATAGTTCACACTCAAGGACTGAATTCATGTATTTTTATGCGTCCGTTTCCCTCACGGAAGCGTTTACAATCAGCAGATAGGTCTATGATAGCTGTGCACACATGAGGAGCTTGGCAACAAAACCACTTCATCGTGTCAGTACAGAACAGATGAGATGTTAACTTGACGAATGTCCGTTCCCTTGCCTTGACTCGTGACCTTCTTAAAGTAACCGAAAATACTCAGCACGCACATTTAGTCCCTACGCCGAGAATTCTCCCTGCGGTAATTGAAAGCCATGTCCCTGCCTGGGCAGTGCATTTCTTAAAATCTGCATTAGACGGCGCCGTAACAATGGCGTAAGTAGCCTCAAGTGCCTTTTATATTTCAGTGCCCTTGAGTTCAAATTGAATCATCCATGAACGTTGCGTCGTCTCCGGAGCGGCACAGCGACGAGCCGGAGCGCTTCACAAACCTCAGGTAAGGTTCGGCACAACATGGGGGCACTTTATAAGAAAATACCTCTAAACCGTTCCAAAATAGACGGTTAGAAATGTGACACAGCCTCAGGTTTAATTAATTAGGCTGAATTAATGTGACAGGGAAAGGTTTCCCCTACACAGATCATGTCTTTCAGGAACTTCCTTCACTGCAGTGGTCACTTCAAGGCGTTTTACAAAGTTTAATTAGATGTTGTGTTTCTTCGACCCTACTGAAATGAGTCAGATTACATGACACTAAATAAATCCTACTGCCTTTGTTGATTCTTCTAATCACTTTTTGTTGTTTTGCCAACTCTTCGTCTTCCCAATGAGATAAAAACAATCCTGTCAAACACATTATTTCCATTCAACTCATCAAACTATTCAGTTACAGGTTCTTCCAGCAGAAACACACGACGTGACGTGGGGCTGTTTGATTTCCAGCACTTTGCCAAAATTGAAGAATAAATATTGTAGCCTTGTAAACATGATAAATTAATGTTTTGCAAACGTCTCATGAGGACATTTGAATTAATTCCACATATAACAGCCTTCGCAGACTAACAGCAACTCGGCTGGAGTGGAACTGCGGGTTGAGGAAAAAAAAATAAACGTGTTTGCACGGAAAACATGGTCATGTTTAATTGGAAACACACTTGCAGCCAACAGAGTTACATATTTACTCAATAAATGGACGGGCGTCTTACATTTTGTCTTATAGTATTCTGAAAAATGTACTAATAAATGACTCAATACATATAAAAAGTGGAAATTTGTTATAATTGAAATAAAATGATGCATCTGTTAATTTAGAGTTAATTTTGAATCCCTTTCCATTTAATTGCCTATTTAATTCATATTAATTTAATATTTTTTTTCTGTATCTGTTGAATTTATTTTCAAAATGTGTCTTAATAATTTTGTTTATTTATTTGTGTTTTTATGGATTTTTGCCTCTGTCTTTTTGTCAGATGGTTAATGTGTATTAAATGGCATATTGATTTATTACTTTTCTGTGGTCCTCCATAGAAAACTGAAGAGCCAGAGGGTAGACACAGGAAAGTAAGTGAGAGTAAGCGACATGCTGCCATTCTTAAACCAGCTCTGCATCTGAACCAGGGACCACAGCCAGCATCACGAGCGGCTACTTTTAAATTGTGTAAATGCCAACTGTTCACGTTTCACGCCTTAATTAAAGAACAGGTTCAGCAGATGTGATCACAGCTGGATGATTCATTCCTGTCGAGGCAGCACATGATTTTTTGCAAGCTTTCATTCCAACAGCCTGTGCGTACTTCTTGTATGTAGCCTTAAAGCTGTGCTGCTCACTACTTACTGCTAACGCCACTGTTCACAAACTCTGTTCAGACGTCACCGAGTCGTGAAACTTGATCGATTCCCTTTTTCCGCCTCCACAAAAGATAATGAAGGATGCACTCAGCTGCTGGTCTTTTAATATAAAGTGTCTCCATCTCAAGTATCAACTAATGTCATAAAGAGAGAGAGCACAAAGATTAGAATCGTTCAGGTCATTGGAAATATTGTGTGTTTTTGTGCGATGAAGGGATCTTGGTACTCTTTTAGATGGATGCGGCACCTGTGCTTCAAGAATAAGTGATGAGAAGAACGAGGCAACCTTGGGTACTTGCTGGTGACCCGCGCTCTTAAAGCGATACCTGCGTAAACCATCAACAGCTGGTAAAAAAAATTAATAGCTATCGGAGAGGATGTGCGTGGATGCCAGGTCAGTATTTCCTTAATGCGGCTGAGACAATGTCAAAACTTTTGAAGAGGAGTGGGGAGGTTTAGAGGAATTAGCCTTTCCTGTGCTCGACCAAAGACCCTGACAGGAGGTGGAGGAAGAGGAATAAGTCTATTTTCTGCATTCTTTTGGATCCGTCACCCCGCTGCATATCTTTGGTTTGTGTGTGAAAACAGAAGAATTCTCTGAGGAAAACAGCATTCATACGATTTCTAGCCACCTCACATTTCATTTGGTTCTGTTCTCTGAAGGAATAAATTGCGCAGGAATCTGGACTTGAACCCTAGTCCTAATATTTTGTCTGGGTGTAAAATGCTAAAAATATATGAAAAAGAATTTGTACGAAAACACAATTCAAAGGTCAGCACAAGTTGTTGGAAAATACCATTTTCAGGTTGTTAATGCCTTCCAATTTTCTAGCCAACAGATGTTTTGTCATTTCATGAATGTCTTTTTTTTTTTCAGTGAAAATGCATCCGCAAATATATATGTATTTATATCTGAGATTTTGCTTTTATCTGTTATTACTAACGCCTCTTCTAAAGATCAGAGCAGGCACTGTTTGTGTTTACCGTGTCTGGGCCCAAAGTTTAGAGACAGACGCTGTAGCTGTGCGAGGAGACTAATTATGCCAGTCACAAATCTAATTTGTCTCCATTTTAAATTAGTCTCGTGCTGGGGCTGATTAAAGGTGCTACAGGTCCAACTCCGACGATTACACGTCCGCAGAATCAAAACTACAAAATAAAGACAACGACTTTTCCATATCCTCAGCAACCACGGTGCATCATCACGTTCTCACGGTTGGCTCAGTGCTGCCACAAAAACCAAGAGCTGCACACACTCAAATGAAAAGGTTGAATTTTCAATTTGTTGTAAAAAAGTCCAATAGCCTGCCAAACGAACTCCATCTTTGGAGCATCCTCAGCAGAAAGCTCTTTGGCATATTTGGATGTGGTCCAGGATCCAAGTCCAAAAATTTTTAATAAAGCAGTGCCACCTGGAAGCAATATCCCGTAATGGGAGAAAGTTGCTTGAGGCCCAGGAACGCCAGCAGCACATTTAAAGTCAAGAACCTCGGTATTGAAGCTCCAGTCATTCTTTGTGACAACAAGTAGTAGATGTAAACTGACAGACAGGAGAGCCACTCAGGTCGACCATGTAAGGTAATTATCAATTCAACTTCAGTCAATTTCCATAAGACTTTTATGTAAAATGAGTTGTATTGATTGCAGGGGATGGCTGTGCATTGTTTGCGTGCAGAGAATTTCATCGGACCAAAGCCGACATCGATGTGTATTTGATAACTGTTGGATCAAAGGTGGAGAGGTGGGACTCGTCAGAAACCTGAGGGCTTCAAAGATCTCCAACTAATCTCCTGCGACTGCAGCTTCGCATTAAAACTTGAAAAACGCATGTTGAATTTTATTTCAAAGTGGTAACAGGGGATCACTTAGAACTATCGCAGGTGGAAAATGGAACAAGAAGGAGCGGCAACAGTGAGCAAGCTGCAGGCGACAGGCTGCACACCTACAAGTTTGTAAAGTGGTAACCAACTCTCTCCACTCACACACAGCATAAAATTATAAAGTGCATCATAGAATTTTTTAGCTTTATTTAAAATGCAATAGTTTGCTTGCTGCACCCACCATTTGGCAATATCTCGCAGTAACCACAATACCAGCAATAACTACAAGTGTTGTCAACTCAACCAGGAATGCAATCTCACAGTGGCCAAGAAAACTAAGTAAATAATAAAAATTAATTTCAACAAACATGACTACTATGCATGTGGCCTTCTGCAGGTCTTAGATATAATTAGTATTTAACTGTTGGCATGCAAGACATCCCAGTCTGTGGTTGCCTAGTGATAGATTATTCATGGTACGCGCTGTAGATAGAACTATGTTTACTGCCGTTTACTCTGTAGACTAAACTCGCCATCCATCCAGTAACTTGCTTCTGTCCAGTTTGTATTGATTTCTGAATTCATCACCGCTGATTAACAGCACCCTCTGTGTGAAGCCGCAGAGAAAAAAAAAAAAAACAAACAAAAACAACATCCAGTGTAAGGCAACCACCGCTTTTTTTATTCAATTCCTCCACAGGGGTGGGCTCCATGGGCACAGTAATGCAATCAACCGTGCGCTTCTGCTGCACACAAGAACCTTTCGCCACAAGATAATCCCTCTCGTGTGATTTTCTTGGTGTCAGTGGAGTGATGGCAATTACGGGCCCAAGGGTGCCAGGCAGGTGGCCTTTGAGTTTTAAATCAGTCAGGCAGTCCATAGGGGCCATTTAACCTAGCTTACCTGACTTTTTTTTTTTTTGGACCCACTTTAAGGGTATGAAAAAAAAAATGTACACACAATACCAAATATCTAGTGTTTGTGCGTGACTGTATATAATAAGTCATGTTAAAAAAAAAAAAAAAGAATGCCCTCTCTCCACTTTGCAAAACAAATATTATCGAGTTGCTAGTGACAACATTTATACATCACCTTAAAAGCTAAGAGCATTTGCACCAATCACAGTCCACATGTCATATAAAACATGTGAAATACAGATCAATGTCAATTTATCAACAAACGAAAAGCAATTAACACCCGATCACATGAAAAAATAAAAACAGATCAAATGCCACTGAAAGCCGAGGAATAAAGATGGGTCTTGAGGTGCTTCTTAAAGGCCTGAACAGAGTCAGAGCTCCTAATAGCTTCTGACAGGTTGTTCCAGAGCTGAGGGGCTGCAATAGAAAAGGCCCGGTCCCCTGCCGATTGTGGCACAGCCAACATTCAACGGTCTGAGGATCTGAGTAGTAGTAGTTGGTAGTTGTAGTAGGGCCAACCTATTCTCTCAGTTGTGTGGTGGCTGCATTGAGGGGGGTGACTCCAGGATGCTGGAGTTCACTGTTGAGCCTTCTTCAGGTGTTGTGGGTCTAACTTAATCAGTGAAGGGAGGTGCTTGACCCCCAATGATGTACGGCATACGGCCTACTGCTGTTGGTTAGGCTAGTTAGCTGGTGTCTTCTAATGATTTACTTGCGTTCTTAGGCAGAGGTGTTCTTAGGCAGAGGGGGGAAGTGTTGGTCAAAGTGTAGTCGCATCACATCTTACACACTTGTTGGCTAGGCTAGTTAGCTGGTGCCTTTTAGTGTCTTACTTCTGTACTTGGTTGGGGGGGGGGGGGGGGGGTCGTAGTGTAGCTACATGTCCCATCAATTTTTTTACCTGCTGCTGGTGGCAAAGCTAGTCAGCAAGTGTCTTCTTGTTGCCGCTAGCCTGCTGGTCGGTTTTTCAGGTGGACTAGGCTTCTAAATGTGTTTTGGCACAAGAGGTTGTAACATCACATCCTGTTTATTAATGAATGTGAGGGTTCTGGTGGTGGTGTAAGGGATGAGAAGCTCAGATTTATGAAGGGGTGAGACCATGGAGGGATTTATAAACCAACAGAAGATTTTTGAAGTGTATCCTAAAATGAATTGGGTGCCAGTGTAATGATGCAAGAATAGGAGTGATGTGGTCTCGCTTCTTTGACCTTGATAGTAACCGGCCAGAAGCGTTCTGGACAAGTTGGAGATGGGAGATGGATTTTCTGGGCAATACCTGAGTAGAGTTGCAGTAGTCCAGCCTGGATGATCAATGCATGAATAACTGTTTCTAGGTCGGAGCGTGATACAAAGTGCCTGATTTTTTAGATGGTTCTGAGCTGGAGGAAACTGGACCTGACAACAGAATTTGTATGCCTGTTAAAAGTTAAATTGTGAAGTAAGACACCCAGGTTCTTCGCATATGGTGTGATATAGGAGGAGAGGTGGTCCAGGCTCTGGGTGGCATAGAAGCAGGTTAAATTGTCATGGAAACCTGTTCTCAATCTGCATCTAAGCAAAGGATGATCAAGAGGTTTTGCTATTTCCAGGTTTAGGGTCAGGAGATCATATAATGTCATTCAGTAATGGTCAAACTTGTGGAAAGGATGCCACATTCTGATATTACCTCACATATTCTCACTGGCAACAAATGCCAAGGAGGTCGCAACAACGCTCAGCAATTATTACTGTTAAAAGTGTGTTGATAACTACTTAACTACCCAAGTCTACGCTACCATTATTATAAAGAGGCAACATTCCTGGAAAAAAAAAATCATTATTAAGAGGATGGATGACAAAACCTTCAGCCACACAAAGCAACAAACTATTTTCGACTTTGAGGCAATGACCAATAGAAGTACCCAATAAATGGAAGCATATTTGGTTCCTACCACCATGAAGCACGGCTGAACCTGACAAAAGAGGCAGCATTAATGGTATTTTATTTCCAAATACAGCATAGAAGCAAGTGAATAAAAAAATAAATAAATAAAAGCTCCATTCATTTGTTCATTTTCATGTGCTCTGAATCATAAATTGGGTTAATCCAAGTGGATTACCTAGGCAACTAGAGCTTGGAACGTCCGCTTGGGACCAACTGTCAAGATACTGCTTATGTAATTTCTACAAACATATCTGGATACGAATGCTAAATATAACCATTCAGTTTCAACTGCTAGTGCAAATTTCCTCCTGCTGGATCCACACATATTAGCGTTTAATTAGAAAGTAGTTGCAGGAAATTGCAGTTGGCATGGCAAACTTTAGACCAAATGGGAACACACAGATTTTTATGTTACAAACTTTGAATTGAAAAATAATGCACCCATAAACAAAATAAAACCACTCCTCGGTAATGTGTGAGAATACCATTATCGGACTGCTCGCGGAAAATGGTGATTTGTGAACGAGTCGCATTACCAACCACTACCATTCTGTAAACACCATTACACATTATGTGTACTCAGCTGATTAACTGAAGTAAAGTAAAATGAAGTGCAGCTACCTTTTAGTTTAAACTTTATGTTATTGCCATTATGCAAAGACAGGATGGCATCAAAGTAAACAACCTTCCTTCCTTTAGACATTCCCCTCCATATTCCCTTTCAACACTTTGAGCCTTATTTAACCTTTTCCAAATGTCTACACTGCAGACATGATTCCACATATTTAAACTGTTGAACTGCATAATCAGAAAAAGAGATGACAGTAGTTATCTTTCTTCTTTCTTCCAGGTAGCTTATCTCTCAAACACCCTTGCAGAAAGTCTTATGAAGTTTTATTCCTGCTCCTATTTTGGGGGAAACACTTCAAAATAATTGGACAACTTCCACTGTACAGCAAACCCAAAGGTCAGGTAAACTCGCAGTGAATATGGAACCACCAAAGTCTTCAGCTTTTCCATTAGCTTGTCCATTAAAAATGTAAAAGTTGGAGAACATTGTAAATCTAGTCACTAATACTGTGTAACATCTAAACTACTACACTTTACCCCACTTAGCATTTGCCGACAAAATTAATCATCATCACTGCAGGCCCCATTTGCTCCCATCTTAGTTTTATTTTGTGGATGCCAATAATTGAACCAGACAGTTACTATTTTTTTTTATATCACTGCTGGGTATTTGTGGTTTATTTTTATGAACCTGACTCAAATATTAAAGAAAAGAAGCAAAGTCAAGCAGCAGTAGGCCTCGTGGTTAACATTGTTTACTCACACAAGGAACTAACAACTGATCGTCCTTTCCTCAGACTTTCCTGTGCGGACTTCACGTGGAGCACAGCTCTGTCACTGCAAAACCTAAATTACCCCTCTAGTGACCGAGTGTGGATGTAGCTGTGAATGTGCATACATTCAACTTGTGGGGTTTTCCACTTAAATTTCTCAGCTCCTGTATCAGTGTCTCCAGGTGTGGCTCACTTGTTTTTTTTTCTCCCTATGATCTTCAAAACGTCTGCATATTTTTTGCGAAACTGAAAACTCCCCAGAAAAACACTTTAATGAGAGACAGAGGTATTCCTTCACTTATCCTGTTGGCATTTTCATGTGGGCAGATGCAGCTTTCAGTTCTACAAATATTCTTACTATATTTGTCTTTCCTTCTAATCAAAGCTTGGAAATTCATTTACATTTGTGAGATCAGAATAAAAAACACCAATGCATTTGTTTTGACTTGTATTAAAAGTAATAGTCGAGAACTGCCATGTTCAGATGCACACTTTTTAAAAAGTATTAAAAAGTATTCATACATTCAAACACTACACAGCTTCCACCTGCAAACTCAACTGCTGGGAGTTAGCTCCTGCGAGGCTAATGCAGCTGCCGCCTCAACCTGTCTCCACAGCAAAAAGAAACGTTAAAGCCATCTATAACCACATGGATTGATTTCAATGTACAAGCAAGTGGTGGATTTTAAGCAGCATCTAGGAGACCTCAGCGATTCCACCAGGCAGAAGAATGAATTTTAAATTCAAGTCGTTTGTAGAACAAATAATGCGCAAACAGCATAATCTTTACATGAATAAAGGTCAAATACATACATATATATACATACATAAACATACATATATATATACATATATACATATACATATACATATATTCAAATGAATTTTGAAATACTGTGGCTGCAGAAATTGAACCAGTGGTACTACACAAGTCACATAAACAGCCTTTGATGTGTAAAATAACTGCACTCTACTGCTCTTGTATACTTCTGTACAACCACAGATTGCAGCTCGTCACAAACATGCTGTCCAGGGAATTATGACGTGCGCATTCATTTCCATTCCTTATTACAACATTTGACTCCTGCTCCACATCAGGGAGCGGTACACTCGGGCACCGCTCCCTTCTGCCTGACCTGAACGCCGGCGAATCATTCTGACATGTTGTTAAGGTATCGCTTGGTAAACATCACTTGTCCTGAACTTTCCAGTTGCGGGGCTTCTTAATACACGGCAATACGCCGACACCTTGCTCCACTCCCATTAACCTCTGTCTGTAAACATGGCTGTGGCAGAGGATGGCAGGGGGAAGGCTGCTTTGCATTTGCGGCACAGGTTGGGTGACGGGGGTTTGAGGTAGATTGAGCATGATGAATGTTAATCAATGATACAGTATGTCCTGAACTGCATAATGAGCTTGTCTCTCAAGTCTTCCACGCCTCTGCAAATAGAGTTTGGCTTCTACCTCTCATTCCGTATTCAAGTGTGTATGTGTACGCGCCATTAAATCTGCACTTGAATAGCTGAAGGAATCTCAACACGCTCATGTTGTTGTGAGGGCTTTTGTCATAAATTCTGAAATCCTACCTTGAAATACGGCCAAGTGCAATGTGTGCCAGAGGAAAAAGAAAATAAAATACTTTTGGGGTGCTATTGCTTCCACTTTCATTTTAAGAACATTCAACACGCTGTAGTATTTTGAGGGTGGGCAATCAAGATTAACCGTTTGCTCAGTGTCTACTTTTTATTTTCCGTGTTTTTGTTGTTGATTTCCATTTCTGTTCCTTTTGTCTATACGATCAGACTTTATCCTCATCAGACTTGATGGCTGACGTTTGGAAACTCGCAATTTCACAATCAGGCATTATTATTGACATTTTATTTCTTTGATTATTTTGCAGACTTCCTTTGATTACTTCGCTGATCAGCCATTCACGAATGTTCGGTGAACGCCATAATTATTTTTGATGAACAGATGACAGCCAAGTCAGGCAAACAGAAAACTTAATATTGTGATTGAACATACTGTAGTTGTGTACACACTTTGTAATGTGGACTTATCCTCTACAGTTACAGGGACTCTACAAATTTGGTCAAATCCACACAGAATAGCGTGTAGTTGGTGTCAAAGCAAGTTGCAAAGTTAAAAATTTATCGGGAGGTTGTAGTGGATGTTTGCAGGTTCCTCATCACCATGTTTCCAGATTTTATTAATTACTTTGGCGAGTACTTAACTGACGTGACAGAGCTCATCCTTGAAAGCGCTGCACTTCAGCTGGCATTATCTCTGTCTCTAATGCTTCTTTTGAAGCCAGTCCTGTCGTGTCAATTTGCGAAAATTCCACCAAATAATTGGGGTAAAGTGACACACGTTTGACTTCTTCTCGTGACACTGACTATAACTTGCCTAACGGCTGATTTAATTTTCCTAGATTTTGTTTTGTTTTGTCACAAAGAACCCACGGTCCTTTCAAATTTGCACTCCCAGAGACTTTGGTGTCATGGCAGTTCTAAAATAAAAATTAATCTTTTATTGAAAATGTCGTACCTGCTGAATTGCCGTCTTTGTACAGGTCTCCTGACTCTACAAAGTCCTTCATGTCTCTACTTATTAATAATTTAACTCAATGTAATGTCCTCCTTGCACAGATTGCCAAACTAGGTTGAAGTGGTCCGAACCCTGAGGAATTCCTCTTAGTAAGAACTGTAGTTGAAACCTAAGTTTTCCCTTAGAAGTAGAAATAATCTCGACCAATTAGAAACCCAGCAGGCAGGCCGGTGCATAAACTCCCATGAGGCCCAACTCATAAACAAGACTTATTAAAAAGAGCTGAATTATCCTTTTCCCTTGCAACATAGGCAGTACTTGCTGTACGATATTCAGCAGTCTGTCAATTCCTAGTGAGTCTTTTGAAATTCAAATATCATGCAACATCTTGTAATAACACAAACGCTTGTATAAGACGTTAATGTAATCTTTTGTATCCCTTTCAAGAGGGGAACAGCAGAGGGTGTCATCTTTCACACGCGTTAATTTAAATGGACGTAATGATGAAACAGTGTGAAATGTGCGGACACCCTGCTTCGCTGCAAATGCCATGTTTTCCCCCTGCATTTATCGTAGTGTGACTCGAGCATAAATGGGATTTGACGTATTTGAACGAGGCACGACAGCCGAGCCGCGGATGCTGATCCTATAATCAAAGCCTAGGTCAAGAAATGAGGAGGGTATCTGTGCCAAATATCTAATCATACGTCTGCGGGTGAAGCCTGTATTTACATACCACCTGTATGTGTTTTTAATAGAAGTTTATATTTGACAGAATCCCTGTGCCCAAATTCCACCCACTGACTCAATCACTTCTACCATTATTTACAGTTGGGAAGGAATGGAGAGACAGAAATCCATAAATGTATTTCAGGTACATCTTTTAGCGTAACCATCCACGCTGGGGTTTGGTTAATACAAAGCTTTGAATTCAGGTTGGTCACAGCCACGCTTTGTGCTTTCCCATGTCATGCCAGCACATATACACCTGTAGCGCAACTCCCAATTTATTAAGAAATTCAGAAAATAAGGGAGAGTTTAGTGTTGAAGTCACATCGACCACTCTTGGCAGAGTGTTTGTAGCACAACATGGGGCATGCAGGTTATCCCAGCTCCCACTTTGGGAGGGCTGGTGTGTGTGTGTGTGTGTGTGTGTGTGTGTGTGTGTGTGTGTGTGTGTGTGTGTGTGTGTGTGGAGGCCATCTTGGACTGCACTCAAACAGCTAGCAGTGACTGATGGACCCAAGGGATGTTTCCCCCATGCCCAGGCAGAATAAACACTTTTTTTATAGAATGTGGCCCTTTACAGCTCTGAGAAATCATGTGGGGAGTGAGTAGGTCCCAGGGCCGTAAACGGTACACAGTGAATTGGCACTCTGCCTTGGACGGGAAGTCAAATGCATTGGTAGCATTTTATGTCAATGTAAATTAATGTTTGCTTGTTTTTTTTGTTTTTTTTTCCCAACTTGCCTTCTAAAAGAGCATTTAAGCAAAGTCTTCGTCTATAGAGACATTCAGTAGTGTTTTACCGATAGGACTTCCGCCTGACTGAGTTGCACATCCTTCGACAATGAAATGGATTCTGACAGAACACAAAGTTGTACACATGACCTTCGCCAGTGTTTTAGATTTAGATATGGATGTTGCTGGAAAGCTACAAATTGAATATGGTGGGTGTTTGACACATCACTCAGCATCACTGACGGTCTCTACAGACACCAGAAAGCTACACTTTATAATCCATTTACAAGATTCCTCCAACAACAGAGTACCACCTAGTCATGCGAGTTTCAGATGGACGCCACCTAAAGATTTTCAAACCTAATCCTCTGACCAGTCATGTCCGACTGAAGAAGCTACTTAGATGAGTTGCGAAACTTCTTTTGGATCACCATTCAACAGTGCTCAGAATTACCTCATGATGTTCTTGTGATGTTGCATTTGCAAGAACAGAACAGACCAACACGTACAGCCTCCAGCTACTGCCGTCACAGGCATTGAGGCGTAAAAAATAAACCGTCATTGGGCTTCATTTGTGACCATTTCTTCCACTCTGGTCACAGAATTATGAAAATCACCCCAAATGCTCACTCAAATAGAGCAAAACAACGACCCAAATGAATCATCCACGGTATCTATGGTGGTTAAAAAGGGAATTATTCATTACAGAAAGAGAGGTGCAGGCCTCGCATGTCACATGTTTTTCATATAGTACTAGTTGAATCATGCTTTATTTGAAAAGAAAGGTCATCCCTGACAACAAAGATTCTTTCCCCAAAAGCAGAAACTTGAACTGAATGAATCTCATCGAATAGAATGATAACAGCAACACAAAAAAAGCACAGTTGCAACACAGCGTGACCTACTGTAGTCGTCAGTGACAGCCTGGAGAGCATCCTCAAGTCGAAGACATATAAATGACTGGGGCATATAGCGACTTAATCTTTTCCCTTTGCTATTGTAAGCTCTCTCCTAGGATCGGAGATCAACTTCTCATATAATGATGCCACCAATAGCCTCACCAGTGCAGAGGTAAACACCAGCTCGCCTAATTGACCCTACCGGAGAATACACCAGGGGCTTTAATGCCACAGCACTCGAGGTAACTACAGTTTGAAGCTTAAGATTTATTTATTTCAGTCGTGACAACTTTTTAATAAACTGTCAGAGCCTGATTTGGATTTAGGTTTAGATCGAGTTAATCCCCAGGATGTCCATCACCAATATTCAGTGCCCAACAACTGACACGTTGCCTCTAGGTTTGTTTGTGCATAAAATTTTTGAACATTGGACATTGAAAACGCCAAAATCTGATCTCTTTTCCTGTAGTAAAATTCCATCCAGCAATTTCATGGGTTTGGATGAGCTGCATATCTTAGCAAAACACTCGCATTTCTATGCTGTGACTGAATTTTAATTGATTAATTACTTCCTTTGCCTCCATTTCCTGAGTCACCAGTACCTATAAGCCAGGTGCTGGCAGAGCCATTTACATGTAATACATCTGCAATCCAAAACGCTGAGATTAGCTCTGAACAATCTGTTTCCAACCATTTATTTATGGCATATGTTAATGACTCTTCTGCATGCATCAATCTCTGGGTGCTTTGGGGCACAGCAAATACATCTTAGATCAGTTCTAGATGGCTGATAAATGGCATTGTGAAGCACTACAGCCTAAGTGACGGTTGACATTTTATGATGGGAGCACTCTTAATAACAAAGCGTCTGTATCTCATCTGCTGTGTGATGTATAAAGCTTCAAAGGCACAGTCAGTAAAGCTGCCTGTTGCTTTCTGCTAGTGCGAAGGGATATCCACAAGGAAGATTATTAAACTTTAAGCTTGTGAGGCCACTTTCAACTATACTATAATATTGGCTGAGACTATGGTTCCAGATCTGGACTCCACGTCTCACTTGGAGGAGCACCTGAGCTCTGGAGTTGTCAAAATTAGATTTGAAAATGTTAAATAAAACCTTGCTTACACTAAAGATTGTTTTTATGATTCAACTATTCTATTAGTAAGCCACTTTGTAAGGCTCCATCACGTGGCTTTCAGTTTTATCAGGTTAGCCAGAGACTTGCAGACACGCTAATCAATAGTAATCTTGTTTTTGATGCATTCGGAGCATCACTATTTAATGAAGGAAGTATGCCAGAGAGCCCTGAAAGTGTTTGTGTACCATCAAAAGAGAAATTAAAGCCACAGCTAGAGAGTGCTTTAGTTTCACTGAAGGACAGGACGCCAACTGGTCCAAAATGTGTCATTTGTGGTGAGCAGACATAGCTCGACAGTTTTGGACCAAGGAGCTAAATTTTAACTTGACGCAGCATGCTTTGAATGCACAGGAATACAGTTTTGGGTGTGTCTCAGATTTTCTTAGATATAAATATAGGGCTTCATGGGGAAAAAGAAGCTGGGATGCAGACATTACAACCCCTCTTCAAACAAACCATAGACCAGGTACTACCTACCTACCTACAGTAAGCCAAGGACTAAATTTTAAAAAAAAGCAATATTACTTGGACTGCACACCTAATTTAGAATCCTCAAACCTCTTTACTTGGTCACCATAAAGCCTTTTCCCATGGGGAGCTGAAGCCATTATGTCGGTCAATGCTCTCTTCAAAGCCACCAGAGTCCAGTGACAAAAACAGTAATTTTACTTTGCAGAATACCGCTGCTGCTGGACCACTGCCGGCTTTGTCGTTGGCTCGTTTTGTTGTGCAACTTTTGGTGCATTAACATAGTTGATGTAATGCCATTTCATTTGTTGCATCTCACACAGCCGTGCACCACAGACTACCTTGTTCCGTAGGTAATACAGGCGAGGAATAACTATAATAAAACAAATCACCTCGACTGGAACAACGGCTTATACGTGCAAATATGTGTATTGACTATGCAAATCTAAACTAATCTACACGTATAGAACAGTGTCTTGCCACAATTAATTCATCTTAATCTCTGACATGACGTGTTTGTATACAGGGAGGATGGTAACATCAATATCTCTGCTTCTATCCCCTGGTTGCAGCGCCCTCACCAACCCTTGAGCTTTCCATGCAGAAACCACTGGTACACAATGTCACTGTAATGATACAGAGGAGAGGCAGTGGATAAAGAAGACTCTGACAAATCCCCTCTCCATCGTCTTGAGTAACAATTAGAGGCTTGAGGTTTTGATTTTGTATGCAGACCAGCAGCGGAGGGCATTAATTTATGCCTCAGTGTAAATGTGATTTCATTTGAAGCAGCGAGACAGCGTCGCCTCACGAGCTTGTGATGCAACTTTCCACGCCTCCCCACTCTCACACTCACTCCCCTCTCTCCTCAATCCCGTCGTCTCCTCCCACCGCACCCCACCCCACCCCCCGAGTTCAGCCGAGAGCCAACTTTTAAATGCCAGGGGTCACTTTTTAAAAGATCAACGTGGATTTTAACTGACGGATTTTCTTCAGCGTAAAATTAATGCCTTGAGGTGGCGGTGCGTCACCCTTGAACGTATGATTTCATTCTCTTTTAATTGTCTACGCAGTGAGAGACTGAACTAAGAGCAGAGATTAAAGGATTCTTTTTAAGAATCTTTTCAAAGCACCCCGCCATCTCACCCGTGACTAATTTGGTTAGCAGTATACTCCATACCACTGCTTTAATACGCTCTCTGTCGCGGCATGCTGAGTCATTTCATTCACACTCATGACAAAGCCACTCGCCCGTATGTACCCATTTTCTCGAGCTCATGATCTCTTTTTGAAAACAGACGCCGATGAAAGAATCTCATTGAGCCAAATATTCAAACTGTGTTCCTTTGTTTGTTTGGAGGCCAAATATCTTTTAATGATTAGCCGAACTGTAAAGCTAGGTTTGAAAACACAGCTATTGGGCATCATTGTGACTCAGCACGATTCAAAGAAATAAAAAGGCCTCATTTCAAATTCTGCTCTGCATGTTTCAAAACATGGTGTATTGTAGTCACTGTAACTTTAGTGCATTGGTTTTTGAATTATTTCAAGGATGAGTTGTGCGATATTATTTTAAGACTTTGCAGGATCACATGTGCATCATTTCAGTCGTTATCTGATCCCCTTGGAAAGATTTATTTTAGCTCCTACCCCTCCATTTTTTTACGTTTGGACAATTGGGGGTGTGACTGTCTCCCTGTGCATTTTCTAACTGAGGAATAAAGTTGTCGACTGTCCTGCTGTGTTGGTGTTGATTCATTTAGATTCAAAACTGTAACCCGCACAACACCCACGGCCCAGAGAGTCTGAAGAACGCCATGCCAAGAAAGAGTTAGTCATACTAATGACTCCATGAATTCTCTGTGGATTAAATGTCAGTTTTGCCTCTCTAAAAATGCCTGTGACTATGTTAGTGTGTATACAAAGACAATATATAGATCCCAACAGACATTATGCTGATTAGAGATTGCAATTTAACCATTTACATGGAAACTGGATAGAACAGAATAGAGACATGTATCTTCACTGACATGAACATCGTGAGTCTGCCCACTGTGGAGTGCAGCATCTACTGTAAATGTGACTATGGATCAACTGAAAACATTGAATTCAATCAGGAGAAAAAGGTGACGGGGATGGACACCCATTTCTAACAACACAGCCCACATCGATTCTGCGATGTCATTTTTTCTTACACTTGCTTTGCCACCTCCGTCTTTCCAACCCTTTGGGCAAACTCGTCACATCACTCGACGCTTCCCCCCATGTGGGCATTCATACATGCACAGGAAAATGAAGCCAATGGGAACAGGCTAATGATAAAGCGGTCATCTTAAAGATTTTTTGTTCAGATAAATGTCTGTTACGTCGCTGTAAAGAGTCAATAAACTGTCCAGAATTCACATCAGGGTGTCTGTGGAGACATTTCCTGTCGTATGATCCATCATGTCTTTCCTCTAACCAACTGACTAATAATGCATAATGTAGCATGTGTCATTTATTGCCACTTGGCAGACACAGAATTGACAATGTTGGCCTTATCAACCTTTTTACAGTGATTAGCACTAAACACAAATTGCTAATCAACGCTTCTTGCATGCCATTAGTTCAACACAAAAGGTTGGAAAAGTAAAGCTCAAGACCAACTGACATTTTAACATAGCGATAGCACTAAAGCAAAAGTTAATGGTTCACCAATGTAATCCAAATCCACCCTAAGAGGATAATAAATGTCTGCATCTAATTTCACTGTGTTGGTGCCACGACTGACACCTTCATGGTGGAGCTTTCGGCAAAGTCAGAGGATTGAAGAAGTAATTAGGCTACATCACCCCCTAACCACAGATCTCTGCACAAAGTTCCACACAAATCCAGCAAAACCAGGTTCATTTCCTACTGGATGCATAAGGCCATCACCACTGATTAGAATGTAGATGCGCAATTTTATGGCAATCCATCACAAAGCTGATGCAATGTTTTGTTTCGGACTCGCCGACTGTCCACACTGCTCATGCTGTGGCTGCTGGACTTGCGCCTGAAATGTCTGGCAAGCTAAAGTGAGCCAACCAGCCACGCCATGTAACAAAGCTGAGCGCAGCCTTGTAGAACTAGCCAGGAGAACGTCACACCGACGGATCCATATGCTTTGTCAACTCAACTGGACGTTACCCCGTGAAGCAGCCGCCATCCGACGCCCCTGCACTAGACATGGGTCACTGTTTGTGCAGCAGGTGCACTCGGTTGTGGTTTATATTTTATTTTGATCCTTCTCACATTTGATTCAGATCTCATCAGGGAAAAGCAATCCGATATCATCCTGTTAATGGGAAGATCTCACATCTGCTCACAAGCACAGATCCGAGCGGGTGCAGTTAATCCCTAGCCGATTCCACTTTGGCCGCTTGCCTGCTTCAGCATTTTGTTTCGTTACAATTAGCTGACATATTAGGTCGTTGACCTGGGCCAGTGGGCCATATGGTAATTTCCCAACTCTTTGTTTGACCTTTTCATGTTGATGGACTCACAGGGAGAAAAGGAACATGGAATCTGCAGTGGGAGCCCGAGTGCTGCTGTATTGATGTTTTCTCTGAGTGGTTAAGTGTCCCTGTAAGCTACGCTGTCACTTCACAAACAGAATAAGAGATTCTGCAAAGATGAGCCACCATGCCAGCATGGGCGGCTGAAAGAGAATACATACATAGGAAAGCAGGGAGATGTGGTTTGTGAGCGCCGAGTGTGTTATTGCATTACCTTGAGCTGTGTCTGCACCCCCCCCTCGTGCGCTTTGCGTCCCTACACAGTGAGCGAGTCAAAGGAAAATGTCAACCAAATGCTTCCCATTTAGCAGCATCTGGTCCGCTCCCAGCAGATTCTGGCCATTTATTGTGTCAGGTAATTGTTTGGTAATCTTACGCCAGCCGGCGCCCAGCTTTTGAAGGTGCTGCGAGACTTCCTATGAAAGACGTCATCTCCAACAGTGACAGCATGTATTCCTTTTCACCTCAATTTTTCAGAGTTTGGGTACTCTGAATCATCCACGAGCCCTTCGCTTTGAAAATACATTATGGCACCAGGAGCTGTGGCAGCTACCCAGGACACGTTCAAAGGAAAAAACACACATCCAACCTCATGTGCACTGTGCCCTGCTATTATAAGCATGAGAATCTGCTCTTATAGATACACACTTCAGTCGAGGTTGCGATTATGTGTCAGCGGGTGTGGGGCAGCGGAGGGGAGGAGTGCGGTTGTTATCTTCATGGCTGAACAAGAACTAGATGGAGGACAGGGAACATCTTTCAAAAACTCTAACCGGGACTTGGGAAGATAAGGAGAGAATGCTCCGTTGGCTCGGCATTGTGAAATGGAAAATTGCGGCAGAATCGTCACAAAAAGACCCCATGCCTCCTGTAATTTACTTTCCAGATAAAGAATCATTGCAAACCATCCGTTAACACACAGAATGACCGCAGCTGTGTCGGTTAATGTATATTTACGCCTGATGCTATAGGTCTATAAGGAAATGCCCTCATGCTTCGTGAGCATTGCGCGGAACATGTTAAGTGTGTGTTTGCTTGTAGATAAAACCCACGCTTCACTACACATGCATTTAAAATGAGTAAACGGAACCGGAGTGCGATTTAACATCGCCACGACTTGTCGACTTTACATTCAACAGCAGAGATTTTGCTTTTTGATGAGCGAAAATGTTTCATACATTATAAACTGCAATATTTATTAATTTATGCTTTCTGTTACGTTTGAAGGGGCCAAGCGTCCTAGCCGTCTTATTAAATCAAGCAATTTAGTTTCTCAGTTCAAGACGTAGCAACGCGGCTTGCTGTCTAAATCAATGAGACCAGAGAGAGGTAGTCTAGGGCCAACAACCAGATTGATTCCTTCGTCAAAGCCTTACTTCAACCAATATTATCGCATTCAAAATCATGCCAACGAGTCCAATAAACTAGAAGTGCGCTAGGCCACAAATGTGACGTAATTTAAGGTTTCTTTTGGTCTGCGAATTTATGTGTCACAAACAAGCTTTAAACCCCAAGGTCTCCGTGCGGCTCCTAGCAGACTGTCAGGCACACTCTGCAAGACAGGAGAGCTGCAGTCCCTCCACAATCATTTAGGTCCAAACCGTTGGCACTCAAGGTTTTGCAGCTGAAGGTGGCACACTGGGGTTGACAGGAAATATGGCAACAATAACGGCTGCTGAGGCTGTTGCTAAGGCACCTTGGAGCTTTAAGATTCGAGAGTAAAAACCTAGCGCCTTTTTATGGAGCGTAAAAACATGGGATTAGAGGGAATCTTCCTATAGTAGCTGTTGTTGAGTTATTGTTTTCCTGTCTGGGGCTGATGAGGAAATATAAAAAGTAAATCCTTATGCGATGATCTGGAGCTTGAGAAAGTGAGAGGTGAGAATGCCCAGGTGATAAAAGACTATGGTTTATATGATGAAAAACCAATATGATATTAGCACCCTTGAGCTTATGGAGCCGTAAGGCATTCGAGTCTGGTATTTTGTAACTGGCCTTTTACAGAGATAACATTCAGGAAGTTTTGTGGACAAAAGGTACTAGTGATGGCAGATATATAGACAGATGAATGGATGTTTTATTTATCCCGAAGGGGGGAAATGAATATGGTTTTGGACCTCAGCAAAGCATATATAGCATACTTTATGGTTCACCCAAACTGGTGGAGAGATTAAGTAGGGACCCCCTACCTACTATATATATGTGTTCTATATTACTATATCTACTATATCTATATCCATTATATCACTGTTAGCTTCTCTTCTGCTAATATTGATTCTGGGATTTCACCTGAGCACTGAACAGACTCTATACTGTAATATGCAGCCTCGTGATTGGCTCAGCAGTGATATATCGCTGAATGAGTGAAGTTCTGACTGAAAGATGACATCTTCTGCCTCCATTTAAGCCTTTACTAAAATATGTTGGACTCATATTAATGTGCTTTAAAGAAATATACATTGTGAGGATATATATATATATAAAATCAACCATAGATTTTGCGACCTCCCTGCAGCACCCCCGCGGACCTCCTGTTGAAGACCTGTGGTTTAGCCTTTAAGACTGAATCTTGCTCCATCATCGTCTAACCTGTAGTTAAAGATGATAGCTTGTGACTGAATCACTTAAAACGTTACAGAATTAGGAAAAAAAATGAATCAACTTTGATCCAAATGTTGGCCAGGTAGCCGATTCAAGCACCTTGGGGAAATTACCACTGTCCTACTGGGGATTTACGCCATCCACATTGCTGTTATCTTTTAATGCAATCCCGGTATTATTCTATGAGCAACAGCGTCTGTTGTGGGTTGCCTTGTTCTGACTGCTTTTCTAGAAACACTGTTCTTATTTTCCGATATGATTTTAACCTTTTCTTTTATTACTGTGAATGAATGAATGAATGAATGAATGAATGACGCTCTGATTAAAGTAACGGTATTTCACAAGCGTTCACATCAGCATTGTTGAAACGACCAACGCCAGCAGACAGGTACAACACGACGCGTGTTATTCCTAGTAGAAAACGTCTCAATTTGAAATGAATCTCACCGCTTATTTTCACAGTGTGAGTTTGAGTTTAGTCCCACGTTTGGCCAGTCAGCTGGGTATCGCTCCCCGCCGATGTAAACATTCGAACGCTCCGCTGCTCCCACTCCTTGGCTAGACTGCCCAGAGTGTGCTCCGAACACTCTGAGCAGATGACGCTCTGAATAAACAAACATTAATTCCGAGGCTCCGTGTCTTCCCAGTAGGAGAACTAGTGCTCTGAATTTGGTCTATGGCTCCCAAGTACACTTCAATTTATTTCTCCCGTGAGATAAATTAAGTATCTATCCATCTAATCCATCTAACACCAGTAAATTACAGCTTCCTGATGGATGTGACTGGACCTCCTGGGGTTCCCTTCTAAAAAGTCGACGTAATTATTACATTTTTCTTCAAAAGTACAACGTTCCTATATGTGAAATAAAGATTACCTGACAACCTCAACAAAGCAAGCCTAAAACTCAGGATGAATGATAAATAGTAGCCATTAATGACTCATTTCTACCATTTACAGGGGGAAAAAAAGATACTTTAGCAGGATGGATTATATATGCTATGTTCATGCTGCTTCAATCACTAGCGAAGTTATTTTTAGGACAAAGGTTTACCTTGGACACAAAATGACATTAAGGGACTAAAAACGAGATCAGAGAAATGCACTGGAGGAAGTAAATGAGGGTTAAAATGCAAGTTTCCTTAATAAAGCGATACTTAAGAGTTGTATTGTTGCAGGTGGAGTACGACTTGAGCCAAAACAAACAGCAAGCAATCTGTAATGACACATGACCCTGTCACATCAACCACTTCGTTATTTTTGGTTTCTTTTGGCAACATAGAGCATTTTTATTTCTCTTTACCTCGACTGTAAACCCTGTTTCTGCCATAAAGTTGAACATTTTAACATGGGGCCCTATGACTCACTTTTAGAGGCAGCCTCGAATGGCCGCAACACTTTCTTGGCACTTGCGCATCCGTTTCATTATTCAGGCCCGAGGTTGGAACACGCCTTTAACCGGGCAACTTGTTCACATAAAAACGCACTTTAAATGACCAACAGCACTAAATAACATAGCATGATTATTTTCTGTGATTGGTGGTTACTCAGCAGCATCACCACAATAATAAGAATAATATGGTTCAATATAAATGAATGGATATTATAGGTTTACACAATGCAAACTTACCTTTGAATTAAAATAACACCTGTCAACAGCTTGGGGTGCACGAGAAGTCGAGTAAACGTGAGCTAAGATTTAAATAAAACCATGATATCTGTTTCATCTTATTATGTGCACTGGTCATCTTGCACCACTCACCCCGTGACATTCATCTCACAACATTCATGTCGACGAGGACAAAAAGGGCATTAAGCCAAAGGTGAGGGGGTTGCAAAAGTGCAGGATCGACCCCCCAGATTCCTCAACTACAGCTCGGCTCCATCTCCTCATTACATCCGCCCACCGCGAGCGCCAACAAGGAGGTCTGTGTCGACGTTCTTATGTCGAGGCTATCCACATCCCACTCTTTGTGTGGCGCATTTGTGTGCCCGGACCGACTACTGGATCCGCTTAAAAGATCTAATTAGAGGCTTGTCGGCCTCGAGTGCTGAAATCTATATGTGGAATCTGTACGTAATCATAACGGCGTCACGTCGCACCAACCCCCTCATTTTACACATTCAAGGTGACGTGAGACGGAGTAAGATAAGCTAACGTGTCGCGCTGATTGACGGATTGAATGTTGGGTTGAACGCGTTTAAGAGAGGAGCTGTAATCACGCGCTATTGAGTTGCTGTTGTGAAGCTGAATAAATGAAGAAAAAAAAGAAAAAAGACATTCCAGGCAACCGTGTTGCCTTTGGGCTCAAATGCAACTGAATTGGACTGTCATCATTCAGACATCAACCAACTGGAGTGTGCGCCATCTCCGCATCTCTGACAGGTGTTTTTGTTTCTGCTAAGCATGCACTGGAGACACCGCCGCTGCTTTAAGAATCCTTTCATCTAATTTGATGGAAATGTGCCTTTAGCGTGCTGTTTAAAGGGATTGTCAAGACTGAAGTGTATGCATAGAAAGAAATTTTTCAGCTGTCATTGCTTTTCTTTACTTGCATCCGTGTAGAGAGTAGTAAAAAAAAAAAACAATGAAGGGAGTAGGCACGCAATTTCCCTGCTTCTTTTTTTCTTAACTTCAGACGTGAATGCGTTTTCCTTTTACGGACTGGTAACAACTGGAAGTGTACAGATTAAATACAGAACTTTCACAGCTTCACAGAGTTCAAGGAGCAGCATCGAAAAGTGAGGTTGTCCATGAGTTAGTAGATCGAGCTCGCAATTAGTTAAAGGACCAGTGTTTTGGATTACTGGCACCTAGTGACAAGATTGTGAATTGCAACTAGTTCAAGAATCAAGAGTCTTTATGGGAACATGACGAAACTTTGCAGAGACCGTTAAATAGGGTTAAAGGCACACAAATACACACATATTTACACTTATGGTTCACTGTTACAATGTTACTTTAAGGGTGGGTTTTCTATTCATGAAATGTCCCTGCACAAAAGTGTATGCAATTAAACCAGCAATCTGCGTCACCATTTTACACACTGCCACAATAACTTCCAAAGACGCGGCCAGGACCTAGTAAATTGTCATAAATGTTTTCATTATTGCCACGTTCGGATCAATACCTCAACAAGGAGCCTTTCACCAGCCGGGAGTGAAAATTAAACCGCTGATAAACTCTGCAGTGTTAAAATCAATATCCCGCCCTTTCTTCTTAAACAAGCCGCACGTCGTGTGACATGCGATCCCCCCCCCCACACGGTATACAAATCCCTCACCTGGAGAGAAAAACGTATGCGTCTCCGGATTTGTGCAATCTCGCCCCGAATTGGAGCTGTTCTCCGCTGGGAATTATGACACGGGGAACACGTTTAGAGTGTGCTGCGCTGTGTGTTTTCACAATTACTTCCTTCCCCGTGTAATCTGCCTTCACGCCAACAGCCGGGGGAATTGACAGCGTCCCGTATTGTGGCGCACTAAAAGTCGAATTGTGCATGTTCTAATCACTGATTCTGCTAAATACATTAATTGCATCAACAGTGGCTGCAGCAGAACTAAGCTCCTTAGGAGAGCGGCTCGCATTGTGCGCGTTTGGCCGCCCCATTATATGAAGAGCGGTGATCAATGCGGCGCCCTAATGGTTCTGCTGGGGGAGTGGAGCCTATGGGAGCCAGCAGAGAGATAGTGTGTGTGTGGTGGAGGGATGGAGCTCTGGGATCTTGGGCGAGACCACAGCAGGACCCTTGAGGGCGTTGTGTGTCCATCGGGGCCTTTGAAGCCATAACATTTGAGCACGTATCCGTGAAAGATGCTACTTCTCTGTGCCGGTCCTTTAATTCCACATGCAGCAGAGAACTCACGCGCCGTGCTTTATAAGATACATCCGAACGCATCATTCATTTAGATTTACATTCATTACATTTATTAAAAGCAGTTTGTTTGTTCAAATTCTTTAAACGAAAAATTTGATTTTGGAATGATTAGATTACATATTTATGTTTTTTTTTAAGATTTTATGTCAAAAAATATCCAATATCCTAATGGTCTTAAACATATGCACCCATTTAAAAAAAAAAAAAAAAAAAAAAAAGCTTTGAACATTTCAAGAATCCCTCTTCGAATTATTAACAATTCAACCTTTACCAACAAGATGCCGAGATCATCTTCACTTTTGACAACTTTTCCTGATGTTTCTCCTGCTAATGAGAAGGTATTGACTATTCCGAGTGAGCATTCGATGGGCCGATGGAAGCCCGGGTTTCAAGTGCAACCACATTATTCTGTTTTCCTTGCGAGGCGCCTACATACATCAGGATGATCCATCTCCAGAGTCATTAACAAAATCACTTTAGTGCGGTTCTGACAAGCCTCAGTGATTGCCGCTAATGAACTTAGCACATCACAGATAAATCAAAGCTAGAAAAAAAAAAAAAAAAAAGAGTTAGTTCATGCGCAGCTCAGAAAACGGGCAAATAATCTGTGCTACTTATTGCTTAGTTGGACTGAGATGATCAGTGACGTGTGAAACACACACACACACACACACCTTCGGAAATTCTCTTGTCCGTCAAAAAAGTCGAGGAAAATTTGCTTCCTTTAAATTTTAAAAAAACGCTGGTCACTAAACAGGTTTCATAAACAGTGGCGGCGAGAATGAATTCTGTGCTTTTAAGAAACGATTTCTGTCTCCGGCGCAGCGTCGGGAGATATTGCTTCAGCGTTTTCTGCCTAATTTCCATCTGTCAGTGAACTGACAGCCGAGAAAAATGTTCCTGAACAGTGGGACGGCTGTGAGCACAGTGTGTAAGTTTAATAAACTCTCACCGCAAACGCCCTCAGCAAACACATTTAAGCGTTTTTTTTGCATAAGTCGAGCGGGTGACGCGGCATCTTCCGCTGTGATTTATTTCCTCCCGGAATCCGGCGTGTTGTTAGCGTTCCCCCGTCGCCTGAGCGCCTCGTCATGTCTGAACGCAGCCACAGGTCCACCCGAGGTACGACCGGGGGCTTGTGAGGTGAGGGGTCGCCATCGCCATCGGCCGAAACCTCTCCAGATCTCAGATTCATAACCTCATGCAAGTTTAATTCCATGCTTCCTTTTCCTGATCATCAATATTTCACATCTCCTTTTCTGTGGCCGGTCGAACAAAGCCCGTACTAGCTTGAATATTTGTCCACGCATTTGCATGATTTGTCAGCTTTCCTCCATGGACTACAAACAAACACGCGTCCAAGTAAAGGGGACGGCGAGTAAGTCGCCGTCGATGCTGCATGAACCGTACAGATGTGTGCGGTAATGAGTTGCGAGGCGCCGGAGAGAGCTAAGGTGAACAGCTCAAAGTTAAAGCAGCAGCCGAAGAGAGCTCATTAAAAAGAGGCAAGGAAGTGAAACAAAAGGAATCATTGCCCAAAGATCTGTGGACGACTCTGGAAAAAGCAGGAAAAGGAGATTTACAGTTTGTTATAATCACTGAACATTATGTGGGGGACACGCTGCAGTCAAAGTTTGACTCTGTTCTCGAGGCACGGATTAACTTTCAAACCGGTTTGGGTGCTTCCGGAATAAAAACTAATTCTGTACAATGAGGCAACGGCCGGACGCGCCGCCTCCTCCGATGACTTCCCGAATCAGTGCACCTATTCAAGCTGTGGCTACACGCGGTGATCACGGAGATCCAGAGGAGACGTCCTTGCTTGGGGAGTGGACCTCCGCTGAGCTCAATTATAAGCCTTATTATTGAATGGGAAGAAATGAACAGTCGGCCTTGGTGCAATTAGAGAAGACAAGAGTCGGATGAACAGCGTGGGGACGGAAAGGGCAGGTTCACGGTGCCTTCGCAACCTAATTGGAGCCCCACTTCTCTCTTATATTAAGCCACTTCTGGACCACTTAACATGTTGTGGTTACCTGGACGAAAAGAGATTAACGGAAAATCAATTATGTGCCTGGAAAGCTGAGCGCCGACGGCTCTTGCGAGGCTTGGATTAACAGAAATGGTGATCCTGCGCTCATCGAGTGGACACAAATGCCACAAATCTCGCGAGTTCCTGCAACGTTTGAACGCACCGCTGTTGTTCTGGCGCTGGTTATCATCGACGCTGCAGAGGTTGGTGTCATTTTCGCTGCGGTTGCCTTTGACACTGGTGTTTTTCCTGGTGCGACCAGTCGTTAGTAATTGATATAAACACTCAATAGTTTCACTTATTTGCGGTGGCTACAATGGCTAATTAAACCAACAAAGCCAGACCATCTGACACTCTCATTTTGGCGATTAAGTACAGCACGTGTTCTAGCTTGCACATTTACCTGAATAAATGTCATAAATAACGATTGCTCCTGATAAATTTGATAACATTGTTTGAGAACAAGTGATTTTTTCCCCACTAACAAAGCCCGGGCCCACTGGGTTCACCGCCTGCAGAGGGATCTCGCTCTCCCCTTGCATTTCAACCAGAATTTGTCCGGCGCACAAAGGCCCCGTCCCAAAATCGCAGCCTAATGAGACACAGAGGATTTTAACGCAGCTAGTGAGACGACATCAGACTTGTAAAGCAGATGCTTTGAAGATCTTTCGCTTCTTTTCCGCCTCCGCTCCAAGCCTCGCTGTCCCCTCCGCCACCTTCCCCACAGCAAGGCCGCTCATTCTGCAATATGTTGATTAGGAGAAAAAAAAAAAAAAAAAAAAAGAGGAAAAAGAAAAAAAAAAAAAAAAGAACAGCAGGGACTGACATTGATTTTAAGTGTGATTGATACTGCCACGGACTCCGAAACTCTGCGACTTCACAAACACACCAGCTCTTCTGTGTGTAAACACTGGCTTCTCATTGCTTTCTTTGAGGCTACATTTTCTAATCAAATTCATTTAAATGGTCAATTATTTAGGAAGTTTTCAGTACAACGGATAGCTCCCTTCAGACCAGCAATACAAAACGCCTCCTGGCGCCCAAGTTACCTTGAAACACCTCAAAGTAATTCAATTAAAGGGTACCTGGGGTTTACAAATGGTCACTCACCCGAAGGGACATCGTTTCTCAAACCGGACACTTTGGTAATTAACTTCAACAATGGCATAACGCACATAATAGCTGCATTACATTTATTTCACTTTTGTCCCCTTTTATTAGTTATTTCTGAGACAATGTTCCTTCAAAACCAATTGAAAACATTGGTGAAGGGTTGTGTAGTGATGACAGGGTTTCAAAACCTAAACATCGCAATAAGAAACTGGTAATGGAAACGCCTACATTTCGAAAAAAAAAAAACTCAAATATCGAAAGCTAAAACACTTTTACGTTCCCATGAGGTGGCGTTTCAGACCTATCAATATAAAAGTGTAAATGGAAACACTTTGGTTGCACTGACCTATCACAGGAGACGGACGACATCAGGGGTCATGTGACCAGTTCATTTGAAGTCCGTCCTCCTCAGAAGTGGCTTTTCAAAGCCTGATTTTAACAATTTGTTCAACTTATTACGTGCAAATAGAAATCGGATCAAGTGTTTACATGGTTATGAGTTGCTAATATTTTCCCATTAAATGGATAATCAAAGTTTCACACCTAACTGCTCTCAATCACTTTTTTTTTTTTATTTTTTTTTTTAGACCCAGGCCAGTCTGCTCAGATTGAGGCAGTTATACAAGGTATTTATTTTTTGACTACTGTTATTTTGCATATTTGTGCAAACTAGTACATTTAAGGTAACACTTCCTTAACAGAACCTTCGAATCTGTGGGTCTATGTAAAATTGGAGCACAATAAGTGATGTAGGCAGATTTTTCATCGAGGCCTGTTTGCACATTCTGGACGCACACCGCCTGCACCCTGACTCCTATACATACATATAAAAAAGCAGATTATGTTCAACGCCACCCTGGTCTGATATTTCAAGAGAAATTGAACTGGTTTTTGTCAACCCCCCCACCACCACCACCAACATTTGCTCTCGTGTCCCCGCTGCTCTGCCTTGTAAGATAATCGATACTTCCTGCGTGTGCAGTCACAGACCTTATCGCAGGCATAATAAGCCAGGATGAAAATGTAAGCGGGGGAATGGAACGCTCGGGCTCCACGTCTCACGAGGAGATGAATCTTTTACCAAAAAGGGGGCCTGGCTGCTAACTTGGATGAGACAACGGAGGAGGAGGTGGCAGCGGCGGGGGGTTGGGGGGTGGATGGGGGGAGCGAGGCGACAGCGCCACAAGTTGTCCCGAAGACAAAAGGCTTCCCTTGGTTTAAAAAACACAGCTGCACTCTTTGTTTTTGGCACTCATTTCACAAGTCTGATGGAAATTTGCAGCTGAGGCATTCATTGGAGTGCGTGGGGAGGGAGAAAGCGATTGAATGGGCAGAGCAGGAGAAGGAGAAGAAGAAGAGAGCGAGCGGGGGAGCGAATGCAGAAAGTGCAGGGGTGCGCCATTATTCATGCAACACAACATGTCACCCGGTTTGTTTCAAAGGTTTCTGAGAAAGCCAGATTATGTTTTTTTTGTGTGTGTTTTTTTTTTTTTTCGCCGTCGGTAATTGATTCTCCTCCTTTGAGAAGAAGGTCCAGGCTACGTGTTTGACTTGATTTAGGGGATTATCGAGCTTCAAATGGGGAGAAGTCTCCAACTTCATATCCTCCAGCTCATTTTCTATCATCTCCTTGATTTGCAGCCTTTGTAATTAAACAATTCCTTGGTTCCATCGACTCCGGCGAATTTGTTCACAAAAGGACCGATCCGGGGCCAGATCTCAAAGCAAAGCCACTGTTAATGGCTCATTTCTGTGTTATTACCTAACAAAGTGAGGCAGTGTGGTCTTCCTGCCCCCCCCCCCAACCCATCTTCTAAAGCCAGTTAAACTCAGGATCCGTAATTGGTTCCTTAGCCCTGTTGCACCTCAAAAGGCTTTGCCATCATTACCGCAGAGCGGAGGAACGAGAAGGAAGAGCGAGCAAGATTCCCGACAATTATCTGTCCCTGGCGAGCGCGGCCTGCAAGAAGAACTAAGGGGGAAGGCATGGAGAGGAGAAGCATATCAAAGGGACTTGTGTTTCTTTTTTCGTCATGCAAATGCGCCGTCATTTTTTATTTTTTTTTTTGAGCCGAGGAAGGAGATGGGCTTTGCAGCAGTGGTGGAAGAAAAAGAAAAATTACATCACTGTGGCGTCTTGGAATAAAGATTTGGTTTCTTGCAGCGACACCACCGTTTTTTATGTTTACAGATTTAAAAAAAAAAAAAAAAAAAAGGTGGCGTGGAGGTTTGGGTACAGTATGCCTCAGTCACAGCTGTTTACTACAAACAACCGCCGGGGCGCGCGTTCCCATCAAACTCTGTTTGCGCGTGTTCCTTTCAAGCTAATCCTCCAACACGTGCGTGCAAGGAAGAGCTTAAAAGATTACTGGAGCGTCGTTAGAAACCTGACCATGCCCCGTGTGCGTTCTGACGCTCATTTCACACGACAGATCATTCAGCATTAATGTTGTGTACCCGCCACGCGTGCGGTCGCCCGGACGAGAGGTCCATTTGCATGAAATGTGCGACGGCATAAAAGTGACGACGGGACGTGGGCTAGACTGTAGATCTCTGACGACTGATTGACCAATATTTTGAAACAAAATGACACATATTTGAATTTAGTCTCATGCATGGAAGTAATCTGCAAAGATAAAAATAGGCTCAATAAATCAACAATTAAAACCATGCAACAGTAGCTGTCCTCTGCGCCAGGAGCGCAGCGCGTTTAAGCATTTTACCGTGAGCAATCTAGACATGGAGAGGCATCCGTAACGGCACTCTCCGAGTGTCCGTGTCATTAATAAAGAGCAGATATGAGGGGACTCGGCGTGCCACAGACAGCTGGGACAATTACACACACTCGAGCCTGACAATTAGAGTTTATTTGGGGGTTCGGTCAGGGATCACTTCCACTGTGGACTATCCACTCGGCGGGATGTCACAGCGCGTTGTTCGGAGCGGCTGTCACGCTGTGATGGGAGGCCATTACATTCGTGTCCCGGATCTCTTTAGCCGTGGCGAAGTGTTGTGTGTACACTCCAGCAGAAAAATTTGAGCAGTTTCTATTAAAGCGCTTTTTGAGCCCTAAGAGGCTTTTTTTTTTCCCCTCGTCTTTCTTCTCTCCACACGGATGAGGGAGAGGACAGCGAGGGTCTAAACGCCATTATGGGAGAGTCGCCACCTCTGCTGCTTAAGAGCCTTGACAACTTTATAGCGAAATCTCAGTTTTGACAAGTTCAGCTTGACAAAGGGTCCTTGAGTGCACTTAGCGTGTCCAAATACACATCTATCTGCATCTCTCTCCCATACTGTCATCCATCCATCCATCCTCGCTGACAGGCGAGACACTTTAAACTGCACTTCACCAGCGCTGCTTAACAAAGTGGAAAAAAAAAAAAAAAACATGCATGGTTGCCTGCTTATCCTAAAATTAATTAGCAGAAAAATACCTGTCATGCATACTGTAATTACTGGTCACTCAGTTTGTTAGAGGCTGCCTCCGGTACGCACCGTTGACTCCAGGATGACTGGAGAACACCACAGGGAAAGGAAGACAAGCTACTGAGGTAAAAGTTTTTTTTGTGTGTCACCAGAAAGTGAAGATGCATATCATCTGCGCTAACAACAAGGAGGTTTTAAGTCCTCTTCACCCTACGTCCCCACAGACGTCCCTCCCCTGGGATTAGTCGCAGACTTAATAAAACTGTAAAACTCCGCAAACACGGGCCTCTGGAAAGGATGCTCGAGTGTAATAATTGAAAATAATATACGAGTGTCTTGTTGGGGAAAGTCAACAAAATAATTTAGTTTGTATTTCCTCTAATAGAATTGCAGTAATCTGGTGCTGTGGAGGACGGGGAGCAGAGAGCAAATGATTCAAACGGAGCATTATGACGGAATGTGCACTTGAAACAGGGTGCATTCGAAAAACTATTAAGTATCCTGCCCCTTAAATGAGAAACACTTCACTATGGGGTATAAATGCACATGTCACGGTAGAATTTCTGGCCCTGCCCTGTAATTAAAGGCGCCGACAAATTTGATCCGAGACGTTATTTATCTCATCACCTTTAATCAACGGATCTATGATGTGTTCATCAGTTCGGCGTCCCCTTCCACGCACACACCCGCGGAACGCTTTTAATCTCCGCTGTTCTCCCGAGCACATTCCTCCGCCGCGCAAGGAGGCTGGCTAAATAGTGTGACACTGATCTGGAATGATTAAAACAGAAGATCGCGGACCCCTTCCTCCCCCCTCGCCGCAAAAAAAAGAAAAAAAAAAAACTCCCCATCCTCCCGCCCATCCCTCTCATCTCAGCCATGCTCCGGCAGTCACATATTCTTTGAAGGAGAGATTTAATTGGATCTCCTCAGAAGGTGCTGTCGGATTAACCAAGCAGAAAAACAGAGTTTGGCTGGTCATGCTTCTATCTGGGGCCTCGGATTGCTTCCGACAGAAAGTGATCCCAATAATCCTGCCGCAACATGATAAAGGGGGCCGAGATATTGGATCAAAAGCACATATCCATTTTGATTGGGCTTTGAAGGCACGCGTGGCGAGGCGATGACGAGATAAGTTCGCGGTAATTATATGTGGCCTCGACAGGCGACATGAAATTGAATCGGATGAGGTGGTTTGAGAATTTTCCCCTCGCATGATGCCATTGTGTTGAATACAAATTCTAACGATTGGCTGGAAAATCATCTTTCTTGTGAACCATCGACTGGAGAAGGAAAAAAAACAAAAACACGGCAGGGATAAACTGAAGAAATATACGCTTTACATAACCACAAGTGCATCCTGAATGGTCGCAAAATGTAGAATCCAATCTTGTAACTCGAGTTAAAAACACCCTCTTGACTTTCCATCACTTTACGCTCCTTTAGATTTCTACCTCGTCCTCCGACGTGTCATCTTCTTTTCACCAACCGTTTTGTTTCTGAATCCTCTTCATGTATATCTATTGAATGTGGCCTGTTGCCATGGGGACAGTGAGGAGGCGTCACGAGCCCAGCAGAAAACTCCATCCACCATCCATAAGAGCTCCAGTTTGGCAGGCTCCGTTGAAACAATGCCACTCCACTAACAGCTCAACTTGTTTCCACTCAAATTAAGCGTAGTTAAATTATATTTAAAAAGTGACTAAAAGATGTGGCGAAGCTAAAATAATAAATAGTGTGTGGGATGCGAGAAAAAAAATTCACTTTTGCACTTCAAACACTTCAGAAGTATGGGTAAATGTATTCCTATTTCCTGTTGCACTTTAATCTGTTTTTATTGACGGTGCTAAAAAGCCTAATTAGTCGAAACACAAGGCAGTGCAGAACGGATATCTGGGGCAAAACTATTTTTAGGCCGATGCTGGACTTGATATTTACAGCAGTTGTGTCGGAATATTCATTTGAGACTTTGACCGAGGACGCCAGCACCCTCTTCTGAATGTTCATCAATGCCGACATGTACATTTTCTTGGGTAATGTTTGGTTCAGAGAAACTAATGTCGACCGTGAAGCTAGGAAACTGGGAAAATGTGGTACCAACATTTCCAGTTTGGCTTTAAATTCAGTCACGAAACATTCAGGCACCTTAAAGATCTACTGACTTTGGTTTTAAATCTCTGTAGCAAACAAACCTGACCACTGACCTCCCCTCCTGGTGAGATCAAACTCATTCCATCACCCTGTCCATTTCCCTCTTTTACTCTTCACTCGTGCCGTCGCTGTGCAGACGCTGATGGCAGGCGTCGCGTGACGGAATCAATAAAACGACAGCCATCGACGGATAATGTGCAGCACCACACAGACTGTGTCGGGTTCAGTGTCATCCCTGGACGAACAGGCCAGAATGCTGCCTGCTTGTAATATCTGGATTTTTGCCAAATTGATCACAGCCTGTTAGCACGTGGTTAGCGACACGGGAACGGAGCCGAGTTTGATCTGACTTGTGTCCGGGAGGATGTCTCAAATGACACCAAGCAAACCACAAACAGAACATTGGTATCTTTAATTTGTATCAGTGCCACACATTCATACTGTTTAAATCCTGCAATCTATTTACAGATGACTGAAGGTTGTATGTAGGATTTAAACAATGCAAATTTCTCACTTCAGTTTGTTGACCAACAATAGTAATGCTTATGAGTTAAGGCTACAAAAAGACATCCATTTTGTCCCTAACGATCTACCAAGGTTGCCCAAATGTATTGGTACCAATAGAAAACCAGTTTAACTGTGAAGGTCTTCGTGTTCTGGCAGACTATAGGCTCTAACAAGCTCATTGATGCCTTTCTCATCTGCTACCAATAAAGGTCTTTTGAGAAAGAACTGTCTGAATAGTTGATTCCTGGAGGTCACTCCACTCGAGTTGTAATTGTGCAGATTGTAATGAAAGGTGTCCATAAAAAAAGCAAGAAAAAAGGAAAAGAAAAACAGTTATTTAAGAACAAAGGAAGGGTTTGACACTGAAGACGTCAATTCGGCTAAAACTTACCAACCCCACTTAAAAAACTCCAGAGGTGTTAATTACATGGTTCTCAAGTCCATTTTCACAGTGCTTTTGAACAATGGGCGTCACGTTTTTCGTCTCCCTTTTTTTTTGTTGTTGTTTTAAATATCAAAACGGCTTTGAGAAATGCCAGATCACTCAGTACCAAGACCTTTCATCTAAATGATGTTACCCTGTCCTCGTTAATCAAGCAGATATTGCCGTCTTTCAGCTCTCTCAGGCTTCGTGGACACAGCAGGAGAGGAGGAGTTCTTAGAAACACAAATGAGTTCTGGCCTTTAAGGTGGCGTTCTTCAAAACTGCCGACATCAAAAACGACAAGGGTTAACACCTAGCAGTTAATGGGTCTTTGCCAAACAGTCAAATATTTTTGTAGAAGCGAGCAGTTCAGTCGATATGTTCTGAGCGGTAATGGAAGTCGTGCCACTGGTAGCGGCTTCAAAGGGGACACATCGTCTACAGACTCCATCTAAGTAAGCATCAGCACTGCAATTAAATGCTGCACCCTCCAAAATGAAGTTGCAGCTTAACATTTATGGAGGTATAAGCCCGTTTTCTAAGCTAAGTAAACTTAATAAAAGTGAGCATGGGGAGGTTTCTCCCTTGGGGCGATGGGATTCATTTTCCTACCACAGTCAACCAGTGTTTAAGTAGCTGTCAATAACCGTTACTGTCCAATCAGCATCAAGCCATCCCACCTGTTGGGTGATCTGTAAACTGCAGATCTTTCTCATGCTTTTTCATTTATTTTCCTTTCCATCTGCAGATGCATGGATTCCAGGGGTTCTCGCATGAACTTGAATGCATTGGCCATGTTTTCTGTGGATAACTGGTGAAGGGCGAGTTGTGTCTCTACACTGTTATTAGCGCAGTGGCTGAATTGTTAATGTATTCTCATTCCATATCATGAACCGCATCAGCCCCCACCAGCTCCTTAAACTTGAAAGTACACAATGTCCTGTGTCAGACGATCGCAGGGCGCCAGTTTATTTACGAGCTGCCTTTACATCCAAACCTGCTGATTTAAAAAACAGCTGCCATCTAATGGTTCATGCGACTAATGGAGTTTAAAGGGGGGGGGAAAAAACATTGTCCTTCCTGAGAAATTTGGCAGGGTCCCTCACTGGAATTGATCTCATCAATACTTTATTAGCATAGCTCCTGTTTATAATTCATGCTTCACTTTTTCATCTCATTTAATTGTTTCCATTGATGCAATATGTAGTGTAAAGCATGCTGTTTCTGTGTCACGGGGAGCACGGCCTTATGGGGTGTGATTGCGTGCCCATTGATTTATAGTTTGTTTTTCTCCTCCCTGCACTTCCTCTGCTGGGAGAGGACGCCGAATTAAAAAAAATAAATAAATAAATAAAAGGGCTGTTGTTGTTGGTCGCATTAACGCGTCTCCCTCAGGGCGTCCTGTAGGGAAGGGTCAGCGCTGTGTAACACAGTAAACAAGGATGCCGTTTTTCATGTTGTTTTGCATCACGACGTCTCGTCAGCGCAGACCTGAATGATCCGGACAGCTCTGCCGGAGGCGGTTGCGTATTGGCGGCTGTGGCGGAATCAAAGTCCAGGTCTGGCCATTTCCCTAGTTACAGTAATCACTGGACTGATAACGAAATAATAGTTTTTTCAATAATGCTCTGTAATACTAAATAAATAAATAAAAGCCGCTTTGCACATGCATGCATACTAATCTAGACCCGCACCTGGGTTCATGCACAGTTGCACAAGATTCTATTAAATGCTTAAGGGTCGTTTGACATGAATAATGCATGGCAGGGAGCCCCCCTCAGGATGTTATGGAAATGTTAATCAGGGAAATGTATGAGTAGCATGAAAAATATTTGTATCCCCCTTGTCTCCACTTATTGTACGTGTGGGTTATAAAGTGATCATGATTGGGAACGAGGCTATAGATTACCAGCGTGGTAGACAAATGTCTGTTGACAGTGATATCTCACCCCACTGCTGTGATTAAGCAGTCCCCTTCTGGCAAAGATTACAAAGTGCCTGTGTAATTGCGATTCAAACAATTATGTATAGTTTATGGCCTGGTTTTCCAAACTGTGAGTTGGGACCAACAATGGGTTGGAGGGCTGCTTCTGCAGGATACCCACGTCTTGGGGACATCAGTACGGAGGGGATGAATTCATTACACAGAGTCTGTCACAGTGATTAATCAAACCGGCCCCGACTTAACCAAACAATTGATTGTGTGCGTTAGCTGGCTTGCCCTGCTGTGAGGAATTACGGTCTTTAAAGCTTCAAATTTGCCGGTCGGCGCTTCCAAACGGCAGCAGGATGTCAACAAAAGTGACAACAATGAACGGAGATTATGTAATCGGGCCACACATGGCAGAGGCATGTTTAGCAACCCAGCTGGTCTGTGATCCTTTTAGACCGAAATGTACCCGAGAGCCAAAACTTCGAATGCCGAATCCAAAAAAATAAAAAAAGAGATAAGCCCACTGAACATTGGCCATTCTCATAACATTGCATCTCTATTCATTGTACAATGCAATATGTACATTGAACCTGTTCCTCTGATATGGGGATCATGTTAAACGTGGTTCATGATTCCTATTCACTAGCAGCTCCACCTTACGTACGTGCCAAGGGTTACATTAATATTAGGACACTATGATAGATTATATATGTTAAATGTATTTCCCAAAGCAATTCTTCACTCAAACCTCTCCTCAAAATTTAAATCTGAACTGCACTGCATCTAGCAACAACTGCAACATTTGTAAGTGTTTAACTCTAACCTACTCGCCCTGTTACTGTCTGTTCCTGAATGCCCCCATATAACCACAGGTAATTGGGCTTTTGCTGTCAGCTGCCAGAAGAACACATGCTATATGCTGGTAGCGTGAGGCTATTATCACTCAAGGAGAAAAAGGCTCCGGGAACTGGTTCATTATTTGAGGCATCTTATCGTCTATAGAGTGTTCTTTTCACAGTACTGTTTATCAGGGGATACCTACCATTTTTATCCTTAAACCTGCCACAGTTAGTAGCATTATGCCAAACATGTGTTTATTCATTTCCATTAGAGTAGACATACAACATACCGATCCCCAAAAAAGACACTAATACAGCGCAGTTAATATAAATGCTTAAACCTTGGCTGCAGGTTCTGTGTACAACTCCGAGTTAATTTAAGGACAATGCGCCAATGGAGTTTCTGCGATGTAGTCACGACATGTCTTCACACTCAACTAAAAGCGAGACGCAGCCTTACTCTCTGCTGTCTTACGCCGCAGAATTACACATGCGGGTGAGTCGCATGCTGAACAGGAATGTGTCCATTACATATGTGAGGAGACTCCGCACGCAACCTGGATGTTAATGGACTGTGTGCGTTTTCTGCTAGTGCACATGTAGTGACAATGAGACACATCCCAACTGTGGTAGTGTCTATTTTTGCAGTGCACCTCTGTGTTTCTGTGCCAGACCAGACTGGGAGGTCATGCACAAAAATGAATGAGTAATTTTTGTAGGCGGTGCAGCGTCATGCGTTTAATCAAGGGAAAATTTGTCCTCTGTGATTTCGAGTAGAGGATTTTAATTTGAGTAATTTTGATAATTCCATTAATTTCCGCATCTCAACACTGGACGGGCTGCGTAATTAATTCATTTGTTGCATAAATTGAGCTATTATTAAGCTGTTTTTTTGGACCGATTCTCCCTGAATAATCACAACATTCAGCGTGCAAAAACACTTGAAATGAAAAGACAGAACGGGTGAATGTGGAATTAAAACTAAAAAATAAAAATCGGATTACGATAGGAGTGACCCAACTCTGGGTTAATTTCCTCCATTGTTATTATTATTAAAATAGAAAGTTCGGTTCAGATTGTGTGCAAGAGAAAAACTCCGTTTGAGAGACCAGCAGTTAAATATACAGTTTGTATTGCTAAATTAGAAACCATCATTTACTAGTTCATAATTTACACCATTAATTAAAGTGTGTAGCCCAAGGATTGAAACTTTTACGAATATGCAAATTCGGAATGATCTCATGAAGTATGCACTTAGTTTGCACAAATTTCCAACAAAATAAATTTGGAAAATGAGAATCTAATGTGTAATATTAATATTTTAATTACAAAAGGCTATAAGTAGAGCAGTGCATTTAAATGATTTCTTTCCCTTCTAGCACTTGCCTTTAATCGAGCTCTTTAGCCATTAGTGCACCTTACGTATTTGCAGATTGTGACAGTAATTGGATGCGATCGCCGAGCTACAGAGTACTTAAAAAGCACCTCGGTGATATACTTTCCGTATAAAACGGCAGAATCTGTCACGTTTTGGGCAAGATTAGCCATGCCGGGATCTGTGCGACTCATTTGGTTTTGCAGTCGCCCGCTGGCAGAATGCCACAAGATGAAAATAACCAAACAGAACTGGTCGCGACGCGCTGCGGCAAAACAAATCTTGAGTAAAACCCAGCGCATTGTTTATCGTGGCTTTCAATCAGCCACATAATAGGATGCTAATTAACCTTTTCGCTAGCGAAGATGCACGGCCAATTACCACGCTGCATTGGCACAGGCCGCTGATGACCGAAGATGTAAAAGGGTGGGGTAACTACAGCTGGGTGGTTTTAGCTGCAGCCTGACGCTCATCAACAAAATCATCAGGTCTCTACTCTCGACTGTGCTTTGCATGTCACATGCAGAAGGATGAGACACTAGTGCGGACATATAGTACCTGATGAAGAACAAACCGGTTGTCCTGTGGTGTTTTACGCATGATAAACCCTCCTGCTGAAAAGTTCCACTGATAAAAAGGTCACATGGTGAAAGAACTGGTCAGCGCTGCTCACATATTTCATTTTCCGTTGTTGTTGCAGGTCTTCTGCACTGCATCTGTTGGCTGCTGGATTCCGAGAAAGAATTTACAATGGCGCCCACCTACATTAGTTGACGTGTCGAAAATGAAAACTAAACGCTCTGTATTCCTCCTGGCAAACATGTAACTTTACCCACAGCTGCAGCTCGTACCGAAGGCAATCAGCGAAATAAATTGGAGACATTCTTCATCCGCACCCGCGGCACCTGTGGTGGAAGCGTCTGCGTTTCATATAAGCGAATACAATTCATGGCCAAAAGAAGGTCACACCAGATTAAAGTGTGCCGAGATCTAGATGTCACAGCCGGGCTGGGGCTGCTGAACGTCTTATTCCGGCGACAATGGCTTCTAAGAGCTGGCAGGCAGCTGGTCCTTCAGACGGTGAGAGGAGTTAAAGGTCAGGGATCTGTGTAGGCTGGTCGACATGGCAAAGAACGTGGTTTCTTTTTGTTTGGCAAGCTCGTGTCTATATTTGTATTTGAGTGTTCAGATATGGAATACAAGCGTGTGCAGCATGTGTCTACGAGTAAATACAAACACATTTATCTTTGTTCAAATACTGCACATGTTCCTGTTAATTTGTCTAAAGATTTGGGTTTATGTTTATTTATATAGACATATTTCAGGGATTTCTTCTTGTTTGTATGCCAGGCTGTTTGTAGTCTGTTTCAACAGATAATTCATGCTTATATTCATGGTAAATCTGGACTCGGACGACATGACCTTCATCCATTGCGCCAGAGTTCAATCTTTATGCTCCCTAGCCAACTGAAGCCTTTTTCTCTGGTTAGCCTCACTGATTAGTGGTTTTCTTAAGGCTACACAGCTGTTCAGTCCCAAACGCCTGAGTTCCCTTCACAATGTAAGTTTGAAAATCCTCTTACTTTCACTATTAAACATAGCCCTGAGTTCTACTGCCATTTTTGTTTGATTTCATCAAACAATTCAGGATTCAGGGAGGCTAGTACCAGTTGCTTAGTCAAATCCAGGTGGTGACTTTTTATTTTTTTAGCTAGGCAGCGAATTGACAACCCTATTTCAGTCAGGGGGCTGACGCTGCGGTATTTGAACAGTCTGGGGGGATTTCGTGCTGGGCCGGGTTATGCAATACAGTAGATAATGCATTAGAATGCACTCGTTTTGACAAATGTACCCTAATGAGCTGGGATGCGAGTGTGTACACAAAGTAGAAATGGGGACATTTATTTTTGTTCATGGCATGTGCATTTATACTCATTCCTGCGTTTGTTTTTACCATCTCAACATCTTCATTCCATTTGTGCCGTTTTGAATTTTCTCCTTATGTGGGATAATCTCGTCATTTTATTTTCTCATCCCTCCTAGTCAGGGATATTTCAAATGCCACAGCTAAAGACAAAAGCATTTTAAATAAACAAGAACAGACTGCCCTGTTCAGGATCGGGTCTTCCCTAAACCGCAAGCATGCCCATATACCTTAAGTCGTACATTGCGTAGGCTGTATAAGGGCTTTAATACCGAGTGATGAGTTAACATTCCATCTTTTGTAGCAGTGTCATCAAATAGTGTTCCTTCAAGGTCATGCAGACAAATCACGTACTTTGAAACGCACTCATGACTTCAAAAAAGTATCGATTGTTCTATATAGATATCCCACTGGGACCGGTGTCTGGGATAGCTTCCCTCTGCCCAGACGACCCCCCTCTGTAGCAACAGTCTGCAGTGGGTAAGCAGGCCAACATCAATCCCATGCATGCATCTCCTCCCTGTGGATCAGCTGATCCTCTGTACTTTGATCTACATGACCATTTCTCATGTCTAAAGGAGAGGAAAGAAAAAAAAAATAAAAAACTGAACGGGTGAACCATCCCTCTTTCGTTTCAGAGGAGGATAAGCAGACGTGTCCTTTAATGCTACGCAGCGGGGAAGCACAGTTCGTCTCCGCCCGTGTCTTGTTTCCTAATCAGCTCATGAAGTTGCGCTATTTGTGAATGGCGACGACATCAGAGGCTACTTGGCCCATCGTCCGCTCCATCTGCCGTGATCGACGCCGCCAGATTGGAGACGCTTCCTGGGTCTTCTCCACATGTCCACGCTGTGTCTAGGTGACTGGGTCCACACCAAATTACTTGTCACTTAGATATCGGAGCAAACATTGGTGCCCCGGATGTGTTTTACGACAATGGGATCGTCTTTATTTATGCATTACATTCTGCGTCACGATTGGAGCTCTGGATCATACTACATGTGCGTGATTCAGCCCATGTTGCCTCAGCTTTTTTAATCACACTTAAGTCCCAGCACTAAGCAGGTATTACATAATCCTACGTGTGATATGTAACGCTGCGCCTAAGAACAAAAGAACGCTGTACTACAAACGTCTTGTGTCTCACAGGAGCGTTTGCGAGCTTATAGTCACACAATGCAGGGACATATTGTTTACATTACAGTGCACAGTAAGTGACCGTTTACCGGAGTTAAAACTCAGTTGCTGCATTATTGTTGATTTTTAAAATGAACATTAATGGATTTTGCTGTTGTAAAAACACCCTGTGCTTCATTTGACGGAAAAAAAATGACATAAAAAGAGAGCTTTGAAATCTAGTTCTGTCCTTGATCTTCACTTTTACATGAATATCTCAGAGAAGTGAGAAAGGGCCAGTGAGGCATCGGGTTTACACAGCTTTCATCAAAAGAAATGACTTTTCAGGCTTGGAGTCAAAAAAAAAATATATATAAAGTTAAGATTGTCAAGTCTATTCAAGCCATAAATGTAATGGAACTCGACTGGGTAGAAAATATAAAAGTCTAGTTGAAAGGGGCAGTTAACGTTTTTGGTTTAGAGCTATATTCAACCTCAAATTGAAAGAGATACTTGTGGATGCTGGGATCATCCATCTGAGACTTTGAGATTGAACCGGTTGCATAAAAGAAATACTGTAAGCAAATGTAACCTCAGATGGAGGAGGGCTTCTTTTAAACTGCCTCAGTGGCAACGCCGGCACTTTCTTCATTTCCACATCTTTATGATTTGTTTATTTTTTGTGAGGTTTGTTTTTCTCCGAAGGAGCAACCTTTTACCTGCTGTGTGGCTTGATTATACATCGAAAGGTCAATGTAAGGTTGATGCACAATTTAACAGTATAAGACTTGCATTTGATCATTATATAACTAGAACCAGACAAGTGCCTGAAGAAAGGACAAAGAAGAGGTTTATACAACGTTTAAATCATGACAGAACATTGACAGCAGATGTGGTAACAATCTCAAGGTTCTTTTTACTTATCATTGGATGTAACACAAGTCTGTTCATTGAGTTATATAAAGTTACCTATGGATTTAAAGGGAGCAAGGCCAAAAGAGCTGGACTTGAGAGTTGAAACGGTGCTACAGATTAGATATGTACATCCAACTGTTGCTAGTTGCAAAATGAGAAATGTCAGATTTGGGCCTTTGGGGCAAACCCAGAAGATTCAGTGGAAACAATATGCAACTCATACACAGCATCCAACAGAAGCCATGGACAATGAACAAAAACTAGATTAATAAAAAGTCAAGTAATGGCAATTTTAAAGTCCTATACACCTGCAACCATCTGTTATCATGTACAGCTATTATCAAGGACTTCTTTGAATGCAATAGCGCCGGTGCAGATATGACTTCTTGGAAGAGAACAACGCCCAGCAACAAAGTGGGCAACAAGAAAACACATCACAAACAACAAAAAAAAACAAAGGGAGTTAAGGTGCCATTGTTGGGAGAAGCAGATGGGAGCAATGGCACAAGCCGAATAGATGAAATAAAAAGCGTCAGTGCCAGTTTAGGTGCGAGGATAATATCATTTGACCGCCTTTTCTAATGGAGAACTGAAGCCGTTATATCAGTCTGTGACTCTCCAGACTCCACTGCACAAAAACAGTAATTTCACTGTTGCTGGCTGTTTTAGTCACAAGAGCCTTGTTGCCAGGACTCCTCTCTGCTGCTCTAAACTCGGGGGCATGCCGTCCACCATGCTACTGAGTCAGTTTGAGCCTTGATTCAAGAAACTATACAACTGCTTCAGTGCAGCATCAAGCAGTGATGTGACACAGGAAGAGACATGAAAACTCAAGAAACAGTGACCCTAAATACTCTTCTAGATGTTTTTCTACAATTGGACAAAGGTATTAATGTTATACAACTACTTAGCCTTTAATGAACAAGTAAATAATTCATCTGCTGAATGAGTCACTGCTCTTTAGTACAGAGAACAGGTAGTTGTGGCAACACTGATGCCAAGTGGACAGGGTGGAATGAGAGAGAAGGCAGCTAAGGTCAAATAAACGCTGGAAATGATAACAGTAACTGGATCACAGTGAAGCAAACGGAGCAATAAAAAGCACCAAAACAGAGATGTGATGACTAAAATTTGACTGAAACTAAATTCTGTCGATTTTCAGTGAAAGACCAAAACGCAAAAATGAACCTTGATGAAAACAAACTTGTTTTCATTTACCTCCTCTTTCATGGTGTTTATAGTGCCATTGTAAAACCTAATTTAAATGTTGAAGAGGAACACAGTTCCTATATTCTGCCTTTCTTCTTAAGGCAGAATATATTTTTAAAATTCCAAGAAACCCCACACCATTAGACGGCAACAGCTAATCCATGTTAAGCACTTTCTGTTCTTAATTTCCTGTGTTTGGTTTTAGTTGCCCTTAATGAACTGCACCACACTTTGCCGAGAGCAGAACATAGGCAGCCTCGCTGTTTTTTTTTTGTTTTGTTTTTTTTTTTGCTTTGTTTTGTTTTTTGTGTGTGCCCAAATTTGAATAGCTTTGTTCAACCAACTGGACCAAATGAAAGAAAGTATTCCACAGTGTCAACAGACTGCAGAAGATTGGAAAGATGCACCCAGAGGAAGACTCAAGCAACGCCGACATCTGTTTGTGGCTCAGATCTCTGTAAATTACCTTTATTTGGGATAACCTGGCGGATACCTGCAGAGTTAATAGGTCATTCACATCTTGGTTAATGAGGTTACCATATGTTGGAGGGAAAGTGATGAAAGATACTCAACTAGGGGATTTCATCATATTTTCAACAACAGTGTTTGAAAAAGCAGCCGGTAAGATGAGGTAAGACTTCAAGTTTTCCCCCCATGGCCTGAGTGGAGTTATAGCCAGAAGTAGTCATTAAAAGAGGCTTGTTCATAACTTTGATGTTCCTCTTAGCAAACTAGCTGCAAAATTAGGTAACTTCTACGAGTACAAAGAAATACGATAACGCAACTTTGTCCTCTGCATTGACCATTCTTGTTCATATATATGAGTAGGAAATAAGCCACAAATATATAGATGTGTCCATCCTACACTGCTGATATATGGCTGAAAGCATTTGTTCTATGGTGTAACCTGTGGTGTTTACTGTACAGAGGATAGTTGATCTTTGAGTTCAGGCATAAAGACAGTGCCGTCTTCCAAGCCATAAATAAAACAGCACAGAAGATGAGAAAAATGCCCATTGCTTTAATTGTTTGTAACGGTCTGAAATACCATCCACCAAAATCAGTCTGATCTGTGGATTCATAGTCCTCAAATCCCAAAACTGGAAATTTCCTGGAAGATTCTCCCCAGTCAGTTATATGTTTTGACTGAGACTTACACGGACCACGCTTCATTAACAATCTTGACTGATTATCTCTATACTAGCAAACTGATTAGCTAGCTTATAACATCTTGCGGTTTAAACTTCGAACAATCCACCTTAAGGTGGTATGCCTCTGCAAATCAGCTAAGTTGTTGACGATGCTCCAGTGATCTGCAACATTTTGAATACAATAAGCAATTGCTTCATTTTATGCTGTTAGCCATTAGTGTGAATTATTGTTATAGTCAGCGAGAGTTATGGGCTAAAATGTGGTTTGTGAGGTGGCAGCGGCCTTGACCTTTGAACGCCAAAGTCAATTTGTGCCAAATCTGAAAATATTCCCCTCAAGCCATCCCCATGATATTACACTCATGTAAAGCAGATGCATGTACAAATGGAGATCATGAATACAAACTGCCTCAGGCCAGAGAGGCATGAATATTGCAAGGCTCCGGTAAATTATGACAATCTAAGAGACAATACCTATGAGCGAGACTCCAATCATACTGAAAGACACTCCGTTTACAGTGTGTTTCAATACTGGGAAGGTGATGATTTATTTATTCAGCCATTCTTCCATTAACATACGACACATGCTGCATCTCGGCTATCCTCGAGGCTTTAGCTAAATTAACAAATCAAAGCTGGATTCGTCCATCAACAAAGAGACGTTTCATTACTCTCGCTGGGACCGCGGCATGCGTGCATACTGTATTAGAGATAAGTCCTTGTTTAAAATGACTCGAGACATGCATATTTCAGTGAGCAGTTGATTAACCGCTCAATCTGGAGTTGACTCTCTCGCCGAACACAATCGTCCAATTATGAAAATGAGCCGATCCAAATTTAACACATTCGGATTCATTTCATCAATTTTACATCGCTTTCGCCCGCGCGTCTCCGAGCTCCGGCTCCGCGTTCCGGCTCCGCGTTCGCGTTGATCGATTGCGAGCGCATGCGGAATATTGCGCAAACAATCAGCAGAGAAATCGCGCGGTGTTAATCAAGAAGTACGGCGCATTTAGAATAACACATTATGAAGACATCCATCTGAAAAGGACTTGAAAGAGACCATCAGGAGCGTGTAGCTTATGAACAAAAACAAATCAACCCCTCGGCGAATGGCATCCGCTCGCTGAGCAGAGTCGCTGTTCGCAGGTCATTCAAGGACTTAGCCAAGCGCTCCTGACTCACGCAGCCAGATGCACGCAGCCCCCCCCCCCCAATGTCTGGACAGTTATTGGCTCGCCCCCCCCACGGCAAGAGTCAGACGATGGGGATGAGCTGCCATCAAGAAACGCCGTTTATTTGAGGTGAACAGTGCGCTGCAAGTCACACACACATACACACACACACACACAGTCAAAGGCCCTGAGTTTTTCCTGAAGTTTATTAAAAAAAAAACATTCACGGAACAATTACGTTGCAGAGGGCAGAAAGAGCGGATTCAGAAGTGCAGCAACAAAACCTAACCGAGTTATGTTTGCCCTTGCATTCTCTCGGAACTACTCAAAAGCATTGCGTGATTTCATTGAAAGGCAATGTCGGCAAACTGAACCTGTTGTTCTTTTCGTGGGAAAAAGCGGAGGCGTTCAAAATAAATAAATAAATAAATAAAAGCCAAGTCTGAAAGTTTACACTTACCTTCCGTAGCATTTAGCATAACAGCATTTAGTTTAACAACTCACGCAAGTGAATTTCATACCATTAAAAGGCGGTAGATAACGTCACAATGATGTACTCATAAAAGCATATTTTGTGAACCTATCATTTAGACATGAAGAAAATCTTCAAAAAAGGCGGTTCTTGAGAGGGCTTTTTGTGTTTTCGGCGGCCATTTTAGTTTCTCCCACTCACCTGAGGGAACAGGTATTGATTCGCTACCTGTTGCCGCACCGCTAGATCCTACACACCGATCCTATCCACACAGTCAAGCTTAGGAAACACACCAGCTAGCAAAAATAAAATATAATAAATAAAAATAATTCATCCGACTTACGTTTTCGACGTCCGGGTCACCGGAGAGGGACTATCCACGTTCCTCCGCTCTTCATGGTTGCCAAACGATCCAAAATCCAACCTTTTCCCATTTCAGTGGTAACTTTCCGTTGTTCGTTGTGAGATTAAAAAAAAGTCTGAAAGCTGCCAGAGGTCCACTTTAAAGTTTCCAAAGTCACCTTCATTCAGTGTTTTTTGTTGTTGTTGTTGTTGTTGTTGTTGTTGTTTTTCCAGGTCGTTGGAGGCGTACTTTCCTTCAGGAATTTTGGCGCGGCTGTACAGATATCCGTCTAACGTTCATTACAGCGCTGCAGGTGTAATCAGTTCAAGTAGCTACACCTGTGCTCCACCTTCCGTGGCCACAGGTGGACTGCTCTTACAGAGGGGGGAGCTTGACTTGGACGTGCACGAATGGGCATAAAATACGAGATATATTTTGTTCACACAAACACTGCAACAAAATATCCACCGATAGAAATTGGGTACAAACAAGTGTGCAGCACAGAACATCCATTTTGGATTATGAAATGAGAGTCGGTGAGGACTGTCCGACCTTCTGCTTTGCTGCAGTTGGTATGGCCCAAGTGGAAAGCTATGGGGCTGGGGAGCTTAAGAGGGACAGGTGTGTAGAGATCATGTGACTAGGAAGCAGAGGAAAGGTGGATGTGGAGATCACAAATATCATGCCAAAACAACAAATGATCGAAAGTGAAATTGACTTTATTATCTTCCAGCGCATGTGCTGGAGGAAAAAAGAAAAATATAACCTTGTTTGTCACAGTATATGTTTGTTGACAGAATAAAATATCCATCTTGAAAGTGTCTGATGTGGTGATGCTTCAAGCATGTTGAGCTTTAAACGAGTGGTTTCCTAAAGACACTTTGATGTCCTCTGGTTTGCCCTGAGTGGGAACGCTTATATAATATCTATGTTTGTATATTTTTTTTTTTTTTTTTTTCAGACAGGGGTCAAAATGATACATAGCTGGACTAAGTGAAATGTTATGTCCAATTCATTTAAACACAACACAAACACAAAACACAGTACGCCTGTTCCAATGACCTTAACTCGGCAGATAACCTTATTGTTTTACTCACAAAATGTGTTTTCCGCTGCAAAGCCGCTGGTGCACTTGAATAATGCGCTTGAATAATACATAAGGTCATTTTTAATGCTCCAAAAACAGCAAAATAAAAGTGCTAGCTTGTGCCCCCACCTCCACAATATTCTTGCGACGTTCTTGTTTTGGTCATTTCAACATCATCATCAAGTTCTGTCATGGTTAGTTGCATTGAAGCTCAAAGCATGGCCGCATTTGCCATTTGTGGTATTTTAAACAGAGATGCTAACGTAGATGCTATGCTATGCTTTTGAACTTTCCTCACTTGCACACGTCTTGCTGCCTCACGGACCCGTTCCATCTATGTGCCACCGAATATGAAGCTGTAATTGCTTGCACTTGATTTCTTCACCTGGACAAGATAAGGAAGTGTTAATCAGCACCTAGATTAGCAGTGCTCAGTGCCATCCCACAGTGAAGTAATTGCGTGCCTTAAGTAGCTTTATGTCCCTGTCAGAAATGTCTGTTTTTGGTACAGTGGTTAAGTCATTAGGCCGGTTGCGTCTTCAAAACAGGCAGGTGGGGAAGCTTGACAAAAGCACTTATTTCTTCTGACTCTTCCTCTATAAATATGACTGGTTTGCCGCTATTAATTTATTTATGAAATAAATAAAAGGAATTCAACATTTTACAGGCCGAGGACCCCCAAACTGATGGAGAGTAGGTACCCCCTACCTACTATAACTGTTCTATATTAAACTCAGCCTAGTACTATTCATAAATTTGCATTATTATCATCATTTTGCATTCAATATTAAGCTATTTAACTAATACACAGCTTCAGATATTCATTTTTTATTTCAAACATGCACCTGCCGCAAATATAAACATACCTGACACACACATACCTAACTGGGAGCTGGCTGCATTGTTAGCTTCTCTTTGGCTAATTTGTGGGGGGAAATAAAAAAATATATATTAAAAATGTCTAATCAACCAAAGATTCTGCAAACTCCTCTGCGGACCCCCAGTGACAGGCAGAAGAAGAGGTTGATTGAGAGACAGTGGAGGCAGGTGTGTGGGGGGACGCTAATGTCTGACAGTGCATCAGCGCAGAGGAAAGTACAGAGATGCCACTGGTGAGATTGTTTAATTAATCCTAATATTGTTTGTCTTGACGTTGATGAGTTTGTGTAAAGTTAATGAAATTTGAGTTATTTGTCTGTGTAGTTTGCTCTGATGAAAGCAAAAGTGGGCCTAATTCATTTACATGGCATGTGTGCATTAAGGATTTTGTTAATTGCATTTGCTCCGTTTGTTGTCTGGTTTAAATTTATAGAAATTTAAACTTAAATAGTAAATAAAGTAAATCCAGTTTAGAGAAAAATTATGCATTTTCTTCAAAATTAGCAGCTTTTCTGATCCGGTTTTATCTGACCTGTTTTCAAAATATGTCCGTCTCATGCTTTTGTGTTTCCTTAAAGGTTATTAACCTGCAACAACCCCAAGAATTTGTCTTCACTCGCAAATAAACAGGAGAAAAATGAGTCGAGCCGTTGAAGCGTCCTCTGTCACACTTGAAGCCTTTTCGAGTTTTGCCGTAGCGCTAACCTGACAGCCGCTTCCCTTTGATAAACAGCTCAATCAAGAGTTAAATAAGAATGGGCAGAGCACTTCCTTTAGTTCCGTTACAGCCTTTGAGGGAGTGATTAAGTTGCGGCTGACCAGCTGGTTATCAGAGCTCCCGTGCATCCGCACATCCCCGGAGAACCTGTATCCTATCAGTTAAATTCTATTAAAAACGTTTTCGGAGTCCACCAGAAGTCCGCTTGCCCGTTTTGCTACCTGCCAGTCATTTTAGTTTTACTTTCTGTCAGTAAATTGCTTTGATTTTTCTGTCTCCATTTCCAGTTTTTCCCGTCACTATGTCTGCCTGCCGCGTCCTGAGATAAACCTGCAATGGGTACACAAAACACAATAACGTCTGGTAGTCCGTCTTCCCACTAGTTTGCATTCATACAAATGCAACTGTGTGTCCATTGAGGTGTTTCAGCTTTCAGAAAAACAATATATTTAGTGTACATCGGAAAACCTTAGGAGAAGTAATGTCCCTCATGTCTGGATAATGTATTCAGTCTAGAAACTTCTCCTAAGGTCTCGATTTCGAGACTAAATAACAAGTTTGTAAGTTGACAAGTGCCTAGAAATTCAAACCTTAGAAACGCCAAGATCAAATGCATTGTCCATCACAGTTAGTATGCACTGAAATGCATCCTCCCTCTATCAAATCTGGAGGACAGATCCAGTAAACCCTTCGCAGCCCTCATAACGCACGGAGCACCGGCCAGTTAATTAATGATGCAGTGGCAGAATCCTCTCCAGCTCGTAACGCTGGGGGAAAACCGTGCAAACCCGTTCCGCTTACCAGGTATTTGCACTCAGGTGGTCATTGATCACTGGTTTTATATCTCTTGAACCAGACCAATGAAAGAGCCTCCGCAAGGTGTAAGTAATGGAAGCAATAAACCTGGCCGTCGTGTTCTTGTTAGCGGTGTGGATGTGCTGTTAATCGCGTGGCACTGCACGGAGCGGAGGGTTAGGGGGATGTTTAGCGGTCCGTGGTGTTTCCAGTGGATGGGAGCTGGTGGAATGTGTCATTAGATTTTAAACGTGGATCGTTTTCAGAATCTAGAGGTCAACCTAGCCTTAAGATTCATCCAGTCAAATAATTAGCTGAGCAAGTAGTGAATGTTTTGTAGTTTTAAGTTACAAAAACTCCAAATCAAGCTTGTTATAGGTTTAAATAAGCCATTGGTAATGTTTTTGCTTCTGACTATTCACTGCATTTATGAATTTATCATTTTGCCCAGAGCTTGCAAAGCAACAGTTTGCTGACTTCAACAGTTCCCCCAAATCCCCGAATTTCAGACATCTTTCCGGCGTCACGCCGAGATGTGATTAATCAGCGCCCAACACCGTCTCCAGCGCACTCCCAGTGACTATTTTGCCAGGGTGGCTTGTGATTATGTAATTGCGCCGCATCTCGTGTGTCAACCTTTTAAGAATGATTTACAGCGCGGGGTTCATCCGCGCACATTAATCACTCTCACGTTAATGGGTTCCAACGTCGCGCCTCTCTTCCAGGGCCCTTGGTGGACGGAGGGAGATACCAAAGAGATCAAAATTAATGTTGGGCCACTGCATGTCATTACTCACTGAAGGATATATTGTCAATGTGGACGTTGATTGTGAACGGAATGAAAACGAGTGGCTGCCGCGTCGTGTTTCACGCGGCGCTGGTATTCAGTGTGCTGATCGCTAATGGCAAAAATAACAACAGCTGTTTTGGTCCTATCACTTACTAGAGTATAAGGTCAACAGTGTCGCTTATTATGGACAGGCATTTTTATTTTACTGGAAAGTTGTGTCTCACATGTTACTGTGTACGGCTGTGCTCGGTTTGCAACGTGAGCAGCCCCGTGGAATGATGGAAACGGCCCGGGAACATTTTGTGCTGTTGGTCTCATGTTACAATTAAATTAATACTATTTTTAATCCCTACACAAATGCGGCAGCTAGGGTAAAATCTGACAGATGATCAGTTTAGTTTTAACAGCTACAATAAATCCCCAGCTTTGGTGACTGCTTCGCTTAATGAGCACATCTGAGATGGAGACTGTTAAAATAAAAGTTGCAGATTTTGTAGAAATTTATGAAAACCTATACAGTTAAATTGCCTAGTGCAAATGATAAATGCTTAAAGACCCTATAGATTTCCTATATTTGCTGAATTAAAATTATTTTGCCCGGCAGTGTACTAGCATCGTCTACCTGATCAGAGTGGTGCTCTGGTGGGAGGGCAACATGCTGCAACTGATTTGAGCACAAACTGAATGAACCTGCAAGCCCCGGGAGCTCAAATCATGCTACAGTGCTGATGATGATGACGGGGAAAACAGCGGTGCGAGGGCGGTGGTTCCACCAGAGGCCTACCCTCATCTTTACGGCTTTTGCAACATTTAGCCTGGAGGTTGTTTTAGCTGAACCAGGCAGCCAGCTGCTTTGCCTCATGCCCGCACGCTGGCTTGTCACCATCATAAATAACGCAACACTGGAAGGGTAGTGCCTTCAGCGAACTGCAGCAGCTTCGCAGAGAGGTCTGCGGAGGTGCGGCCACGGATGCAGGAGGAGAACGCTGCACTCTCGGCTTGAACGGTTCAAACTTTTGCTTTTGAAGCTTCGCTTATTACCAGTTTGAGAAGCTGGCATCGGCGCTTGTGATCGGGAAGGGCTCGGCTTGTAACACCTCTGGGCCGAGCGTATTAAATGCGCAGATAAAGTTCACAAACTGCTTCCTGGCGCCGGTTTGAAAGCTGTTTTAGCACAACTCATATCTGTGGAGCCAAAACATATAAAATATGGATTTATGTATGTGAGATAAGCCGTACCAGTCTCATGCATGCATAAGGACCCTATGTGGGGGTAGGGGTGGGTGGCTTTCCCAGCATGAGAGGAATCACATGTGACCCGAGCGCGCTGCGATTGGTTGAACACGTGAAACGGGAAGCACGGGTTGCTTTTAGATTTACAGCAATGCTGATTGCAGGGTGTTCATGCAGATTATAACCTTGAGACAATATTAATACTCCGGCTAAAAACATAATACATAATTAGCATTGTGCACTTTAGTAGCATATAATTAACCCTAGCTGGCGTCATTGAAATTTTACAAGATCTTATATAAGCCACCATAATAACAGACCGGGCTAAAACATCCCTCGGTAGAGAGGTGATTGTATTATGCCCCTTTGAGGTGCTTTCCCGGAGTTGAGGTGTCAGTATGCGACTCTTGCTCTTAATACGTCCACTAATAACAATTATAAGATGGTACATGCACTGTGTAATAATGGCACAATACACCCGCATTAGCAAAAAAGCCAGTTGTAAGTATATACATTGCAATTGTAGAGTCCGCTCAAGGACTTAAAGCTGGTACTGTACTGCATGGTCTTCAGAGGTTACTCTGCAGCTGCTTGGAAGCTGGCACATACCTAGAGACAGAAGGATGAGGTCGCCTCTGATCTGTAGTGGAGTAAATCAGTGAAGCTTTATGCATCCTTACCACCAGCTAGTCCAGTAATGCACAATTTATATAGTGGGGCAAGCTTCAGCTGCAGGGCTGGGATATTGTATCTATAATCCTCTGAGATCTCAGTGGGCGATGCTAGTGGCCGACGAAAGCTTGCAGCGGCCGATATGCCTGATCCAGTACGGCAAGATCTGTCCTTGAGACTCACAATATAGTATTATCCCATGAAGAAAGAATAAGAAAATGGCAAGGCCTCTGTGTGTCTTCTGTCCTACTTTGTTTTTCAGTTCACTCCCCACAGAGTCCAGTGCGGAAGCTTAAGCTAAAGCCACATCTCAGTGGGTACCCGTAGCCTATGTCACGGCCAATGGAGGGAGCTCATCTGTCTTGTTAGTCACCGCTTCCATGTTCCCTTTGGCAGCAGATGGAAGCAAGTATTTTCGTTTCATTACTCCTTTAGGCTTAAACTGTCTTCGCCGCTTCCAACCCTGCCATCCCTTTGGTAACCCGGCAGCTCAGTCAAAGGATTACTTGCACTGCGGGTGTCTGACGGCCCCGGGGTTCTGCTCCGGGACTCTTCCCAGGTGTATCTCCGCAGAAATCTGGCACCAATACATACGTAAGTGAGAGCGCGTCCTGTCTTCTGAGCATGTTTCTTCTAAGCATGGCTAAATGGCAGGGTAATTACAGGAAATACACAGACTCTGCAGGGGTCTTCAATTATTTTGGCACAAAGTCTGCTAAACCCGAATGTTAGCCCAGGTTTCCATATGCTAGACAGCTCGGTATTACTAGGGTTAAGAATAATGCAGAATAAGAATAGGCATTTCAAGCTTCCAAATGGCGTGGATGTTATACAAGAGGGCAAAGATGTTTACAAGGAGCACTAGGGAAATTATGGCCCCTTGAAGGGCCTGGAAGACCACATAGTTAGCTGCAGAATTTCAGTCGCTGCAGAAAACACTGTGGACTTGTGCATCGGCTGGAGTTGCAGACAGGGATATCCATGTCCCTGTTGAGTGAATATTCCATTTTGGCCAATGCTTTATGAGCACAAATTGGTAGCGAGCCTCTGTGGCCGCCACAAGGGCTTCATATGACAGTTTGCTAGCACAGATCACTTTGAGACGCTGAGTGGTCCAGGCAGGATTCCCTATGTTGTTGTCACCGGTGATAAGCTTAAAGCGGCGGGCAGACTTCCAGCTTGATATGTCAACTGCTCACGCCAAGACGAACACCTGAGGAAGAAAGGAGGATGGGAAAGAAGGGCTTTCTCATTGAGGAAGCAAGGAGAATGGTGGCTCAGACATTTGTTACAACTTTCTGGACCTCCACATGGCGCAAATGTATTTATGGTGATGTTGAAAAGGCCTAAAATGACCACTTTTCAGGTGCAGAAGAGGTCAGCGATCAAGAATCCTCACTTTAGTTTCACAGTTCAGATGGTGGACTTAAAGTTCTAAAAAGACCAGGAGGGAATCATTTCATTGACAGCTTGCAAAGCCGTCTGAACATGGAGTACCTTGGAGTTTCTGAAGTGCAACCTGGAAAGGCAACCTGACCTGACTGAATTTTCCCAGTAGCCCAGCCTTTCTTTAACGTCTTTAACTGAGAAGCTTCGCTGACATATGTAAAGTGCAACTATTTCGGTAAAGAATTAGACAGGCCGTGGGTTAATATGATCAGCACACTCAGGCTTTCTACAAAGACCCCCCTCCCCACACACACTCACACTCACACACACACAAGGAACAGATGGGACATCTGCAGCACAATGTTAATGCTGCGCTTGGCAACTTTGCACATTAGCGGCACGAACTGTCGTAAACATAAAGTAACAGTATGTGGTGGCTGGCATTCATGCGCCGTGTCAGACGTCAGATCACATAAGAGAAGACATAAGGCCATTAAACTTCTGACATGCAACTTTTATAAAAGAGCATGAAATGGAAAACGCAGCAAGTTAACAGCTCACAAGATACATGTGAGAATATAACTAGTCTTACAATCAACTGAATGACTCATTACATTGGCCATCTACAGTATGATGATCTCCATATATCTATATAGCATTTTTGTATTTCGAAATAAATACACAATTTTCCAAATTAAACGTTTGGATCAAGGATCATTTCATGCACTTTTGCAAATGTTTTTCTTTTTCTCTCACTGTCAAAGGATTTTGTGAGGATCTTGCAAACCTTATGCTTTAATAAAAAAAATAAATAAAAAGGTTTTGTTTTCCAAGAACAACCTTATTAAAAATGCATGGTATTATAGGCGGCTGCATGCTGATTCAGTGGTTCTTCCCCTCTAAGCTCAACTAGGAGCCCTCAAAACTACACAATACAGCCCCTATTACATTCCTCCTAATTACCCTCGGCTGGAGCGGACCACAAAGTGATTAAGCCGACACCGTGTTTGAAATATTCGGCAAAGGAGTGGGCCGGCGAACGGGCGGGCAGTTTTGTTTCCCATAAAAATCAAGGCTGGGGCTGAGATCTGATGATTAGATGTGATTTTGGGAGTGATTGTTAAGGCTGTCAAGGTTGCCTCAATGAGAGCGTCTTCCTCCGGGAGGTTTTTAATTCGGTGCAAGAGCGAACGTATTTAATGTTAGGGTTTTGTTCTTTTTTTGAGGGGGATTAATGCAAATCATACGAAACACCTTCAAGCTACATGAAATGGCAAGTATATTTTATTGGAACAGCATCACACTCATCTCAGATGGGTGCTCCTTGATGTTCTCTGCTCACTTTCTTTAGTGTGTAGAAATCTGCAGAAAGGCAATCGGCATCTCAAACCAGTGTATTTTATTCTCATCCACACCTGGAATACGCACGTTGGCAACCAGGGATAAGGTTTGTTACGTAGTAGCATAGACTGTATAAATAGGGATGGAGGAACTGCTCCTCTAAAGTGAAGCCAAAGCTGGTAGAGCTCCCCCTAGTGACTTGCAGCAGTATAGGTCATAAGCTCCACTTCCTTTATGTTAGTGGATGGGCCGAACGACAACACAAAAAAATACAAGTCTTTTTTTTCAGGGATTGTTTCTTTCATTTTAGGTGTTAATATAACAATGCATGTTCATTTTTTTTTTTTTTGGATAACTTTAGTTTTAGTGCGATGCTGGCGACCACCAGTTGCCATGCCAACCACCCCATAAAGGGGTCCTGCGGGACTGTGAGACAGTTTTTACAAATAAGTACAGTGTATAATCCAACATTTCCATGTAACTGGTGCAATTAAAGCAGAGTAATGTATTATATCGAGTTTCAGACCGTGCTGCACAGACTCTAGCTCCAAAGATACAAATGGCGCTGCCAGTATCCCTGGGAAAATAGCGTTACACAGTTTGGCCAATGTAAGGAAGTAGCGACACACCATCCATATTCATACAGTCTATGGTCATAAATGTAGAAAATGAAGCAGATTGGCCTCTGAAGCACATAATGGTGCAGAATTTGTGTTGGCCCAAGGTTCTTGTTCTTACTGCATGTCTTTAAACTGAATATTGCTGGTAGACAGTAATATGAACCTGTACCAAGCACAGAAATATGCCACAGCTCTGTGCATTAGCTTTTCAGCTCTGTCAAAACAGCTGACGTTCACTTAACTATTCATTTTAAAGATCCCGACAGCTGTGAGACTTGTTCTCTGCAGAGTCGCTGCACACAGTCATCCCAGAGTAAGATGGCCCGCTCGTTTACAGAGACGGAGATGATGCTAATTTGAACCATAACAATGACAACTTTCATTTAACGGCATTGTTGTACAAACTTCCAGCTCCAGCACAGATGCCACCCGTACTGTCACAGTTTAGAACAGCAGTAATGCACGGTAGTAAAGTGTAACACCCTCCATGCCTTGGTGGTGAAATACAAGAAAACAGACAGATGTTTTACGTAGGTGTAAGTTTCTATTTTTCTTCCTCACTTTTGTTTTTAACCTCAGTCGAGTTCATGCGTTGAGTGACACAAATTACCAAGGAGATAACTATTCTATAAATGTCTCAAAGTTCAAACCTGTACCTGTCGCAGTTGCATCACGATGCACTTTGGAAATGTCATATCAAGTCGTATCGTCTTATATGAGAGGAGAGCACATACACCTGTCAAATAAAGCAGCCTTAATTGATCCATTGCATCTGCTGCTGGACATGGCTGCAGCTTTCTTCCATTCTTCTCTCTGACTTTCGCTGTCCATCTTTTTTTTAATTTTTAAATTGAATAGGGGATGTTTGTCAGGATCCTGCGAATCCAGGCTGCGCTCTCGGCTCACTCCGCTTTGAGGCCAACTATGGAAATAATCGAAAGCGTGTCACCAGAGCCGGAAAGGTTAATCTTCGCAGACAGGGAGTGGGCAGTGCACCACGGAGAGATAGACTTAAGAGTGTGCTGCCCTGCTATTTGTCATACTAAGCCTCCGCTTTAGACAAGGCAACTGGACACCTTGATCCGCTTAAATTAACTGTCAACATAAATGCTGCGCTGGGGGTAAAATAGAAGATGGGGGAAAAAAAAGGAATAAAAGCCCCCACCCTCCTGCACCGACCATGTCCTTTAACAGGGGTTCTCTTTGATGGAAAGGTCGAAACTGCGTTGACCGCAGGAGTTAAGACAGCTCACGGAGATGAGTTTGAGATCCATAACAAGCCCTTAAGAGCTGGAAACCTACTCAACTTGACCTGAGCCCCCACACAGCCCACACCAATGCACGTAATTGGGTAAAAAATAAATAAATAAATAACTCTACTACCAGTATGCCAACAGAGAGCGATAAATTCCGGATAACAGACATAAAAGGGGGCAGATTGCTTATGGACGTGTGAGGCAGATGAGAACAATATGAGGCGATCTATATATTTATTATAGAGGCTTTGGAGCAGCAGGGCTCAGCAGGTGGTGTTTTCATCCGTCGTTTTGAAGAGACAATTATTAACTGAAACGATAAAGAGAAATACTAATCCCATGTTTGGAAACTTAATCAGTTTTTAGTGGCAAAGAGTTTGTTTCTGAATATTTTCTTTGCTGTCAAAGCATTCTGATCTGTACAGAAGATTATAGGGGGCATGCATGGGAAAAAAAATTACAATAGGTAGACTTTTTTTTATCATGCACTTTGAGAAATTAGTTGAAATTTCAAGAAAAAAGTCGAAATACATTGTAATAAAGTAGACCTTCAGGCTACCAGGCTTAATTAATAATTAATATTAAGTATAAGAATATAAGAATTTAATTTGTATTTTGATTATTTTTTGAATTATATTGCTCATATATTATATTGTACTTCAAAGTTTTTTTCTCGAAATTTTGACTTTTTTCTCAAAGTATATATTTGTTTCTTTTTTCTCATGGGTGGCCCTGATACTCTTCCATAGATGTGCCAGTGTCGTATAGAACACAAATATATCTTAGTGTGCAGCTCCAAAAAATGTGGGAACACTACAATGAACTCCTGCATCAGGTACTCCAGGCAAACAGTCAACATTCAAAATGTCCTCACCTTACCTATGACCTCATCCTTCACATAAATAGTAGATACCTTGGTTGCGATGTATAGATTTTTATTTTTATTTTTTCATTTGCCTTCAGGCGTCTGTTCAGTTCCCTTCAGGCATTGTGAGCAGGCCTCCCCACGCTGTCAGGAGGGTTTGAGTTCCAGCAGAGGGTCTTCTCTATCTGCGCAGCGCTATCCAGGTGGACTCCTCAGACATTTTGTGCAGTCATTGGCAAACAAAATGAGGCAAGGAAATCGGAAAATAATAAGCCGTTTCACGGTATCACATTACTGAGTTGTTATGTGATTTTCACACTTTCTTTTTGATGTTTCAGTGAAATAAAATGAAATTTTGATTGCAGTTAGGAGAATTTTTGTGCACCCCTTTCTGGCCTATCTGACGCAATATGAGTTACTGTGGGAGAAAAAGTCAGACTGGTGAGGATCAGGCATAGCACAGGGCAGCTAAGGGTGGGCAGAGCTGGGAGCTTAGGGCCAACCTAAAGGGCAGCTGATTATCTCGCATAGATAGTTAGCACCCAATTGCGGCTGGATCTGCTGTTGATGTCGGAAGTAGATAAGGTTGTGTATTTTATTGAGCAAACTGTCCTGTGTTAAGACAGAGTTGAGGAGGCTAATGAGCGAAGAAAACCCCAATCATATGCTGCATACTGCCTACTGCTGTTGCTAGTTAGCTGGTGTTGTTTTGTTGGTTGCTAGTTGATAGCTGACTGCCAGTCTGCTGATCAGTTTCTCAGTTGGACTGGGCTTCCAAATGTGTTTTGCCTCAGATCTTGGCACAAGGGATTGTAACATCTTATCCTGTGTTATAATGAAAGCATGCACGCAAATTTCAACCATCCAAGTGATTTACAACATTACTTCGCAATATGATGCTCTAAAACATTTATTTAAAGGCAAAAAATAAAAGAAAATGTCATATGTAATGGCAAGTAATAATTCATATTTTATAAAATGTAATCACCTAATATTTCAGCTGTGGTTGATTTGGTGGTAACGGCAATTACGTTTTAACACTGCAGGTCACTCAGTGTCGGAGACAGCATAGCAAACTACTGTAGAAGTCAATAATTGGTATTTGTTCATTCTTGTGTGAACAACAGTGGTCTGATTTGAGTCTACACACAGTAGGGCAAACCCACAGGACTTTCTGTGAAACTTCACACTAAAAGTGGTGTTCTTTTTTTTCCCAGTTAATGTGAAGTAGGAGAAACATTTTCTCTAAACCCAGCACAATCATTCTGCATTTATATCCAGATGAGTCAGGTTATGGACCATTTTGCACCATTGTTTTACCTCATTCAACAATAGATGGGAAATTAATCGCAATGAAAAATTTCACCCACCTAAAGTCAATTTTCATTCATTTTTTTAGGATTGTTTTTTTTTTTTAGAAATGTCTTATGGATCATTTTGCACCATTGTTTTGTGTCATTCAACAATAGATGAAATATTAATCGAAATGAAAATCTTCTGAAATTTAACCCACCAGTTAATTTTCATTCATTTTTTTATTATTGTTTTTTTAGGAATGTCTTTCACTCTGGGGATCATTGCCATTAGCTTTACTATGAACTGATTTTTATGAGCTGAACATTTATATATATATATATATATATATTATTTTATTTTTTTTAATACCAAGCAAAAACCTGTAGCTTAGTAGGAGTTGTACTTTTTTTTTTGATCAAGCTGCACTATCTCATCTTCCAACATGCTGTGGAGTACTATTTGAACTGGTGTGACTCCTACACCATAATGCATCACAATGCCCCTGCCCGCTTTTAATTTGGTCAAAATAAGACTACTTTGGTGTCTTGTTGTGAGAATATATTTTTCAGTTTCTGCCAACTGGAAGTAGTAGTAGAACTGAAAGTCAAAGAGAATGAACTAAAGACAACCACTACACAATGCAGTTTGTAATAATCTGCAGCAAGGCCACTAGTAATGTATGGTATGCCTGATTTATAGTTACTGGGCTGAAACTCGACAAGAAAATAAGAACAATTAATTAAAGTAAATGAATAAATGCCCTTTGTTATGTTAAGCAAGAGTGGCAAAATTTCACTGTTTACTGAGGACAATTCAAAATAATGTAGTCCACTTCACAGCTCAGCTCCATCTCATGGCCATTAAGCTCCAAAGGGGGGATTTGCGATTCGATTATTTTCCCACATATATTACAGGAATGTGCAGTCCCAACAACCAGGGCCTCTCCCACGTAGTCCGGCAACCTTACGTTATCAAAATTCGTTTCCAGTGCAGGTAATGCTGAAGTGAACCCTCCAGAGAGTAGCTTATCATCTGCAAATGCACTGAGCCATGTTTTATTTATAGTAGCGTTGATTTATATATCATGTAGAGACAAGCTGAATAAAACGGCTGAAAGTGCTGATATGGGGATGTATCACGTTTATGTCGTGGGACTATAAAGCATTGTGATGGAAATTTCTATAATGCTGACTTGTTATTTTAACAACATAAAGCCTACATAAACTTTCGATGAAAGGGAAAAAATGAGCTGGGATCACGTCCCTTATGAGGTAAATTGACTGTTTTGCAGTTTTATTGATTGCACTATTGTATTTCACAGTGTTGGACTATTCTATTCTGTTTTGACTAACTATCGGTCAAGTTTGGATTGCTTTTTATTGTTGTTATTTGGTTTAATTGCACTTTTATATCTAAAGAGGATACTTTGCATTAAGAGACAACTTGGAAGGTGCATAAGAAAAGGAGCTTAACGTAAACACCATGTGCAGATGCTGTGGAAATAACCGACTAGCATTATGTATATATATATACAAAATGGTTAGTTAATATGTATAGTTGCTAGAGGAACCAACAAAAACATAATAAGACTCTAATATGTGTCAAGCCCTCCACGTAAAGTCCTGTAATTACTTGAGCCGCCTCACCAGATGGCCACATTCACCCTACAGATCCACTTTGTGTTGCAAGATGTATGCATTGGACATAAAGTTGCTCCGGAGCTGCAGATGGAAACCGGTCAATATCAATTATGGGTTTGTGTCTGGGGTGAGGACAGATTGTGAAACAGTTGTGAAACGTAATCCATCAACTTGCAGTTTTGTTTCACGCCCTCTCGGAGGAAAAGCAGCGCCGTATCGGACTGTTATCAAGTGCTTGCGTACATGGATACGAATCCCTGATAGATGGCGTTCCCTCCTTATTTTCCTGTCGGTTTTCTTGTTGGATCTACATTTTACAGCCTTTTTTCATTTCCCGCCTCTGTGATTCCACTCACCTGTCTTGCCTTGCGTCCACAGTGTGACTTGGAGCCTTTGTTACATTTTGTTAAATTTTACATTTGAGTTTTTTTTTTCCTAAAATTGCAGGCTTTTTGTTTCTTTTTTTGCTCTCATTTGCAGTGGCACGCTGCTTAGGGCTGGGTCGCAGAAGCACAAGGAAAGGATAAGTGCATGGTTTGGTTTAAAATACACCCTCATAAATGTGTGCCGCAGGAAGAAGTGGATGCAATTTAAAACACGATTTCTTACGAGACTGAGCTGAGGGCGCACAAACAGCTTCCACCTCTGTCTAGAATTTACGCATCTGCGACGTTGTGTGTTTGAATCCCTGTCACTTCAAGGAAATAAAAACTGTCTCAATATTTTCCGTCAAAGGATGCGGTCGTAAAGAGAAATTGAAGTTGCTTTTGCTTTAATTGCAGACTAAAATGAACTCCTGCAGACACATTTCCATTTCATGCATTTTGTGTAAATTTTCAATTAAACCAACCTGGTGACTCATCAAGAGCGCCGTGCTGCAGGAGTCGGCGTCAAAAGAAGTTCTCGACGAGGTCACCGTCTGACTTCTTTCCTTTGTGTGTTTGTCTGCACGATCAGAACTTAAATTACAACAAGTCTAGAAGGACGTACTCGGAGTCATTAGCAGCGCATCCTTTTGTTGTATCCTTCCACGCCATACAGGAATTATCTGTCAGCATTGTCCAAATAAGCTCTAAAGTCATCTGCTGTGATATAAAGCTCAGTTTCCGTGATGATGCACAAGCCGAGAAACCTATACAGTACCACTTAAGCTCTTTAAATCTCTCCATAATGGCACACAGCTGATGTTATGCAATGCCTTTTGATGATTTTCACAATAAAATATAAAATGAGTTAAAAAAAAATACTAAAAATAACATAAATCCTTCTCTGTCTGCAAGATGAACACAGATATCCTCCATGTGTGCTGGTTCAAAGAACACAAGGCTTTGTTTTCCGCCTGCATGGGGGACGATTGTCTCGCTGAAAACGCAAGCAATTATCCATGCAAACCATTAAATCCCGTGTTGGGTAGACATGCCTAATGAACTGCAAAATCTTACCGAGTCAACTCCTAACAGCAAGTAAAAAGTCAAGCAAGTATGAGGGAGGTCGCACTTGTGCTGTTAAAATGGCCTTGTTTACACCTCTGGAGCATAGTGACACACACACACACACACAAACACATGGGTTTGGAGCCAGGCGGGGAGGCACAAAAGTGCTGGCTTCAAAACCCAAAATGTACATTGTGTTTGTTGTTTTTTTTTGTTTTTTTTTCTTTAATCTCCTTTTCTTTGTCACAAAGGTTTTAGTTTAAAGTGCTTTTTGCATATTGACTGGATTTGAGGCCACTGAGCTGCTCGGCTGGTGCTCCTTACTCACGGCTGAGGGAGAGCAGAGTGCTTTTCCATCACTACGGGACTGTATTGGGGGCTCCAGGCGAATGACTGTAGACTTGGACACAGACAGCTGGACACCCTGCTCCGCCAGACGCGTCAGCTAATGTGAGCCATCAAACGAAGAACACAAGAAACAACGTGATAATGTGACGTTTTATTTCATTCAGATGCCCCTTTAGTCAAGGCTGGCATTGTCGTTACTTGCTTGGCTTGTCAGGATGTGACGTAGATGTCATACTTTGAGTCTGTGGTGGCTAGGGCCCTCCTCCAACTGATCCACAAGGCTAGGGATCTATTTGACCTGTCTTCATGTGCAGGACATGTAACAGGATTGAGTGTGCAAAGGTACACCTCCTAATCCATTGAACACTTCTCCCATTGCCACTGCTGTAGTTTAAGATTTGGAATCTTTCGTCCTGGACTTGGCACTAACATTTCAACTTTTGCTTTTGTCAATTTTCCATCTGAAGGGCCCATCTTTACTTTTTTTTCCCCCCTCTCAGGTTTCATCCTAAGGATAAAATTGCCCCTCTTGATTAAAGCTCCGGTCCTGACATCAAGCTCAATAATCCTATCGCAGTCATTTTGATCATTTATTCATCACGTGTGAGAGCTTTTTGGGAGTGAAGCAGAATAGAATAACAGACTGCAGAAGCATTGATTGTCAGCGGGTGAGAAAGGACTGATGATTTAAGAATCTTTTAAACCTTTTTTTTTTATTATTATTGTTATTTGTGTGTGTATATTTTAATAGGATGCACGTGCATCGGCGCCGTAGGGCGGCTGATCTCATTCCGTGCGGGTACGCAACAGAATAAACCGCGCGGGTTGAGGAGGTCTCAAATTGTTTGCGGCAACCTCATAAAAGGCGGGAAATTGTGTTGGTTTTTCGGCTGATACGCAGAGCCAAGGTGAAGGACGGGGTTCGGTTGGAGGTGCCGCACAAACAAACACAGCCAGGAGCAAGTTCTTTTTATCGTGCTACTGATTTGTCGTATAGTGCTTGTCTTGTGGATTACCATATAAAAAAACATGTTATTGGGATTTATTTTTAAAGCAATACCTCGCTGCCAATAAATAACTGTGCATAATACATGGAACAAGTTGGAACTTTCAAGTTCTCAAATAAAAGAAAACTTCTCATTGCTTTGTTTCCTTCCGACTGGAGGGAACAGCTGCGCCAGATAAAGCCACCTTTCATGATAGAATCAGGGAAACATAAAACACGGCACATCAAAACCGCGCTGGCGAAGAAATTCCAAAGAGAGTGTGTCGGACAGTGCCGAGAAAATGCTGGATGGGCTGTTGAATGGCGTCATTAGGAGCGGATCGGAGTGCTTCAAAGCCTGAGACTGGCTTTTAGGGTCAGGGGATAAGTGTGGCAGAAGTGTTTGGTGCTATTTTGGTATTATGGTGAACTATTATACTGGGAGAAAGCGTACTGTATGGGTGCTTCTTTCATTTGAGGCCCTTCTCAGCAGGCGAGGAGAAGCCACACTGTGTTGGTGTAGTCCTTATGTTGTTGTTGTGTTCAAATTGTCTTGTCCCATTTTAGTCTTTTTTTCTTTCCTCACGTTTCTTACTCTCCTCCTCCTTCTCAGGATGTGAGGGAAGAATACCGCATGGCATCGTGATTAAAACTCACAGCGTCCGAGGGGGGGGGGATACAGTGGAGTCCAATCCGATTGTGATTGAAAACAAGGAGAAAAAAAACATGATAAACAAGCTCCCCAGAGCTGAACTGTGGACAGTCAGATTTGGTGATGTCCATATTGTTTTCCATTTGGCTTAATCAAATGTCAGCGGCAAAGCTCCGGGATTTGTCGAACGTGGCCTCAGTCTTAAGACCTCCCAACTGTGAAAAAAGAAAAAAAAGGCATAATCCGCTCGACTCTTGTTTATTATTCAAAAAACACCCTAAACTAAGGATTTAGGAAGTACTCGACTAAATCAACACATTCTGCCTCCAGAACAATTCTCCACCACGCCGACAAAGACTGCACATAGCCCGTTAAGTAATTGTTTTCACAGAGTGGATTTTCCTCACATGTATCTTTTAAAGTGAAATCTGGATTAGAGCACAGAATAAAACAGCAGCCCGAAAAGAGATTATTGACAATAAACTTCTTTATTTTTATTTTTTTCATACTCTCATAGAAGCCTCAAACCCCATTTTCAGATATGAAACACACTTCAAACCCAGCTGTGTCAGTGATCCCCAGCAATCAGCTCTGGAAAATATCCCGCGGAAACTGCAGCTTTTTGTACTTCAAACAGATTCATAGATTTTATGAAAATTATATGGGGTAGGATGAGAGACTCCCCTCCTGTTGCAAAAATAATAAATGAGTTGATGGTCTTTTGTTTTTCAAAACAGAGATTTCTGCATTCCCTTTTTCTTCCGAGTGCAATGCACTGTAAAATCTCAAATCGTTGCGTCAAAAGATAATGTTATGTGCCACAGATCACAAAAAGGAACAAATACAGAGTAAGCTGTGTGCTTAACATTTCTTGTAAAAGTATTTCTTTCAAGAAAAAAAAAAACAAGACAGAGACCGCTCTGCACTGCGGATGCCGGCAAATGCTCCCATCTTAATTCTTCGACACTGTCGACCACAGAATTCTCCTCCATCATCTGTCACACTGGGTTGGGTTGGCGCATTGATTGGTTCTGCTCCTGAATCTCAAACAGACAATTCACTGTTTCCATTGGTAGCTCCTCCTCCACATCTGCAAATATTACACATGGGGTTCCTCAAGACTCGGTTTTAGGACCACTTCTCTTCAGTCTATACCTGCTCCCGCTAGGGAAAAATTATCCAAAGACACGACATCTCCTTCCATTGCTACACCGATGACACGCAGATCTACCTCACCCTCAACTCTTAAAGTCAGACTGATATCATCTGAATAAAAAACTGTTTTGATGACATCGAAGACTGGTTGGCTCAGAATTCCCTTCAGCTAAATGAGGACAAGACAGAAGTCTTACTCTTTGACCCCCCACATCATCAACTGCTACCGCCCAGTACCTCGACCACCTCCTCTCCTATATCACACCAAGTGCAAAGAACCTGGGTGTCTTATTTGACAAGAACTTAAGTTTCAACAGGCATGTAAATTCTGTTGTCAGATCCAGTTTCCTTCAGCTCAGAACCATCTCAAAAAATTGGCACTTCCTATCACCCTCCAACCTAGAAACAGTTATTCATGCATTGATATCATCCAGGCTGGACTGCTGCAACTCCCTCTACTCAGGTATTACCCAGAGAACCATCTCCCATCTCCAGCTAGTCCAAAACACTGCTGCCTAGTTATTAACAAGGTCAAAGAAGTGAGACCACTTCACTCCCATTCTTGAATCATGAGACTGGCTCCCCTTTCATCTTACATTTCAAAATTCTTCTGATTATTTATAAATCCCTTCATGGTCTCTTCATATATCTCAGAGCTTCTCGCCCCTTACACCACCACCAGAACCCTCAGATCCTCAGATGTGGCTGTGCAACGTTTTGGGGGGGAAAAAAGACACGGGACCAGGACTTTTCTGTTGCAGCCCCTCAGCTCTGGAACCAGAAGCTATTAGGAGCTATTAGGAGCTCTAACTCTGAGGCTTTTAAGAAGCACCTTAAGACCCACCTGTATTCCTCGGCTTTCAATGGCATTTGACCTGTTTTTACTTTCTCATCTGGTCACCTTGGTTGTTAATAGCTTTTCATTTGTTGACACAGTGATGTTGATCTGTAATTTACATGTTTGTGTGACATGTCGCCTGTGAAGCACTTTGGTGATAATGCTCTTTACTTAATGCTAAATGTTTCGAAAAATTGGGGGTGAGGGGAAGACTTTCTCATTCATCACGCATTTGTGGTAATTCCGTTTGAAACTTACAACAGTCAACATGACTCTTGAGGACCCTGCTAACAAGGTGTCCCCGATAGCAACAAAAATCAGTGCATTTGGCATCTATACAGCCCCTCAGAACTCTCATACAGGCATTATACTGTATGCCTATTTGCTTTCATATCTCCTGGGGCTGGATTACGGAAGCTCCAGTGGGCCTTACTTAGAGGTGTGAATGGAAAACCACTAGCTAGCTGAGGGTACTTAAAAAGGGCCAGACCTAGGTTTTTGTTGCCACTGTATGTGGGTATTTCTTTACATAATGTACCCATTCAGATTATATTAAGGCTTGAAATTATGCAAAAATAAGGTTGTGTCCACGCTGAGTGATTGATGTCCTCACACATCACTCAACTCCACTCACATGCCACCTGAACCACATAGTATCACCAAATAACATCAAATTGATGTGGTTTACGAGTCTATTTTATACAACAAAAGTAAATAAATAAATACTTATGGCTATAATTGGGGATGGCATGACGGATAGGTAGGGCAGTGTTCAACTGAAAAAAATAATTTGGTCGTTAATTGAACTTTGAGCAATGCCTTGTGAAACATGAACCTGCGCAGCGGTCTTAAGAGACTAAAATTCTGCCTCCCGACCTGTTTGACTCATTTCCATACGGCCCCTTATGACAGGACAAATGATTTTCACATGCAATATCTCATGCAGGAAACAAACAGACAGTGCACTTTGTTTAGCTGACAGATGTTTGGTTGCCGTCCATATATTATACATCACATTAACCGATTTCCACATTGTTTGCCATCAGGCTTATAAAATGTCAGCAGCAATGTATCAGGATTTGGTGAACGTGCCCTGTGTCTGAGGACCTCTAACCACAGAATAGCTTTATAGCGTAATCCGCTGAAGACTTGTTCCACAATACAAAGCAAGCACCCTCCTCCAAGGGCTTTAGAGAATGCTACGGGTAGAACGGAGGCATGTGAATACGGCTCTTCACTTGTCACCACAACAGCCTCTCTAGAGAACTGCACAGTTGTAAAGTATGTAATTACAATAATTGGCGACGAACAGCGGGGTAAATGTTTGCCAATATCCATACACTGTTTGGATATACATTATTTTATCAGCTTGTGTCAAGGGAAATGCAGAGTCGGGGTGTTGTAAATGCCACAAAGAGCAAAGAAACGCTCACATTTCTAGTACGCGTTCGGTGTGTGCAGAATCAAATTTATGTAGAAATGCATTAAGACAAATGAAAAATACAATAGAAATAAATACATATACAAAGAAAAAACATAAAAAGCAACATAATAGAAATATTAATATGACACTCAATATAAATTATTATATTATTTTATGATATTATATTGGTGGATTCAATGACATTCTTATATTTTTATTATGACAACTTTGGTCCTCCATAGATTTGATGCCAGCATCGGTTGTTTTGTGCAAATAAAAATGTTAAATTTCTAGAAAAATGCTCAATGGCGTGACATCAGAGACATAGAAATTTTGTTTCTCAGACCGTACTAAGGACCTATGTGGTAACCATTCTTCACAATGCTCTTAACAGTAACTAAAATAAAGAGTCTTTTGTTTTGCTCCATTTAGATTTCATTTTAAAGCCCTCTCTATGGGGTTCCTGTTGGCAACTCAGCATGGGGCTCTAAATGTGTGCATAGAGGTTTACATTCATTTCCCATTCAGAATGATCCCCTTTTATAGGTGAGTTTCGTTCACAACGTAGCGGCCTGACGAAGGCACTGCTTCATTTTAACTACAGAGGTTGGCCAAACCTATAATTCTCTTCCGGTATGTTAGCTTCCCGTTATCACAGGTTTGGATGTTTTCAAGTATCCATCCTCTGTGTTCCAGATATGTAATTTGTCAATCAAAACACAACAAAGGGCCTACAATCGTTGTAGCGGTCAAGGTAAAATCTCAGCCTGTTATTTTTTCAGCGGAGACCTCACAAATACGGAACGCCTCGCCGCTTTAACATGCACAAGTCTGGATCTATGATGAGTACATTGAACGAGCTCTTTTGCGGAGTCCTTGCTCCACCTGTGCTCATTTTGTGTTTGCCTTTTCGTAGCGGCGAGTGTTAAATAGAATCAAAAATCATCGCAGCAATTTAATGCTGATGTGGGTCGCAGATGAAGCATTACAGCACGTCACAAATAAAAAAGGAAGTGTTGTCGCCTGCAGGGGTTACAAATAGACCTCTATTCTCTTCACGCTGTCACTGGACCGATGGAGATCAGCATTCTATGATACACCGCAGTGAGTCGGAGGGCCGCTGATGGAGTACGGCTCTAGTGTTCACTTGTGGTAGACTCCATTACTTCTCCATATATATAGATGGCGGTGTGGGGGGGTAGAGAATCCCCAGCAAATTTGATCAGCGAGATTACAAACCCCCGCGTACTAGATCATTTAAACCTCATCTCTGTTGCCTGCAAGGACCACAATACATTACTCCCTGCGTGCAGAACATCTATCAGTCCCCCCTTCGCTTTGCTGCTGCAGGTCTCCGGAGATCACGTGAAAGAGGAGGGAAGGGCGCGCTGACCGAAAAAAAAAAAAAAAGGAGTCCCGACCCGCCGGGGTCAAGAGAATGGGAGAGCACGGTCGACAGCATTCAAATGACGCTTTCAATGGCCGCAGATTCATCACGCGGGTTGGCAGGCGGCTGGGAGAGTTGGCCTCGATGGAAGCCATCTGTAATGATAGACAGCCATAGGAGTATCGCAGAGCCCTCTGAGAGCGCTCGGCTCTGGTCTGCGCATTGCAGAAGGACAGATAATCTATAGCTGTAATTGGACACCAGCAAGGAGGAAATCAGCGGCGGATTTGTGGATTGGATCAACCGTAGCGGTGGGTGATACATCACAGCTTGCATCATTTTTCGGGAATTATGCGGAATCAGTTACATGCTTGCGTTTGATGCATGCTTTGTAGATATCAGGTTGACGTTTCGAGAATAAAGTCGGGTAAGCGGGTCCTGAATGGGAATTCGTCCAATGGAAACCAATTTGATTTGTAGTCATGAATGTCACATATCTCAAGCCCTTTAACTCATCATGGTCATGTTTAAAAAAAAAAAAAAAAAGAAAGAAAAAAAAAACGTATCTGCACTTTAGCACTTTAATCGAGCTTACTCTCCTCCGGGGCATCCAAACTGTCAATGTTTACAATGAATGTACCTTGCACTAGTGTGGCGTAAACACAAACACGGGCCTCGTGATCATGCTGTCATGCTAGGATATATTGTAGTAAAAGGCATTCTGTTTTTATCACAGCTCGGTTGGATGTTCCATTGGATGGTCCTCTGGGTGTGTTAAGCTGTGCTAACACTTGAGAAATTCTAAAATCCTGATCCATTTTGAGATCTGGTTAAACACCACAGTACATTATTTAGATTATCAAACCAGATTGTGAAGAATACTTAGCCTATATTTTAGCATTACCTGTGGAGGCCCAAAGAGTTGTGAACCTTCAAATTACTACATTACCTAAAAGCAAAATTTGGTACCAAGCTTAAATTTCGCCTGGAGACCATAGTTGGAGTGTAACGGAGTAAAGAAGTAGTGTGATTCCTCTTGCCATAAACTTATCACACAACATGGAAACTTGTTTGTCCTATGGTAATTAAATGCAGCACCCCTGTGGATTAGGGTCGTGCACCCCGGAGGATGAGTAGCAGCAGTCGGACCTCGCTTGTCTTCCTGGTAGGTGCACGAGTTATGAACTCCGCCATTATTTCATATTAATTACTTTAATTTCAATACTTAGAGGTAGTATAAGTTGTATTTTCTAAAATATATAGCTCCCGAACGGTCGAGCACGTCCTTTTTCATAAAAAGTTGACGGTGTATTTCTCTTATTTTTGTGTACAAAATGGCTAGTGCTACACGTTGTTAGCTAACGTTAACGTAACACAGACGTGTGTGTGTGTGAGAGAGAGAGGGAAACCGGAACTGACTGTAATATTAATCCCTCTGCCAATGTCCGAAATAAAAGGCAAGGTTGCCAACGGTGACGGTCCTCTTCGTCTGTTAAATTATACACAATACAAAGAGAGAACAACTCCGCTACAAGAGCATTACTCATTGCTCCAAATTGTGACCCTCGTGACGCTTGTTGTGTTTGTGAAGACGTTCAGTCCCTTCTTTTACAGTATGAATGAGGCTCGAACATTGTGTAGACCTTGAAATGTATCAAACGTGCGTCATAGTGCAGGTTCCACCTCCACAGGCAAATACTTGCTACGACGAGACAATCTTAATAAATTCTCGGTGAATTGCGTCCGTCCCATGCGTTGCGTATCCGCCTGCTAGCACAGGGGTGTCGATTTCTCCTTTTTCCAGCAGCCTGCAGCGAGTCAAGCGCACCCCGAGCGCGAGCGAAGGTTATTGCGCCGCGTCGATTTGACGTCAGACTCATTCGCAACGGTGGTCTGACACGGACGATCGTCCGAGACGCAGCACCCGCCGAGCGCGTGAGACCTTAACAACAGTGGACGCCGGTTAGTTCACACTCGACTCGGGTTGATGATGTGGTAAAAGTTGAAAAAAAAAAAAAACTGAAAACCCAGAATAGTCCTTCTGTGAAAGTGAGTGCTCTCAAAAAAAAAAAAAATCCAAGGTTTGTGTAAAGCCTTGACATTGTTACCGCTCACTGTTGCGCTCATTTGCATGTTGGCTCTGTTTCAGCGCTACAAAAAAAAATATATATATAAAATAATATCCAACGGATCTCAAACAAGATGGGGATTGGCTTACTGTCCCCAATTATTAATTTATTTGCTCGGATGTGTGTCCAGAAGTATAACCACTTCATCAGCCAGGCTTCTCTGTGAAAACACCTGTTGTTTTTAATTTGAAGGGAGTAACCTTGGTGTATACGGCTGCATTGGGACCAAAAAAAAAAAAGAGAGACACAGGGATTCAGCTTTGCTACCCTGAGCCCATCCTCTGGAGAAACAATTATCTTTTTTTTTTTTTTTTTTACCGTGACTCTTAAGAGCTGCTTTAGGGCCAAAAGCAGAAACGATAAGAAGGACATCTTCCCTGTTTATGGAACTGCGTGAATATTATATTTGCTCCCCGCTGAGAAGTCCGACCATCGGGCTGATTTGCCCGCCTCTGCCTCAGCCTCGCCAGCCTTTTGTTCCCCCACATCTCCAAACATTTTCTTTGCAGCTGCTTGAGTTAATGCTGTCATTAGACTATTGGATCCTGTAGCCAAATTATAATGTGATCTCCCGCATCATCTATTCTTCTCTTCCCTCTGAGCTGATGAATAGCTTAAGGTCAGACCATCAAATTAGTAGCTCCCATTACTCCCCAGACACTAATGGCATCTTTATGAAAGGAAAAGATATGTAATCTCTCCAAAAGCCTTTTGGAGACCAAACAGTTTGTCTGTAGATGAAATGTGAGTGCAGGGCTCGGGGGATTGCGGAGGGAATTGGGAGGGGTGGGGGCGAGGGCAGCGCCTGCCTGCAAGTGCCAAACCCGGCTTTATTCTCTTCCGGACAATGTTTTTATTCGACTCACTCACTTATTTTCCTATTCATTTGCACGTGCAAGCACAGTTACAACTGCAAAAAGAATGAGGACCAGATAAAGGTGCTTTATAGTCCCGTCATGTAAATATGTGAAGGAGGACTTGCATGTCTGGCGAGCTCTACGGTCGGCCCCAAATTAGCCTTCATTTCTGTAATTTTTGGAATAAGCCATGAAAAAATGTGCAGCAAAACCCTAATGTAGTTTCCTCCTCTGCTCATTTAGATGCATCGTTGGCCAATAACAGTTTAACAGTGAATAAATCACACCGTTGTACTCTGGAATATCCAAAAGGCATGGAGAAAAAAAAGGCAACTGGAATATCTGTGGAATATCTTTATTAATGTGAATGAGGCAATAAAGGTTATCTATCCCCCACAACTCTCAATACAGAAACTAATATGTATTCGTCTGCGACAGGAAATAGATCCCACCAAATTAAAATCTACTAATTGAACCTACAAGTCGGGGCTGCTTGAGGAAGAGATTCATTTTTTGTTCATTCCAAACCAGATATTCTTTGGCTCAGTGCCGAAGAACTTGAAATGAAATGCCTCGATCAATCAAGATTTTAGTTTTTTCCTATATTTCCTGAATGCTCCCAAAATTGAGCTCCCAGACTGATTAGAATCTGCTGCGACCCCTCTTTTTTCATATATATATATATATATATAATCCTTTGCTATCCGAGAGGCCCCGACATCCCCCGGCCAGGGCTGAAATCAAACAGCTTGGCTTCAGCAAGAGACCCCCCGGCCAGCCGCAGTGGAAGTCCATCACTGGGTCACAGCCTCAATCCGTCACTGTCTGCTGCTGCTATCAAGAGAGAGTCCAAGGAGAAGGGAATGACTCAGGACTGCGGAGCTGCGGTTCACTCTTTCTCCCGGCACTTGATAAATATGTTGTATTTTTCATGAACACATCTCTCTTTTAGTTATTGAAAAATTGACTCAAATAAGCCGCCGAGGCTCCCTCGGATAATCTGAATAGAAACTCAATTTTAAGCAAAGGTCCTTTATTTTTTTTTTCTTTTCAGAATATGAATATTGATGTTGTCTCCCTTGCAAATACAGTGGCCGGCGTTGCCCGGGAGGCCGGTGAGAAAAGACCGAAATCTTCCACACAGACTGCAATCAAACAGCTTAGTTCACTAAAAGATCGCTCGTCCGCCTGCTGCAGTGGAGGTCCGGGTTATAACCTCAATCCCTCCCTCTGAGGCTGGAGATAGACTGTGTTCACTTTCCATTCAGCCGGCCGTAATGTGCTATGAATTCAAATTGAAATTGCACACCAAAAACCCTGAGATGTGAGTTAATCCGGACTGAGTGTTCATCTTTAAAATATACTTTTCACCTTGCATTTTAAGTAAAACTCTACATTTCTTTTTTTTTTTTTTTCACAGACCCATGTCCACTATTTAGACTACACTTTATTTCAATGTCGCATATATCCACTTGCTATTTTGACCCTTCGCTAATATGTTGAGAGCAGGGGATGGGATTAGATGTGACCGGGCGAATCCAGTTACCTCTATAGAGCTAGAAAAGGCTCTTTTTGGATTTAGCCACACATTTTATGCACCCATGAGCTGGCTGCAATTCTCTCAGGCCTGCACCCAAATTCTGACCTTACAGGAGGTGAAACCCCCGCAGTAGGATTGGCAGGTATCTTCTGTTCCATATTCTGAGGAAATGCATAATTCTTGTCATTATAAACTCTCTTGAGAAGAGAAGGACTGTCTCAGTGGCTGTGGCTCTTAGCATATGGGCCCCGATGTACTGGTCCCTGGACAGAAAGTGTTCGGTTTTGCAGCTGGGCTGTGATTGATTTATCACAACAGCTGAATAATAAGCAGAAAACAACCTAAATTACATGGAGTGTGGTCACCCTCACCCCGAGTCCAGCCCCTTGTGTCCTTCCACACCTGAACATCATCTTATATCTCTGCATTCAAAGGCATTCTCTTCTGCCCTCATATATTACCCCTTTCACTTTGGCTCTTTTTATCAATAATCTTCTCTGCACCAATTAAACCGTTTCTTTGTTAGTGTTTAGGCTACTTGTGTAATAATCACACTGAATCTGGTGCAGCACCTCTCCCCACCACAAGGGGAGCTCAACCGATTTGGGTTCTGCGCCGCTACTGAGTATTTATTCAGAGAACAAGTCTATGCTACTCGGATGACAAAACTTCATCTTAAACTTTGTTAATTAAATCAGTTCGTCACTTAGTTTGTCTTCATGTTGGCAGATAAGGTGTCTGTGTCAAAGCCAAACTGGAACTGTGAGATCGTCGAGTGATCAGGAGTATTTTTGATGACGTTCCCAGCACCAGGTGGGATTTTTGAAGCTCTGGTCCCAGCTGGTACGCGGTTACCGAGGCTTTGTCGTTGACTACATTTGACAGCTATTTAAAAAGAAGCCACGGATCCGCAGCCTGTTTCTCAGCGTCTCCGCCCTTAGCTCGTAAATCCCATTCTTGGTCCCGTTTTTTAATTTTGCTGCTGCTTTTGTCGCCATTGTTTTTGTAAAGAAAGTCGCAGCCAAACAATTCTTGGCCATTTCCACTTGTTGTCTTGGCTCTTTAATGATACCTTAGGCTCTGGGAATGGGATTAGCCGGGATGGGTGTGAATCCAGTAACGTGCACAACGGTAGAAAAGCTCCTTTTGGATTTAGCCATGGATTTTATGTGCCCATGGGTTGACCGCGTTTCTCTCAGGCTTGCACACAAATTTCGGTGGGCTGAAAGGTGTGTTCGACATACTATCTCTGCCGGCACTCTGGATCTTAGTCAAGGCTGAGTATTCTAAGACAGACATGAAAGCACAGAAAACACTGGCTTCATTTCCTGTGTCATATTTCAGTTGAGGAATGTACTGGACATAAGGAAATGTGGTTTGTGGGTTTCCGTTTGCGATTGCACATAGTGTAGCATTATTTTTCTATATTTGTGCCAAGAGGAAACTTCCAGAAGTGAAAAATGAAGCCCAGTTCCTCCGATGGTCACTTAAGGCTAGCCAATGCTAAACTGAATGAATCCCCATTGATTCAAATTTACCTGAAAACATGTCTATAGCCTGGTAAAACAAAACACTTTTGGGTATTGCCACTATGTCGTCCGCCCACAACTTCTCAAGCTCCGCCTCTTGTGCCATTTGTGGAGTCAGCCCCTGCTAAGACAAGATGGCAGCAGTCAGATCCACCACGCTGAGCTTCAAAAACACTCTTCAGGAATCTCGTGGGTTCTTGTTTATATACATTAAATGGTTCTAGTTGCTATTTGTCCTCTTGTCCCTTGGGGTAAAATGCTTGACTTCCTTTATATCCAAAAATGACAACATAAGTAGCAGCAGCAGGAAACAGAATTAAGAATAAAGCTCAAGAAGAAGAAGAAGAAAAAAACATGCTTGTAATAATATTTGCCGTTATTAAATGATAACAGACCCTCGTATATACCTAGGGCATCAAATCCCCCCAAAGGCAATATTTTTGGAAAGGCTGATTGAAGCCTAAATTTCATTTTACCGCCTCTTCTTGTCTTCCTTCTTCCACTGTGCGGACGGATGTTGTTAAAGTGTAGTGATCTTGGTCAGAAAAGTGGAAGAAATATAATTCCGAGCACACTTTTTGTACGTCAGATCTTGTAACATAAGTGAACACTGGACTCGGGGAACAAAAACAAAAAAAAAATACGAGAGAGAAATAAAAGGGCCTATGACTCACACAAAAGCAGCACAGCAGACCACGTCAGACATTTGTAATATATTCTCTTTTCTCCCCGTCTCAAAAGTTTCCTCTTCTCCGAATATTATCTTTGACTCGCGATATGACAAATACTGCAGTCGTTCTGGATGCTTGGAGCCAGGCGCTGAGGAAACCATACGGATTTCAAAAAAAAAAAAAATCTAAAAGTATTACTCTGTGATATAATTAGGGGATTGTAAACGAGGAGGCGGGTCGGTATTGAGATGGCAGGATCATTACTCACCTCTCCTGTTGCCCCTCGGCCTCCAAGCACCCAAGACAAAGTAAGAGTTCACGTGATCATTATGTCTTCCAGACTAACAGAATCCCCTTCGCGTTGGCCATCTTGGCTCCATCTCTCACCTGAAATAGGTCACAATCCTTTTTCTATTTTTTTATAGCTTTAAATAATTTTCAAGTTATTAAGTTTGACCGTTTAAACCGAGATTAAGACTCTGACATTTCCTGCTGACCCCGAAAGGATCATATAAACTTTTGATGTGAACAGAACTTCCAACTCTTTGAGGATTTACATTCCTGGAAGCTTTTGTAGCTTTATACTCATTACCGAGATAACGGAGACGCACAACTTTAATAATAATAATACATTTTAATTATATGGTGCCTTTCAGGTCACACCAAACAGAGAATACAAACAAAACAACAGAAACAAAAAGAGTACACAGGGAGGGTAGTGCAGGTCGGGACGGAGTGTACTCCTGGAGGAGGTCAGACAGGTAAGTGGGGGCCAGATTGTGGAAGGCTTCATAAGTTAGGAGGAGGTTCTCGTATTGAATGCGGTAATGAACGGGGAGCCAGTGGAGTGAGATGAGAATAGTGGTGATGTGGTCAGATCGTAATCAAAAAAAGAGCGGATGATAATCCGGGCAGCAGAGTTCTGGATGATTTGCAATCTGTCGATGAGTTCGTAGCGACTGGGCTGTCTTTTCTCAGACTACCGAGCTGTCTGGTCATCACGAATCCACCAATTTACGCCCACATTCTCAACAACCAACGGTACTAGCCATCAATCCTGCGGACAACCCAAATACGCCCTATAATAACATGTCGGTAAGTCCAAGTCAGGGTATGGATGAGGAAGCAGAGACATTCAGATTTAGGGACAAACAGCTGTTACCTTTTGCCTCGGAGACGTACGGAAAATCACCTCTCGGTAAGCAAACCCCACCTTAACGATCTCGGTAGGAAATGGCTTGTTACCACAAGTTAACCCTGTAATGTAAAAAAAAAAAAAAAACCCTTACAGATAAGACACCACTAAATCAATCATCTGACTTGTTCATCAGACTGGTATTGCTGGGAGGTACGACGTTTATTTAGTCTTCTTTACTTACGTTGTGTGCTGCAACAGGAAGTAATGTTGTTTTCTGGTTCTGTAGGGTGGGATCTGTGGTAAAACCCGGATGGGAATTTGCGTAAACTACTTTCGTAGTCAAGAATGACAAACTTATCTGGGATGATGCTTTAATTTTTTTTAGTTGCTTGTGTACAAACTTCTATATGCGGAGCAAAGGCAGGCCTACAATGTAGCACCAATAATATGGCTTCCCTAAAGGGAAGAGCGCCGAGGCTTGCTTGAGCATCTGCAACTTTTTCATGCAGTTCCTGACCTAACAGAGTTATTTATCGTTAAAACATATAGCTGATGGGGATACATTATCTAAAGTAGAACTATACATGTAAAGACAAAAATTGATGCATGTCAATGGAAACAACCCCAATTAGAATAAATATTTAAACGCTTCAGTACGGGAATCTTGGCATTGAGCCTTTTTGGACAAAATGATTGTTTTCCGTCGTACAGTTAGATGTAGACTTAGCCTTGAGCTTTTCCTCCATTGTATTTAAAAAATATTATTTTTCTTTTTTTTAAATGTTTTTTTTTTTTACATTCATTATTTGAAAAAACAGCAAGACTAATGCAGTGATAACTGGTACAACAAATCATCTCCAAATATGATAGTTAAAACAGAAAGCATGGATGATTTGGAGTTACACAACAATATGCATTCAAAACGTATCTTCGTATACGCGCGGAAAGAAACTGTCCACGGAGCAGACATCTTCGGGAGCGTGTCAGGTCTCTGAAACCCAGCGAGCAAAGGTCAACTGAAAACAAAGAACGCGCCAGACATTTTTCTTCTGCCACTGAATAGAATAAACCATTTTTGGACACCAGACTACATCTAGTTCACTCCATTATTAATAGCCAGGCAGAAGCATAAAATTGTGTGAAACGTGAATAAAGAGACCGACAAGCAGACCGTGGGTTAATTCAGTCCATTTAGCCAGTGACACGTTTAGATCACATTCAGACGATTAAAGCTATCTTGCTTTAGCTATCGTGTTGCAGGAGATAGCTTGAATTCTTTAATCACAGCTAAACTGGGTGAGGGAACCAGCATCTATTAAATTTTGGAAATTGGAGAAAGATCATTTGTTATTGATACCAGCACACCTTTGTATTAAATCTGCGGATGTTAGTAGTAATTGAAATAAGTCATATTAAATTTACAAACCAAATAATATGAGTGACTGGAAGCACAATGGCCTGAATGCCCGAGCTGGAAGAAACGCCACACATGTCTGATCTCCACTCAGTATACATTATGCAATCAAATGGAGGTTTGCTCACGATGCTAATGAAGCCAACTGCATTCCAGCGTTCCTGCTTGGGCAAACAAACATCTGCTAGTCAGCTAAAAGTGAGGGGTAAAAAAAAAAAAACAACAAAAAAATAACGAGAGCCGGGGAATACATGCAGGATTTTCAGGTCTCGGGCACGGCTACATTTTCCTCCCTGCTGTTCTCCTTGCTGAATGCGTCATGACTCTGACTCACGAAATAAATCAGTCTTGTATCCAGAGTGGTTATGAGTGTAGATTATTAATGGCTTCGAGAAACGCATTGAACGGAGGGAACTACATTACAGTGGCTGCAGGGTATGCTTTCTTCCTCCTGACCCTAATGACCCCATTTACTTAATGGCTTATAGCTCAAGAACATACGGAGCAACCAAATTTTATGCAGTGCATCCACATAGGTTTATTTTTTTGTTTTTTGTGCCTCTTCCTGTGTGTAATTGTTACTCCCAGGAAGATAACTGTGAATGCTGATGATTGCATCAGTAATGGCTCAAAATGGGTCAGACACAGGCGTCCTAGAGGCCCGATTATGCACGGCCTTGTTTTACCTTAAAGCAGTTAACAGCATCCTCATGGTGACAACGTCTCTTAGTGGGGTTAATATTTATGGTCCCCTCTTTTCGTGCCAGTTCTCCAACAGTTGCTAATGGACACATTAATTTTTCAGTATTCAGATCTTTTCAGATTCAACCTGATGCACCTCGCAAGGGACAGTTGACTGCCATAACTCCTTAACCATTTTTTTAAGAGTGAATCTAATTATGTTTCAGGCAGAAGGAAGTGCCTTTCCACGACCACAAATGAACCATTAAATGACAGGACTTCGCTATAACGCAGCGTGATTTAAATATTCACTCGCCGGTTATTAAATAAAGTTAGGTCAATATTACAATCATCCGGCTACTAAAGAGTTTTCCTGCCTGTAAGCGAGCAGTAACTGGTGACAACCCAATTTGTTTTCTTTCCGAGACTCATTTCACCCGAGAGTGGAGGACTTTGATTAGCTTAGAGCGCAACGGCGTGCCTTTAAACATTGCCAAAATAAATAACCTCGACTCTGTTGGAAGAGCAAAAGTGTGCGGATTGACAAAAGCCACCCCACCCCCCCACCCCCCAAGGCGTTCTTTAAGGTTGGAACATGAAAGTCCTCTGCGTGCTTTATTTTAACATCTTGCAGGCCTCATTGGTGGATGGAACTTGTGAAGAGAAGGTCGGGCTCAATGCCAAAGATCAACCCTGCTTGGTATTGATTTCAGTCCACTGATGGTTTTCCCAGAAGTGCTGCTTTTTCCCCTTGTATATAAGGAGGGATAAAGAGATCTAGTGGAGGACGGACTCAGAACAAAAAGTAAAAACACACTTTGATTAAGGATTCAGCATATCTAGACCAGATTGCCACCGATCGGCAAACACTGTTTTGACGCTGCTCTGTTCTGCTCTTGCATCAAAAAAGAAAAGAAACTCGCTGATACAGAAGAAGTGCTGTTGGGAAGTAATTGGACATCATCTCTGCATGAACTTATTCCTTCAAATGATGTTTTTTTTTTTTTCTTCTCTCATTTGAAATTTGCATCAATAATCCCAGAGCCACAATGAAGGAGAGGATTAACGTCAGCAGAATAATTGAAGAAATGGATTGTGGGATTGATGTTGCCTAGCAACCCATTCATTTCAGTTTCTAATGTTAGTTTTAATTTCAGTCAATTAAGTCAGTCCAAAATCATACACACAGAAGGCACAATTTTCTCTTTCTACAGGGGTAATACATACTTAAAAATTCATGCCATTATCTCGTTCACAACTTCACAGTCATGTATTAATTGCACTGGTGTTCTTTTCGTATCTGTTAGCAACACAAGGTTATTAAATCATAACTGTTATGGTTCGTAACCTGGGCCTAGTTTCCCTTGCTTTTTGCTGACAGAGCCTCATCAGATTTTTTGTAACTAGCGTGATAAAAGCGAGTGAGCAATCTGGTCTGGCTGATGTCGAATCATGCCGTGACTGAACAGAACGGGGAGAAGACCATATAAAAGGCCCTGATGGAGTAACAATAAAAACCCATCCACATGTTTCATGCATCCTTTAACGTAGACATTACTTTGAACCGTCTGTTGACTTCAAAAGCAGCAAGTTATGCCTTGAAAAGAGACGATTCTCTAATATTCCACCAAATTAAAATATCAGCTCTGTTCAGATATGAACCTTTTAAACCTATTATCGCTTCTGGGTAGAAGAGAAAAATCAAGTCAGATGTCATATTTTTGCTTTATATGCTATACAGTTTGCATTTTGAAGTATGTCCTAACAATGGTTACTAATGTAACCTGGGTTCTATGAGCAAGCAAAAGTTTGTGATGTTCCAGATGGTTTTCTTCCAAACCAGTCTCCTTTCACATACCTACATATGAACATGCAGAATATTTAGTTTCTGTGTGTAGTGCAAATTAAATTAACTGAGGAAAAGGCGGACTTTGGTTGAATGCAGGTGAGCAGTCTCTGTGGAAAGTAAAAGAGGTGAAACTCCCTGTAAGCAATCAAGCTAACACACTGCGCTGTGAAGACTTAAAGTGTTGGTCTAAGCCGCTGACTGAATATAAACTGTCCAACTCTATCTTGCTCCTCAAATCTGACTCCATTCTCGTCTCTGATATTGCTCGTCACACTGTAAACAATGAGTCTCCCAAGGAACTGGCAGTCTTGGCCTGGATATCCGTTATCTGTTATCTGGATATCTGCTAGCTATACAAGAAGGCCAGAAAGACTGGCTGTTGTCCACGAGAGCACAAGCCAATAGATGATAGTGAAGAGGTTCCTTGAAATAGGGTGGACTAGCTAAGGGAAGTATTGGTTACTAGTAAAAAAGGTTAAGGATGGAGGTCAACTAAACATACTTATGCAATAACCATCCTGACATCATATGATGTGCTGTTTTCTACTGTCATACCGGAAAAAGGCACCTTATTCCTATGGTGTGTTTAATTGACTGCCCTGTCTGCATCAGTCCCTGTGAGACTGCAGCATACCGAGAAATTTTCAAAAGTCACCAGATTTGATGGCTCGACAGTCACATAGTAAATTCAAAGCAAAACCTTTTCATTTTCGATGTGGCCGCGCATGTGTGTCCTCCTTTACGGTTAGCCAACACTGATATCGGACTTGTTGTTTGCACAGCTTGAGTGATGTGGCACCAAAGTGACCTACAAAACAGCCGTGGTGGGGCCATAAATCACATTGGGTCTGGAATTAATCACTGTGTAGAGGACATCTTCTGCCACCGCTGTCCTCTCACAGTCACTCTCCGCAAAAATGCTCCCTCCCTCTCTCCCTCCCATCCATCCATCCATCCATCCTTCTTTTCCTCCGCCGTTCCGTCAGCCGCCGCGGCGACCACCGATTGGTCTCGAGAGGAAGGGAGAAGGGATGGAACGTCCTTTCCACCACCCGTTTAAAATTCAGGTTAAAGTTTCTAGGGTTCCCCTGCGTGCCAGCCGTCTGAAATGCTTTTCATTCAGGGGGAGGGGAGCGAAAGACAATGGAGGCTTTATTTTCGAGATTAACCTCAAGAACGCTCTCCATTTCACAGCCTTCACCCCACAGCGCCACCACTGTGTCTTTATTTCAGGACGCTGACTGTAGTGACACGGGTGAGAGCGAGAAACAGCGAGGGGGAGGAGGCAGAGGGGCCGCGCTTGATTTATTAGATGACAGACGCAGTGGGGATCCAATCAACGTTCCATTGGATGCCAACACCAAGTCGGCGTGAGGCTTAAGGCACTTCACTTCAAGGGCAGCTGCCATCACTTCAAAGACGAGCACACGCAGCACAGTGGCCATTGTCTTTGGCGTGAGGCTCAATCTGCCATTCTCCGACGCCGCAGAATCACAGATCATGCAACTAGTGCCATTCTCTTTTCACGGTCTTTTGTAACCACTTAAAAGAAGGTGCAAAAATACTGAATCCACATTCCTCTTTGTCTTCTTACCATGTGTCAGATAATTAGATTGATATGTTTTTCCAGTTGTGAAAAGCAAAGTTTGGGAGTGTGCCTAAGTAAAATAAGTGGATAATCACATGTGATACAACACCTCGCCAACCGAGCCACAGGTTATTTAACAACTGACTTGTACTTTCCGCCTTTTGACAGCAGCAGATTATCCTTCACCAACGTCAGCGCCCGTGGACAGAAGCTGTACTCTTTACTATCCCATTACTTCCTGCCTTTCTCCACTTCTACCTTTAAACAAAAAGCCCCACCCCCTAAAAAAAAAAAAGACCCTTATGTGACATAAAAGTATGTCTGACATTTGGCTTCAAGATACCGAGAATCAGCTCTTTACTCTAGTATTAAGGTGGTGACCTCTTGAGCGACGTCTTGTGAGCATGCCAACCACACTCCTTTACCCCATTTTCGTCTTCCCCTTTTTCAAAATCTTTTTAAAACCCAGCTATATTTCATGTGACAGGGTTTCCCAACCTTTGTCATTTCTGGTTCAGGGAATTTCGCTATTGGGTCTTTTTTTTTTTTTTTTTTTCTTTCCTCCCAGAAACATTTGTTCCCCAGGTGGCCTAATGGATTACAATCACACACTACGGGATACCGGACAGGTTCAGAGTGTAAAAGCTGTCTGTATATGTCAAGTCAAATTTGCTGCTGCTGCAGGGCTGAGAGACATCTCTCACCTCTCACCCCAGAGGGTTGAAGCAGATTTGATAGCTGATGATTATAGCCGACAGCTGTCCAACATGTTTTTTTTCCGAGGTCAGGGAAAGGCCTCCGTTGGTGAATAATGTCCAATTTTCCCTGAACCCTACTGTGATTTAGAATAATGAGCATGAAATACGTATAACGCGTTAGCTCGGAAGATTGCCAGGAAAAGGCAAGGCCGTATGTCTGGGTTAGATGTGGAGTCCCAAGTTCTATAGTGTATAAGGGTTTTCTTGACATATGTATCTTTACGGAATACAACACTAAGCTCTTAAGTGCCAACTTAAGAAAAGGCCAAAGTGCCATCATCAACATTTCATGTTTCCTGACCTTGCACATAATGTTCCAGGACTCGACGGCGCTGCATTCATTCGCCATTCTTAACCTCAATAAACATCGCCTAACGGCGCGGCAGTCACAAATTAATGCCTACTCCAGCTATAACTACACGAGACGGCGCTGAAGGTGGACGACACAAAAACGCGAACCCCAGGACCTGCTGCGTTGGCGCGTGAAAAGACACTTTCCTTTAGAACAGTGCTTCAGTTGAGCTTTCACCGGAGAAGGGGAGGCGGTTTTAGTCGCTCCTTCGGGGGTTGTATTCTTCTGAAGGTTCGGGACGTCTTTGTGGCTCGCGGTGCGGTTGCCTTGCTGTGCTTTTATGGACCCTAGTACCCTGGTTATAAACGGAATAATAGCCCATTCAGGACAGAACTCTGTAACGGAGCAGCCTGATCCTGCCTCCTTATATTTTTTGATCCTTTTTTTACCTGTTTTTAAGGCATCCAAAGCAGATAAAGAGGTCAAAAGTAGGCACGGCTGCAGAACGCTACTTTGCGTGGACAAAGACGGACTTTTCCTGCCCTTGCCCTTTCCCGCCTCTCGCCCGATGACAGCTGGGATAGGCTCCAGCAACCCCCTCAACCCTAGTGAGGATAAGCGGCAGTAGAAGATCAGAAGTACTTTGAATTATTATATTTATAAAGCTCAAACAAAGGCAGTCAGACTTGTTTTCTTGAACTAAAAGCCTAATATCAAAATGAAGGTTTTTCTTATGCAAGTAAAGATTTTTCTAAAATGCTAGATTCAAGCAATACAGCATGCTCAAATGTAGTCACTACCAGCTCCTACAAAGTATTTTACACACCAATAAGTGACGCCGAGTCCATTTCTTTTGGAGAAATGGAAAAATAGAACTGGAGAAATGGAAATATACCCATTTCTTTTAGATAAACGGACACAGAGCCAACCAGAATCAATGACTCTGAATCGTCTTCTCAAGGTTTGATGCATTTGTTTATTTTTTTTTTCTGTCTTCTTATCGACTCTTTCATTGAAAACCGCACAGAAAAGGAAAAAAAGGAGGAGTGCAAAGACGTCCAAAGCGGTTTTAAAGGACCACCGCGGGGACCGGACGCTTCATATCTGCTACGTTTTACTGATTTTCCTCCCCGGTGTTTCCCTGTTGTCACGGCAATTGATGGGAAACAGCTAATCAAGATCTATGAAGGGCAATCCTCACACCGGGACGCCGGAACTGACCGTTGATTGGTGGCCAGTGAGTAGCAAATGGCTGCTGGAAAATCAATGCTTTCCAATTAAGTGACATTCTCTCCCATGGGATGGCGATGTCCTATCGCGTCGCCCATCATGTGTTGTTTTAAGTTGCGTCATTATTAAACGTACGCTCAACTTTTTTTTTTTCCCCCTCTCTTCATTGCGGCCTCTCGCTAAATTTCCATCAGCCTAAGCAACGTAGGGAATCCTAATAAAAGAAAAGGCACGCAAATGGCTGTAGAAAGCATGCTAAAAGCGTGCATTTACAAGGTCATTACCCTCCGTTGCGAGGGGGGAGCGGCAGAAGTGGCTCGGCGAAAGCCAATATGCAAAACTCAGAGTAGCGCGGTGAATTTGCTGGGAATGAAAACAACCTGTGGGAGAACGTGCCAAAAATGCCATCAGCTACAATATGACTCTCTGCGAAACAGCGATGCTATGAGGACGCAATCTGTTTCAAGGGCCCCGGTTCAATTGGAGTTGACAGTGATGGTATTTCACCCAGCCGGCTGCGTGCACACACAATGAGCCGCAGCTACCATCACCGCCACGTCCACCTGGGAAATTGCTAGCAGCTAGCCCCTCTCCCTGAAGCCCCAGCGCACAGAGTCAATTACATTATTGGGTTAGTGGCCGTAATGGCCTCGGAAGGGCAATAGAAATTAGGCGCTGCACTTACACCAAGGTGGCCCGGGACGATGGACAAATGATTGCGGCATTAGCGTACCTGCCGCCTTCCTCCACCTCCGGTGCCGACTCGTAAAACACGCGGAAAAAACGCGGCCCGATGAATCAGGCTCCGCTCCCGTTCGATAAATGAACGAATGAATGAACTGCGCGCCGTGTCTATTAATGTCAAACCCTGACATAGTGCGCGTGCCTGTGGCGCGCTTAAATGGTCCGCGCCGAATGTTTATGAACGTCCATAAATCAGCGTTTGCCAAATTGTCGTGGAAATCGGCTAATCCGCTAAGACACAAGTCGCTGGTGCTTTTCATGCAGCTGAGCGCACAGTCTATTAAATTGCCCTTTTATTTTCAGAGGAAGTGAATCCAAGCTGACTCCGAGTTTAGAAAAAAAAAGAAAGAAGAAGCACGCAGACAATGAGGGGAGAGGTTTCCCGCAGAGCGCGTGGCAGTGTTTGATATCTGGGTGTCGTCCTCGCGGAAGCAGTGATTGCACTCGCTCGCCTCCGAGACTTCAAAAGTTCCAGCTTGACGTCTGCGTCTATGCTGATTTATTTTTAGTTTGTTCATGTCATCAGGGATATTAAAGAAAGAAAACAAAGCAAGAAAAGTGCCCGTACAGCACGCCTGAGGACGTTTGACAACCGTAAAAGCTACATCCATCTTCAAGACAAAGTATTGAACCTCGATGCTAGGGGATATCAGGAAACACATTCATTTCTGTCAAGCAGAAACACCGCGGACAGGAACAGGTACAATGTTTCTATTTGGCAATGATCAATTTTTGATGAGGGCAAAAACATATATATATATATTTTTTTTATTTTTAACAAAATGAACCAAGTGCTTCTCCGCGTTGGAGCTGTTTATGCATGGATATGATACGAGCTCATGCGATTGCTGAAAATGAGAGAATTTGAGTTATGTTATTATTTTTTTTTTTTCTCTCCCTCATTTTAAAAAGCTTTATTAAATTATTCCGGCTGTGTCTGAAGGGCACGCAGCGGAAAGTGACAGAGAAGGAGGAAAAAAAAAAAAAAAACTGCTCCAAATTAATAATGAACACAGGGCTGAAGCCTGCAGAGTCCTCAGATGTCCCTTTAACTTCCTGACACTTCAAAAGAGCATCGATGTGAGCATATTAGTTCCATTTACAACTCGCCCGCTTTGGCTGATTATAAAGTTTTATTAATAAAGGTTGGGCTTCTCTGTGTTAAGGTCAGTCAGTCAAATGTATCACGCCGACTCTCTTGTCTGGCCTCTCTGGATGTGCTCAAGACCTTGCACGCTTCCATGATTAGCTTCTTTTTTTATTTTAGCATCATGCGTGTTCTAATTGTCCTCTTACAACACGTGGCCATTTGCATGAGTGTCACCTTCGATGGCCGACGCCGTCGTGCGCAGCTTCCCGCTGTCAACCAGTGCTCTCGTTACTATGAAAAGACTAAAGGTCCCGTCTCTCCTGCTGGAGCGGGGGCCGAGCGCGGTGACCCCGTGCCGCCGGAGCGGTAATGCCACTGAACGCGGGGCGGGCTCCCTCCCGCTTTTTCCCCTTTTTCCTCGACGCCACCGGTCGTGTCGGGGAGGCGGCGCTAAAATCCGAGGTGTTGCGCAGTTTCCAAAAGTGAGCCTTTTCAGACAACTTTTTAGCAGCGACACAGGTGTCGATACTGCTGCTTATTTGATTACTAGCAGGGGAGCATTCAGCAGACCTTGAGAAATGTATGCTATCCTCATTTCTTCCTTGGCTTCTATTTTAGGATAATGACAGCGGGTTAGAGTGTTGCATGAGACAGAGATATTCCATCTTCTAGCGTTAGAACTATATCAGGTTAAGTGCATTCACATAGAAATATTATACACCAATCATAACATTACGACCACCTTCCTAATATCGTGTATGTCTCCCTTGTGCCTCCAATACAGTTGCGACTCCACAGAGAATGGACACGGGTCTACTGAGGGTGTCCTGTGGCAATATGGTATTGTTAGTGGGCGTGGGGGGTTGAGGGGATGTGGACCATCCCAAAACTCGATCAGTTGTCCAGGTCAACACCTTGTGCTGTTCGTCGCGTTTCTTGCTAGCTGTTCCTAAACCACTTTTTGTGTGTGGGGGTGGCTGCTGTCATCATGGAGTGTCATTGCTGTGGGGTGGGCCCAGGTCGGTGGTACATGTCTAAGTAACATCCACATGAATGCCAGGTCCCAATGTTTCCCAGCAGAATATTGAATTGTCACGACATGGTCAATTTTAAGTCCCTCACCTGTCAGTGATCATAATGTTATGCCTGGTCCGTGTAAATTCTGACCTGTGAACATTGAGAAAATCCTACTGAACTACAGTATAGCAAACAATCCATAATCGGGAGTCATAAACAGTATTGCAGGGGTCTTCAACTATGCTATATGTGTCCTATATTAAACTCAACCTAGTGCTATTTATAAATATACATAATTATTATCATTTTGCATTCAATATTAAGCTATCCCTTATCTTTTTACTAAAATATGTTGGATCAATGTTAGTGTGTTCAAAGAAATTTAAATTGAAAATTTAAATTTAAATAAATGAAACTAAAAAAAAAATATATATATAAATGTCTAATCAACCAAAGACTTTGCGACCCCCCCCCACAGTACCTCCGCGGACCACTTGGGGGTGGCCGACCCCCTGTTGAAGACCTATGGCATAGTTGATTATCCTGCGTCATGGACACTTGACACGTCATTCCTCGGTTACACACGATTCAACTTCCTACGAAATCCACGTGTAAACGCAAGTTGGTATTAGCGGCGCAGTTTTTGCCCCATATCTGTAGGATTGTCTCTTAAACAACGTTCTTTGGTTCACGGCAGTGAAGCACTTTTGCGATCAGGGCAGCTTTGATCAGCACCAGGTTGTACAGCATGCACCGATAATACTTTCCACCAATTTTGTCGACCTCGGCCCCAGCTGTGAGGCCGGCGCATCCCCGCTGCGTCGGCGCCTCTGGTCACAAAATCACCAAAAAATCTGTTGGTCACACTGAAGTGAGCTCGCGCCACCTTCTGCGTCGGGCTGCGTGCGCTGGCTCATAAAAGGAAGGGTGTATTTTATTTTTTATTTTTTTTATTTTTTTTTTTATAGGAGAACATCAAATAAGAACTGCTTAAGTAGGAATGATCAAGTCCTGAGCCGCGCACTCGCGCTTGCGAGCAAATATCAATCGCATTTAATATTGACTCTCGCTCGCGCGGCAATCATCTCCCCAGCGGTGGCGTTCCGTTCTCGCATGGCGCACGTGTCTCCTAATGAGACTCCTCAAACAGAGATCGAGTTTTTATTTCATCCTCGGTGGTTCGTGGCTGTCAAGCGGAGGGAGCCGGAGCGAGGCAAACTCGCAAGATCCCGCGCGGGAAAGTATTTCGGCGCTGCCGCTTTAAAACAAATATCACCTGCGACTCTGGGGGATCATCACCGATGCAGCAGCGCCGGCGCTTTCATCCCTCAGAACGGGGGGTGAGATTGGAATTTTTGATTTTATGCTCAGCGCTCATGTGGAAAAGTGCAAAAATATATACCTTTATGTCAGATTCGCCAGTCCATCTCGGGGTATGTGGGTATTGATTCTCCTCTCCGGTATCAGCCCGTCATGTATCATGCATCACTTGCACGCGGCCGTGTTTGTATCATATAGATGTAGCGCATGTCGCAGAATCTCGATTCCCTCACCTCTTCCCATGTCAACATGAGCTGCACATGAAATCTATCAATCTATCAGAAATTATTTGATAACGAGGAACTGTGACAGGAAAAAAAAAAAATACGGAAGAACCAAATAATGGCCCAAATATATACGTATATAAATATATATATAAACACACGTACACGCAGAAATGACCGTGGACACCTGCTCATGATTGATTTTCCCGGAGAGATTGCAGCTGATCCGGAAACGCACACGGGCGGGTTAATGACATGACCCCGCCTCGACCTCATCCTCCACACACCATCAGCACAGTTCAAACTCGCTGAGTCAGACTCCCCACGACTGTGTGTGTCTCCATTTGTTTGTTTTTGAACCATTTAAAAAAAAAAAATTCCTGCATGTGAATGGAAGCAGAAAGACTTTTAGACAGAGGTTGTTATTTGCTGAGAAATTAGTTTGATAGTTCAGCAGTTCATGGATGAATATTAAAAAAAAAAAAAAAGGCAGATGCGTGCTACTCCTCATCTGTGTGCGAGCATCTCAGTCGAGCTTTGGCAGAAGGCCCGGCGCGTCGTTCCCACTCTTCCTCGTGAACATTTGCATGCACTCCCGGTCACCGGGGGTGGTGGCAGGGGGGCGGTGGCGGGCGGCCGAGCGCTGAGCATCTCCTGCCGACGGCATTACGAGCTGAATTGAAATGTCCGTTTTCATTTGAGCTGTCTACAGTCCCGAAAAAAAAAAAAAAACATCCAGACAATAAAAAAAAAAAGAAAGGAAAAAAAAAAAACGTCTCGCTGTCGTTGTCACTTTTCATCATTCCAGACAAGCACGCCATCTTCTCAATTACTGCCCCTTTATCTTACGCTTTTACGCTGAATTTAAAAATCTTCATCCTCATCTTTTTCTCACCCTTAAATGTTACTTTCTATTCTCATCTTTACTTACTGACTCGAGGAGAGCCATGTGGAGAAGGCATGAGGAGCCAGAGAGTAACACAAAGTAGATTGGGGTGGGGGGGGTGTGAGGGTTGGGGGGGGATAATGACACTCTATTTGCACTTCAGTATGTCAACTTCTGAACTCTGAGCTGCGAAATGCATTCATGTGCTTACACATACTCTTTGAAATCACTTGCTCGGCAGCACTTAGCGGCCCAGCGAGCCGAGGTTTATCCCATCCTCTCATGTGTTCGCCAGCGCTGGTAAAAATCGGACTCCACGTTGGCGCCGCATCGCACCAGAAGGGGAAACATCTTTTCCTCGGTGTTAACACAAAACTCCAAACCCGAAACGCGAGGTACATCATTACCGACCTGGCATGCGGCATGTTCTTAGCTTGAATCAAGAAAATGGAGGGAGGAAATTACTTTTTTCGCACATCCAGGAACCTCGCCGTTTCAAAATCAATTACGCAAGCTACGTGATAAAAAAATCCGCCGGTCGTCCACTGCCGGGCACTGAGTAGCTCCGGCGGAGTAATTGCGGAGTGAGAGCTTTGCCCAAGGGCATCTCAACAGGAGCTGTTGATGGAAGGCAGTGTTAGTCGCTTCCCCCTCCCGACATCCCCCACTGCTGCGTGGATTCACTGATCGCCGTTGGTGTACTTGTTTTGTTTTGAGATTAACTGCGAAAAGCTGGTCAGTTCGACTGATGTCACCGTAAAAAAACAAAAAAAACCCCAAAAGATCTTAATTCCAGCTGCATCTTTGTTTATCACTTTATAGTGAACAGAAGGTCCCATTAAGTTGAATTGGTGACGCTCACTAGATAATGCCTCCTTCATGTTAATCTCTAACGTAGTCTGGTTTTGTGGATTCCGCTTAGTACTCCAAGAATTATATTGGAAACTGGCTCATTAATTACCCACTTTGGGGGACATTAGCATGCCCGGCAGCTTCTTTTACATATGCATCAGAGGAGGAGGAGGAGGAAGAGGAGGAGGAGAAGCTACCATTGTTACAGGTGACTGACTGCATATTGCGTGCTGCTGTTCAGAACGAACAACGCAGATGTTTAGGAACCGTTTCTGTTGTTAAATTAACACACCGGAATGTTTCGCATGTCCATCTCCAATGACTCATCAGTTTGAGAGTATTTTATCTCCTTATGTTGAGGGTAGAACAGTCGCTGGTGTGTGCATGCAGCGGCACTTCCAACGTGAAATATTTGTTTTTGTAAAAGAAAGCTGTGTTTATAGCGAATAAATAGATAAATGACTGAGTTAATTCACTGGAATGCACCAAATATGATGCATTAAAACATCAGTGTAGGCAGGAAAATGTATAAAGACATTAACAAAAGACAGAAATAAGGAACTTAACAGGCTGGAATTGCAGAAGTAAACAGATAAATGAATTTAATGATCCAATGAATAGATAAAAAAAAGCAGACAAGTGACAGACAAGTGGAGAAGTAGCTACATTTTTAAAAATGGTGAATAAATTCAGAAGAGAAATAGAAATTTATGTTACAATTTAAAAATAAAATTATTATTGTGGGTCACTTGTGTATTTCCAAACTGATGCGAGAATATGTAGGGACCCCTTGCCTACTCTACATGTTCTATATTAAACTCAGCCTAGTGCTATTTATAAATATACATTATTATCATAATTTTTGAATTCAATGTTAAGCTATTCGAATAATGCACAGGCCCAAATATTCATTATTTTTATTTCAAACGTGAAGCAGTAGCATGGCCGTGCAACCAGCATAAGCATAAACACATCTAACATAAACATACATACAAATAAAACAAAGTGATCCATTTTGGACTCGGAGCTAGCTGCACCGTTAGCTTCTCTTCTGCTAATATTACTGCGTACTTCTGGATTTCACATAAATGCGGACGTAATAGGCTTTTGGCAAATTGTGGGGAACCTGACGGACTCGGCGTGCAATATGTGGCCTCGTCATTGGCTCAGCAGCGATAGGGGCGGAGCCTATTGTTAGCTTAGATTGACAGGTCTAGTGTGGCGCTCTGTGCGAAATGCTGTGCTGTTGAGACAGCTCCAGTATCTAAAATATGTTGGATTCACGTTAATTTATATTTAAAGAAAATTAAATTTCTGGGGGAAAATTAATAAAAAAATATATATGCTAAATGGCTAATCAACCAAAGATTTTGCAACCCCCTTGCAGTACTTCCGCGGCCGCTAGGGGGTCCACGTACCCCCTGTTGAAAACCTATGTTTTATGTCATATCGGTATAGAAAACAGACACAAACGTTTATATTCTTGTGTTTGTATTGTGTTCTCTATCATTATGTTTAGTGCTTGTTAGGAAATTACAGAGTGCTGCCGTGCTTAGCCGAGACGGTGAACACTGCCAGCATGTCCGTGAAGCAACAGCAGCAGTGGCAGTTGTCACACCCCGCAAGCTGCACATATGTGCGGCTGAAGACATCGCCCTGTTAGCATATGGTCATCTGTTCTCGCTCGTGAAGTCAAGCGTGCAGATACGTGTAACATGCATAATGCATGCGCAACAATTCAACATTAAAAAGCAGACAGAAGAAATGTAAATGCTTTAAATAAAAGAAGCGCACGTCCAGGGCCGAGCGGAGCCCTTGCTTTGAATGGAGGTGACACGACGAGGGTGCTAAGAGCTGAAGTACACGCATGACGTGTCCAAACACAAGCTTACGCCGCCTCTTGCACTCGGTCCATCTGTCTACGCCACATTCATGCACCCGTGTCCTCGGCTTTACTCTCCGAAGAAGGCCACTTTCGGCTCTGATTGGTGTGCGGCGGCAGGAACTCGAAGCAGGCTGTCGGTTACTACGAGCTCTTCATTAGACACAGCGCTTTCACAGCCATAGCCAGCCCCATGTAATAGAATTTATAAAGTGGTAGTTGAATTACGCTTTCCCCTCCAAGAGGTCCCAGCTGAGAAGGTGGGGTGGGGGGAGGGGGGGGGGGGACACCGGGACCATCCTTGGCCATCGACTGCACGCTGTGAATTGATTTCAGGCTTTCTGAACGAGCGGCCGTCGAGACGAGGTGCAGTTATTTTGTTTGGAATCTTAAGTTCGCGGACTCATTGGGCTTGTCAGACGCTATTAGCGAACCGCCAAGCGAGTGGACCGCAACCATTCCTGACAGATGGCTCCGAGGACGACGCCGCACGCTGCTGTGTGCTCCGTGTCCACGTCAATGGGAGCGGGTCAGATAATAGAGCTATTTCTGGATCTCAGCTTAGAGCGGCGTTTATGTTTTCTGAGCTCTGAGGGTAGTATCACAGACCTAAATGAGTGAGAGACTTGCAGAAACTTCCATTAAACTTTTTTTTTTTTTTGTCGAGAGGCAACTTGCCATCCCCTATGGCACATTTTGGTCGCAGGTGTGCGGATTAGAGCTGAGGCTGGGCCGCCATTTCACCTGCATCTCATCATCCAATCAAGCCGAACACTACTTCAGGACTTTCCACTCTTCCACTCACCGCCAGTTCTTCAGTTACCTGTGAACCTGCTATCAGTGTACAGTCAATTTTTGAAGTGGTTTTTTTTTCTTTTTTTTTGAAAACCCACTTCAAAATGTACTGTCCTTCTCCTTTTTTGCCACGGGTGCAGCCCACGCTCCTGCTTTTTCACCAGCCAGCTCCTTTGTTTCATTTTGGAACCCCAACTCAAGCTTTTGTGAAACTCAGCTCAATCAACTTCTGTTTTTGTGCTCGAGTCTTTTCCTTTCATTTTAGACCATCTGGTTCCTAATCCGATCTTTAAACTCAGAATGCCTCTAATTACACTTTATAATTTTCCTCCGTTGGTCCATGTAATGTAGCTGAATGCTGAAATCATGTAGAAAGTTCTCCATACAGACCCTGATATATCAATAGGCAATGGACTTACATAGCACTCAGGAACTTCCTGAGTTTCTTGTTTCATTTAGAGCAGCGGGAACTTTCCTTGGTTATCATGTGGGATGCTAGATGTCCAATATTATCCTGTGCAACAGAGCGTTAATCTTGCAAAAGACTCCATACTGCAAAATACAGAGATATTCCTGGCCCTGATTAGTTTAATCAGCATTGTGCAATGCACTTGGCAACATTTAAAACCTGTGCCGTAGCTCGAGGACGCCTCATCTTTAGTATTCATACAGATCCAGCCTCTCAAGGGAAGCGTGGTGGGAGCAGACACTGGCAACAACACCGTGCCAGCGGCACCAGGAGTGTTTGGTGGCAATGGCTTGTCATGATAATGCCATCATTCTTACGCGCAGCCAAAAATGACACAGCTAAATATACACGGCCCGCGCGCGGAGTTAACAACTGACGCGTGATCTGACTGATCAGCACGTTTCAAGTTGCCGGGTCTTACTTCCTCGGACTAATTTGAGTACCGCAAATGAAATAAAACATGACAGATATGACTCTTTAGATTGCAACCCTGGAAAATGTTCAAGTATTTCCCTGTAACTGATCACAGGAAAGGTGAAAGTGAGGGCAACCATACATAACCACAGTAATTCGCCTGCTTTTCAGAAACTACTTGAGGAACTCAAATGAAAAGCATTGAGCAGATTGAGCGCTGTTGGGGGGGGGATTAGGACCAAGTGTTGCATATTAGGCAGTCGCTCAGTGCCAATCGAAAGTTAACACGACTTTCACTCCATACCCCTTCCTGTGTGAAGGTGGGACATCCCCGCCCCGATGAAGATTTATCTCCGCACGTCTCTTGGAAACGTAGGAATCTAATAGATATTTATGGTTGGGCTCTTTTTAATCTAAGAGGAGTAGAAACATCTGCGGCAAATGTGGGTTGAATAAGATTTCCAATTTGTCATACACACGAGCACAGGCAGTTAAAAAAAAAGAAAAAAAACTTGGACTAAGGTAGAAAGCTAAGCTATCTGTCAGTGTTTGAATTGCACTCAATGGAATGGGATGAGACAATACAGATTGCAATTCATTAGCGACTGCAAATGGCTTAATTCATTAGCGGTTTTCATGGGCTGGTAATTGTATTTATGCTTGGGGATGTGATGCTTTTAAGTAGATACGCATATTTCACATATCACATATTTCATCCAGTGAGGAAAAAGTGCTTATAAAAGAGTCATCTGCCTTATTTATACTATAAACCAAACTAAATACGAAGATGTTTTAGCGATGTAAGCACCTACCTGCAATTTACAACAGGAGACCATAAAATGGTCCATTATATATACATGTCCACAGTGTTTATTGGACGCAGTGTTTTCTATTTCACTCTACATGAAGTTACATAAGGTGCACCCAACCTCTTGAGAAAAGAAAGGCCAGGGTCTACGAGGCCCATTATTAAAATACAGATTGCTTCCTTCCCATAATAGGAGTCTCGCACATCTTTCACTGGCGAAGCATATAAATGTGTATTAGGCCTGGCACTAGGTCGGGAAGAATTAGTTTCATTTGCATTATTCATGGGCCGAGCAGGCAGACGCATCTATCAAGGCTTGGGTGACTTGCCGTTGCAGAATTTATAAATATTACCTGTAAAGATACACACGGGGTATTTATTGAGGCAATTTGCTCCCGGAGCATTATGTGGAGTGGGCACAGCAGTACATATATATATATTTTTTTCTTATATACACACGGGATCTGGGTTATGCAAACTACAACCTGATGGGATAATAATTGCTAGATTTCTGAATGGTTGGTAAAGTATCCTTGGGAGAGGAAAAAGGGGTCATTAAAACCAGACAACAAAAATAAACTGAGATATAACTGGCTCCTTGCCACTGAATAGACCGGTATGCTGTATCAAATGCGGCATGGATGGCTAATCGATATGGCGCAGTTCGCTTTCCAATAAGCCCATCAGTTAGGGTTGATTACTGTCATCAGCACTAATTAAGCAAACTAGAGTACCGCCACATCCATATGCATTTGGGTTGAGTGTAAACAAAGTAATACTGTGGTTGGTGAACAATAAGCTGTAGCCACTGTCACGGCAAGTGTGCACATATTGCATAGTAGGTCAGTCTCTTATGAGGCCTAGACAAATTGACAGCATCTGCAACACATACGTGGAAGGAGTGAGTAAGGGAAATGCAACGAAGCATTAAAAACACTCTGAAGAATTGAGCTTAGGTCTTGACTATTACATATTTTCATTCATGCACATCAGTAACATGAGCAAAGACTAGCAATTCCACCCCAATATGCTCAATCTCCACAAAGTGGTTACAAATGTAACCCCGGTTCAATGAGTTCATACAACATACAGCCGCAGAACTGGAAAGGACATCCAGAATTGAAAAATTGTTCTTTTTTTTTTTTTTTACATTTAAGATATTTAACTTAAAAGATCAGGAATTAAAGCTGTCCCATGTGTATGACACCCATGGCTGCCGTATTCCACAGTCATTGGGAAATGAGGAAAAGTGACTTCTATCTTCTAATTCGGGTTATTTTTTTCTGGGAGTTGTTAAGCTACTTATGTTTGTTTTTGGTATCCAACTTCAGTTTTGCTTGCAAACAGATTGTCGTGATCCGAGTACAGTCAGACTGGGATTCACACGGTGATCCCTCAGGCATAAAACATCATACCTTTACTGACCCCAATTGCCCGCCGTGTTTGTTTGCGCATGGTGTACGTGCATATGTGCATTGTTATCTCTGAGCTGTTTAAAGTGAAGAAATACCCCACTGTTTGAGTGTGTTTGTGCCTCTGCACATTTGTATTGTATAAATTACGTACATACTGTATAAATGTGTCCTTCAAATCTTCCACATTTTTCAAACTGTAACAAAGCAAAGCATCCATGGAAACATACAAGGACTAAATGCATTTGTTACCTTCTTTTTTTTTTTTTTGTAAGAAAACTATGTTCATTGTCTTCGTTAAGCATCTATAGCTTCCTACTTATACTCAATGCCTCCAGATCACGGAGAGGAGCAGGCAGAGCTAAAAAGCCTCAGCAATACTCCCTGGCATTGTTAACATGAATAAATATGAAGAGAAAAAAAGAGGCACCACCGTACAGTGGAAGCTGCTGAAGAACACTCCTCCAAATCAAAGAGCAGCACAGAACTCGTCTACGGGTGGTTAAACGTAGCCCGCAGACTTTCCCATATAAAACAACGGTGGGTGTAAAGACAGAATTCAGCTAATGCAGTGACAGTTGCATTCATGTGCATCTGGTGAGAAGGTGGCATCCACCAACTTTTGTACTGGCTCCAAATGACAAGCCGCGTCTCTGAAATGAAAAGTTGTTCCACTTTTTCCCCGTTCAGACAGTTACACGAGCCTCGGCAGACAATTTGTCCTCCGGCAACACCAAAAAAAAAGAAGAAGAAAAATGGAACAAAAAACGAGTTAAATATACGAGTGCTTGTTTAGAACATTATCATGCACACCCAGATACGGCTAACTGAGCAAAGATGGATCCAAAATCTCTTGAGGACTGGTAAACCCGTAATTTGTCACACTGGAAGCATCCAACTTCTCTGCTTCTGAGTTGTTCCCTAATTCGACAAATAAATCTCAACATCTGGAACATTCTCTTCTCTTATCACTTTCACAACAGTCGCACTTTAGCTCAAAGCCATACTGCACCGCAAGGCAGATTGCATCGGAGTCTCCATATTAGCAGAAAGAACAATAGTGTATAGGGGAAGGTGGAATGGTAATGAGTTCTGGATCACCGACCACATAAACAATACCCTTAACAGATGGGAGCCAACAAGCACCAGCTGCAGAGGCAGCGGAGTGAGGAGGAGACTTGTCGTTGGAGAGGACTAAATAAAACCCACTTCTGTAGGGTTTTTGGTCTTGTGAGTGGGGGGAGGGGGGCCGCAGCGGCGGCGGCGGTGACATCCTCAGGGGGATGCCAACCTGTGGCCGCTGACGCAGGGCGGCAGGTGGGACGGGAGCGGCTGTGCCGACACGGCTGTGCCCCCGCGAGGACGGCGGCTCCACTTTGATCCGATGCATGATTCATCACGTTCGCCGGCTTGACCAAGGACGGGCAAGGAGCTTCCGTAGGAAAAACTTTTCATCACGTTTCCAAGTGTGGAGATGATTTATGCATGAATGCGAACGCTGTTGGCTTTGTGTGTGTTTCTCACGGAAATTTGCTTGCCGCACATACGTGGAGCGCCTTAATGTACTCTTAAAACGTAAAATAATGGACACGTCAATGGTCACCATCTTGGCTACCAACCATTTTTCAAAAGGACGCCAAGGAAGCATCCATACAAGTCTACACAAAGTATTTATTTAGAGAAGCCATCTGTGTATTTATCGGGTTAATTTAACTAATTTGATACGACACAATAGATCACGGCTATGTACATTTGCGTACCGTAGTCAGGTCTCCTGCTCTGCGACAGGGGCGCCGACGTGCGCAGAGCCAATCATTTTCGCTAGTCTTCAGCATTTTTTTTGTACACGTAAGAAACATTTTCAAGTTTTAACAAGGTCAATAATACATTATGTTTGAGGGGGGTAAAAAAGTGTAAGGAGACTCAGATAATGCAAATCCACAACAAGCTGTACAGTGTAGCGTGTCCTCCTGCCATGCGTCAGCGTGCTCCTGAGTCACCCCGACGCTCGCAACTAAACGATCCTTGTGATTCACTTGTTTGTTCCAAAGCAAAAGAATCGCCTCTTCAAATCTATACAAGCAAATAAATAATAATAGTAATAATAAAAAAAACTGCTCTGCCATGCCTTTTCTCGCTGCTGTGAACCCTGGACGCAGTCTTCGCTTTATCTGCTTGATTGTGTCCCATTATCTCAGTCCTCCTGGTGACCTTCAGACAAGGTGGCGGCAAAACATTTGGATTCGTGATAGACCATGAGGCTTCACATATTTTTTTTTTTTTTTACCCTATCCAGTTTGTGAGTGATTGAAAATGCATTTGGCTGATATGTGATTTTTATTTTTTTTTAAGGTGTGACATAAACAGCCAGGAGCATAAACAGTAGAAAGTACCAGATGCACAGATTGCAAAGGTCCCCTTGATTAAGGTGGCAGATTACCTTCAATAAACAGTCATTAGAAATAATACCCACTGGCTTTTAAACGCCTCGAAGGAAAAAAAAACCCTCGGCAGCAAACGCAAACTGGCGGGGCATAGCCTCGTTTTGATGAGTTGCCGGTGTGCTATCGGTGCCTGTGCCCACCTGTGAGACGAAGCATTTGGACAGAGACAAAAGCACAGCGTGACGCACTTAAGAGTGTGCCTTTGTGCGGGAGCGTTGTCCCGTTCGTGTTGCATACGTACTTGCGTACGTGCGCGCACTTGCGCCTCCGTGGAGTGCTGTTGCCGGGTGTGACTTGGCAATTTTCAGCCTGGGGCCTTGTGGACCGGAAACGGTTCACACCTCTTGACACCTGGGTGAGAGTGCAGCAAAGGAAGGAAGCAAAAGGAGAAAAAAAAAAACATTTAGTGTGAAGCAATAGATTATTTATACAAATTAGACGTTTAAAATCTAGGCTGCACTGTAAAATGGTAACTTGTTGGATAATTTAGATTATTAGAAATCTCAATTTCACTGAAACATAGACGCGAATCCTGATTGCTGAATATTTTAATAACTGTTTGGTGAGAGTCCAACCGAGCTGGGAGAAAGTGAGGATTGAATTAAGCCAAAACACATGCTTGTTCACAGCAAGGCGGGAGTGTTGGATGCGTCCTGCAATATCTTGCGCCTGGGACCTATAGAGAACACCTACAGCCTTAGGCCAAAAACGGCAGAAGCTGAGGAGGTGTGCGTCTTGTTAATGTGCCTAGTGCTTCGCAGACGACTGCCTAATGTTAATAATTCAACATAATTAAAGTTAATTATGTAAGGTTTATACAGTATGTCCACTGTCGTCAATATTCGATAGATCTTATGATTGATTTGTCCATCTCTGTCGATTTATCGGATAAATGCATTGCAAACCCTCGTTGTCTGAACAAACTCTAAAAGACGTTCCTTTGTATCTTCAAACAGCTGAGCGATATTCGGATTCTGCTCGAGGGAACGCAGTCAAGTGCTTCCAAAAACGAGCTGCAATAAAAAAAGGCAGAAATGCTATATCTGTCTATACATATGTACACGGTCAAGCACAATTTACACCTGGGAGCGAATGTGTTGCCGTAATGCATTATCACTGTCCTGTGCTGCCGGCCACAGAGATCCCAAATTCTTACTAAATGGAATTCGCCAACAACCTCTCAATGTCAAACTCTCTCTTTTTCTTTTTTTTTTTTAACCATGAATCTTTTTCAGGGTAACAGTATGCAGAGTTTGACTACAATTCTGGCACCTCACCGGTCCAATGTGAACTCGGTGTCTATGGAGATTTGCGGCGAGCACAGGTTTGATACAGTGCTCGGGGCAGCCTCGGTCATTTCACCTGAGCCGGCGTTATAATCCGGCTTTGGGTGAATTAAGGCGCAGAGCAGGGGTGCAAATGGAGCTTTCCACTGAACGTTTGGTGTGTTTGGTTGAGGGCTCCTGCCAATCTCTGTGATGTAGTGGAGAGCGCAGCTAATTGGTCCGTGCTGGTTCTGGGTCAGAAGGAACCTGGTGTGAAGCCAGAGAGAACAGTGTTAGGTTCTTATTTTTACAGAATACGAGCATTTAAACTGTTATACTGGAACACGGCTTGGAGATTTAGTAGCTTCAACAGTTGAAATTGCTAAAAGCTGCATTTCATCTCCATTGTTTCCAAATGTTTTAGTTCTATAAGTGGGAACAATAAATTTGTCTTAGTATACATACAGTTGCCCCTTGTGTCCTGTTGGTGCCAAAAACTGCCACAAGAGGTTACTTTTTCCTCTTAATTTGACCATAACTTCTGCTGTATAGCAGCAAATTGAATAATTTTTGAAAATAAAATAAAAATTTTAAACCTTTTTTTTTGATATGGAGACAAATAAACACAAACTGACTTATTTTCAATATATTATTTTCAATATATTGAAATATATTATAATCTTTGTTATTACAAAGATTACAGGCATAATTGACTTTAATGCATATTTAGTTTTTGTCCAGCTTCAGATTTTTGTTAAAACTTCCTCTCATACTGTTAGTGGCTGATTTTTCTCCAATGACTCCCATTATAACTGCATTTATTTTTTTGAATATATGGAGTTTGTGTGTTCACACACACACACACACACACACACACACACACACAATAGGAATGTAATGGGTAAATGGTGCAGTTTGGTAATCATCAGTAAATTTGCCAAATTTGAACCCTGAATATCCTCAGGATTGTAAAATGCATTTCTATTTAGTGGCATGTCTGTGAATTGAAAAAATTGAGTCATTATGGGAGTCAATGGGGCAAAATCAGTATTTCTGAGTTTTGATGAAAATCTGATGCAGCATAAAACTAAATATGCTTTAAAGTCAATTATGTCACTAATATTTCACATGTTTTGACATGTGAAATATTAGTGACAACATTTAAATGGTTGTTTTTAATATTTAGTAGTTTTGATCAATGCTGAGATTGATTAACAGATTTAAGCAAAAAATGTGAAAAAAAATAATTATCTCATTTATTTACAGTAAGAAAGGAAGGGTAAAGACACAAGGGTTACTTCTTTTTTTTCCAGAGTAGATATCTGCATCCGTTTTAACTTTCCTTCCTTTTACATAGCAGCCCCACAAGCCACTGAAAATGAAAGGAAGAATTATGTTTTCCCATGGCATATTGGTTATAATGTAGCATATTAGCTTCATACACGGAGAGAGACAAAAAAGGGGAAATAATTGTGAAGAAGAGCTAATGTATTTCATTATATCACCAGATGCATGGACAGGCTGTTCTCAAAGGGCTGCCATGCTTTTTTGTTCAAGTGTGTACTCTACATTCACTGTAGGGTTCTCAGAAGGGTTCTATTTATTTATTTATTTTTTCACATTTTGTACAATGCCGTGACTTACTTTCAGTTCTGAATGTTCTAAAAACAAGCGATACCTCTGAATGCAACCATGAGGTCAGCGATCTCAGAGGTGCCGCTGTATATCTTACTGCTGAGGCGGCAGATTATTTGTATCCCTGGCCGTTTGGGAGTGGGAGGCATGAGCAGACACACCGAACTCCAAGCATTAGGATGCAGGGCCGTCTATAAGTGGAGCTCCAGTTGTCTATTTCAGCGCCACATTAACAATTTATGTGGAAAATCGGAAGTGTTTGCGCTCTGAATTCAGGAAAAAAAAAACATCATTAGGTCATGGGGAGGTGATACATATTTTGGAACAAGATGTAAAGTCTTTTTCTTTTGTTTTCTCAATGCATGAGCCAAAACTCTACTTACACTACTACAAGAGCCCTCTTGATGACTATGCCATCCTGAATGAAACCTAGGACGCATTTTTTGTTCACGCTGCTCAAAATATATAGTGACGAAGAACCTGGACCGCCTCCAAACATGGTTTGATTGATCGTATCTAGTGCAATCGTGTTCACACTTGCGCTAAAAGAAGGTTGCTTATGATCAGATTGCTCAGGATGCCTCTTAGTGCAAGGTCTTAAAGGGACCTTAGTTATCGTAAAGAGCATTTCCCGAATCCTAAACTGGAAGTTGGGCCTATAATTAACAACACAGGTTTAGCAAAGGAGCTCTTACAGCGTCTCATTCCATTTTCCTCTTAAATATTTTAGCTTAGTTGACCACAGCAGGCTTTGAATCAATGGTTTACAGCACCGCTTCTCAAACAGACTAAAAAAGTCCTCCCGGTTAGGCCAGTTTGAGTCGATTGATATAATTCCATGTAAACTCAGCCAGATGAACTCGTCGGTCACCAGGGGCATCAAACATGACGCCTCTAATTACCAGGGGGACACTGCTCATCCGAAATACCAATATGACCCGCACTATCACTTTAGCTGTCCATCACCAGCTGTCACAATACAAACACTGAGGTCTCCGGTTACAGTTTAAGGGCAGCACGGCGTTAACTTCGGGGGGACCGATCGTCCGTGGCGTTGCAAAACCCGCACACGCAACGATTCAGGGAAAGTTTTCCCTCGGGATTTGACGGATAACAATTTCGACAACGTAGCGCGGACGATGCTACAGAGATGATACGGTAGCCGCAGGCGGTGCCACTTCTTGTTTATTTTTCAATTAAAAATGACATTCAGAGTGACGTCCCCGCTCGCGCTCGGATGTAGCTTGGCTTCGTGACAGATCCAACAAGGTGCGGTAGCCCCTGACAATAACAACAACCTTCTCCCCCCTCCCCTTGTGTCTCCTCAATTCCAGATTCGGGACGGCTGCCAAGGTACAACAACCCTGACAGATCAGATAATTCAGGAGTCACTCTCTTAACTCCTGCCATCAAAAGTGCCTCCTTATCACCTTTACCCATCAAGTCCTGTTACAATGCATTTCGCAGCCGCGCTATCTGATATCTAGTTAAGTCATGAAGGATGCATATCAACTCAATTTGGTATCGACTGTTCGGGTAATTAGACATAATTTCATTTTGCCCACAACCCCTTCTTCCCTTTGCTTCCTTCTTGCTCCCCTACTTTTTCAAAACCCAGAGGAAATCAAGAGGCTGTCGCCTGCGGAATATGTAATCTCTCAGAATGTGTATTCCCCAGATCAGCCCATGGAACGCAGCTTTTTTTTTTTTTTTTTTGGGCGGAGGGGTAGGGGGATTGCTGAGAAAGCACGCAGCCTCATAAGTGAGGAGTTATGATGAGCGCATGCAGTGAGGGGGAGTCTGGAAGTTTTTTGGCTGCAGGCAAGTGTCTGACCTGCAAATGAACTTGTAGTACAACTTGGCAATATACAGTTATGTGTGGATGGCAAGACTAATTGCGGCACATAGATGTTCCATAAGGTAACCTGCCTTTTACCTTTAATGAAATGGGGAAAGAAAGAGGGTGCTACCAAATGAAATATTAAACAGATTAAAATAATGGGATATGTGGCACGTGGTGGGACGGCCTGCGCCGAACTGCTCGCTCCTACGAAATATCTTTGTAGTTTTTCACGGAACAAGATTCGATTTGGCTTTCAGCAGTAGCCATTCTGAGTATTTATATTCTTTCATTACAGCTCAACGGAGCTATATTCCATGTTGGATCATATAATAAAAAAATATATACTTTGCAATATAAAGATACTAGAGCAGCAGGATTTGAAAGGGTATATGCACACAGTCCAGGTTTAATTGAATTCAGCCTTGATATTTTCATGTGTTCAGAACCCTAAAACAGTCAAATAATACATTGGCGTCAGGCATTTGTTTCCATTTTGCCCTCGATTTGTACATATAGCAGGTACAGGCTTGGAGACTATTTATGTATTGAGGACTTTTTAATTTTTAATTCAAAGTGAAAAGTGTTGTTTGTATTGTTTTTCTGTGCTTTGTCCTGTCTCTCAAGGATAACGAAAAACACTTAAAGTGACCCCACGCTGAGTGAACAGCCTGTTCTTCACACAGCCAGACGCCCACTTTGTAGGCGATTTGTAGTTGCATTTAGAGCACTGGTAATCCAGGTGATACCGAAAAAAAGCTTGCATCTGAATCCCGTCCCTGTTTGTGCACCCATTGTTGCTGTGACGTTAAAAAGGTCGAGGCCTTCGTGAAGCGTACGGAGAGTCGGAGTGCTGGTTTGAGTTCAGCGCGTAGCACGTGACCGCGACCACGACAATCAATCATCCTGAAAGATTGAGATTTTTAGGGTTTCTTCTGTTTTCAAAGAAAAAAAAAAGCAACATTTCAAAATGACTTATGAAAAGCAGTCACGGCAAAAACAAACAAGAGAAATCATTTTCCACTCTCTGAACTTATCCAAAGACGCCTCGCAGCTCTTGCTTGCTTTGTTAGCTCTTATACATCAGCTCGAGCTGATAACAACGTTTGCATCATGACTGCAAATAACAACATTTGCATACCCTTTCAATCACACTTTCAATAACGGTCTGGATCTCTGACAAGGACCCAAATGTTGTCAGTATGTGGCGTATTCATTAAGATCTTCGTGTTCGGGCTTTACTTCTCCTCAGCGCTGACTTTCTGAGCTTAGTGCATAATTTAAGCAAAAAAAAAAGTCAAAAACACATTTGGGTACCCCTCGGTGGCTGTTTCCCAACTGATGAGCTCCGTAGTATTGTGTCTTTTGTTAAGACTAGTTAAGCCTTCTCGAGAGAGGTGTTTGCTGGTGTAAGAGGAAAATAAGAAATGCAGCCAGTTCCAGAGGCGTTTAATAATAACAAGCAAATATTTCTTTTTCGACATATTCCTCCTTGAAAGTTCTCTTAACAAGGGAGAAGCATTTGTTAATTTGTGCTGCCTCTGCTTGCTAAAAATTCAAACCGTGTTGTTAAAGCTGCATCTTTTGGCAAAACATCTGTAATTATCTTCTAGTGTAGAGGTCTTCAATGGTTTTCAGACCAAGGACCTCAAACTGATGGAGAGATTAAGTAGGAACCCCCTACCTACTATAAGTGTTCTATATTAAACTAGTGCCACTTATAAATATACATCAATCTCATCATTTTGCATTCGATATTAAGCTATCCCTTATCCCTTTTCTATAATATGTTGGTTTCATGTCAATGTGTATTAAAAGAAATTTCAATTTGTGGGGGAAAATATATATAGATATATAAAATGTTCAATCAACCAAAGATTCTGCGACCCCCAGCAGTACCTCCGCAGACCCACTAGGGGTCGCAGACCCCTTGTTGAAGACCTATGTACTAGTGTTTTTTAGTTCAGAATTGGCTTTGATGGCCAAGTATGAATGCACATACAAGGAATTTGACTCCGAGCACTTAAATAAGCGTAAAAATAAAGCGTAAAACAATTCCTTGCACGTCTCGCACATCTTTCTAAATGACAAGTGGAGACTAATAACTACTCATTTCATTTTATTTTTGCTGGTGGATGGATCATGTCAAATGTCAATGTTTTACAGGTCAAGGGCCCCAAACTGATGTGAGATTAAGTAGAGACCCCCTACCTACTACACGTGTTCTATATTAAACTCGGCCTAGCGCTATTTATAAATATACATCATTATCATAATTTTTGCATTCAGTATTAAGCTATTCAAATAATACAAATATTAATTTTTTTGTTTCAAAAAATGGCCAATCAACCAAAGATTTTGCGACGCCCCTCTGCAGTACATCCACGGACCCTAGGGGTTGCGGACCCCCTGTGGAAGACCTGTGCTCTATAGGTAATTCAGCTAATGGCCAACAGATAACTGTAAATCACCCTGTCATGTTACATCGAGGCCTATGGTCATGTGGGTGTGGCCACTTTGTGTCACAGATGGATGGCCTCACAGGATTGCAGCAGTCCGCCTTGGCCTCACTCAACTCCACTTGTGCTCCCATTTTTTATAAACCAACATTTAAGCAGAGTAATATAACATGTAACTACAATGTGCAGCCTTGAAATAAATACATTCTTTTTTATTGTGTTGGATGCCTGGGCTATTATCCCTCATATGTTACAATGCAACCATTTCACCCTCTTGTGTATGCACCGAAAATATTTCTTTTGAAGCCGCTATGAATATTTTCATCACCTGCCAACACCAAATTTGGTTTTAGATAACCACAAATTTGCACGGATTGAATGTCTCAATCTGCACAAAGATGACTCCAGCGGCTCGAAATTACTCAAATGGCAGAATGACTCAACTAACAGAAAGGGAACCACATTGAGGGTCCGTTCCCTTCGCCTAGCGTCGTCATTATGCAGTCATTTGTCATGACAGTATTAGAGCATCCCTTTGATATGGAACAAATAACTGCAGCTCTCCTTTTCTTTCCTTAAGCGCAGCCTGGAGCCAATTTTCATCACTACTTCCGCGTTCTGGCAGCCATTGTGCTCTGTTCTGTTCCTGCCACATTGCTGACATTTTTGAATATGTGAGCCAAAGAGCCTGTAGTCAACTCAGTCAGAAGTAATTGAAGTAACGTCTAGCCTGAATCAGGCAGAGTGTAGGAGCGAATCCAGGCCCAGTTGAAGGTGAAGCGCAGACAGCATCCCTTGAGAATCACATTGAACCATTAGATCGCTGAGGAAAATGGTCTTCAACCCCAAAAATTCAGCGACCGTCGCATGCAGAGCTTCTCTGTTCAAGTCCTAGTGACATACTGTATATGCAACCAATTAAAAAGTTCATTATCGATGTAAAAAGCTACGCACGCGACGCATTATAATCTCTCCACAAGGGTCACCTCCTGGCTTCATCTAACTTTCAGTTGACATGTAATTTAAAGAACATGCCAGTGGACTCCCTTCCAAGTCAGTACATCCCAAGATGGTCAAAGCCGACATTAAATGTCACTGAACGCCCCACCCCAGAATCGACCATAAATAACAACACAGTTCACTTTTTAACAATATATTATTGTCTGAAAATAACTGACAACAACAAATAGCAGGATATGAGGTCCTTAGAATGTGGAAGCAGGATGCAGGGGAGAGAGTTCTGGTGGGGAAATACTACAGAAATGATTATATATATATTTTTTTGAATAATTTTAATGACAATTTTTTTTTTTTTTTTCACATTTCAAAAAATAAATTAAATTTCATGGGTACGTTTAGGGGGAATTAATAATTCTAAATTAATTGAACTACTGATGAAAAATAATATATTATAAATGAATAATATATTATTAATAATAAAGCTTATTAAATTATATACTAATTAAATATTTTTATAATACTCTTAAAGAGTACTAGGAAGAAACAAATATTTGTTTAAAATACTTTATTCTTCTTATTATTAATAGGATAAAATGATTGGAACTAAGAGCTAATGTACTCTGATGGTAAATTCATAGTAAGCGTGCACTACAATGTCACCTCTTAAGCTTATAAAACACTCCCGTAAAAAATAATCGGAAATTAATAGCAGGTGTAGTAGCTGATGTGGTCAGAAGGTGGCAGCGCTGCGTGGTAATAAGGTAATGCCACACAAATTTCTTCAAGCCGCATCTTGGTCTCCTTGCTCTTTCCCTTGAGCTAGAGGTACATGCAGGACACGTGAGACAGTGTTTTAACAAGGCAGCAGCAGCACGGGTTGACGAGTTTGTTAACAAGGACTCATTCAAAACAGTTATTCATATCGCCTCAGTGTGACTCATTCTCCTTTTGTTGGCGTGCAAGCATACAGTATATGCATGGAAACACATATCTGAACATAGCCAGAATAGAAAACTGTGCAGTTTAGCTTCGGATTATGTGCAGCATAAGTTCAAAACTTTTATTATGCAAGTGAAGCCAAATTATAATGTTGCCTTTTGTGGTGTGATCCAAGTACATCATTCAGTCCTAACCCTAACCCTAACCCTAACCCAAGGTGGGAAGTTGGGGTTTAAATTGGTGTTTCCCATCAGACAATCTCAGTACAAGTTTTAAAAACTATGGTAGTCTCTGTTCAATAATGGGTCGTGTGTGTTTTACAGTTTCCTAGTTGTTAACAAACCCTGGACATGGGCAACACCAACAGATGTTCCTCTTTAGACCAGAACTAACCCTAAACAGTCAATTAGAGCTGAAGAAGCTACTCCGATGAAACGTCTTTGAAGAAAGTCCAGTTGTTTCAGCTTGCTTTTTGGAGCCTTTATATTCTGGCCTGGAGGCTGCTTTAAACACATTCATCCTTTTCAAAGAGCCCCATTAAACAAAACCGCGGCTAGAGCAATCCAACCCCTGGCATTATTTCAGCTCCTAGCACCTCCAAAAAAATGCCCGTGTGAATAAGATCCACCACTCTGTGGTGTGTTCGGTGGCCAGTGGCTGTGTGCCGTGAAGCGGTGCGACAGTCACTTCAGCCCAAAAGCTTTCAAGGAACACCTAGCCACGGAAACAGGACTTTGATATTAGCAAGATGTGCTCCCGCCGCTTTCCCTCACATGAACAGGGATGGATGCCAGTGACGTGCGACTGGTCTCGTAGAGTGTTGGCAGAACAAGGAGAAAGCAAAAGTTGATTATTCTGTTTATCCTTTTAGTGAGCGTGCGTAGATTCGCTCACAACACGCTGAACCGTCGCTCATGCATACTAAACGTATCGCAGGGCTCCCGCTTCCAATCGCGCTACGCATCAAAGCTCTTATGCAACACTTACGAACGCACAGTCTAAAATAAAGCCGTGTCAAAATGACGTCCCTCTTTCTTTTAAATGAAAGCGCCTGCCGGAGAAAAACACTTTTCTGTGATATAAAGAACAGAACGAAAAACATGGTGTGTTGTTAGCGATTAGGATCTACTGATACGTTCAAAGATTCCCATCTCTCTGAACTCCTCAAGAATGCAGCGGCTAAATTATACAGCGAGTCGGACGTGGCAGACTTATCCCTTCCCTCCTTCGGCTTTGATGTCGACGGCAGCTAATTAACGTGACATCTCTGCAAAATAAAAGTTATTACATTTGTGCGAGATGCAAGTGAGTTGGCTTTGTTGTTGTTCCTTTTTTTTTTTCCCCGCATCACTCTCACACTCCATTTTAATTCCTTTTCACTCTGCCTTTGCGGTGGGCATTTTTAATTTTTCTTTTGACCACGCTGAGATATAGATCTCGTTAATTCTTGCCTTGCAGCGTCTTTTGAGAAACACAGTAATTTGTATTTGTGCATGTGTGTGTGTGTGTGTGTGTGTGTATAAATATATATATATATATACACACACACACACACAAATATACATAGTCCTCGTAATAGTTTTTCATTTATAAGGCTTTGGTAAAGAAGAAACACCATAGAATAATGTCAATAATACTATTTTAATCAGTTTATTTAATGATGAAACACTAAAAAATCTAAAAAAAAAAACACTATTTTTTTCAAATACTAAATATTCATTAATACACAGGATGAGATGTTACAATCTTTTGTGCCATGATCTGAGGCAAAACTCATTTAGAAGCGTACTCCAACTGGAAAACCAACCAGCAGACCAGCTGCTAACTAGCCTAGCCTAGCCTTTTGGGTCTCAAGCAAATTATTTTTCAGTTGCAAATCTTGCACACAAGTGAATTTTACATCACATGCAACTTCAAATATACTTTAAAACAATGTAAAACATACAATTTAAGTTGAAAAAGATTAATTATTAAGTTAAATTGGTTAATATGTCAGTACCTCTTATACATAGACTTTTATGTCGACAAATTTCTGATAATATTACATTATTTATTTATTTTTTTGACCAGAATCACTGACTAGAGTCACAAGAACAATACTCTTCCACTAGAGTGACAAGAAAAAGTCCCTGCGCCTGGGCCAGTCGTTCCTGACTGAGGTGGCTACACAAGGCATTTTAATCCAGATCTGACTTTTTTTTTTTATTAGCGGAACATTATTCCACATGTAAATACAGGAATTGGAAAAATGGTGTACTGCTGGCACAAAAATGGTAAAAAATGCATGGTAACATTGCTAGCATGATAGTGATCTGTTAGCAACTACAGCTAGCAATACAATAAGCCATGGTTGATAAGACTTTTTTTTTTTATTTTTCCTCGCAATCTTTCCATCACAAATTTAAATTTCTTTAAATACACATTAACATGAATGCAGCGAAAATCTTGGACGCAGTATTAGCAGATGTGAAGCTAACTGTGCGGCTCACTCACATCAGCCAACTGTTGACCACAAATTGGCATTTAGCCTTGTTAAAGCTAAAACTTGAATCTGTCAATTATTTTATTTATCTGTCAATACATCGACACATAAAGTAGGTAAGGGGTCTCTACTTAATCTCTCCATCAGTTTGGGGGTCCTTGGTCTGAAAAACGTTGAAGACGCCTGCAACAAGCAAATTTACCCTGAATCTAATAGTGTGTCTAATGTCTGAGTATACATGAGAGATGTTAATTTTTTTTTTTAACGCCCAAGTACATACAAAGTTCGAAAACTGAGAATAAATGAACACAAGGGGTATCAAAATCGTAAAAATAGAGCATACAATAGACGAAAAAAGTGCAAAGCTATAAAACAATATGAGCATATTTGTCTTGTTAATAACTGAAAGCTCTAACTAGCTGTTACTGAACCCTCACTATTTCAAAGTAATAATAAATAATTGGGGCGCTGGTGCTATAGATCATGTTACTGCATATTTCACTCTCATAAAAAGTATGGCTACATTTCCAGGCCTGCCACATGTCCAATCTCCCACATCAGTGTATCAACACTAATCCAGTTACCACCGCTCATTATTTCCCGGCTGCCGATACACGTTGATTGAAATATGATAGTCATCTGAGATTGAATTAGCAACAAGGTCACAGCGGTAACCTTCCGACAAATTAGTACAGGGCTGCTTTAAATATCACGGCGGCGGCTTAGAAGTAAGCCCGGTTAGTCGTGTGACTGCATGTGTGTCGCTTGGAAATGAGCTAAAAAAGAAAAAAAGTCTCCCGCGTTGGTTGGTTCCCGGCTTCAAATATCGATCCAGAGATGATTCATATGTGCAGATGTGTGCATGGGTAGTCTCTAATGGATACTAAGCTTCTAATTTCTGATACCAGACACATAGGACAGCGGTATTTGTCCTTGTTATGTGTTGTAAATGGATCCATTTTTTTTTAACAGTTGTGTGGCTTTGTTGTTTTATCCGGTTAAAAGCGGTAGTTACGCGCTATAGGCGTGCTTTTTGTGTGCGCTGACACTCCACGATGCAAGTACGCCAACTGAAAATGACAACATCCAAAGGTCAAGATCACCCTCGACGTATGCTCTTATGCACCAGTTGAGTTGATGAATAGCAATATTTCGATGCAGCATATTAATGCGGCCGCGTAGCGCTGCATAGCCATAATAAGGCCGTGAACTGAAAACATGACTGCCAGTCGCAATAAAACCTCAAAGAAGGAGTCACCTCGTTTATCTTTGAGAGGGAAAAGAAAATGAAAGAGGCCTTTTTTTGATTCTTTTATGTGGTATTTTCCCATTTGGATGTAATGGCCTTAAACATATCAACATAAAGCTAGCTGCTGCTGTTGGGTTTAATCTTTTGCACACGTGCAGTCCTTAAGATTTCCTTTGGAGGCCTCTTCTCATTTTACACTCTGATCTAATACGAATGTTCCAACAGACCCCTTCATGGTCTACGCCACTGTGACGTAACGATGTCAGCTAGAGGCAAAACACTGTCACTTTCAACCATGAAAATGGGGTCTTGGTGTATTTTTGGCTGCCAAAACCGAAAAATCAAAACTTGAAGTTTTGTCACATACCAGCCACTGCCAATTGTGGATAACTTTGGTTTGGCTTTGGAGATTTTAAAAAAAAAGGATTTGAGTGTATATCATGGGTTAGAATAAATCATGAATGAAATTACGTTAATCCTTAATCCTTATTTAGAGTATTATTGTTACATGCTAATGCTAACCACAAGCTAACATTAGTTGCGTGTTTCAGGGGTGTCCAAGAAGAAGTTTAATTTACTACGTTACCCTCCACAGTGGATCTACTTACTTCCTGTAATATCTCTGTTAGAAAGGTTTTACTTGATAAAGATAGACCAGACTTTGTCCCCTCTGTGTCCTCCTTTAGTCAAATTGTCCATTCAGTGAGTGAGAGTGTAGGGGTCGGTACATGTAGTCCCATCAGTCAACTGTTTAAAATAACACTCATGGTCTCGGAGAGTGCCTGTATTAGCATATTTTCTAAAATATGCATTTCCCTCGTCCATTCGTGCCAAATTGAAATATGCTAACTGCCGTTTACAAGCTATAGTATTGCATCCAGTTAAGCCCCGCCCCCAAAAACGTCACATTGCTTAAAAACCTGAATATGCAAATATTTCCACAAGCAGCATACCAACCGACTGAGCTAATAGTAGCGTTTTCCTCTTTTGAATGACAAATACAGACTTCCGCCACCTGCTGGTATGACGAGGTACATCCTTTATCTCTAGCCTCCGAGGTGTGTAATGGATTTCTTTTACATCATCAATACACACCGTTCAGATGCTGCTTTAACCTGCAAGTATTTTCTTTATTATTCTTCTGAGGCCTGTGCCTGGGAGCTAGTTAAACAGATATACACTGTGCATTTATTTGCCCGTTTGCCGCTCTCAATGCTTGGTGCTTTTTGTCAGATGCTGAATTAAAACCGAAAAGAGTGTTCTGATTGCTTGCCAACAAGTCTGTTCAAAAGCAAAGTTTTGGTCTAGAAACAGGGGACATGACGCAACACACAGTCTGCCTCAGTTCTTTGACGGTGGTTTGCTACCTCCAGATCACCTCATGACTATTTCACTTCATAACGTCCGCATTTATATTTAATATCTACCCAGTGTCACTGTTTCATGCTTGTTACCACTGTTGTTCCCTCAAACGAGTCTAGGTTGTCCCGTTTTTTACTTGTTACGCAATGAATATGAGAACAAAAGTGAGGTCTAGACAACAGTGCAGCATTACACCCGCTGTAGTAAGATAGAGAAGTGTCTTCGGTGTCTGCCAAGGCAGCGGAACAACAATAGGCAAATTAAAGCTAATTAACATCTGTTTCTGGCTCTTCAGTGTGATATAGGCTGTCAGGTTTCCTTCAGACCACCCAGACTTGCAGGCACCCGGAGGAGCAGGAAGGAAGCTGTCGTAAACGCATCTCCACGCCACTGCGTACACAATCGGGACGGGGGGGGGCATGCGAAACAGATTCATATTAGAGCAAGTACACCACTGTGCCCCATAAAGACACCCAGCGCACGAACGCAGGCGCGAAACCCCGCACGCCGTACCAATAAAGAAGGTATTCGTTTCCCTCCTCCTGTGTGTTGCAGTGTGTGCCGTGTGGGCGCGTGGAAGACAGGCACATCAGCACATCCTCTCTCAGGAAATAAATTCCAAATTTACCCTTGTCAGATACGTTTTCAAAAAAAAAAATGTACAGTGGGTGTTTGAGCATTCTGAATGGCCTGCACACAATATTTAAATCCATAAACAAAGACATGAATTGCGTGGCCATGTCCTAAGAGAACAAAAATAGCACTCGCAGAGTGTCTATTAATACAAATGAAACAATGAAGAGAAATTAAAACATTGACATTTAAATCTTCTTTTCTTCGTTTTATTTACATATTTTGCACATTTTTGGTAAATACCTCTCATTTAGATGAAATTTGTGAATAAAATAAACAATACACATTCTAAAGTAAATGATCACATACCGGTGTTATGTTAAAATATCATTTTTTTATGTTTTTTTTTAATAAGTATGTACATAGAAAACACAGATGCAGTGCAATATGAAGAAAAATGCAAACTTTGAAAGATAAAAAAGGAAGATATGAAAAAAAATAAAGAATCCAGACAACAGTAACTCATATTTGTTCTGCTGAACATAACACAATGTTACATACCTACTCCTCGAGGCCTTTCCTTCTTCATGTTGCCAATGTAAACGTAGCTCCTAGCCTTCGCCTGACAATCCGCCTTCTTTTTCAAATGCTGTTTTTCTGATCTATTCCCTACTTCCACTAGATTTACCTCTAGCTTGCAATGCCCCCTTTTTGCCCCCTTTTGCCCCCTTTTTTTTTAACGGATTTTCTTCGCGCGCACTCCGCAGAAGTCTGGCAAAGCGTGGCGGGCTATTTATTGAATTTGACGACGAGCGTGCTCGAGCAGAAGGGACGTACCCTACGTTAACCTTGAAAAAAAAGTGGCGTTTTTACATTTGCTTTTGAAGTTTCTGTAGAAACGCAAGCGTAAGCATTTCAAATCTTTTCTCAGAACATGCATCACCACGCAGCGACCTGTTGACGCTTCTCATAATCTTCCCAGCAAAATGCAAGCGATTCTTTATCTCCATGGAGATGCATCCTCCTCAGGGGTAACAGGATGCATCTGTTGGGAGACAGGTGGGCAACATACATTTCTGCTTACTTTTGTTCGATCGAGTAAATTACTAGTCTTTTTTTTTTTTTTTGCACACACCATGACAGGACGTTTTACCGAATTCCTCCTGAGTCATCCAGCTTTAACAATTCAGTGCCAAGCCATCACGGCCCGTCTTTCCAAGCAACATCAAACCCTACTACAGAAAAGTGCACGCACAGTTCAAGACGGTTTCAGGCGGGGATAACAAAAGGGGTGTCACGGTTTCGTATGCAAAAACGCGCAGGGATGCGAATTTAACTGCATAAACCTACGCACACACACACACAGCTTGGCTTTGTACACACCCTCTCTCCGACTCCACTGGCTTACCAGCGAGGCAGACAATGCCGTCCCACATGTGGCGCGATCTATCATTGCGGGCCAGGGACTGCATTACAAGGCCTCAGATTGTGGACTAGATGGGCCTCTCAAGGGGAAGAAGTGGAATTTGCCAGAACCGTGGAAGCGGGGCAAAGCTGCATAGGCAAGCAGCGGAAATGAAAGGCGGCCCGGGCCTCCTTTTTCTTTCTTTCTTTTTCCTCCACTATCTCTTTCTTTCCACCTCTCCGCCCCTCTCCTGTTGTCTATTTTTTTTTTTTTTTTTTCGCTCTCACTGCCATAAAGGGAAGATCATGCTTGACTGAAGAGCCGATGTTGTCAAGGGGGGAAGTGGAAGCCTGGTGCGGATGGAATGATTGAGGGGAGATTTCTGATAAGGGCGAAAAGACGTCGCCGGGTATAAAAGGAGCCTGTGTTTGTTGTCATCGCCGATGCTAATGGCGGTGGCGGCGGCAATGGGCTCGTGCTAATTAAACATTTACCCTTGGAGGAATCAAAATCTCCCATGTCCTCAAGGGAGGACATCAGAAGTATTAGACAAAATACCAGGATCGTGCATACTGTATTGTTCCAGTGATTGAAAATCCATTCTCCAGATGACACAATGCTAATGGAAGATCTCATTTCCTCTTCAATTAAACAGAAAAAAAACTATGTATATACACACACTGTATGTGTGGTTCAAGTATACGTAGTAATACAACCTGACAGTGATTTTCCCCAAATTATGACAGTGACTCACACTGACAGCTCCTGTTCTAAAAGCTAAAACACATTTCCATCGAATTGCTCCAATAGCTCATTCCACCTAACCTTAACCGTTTCGTTCCGCCCGATTTTCAACATACTTTAATGCAAACTGACAGAGAGATTCTAAGCGTCTAACCGCCGTGTTCTTCTGGCATCCGGATGCAGAATAATTCGACTTTAACAAATCCACTTATTTGACAAGGACTTCGACAGTCTAATTGGAAACACAGAGAGCATATTAAGTCGTCTGCGTATATTTTAGCGGGAACCTATTTCCAAATGCTGAGTAATGCGGCAGTAAGTGTCGTCGTCGGAGCTTTGAGGACATGCATAAATTGTATCTGCTTGTGAATAATTGAAGATTGCCTAATGGTCAAAAGAATATTATCCCACTTAGGGTCCGAGCCTTCCTGGCATTATTACAGAAAACTTATTGGATCAAGGCAGGTAAGGGGGTCTGGACTGAATCGATCTGAGTTGCTCTTTGCGGTAAGGCAGTGCAGTGATGGAAAATTGACTCAGCGGCTGGATAAGAACAGCGGGGAAGTTTGTTTGACAGCGATTTCTGGTGTTTGAACTACTCAAGGTGGGATCTAGTCTCTCATATTAGGGGAGTTTCACGTCTCAAAAGTTGGCGCCTCGTGATCTTAAATGAAGCATTTAATTAATCCTTGGGAGTGTGTGGAGCTGCGCTGGCGCACATCGGTTTTCAATTCTCGCTGAGGTTAGCATTTGAAACTGATCCATAACAGTGGCCATTCTGAGAAACTAAATACCAAGAAATCCATCGCATGGTTTACTTTTAATTGGGGATGTTGGTATTTTCAATGTCTGGTTATGTAATTGGGTTTGGAAATCATAATAATAATCATTTAAAAAAAAAAAAAGAAGGAGCTGTGTATTATTTCAAATAACCACATAATTCTGGGATTTAGACTTTGATCTGGATGTTTTCATCAAATGTAAAGGCAACTTTCATAAAAAAAAACAGTCATTTGGAAGCTCGAAGCTGTGCCTGGATTCTGCTTGAACATCAACACAGTCCATTTGCAACTGTTTGATTAGTTAAATGTGTCAGTATAGAGATGAGAGAAAACTCAATCTAATGTTGCAAGTCGCAGCTTGCACATTGTAAATTCAGTCGACAGTTAAGGCCTCAGTCGCACTTTCCCGAAGATGTGGTCATGTACGTGTGCAGTTGGCGCCCTTGAAAATGCCAAAACAAATTGAAGGGTACATGAACGCGTGCACGGAGATGTGTTTATTACATTCTAACAAAGGCAGACCTTCAATTTGATGTGCTCATTTGTGCCTCTGTGATTATGTCACATATCCAGTCACTTTAAAGATAATGGTTTTTGTTATTCGTGTCTGCTAGCTGCAGTTTTAAATCGTTTTACCGAGAAGGATTTAAAGATGGAGGGGTAAAAAAAAAAAGAAAAAAGGCTCCAGCAAATTAGAGAAACTACATTATCCAAAGAGGTCACAGCCCCCTCATCATTTTACTATTACACATATGATTTGTTTAGCAGGTGGAGCCGGAGGAGCAGATTGCCTGATGTATTCGCTGGTCGGTGTATACGTAGACACATGCGCGTGAGGTTCGGTGAAAACGCTCTTTTCTTCCAACTTAGCCAGTCCTTCTGACCTTTGCTTGTTGCAGTTCCTGCAGCTAAGTTTAAAAATAGAAAAAAAAAGGCAAGCTCTTCCAGCGCCTGTCTTCCTTTTCTTTTTCACACCCTTATCCTCACAAATAGACATCGATTTATCTCAAGCGCTAAGCTAATTACAGCAGTGGTGGGGTTATATAAAAAAAATATATATAACCGCTGTGGAGAAAAATAAAAGCACATCCCACGGACATTGCAGAGACCATGGATGTCTTCAGAGAAGCTGTGTTAAATGTGTGCTACCGTTTTATAGTACCACTTAAATCCACTGACTCGTCAGACAGATAAAGACAATTATTGACGGATTCAAGTTTTAATTTTATGCGGGGACTGAACAGGCTGTGGCAGAGTCTGCGTGTAATATGCGGCCTGTAATTGGCTCGGCAGCGATGGGGGGGCGGGTCCCACTGTGCACAGATTGACTGGTCTCTGTGTGAAAACTGGTTTATTGAGACTTATGTTGGATTCATTCAAAATTGTGGTGGAAAATTAAAAGAAATCTGCACATAAAAAATGTCTGATCAACCAAAATTTTTGCGACCGCACCTGCAGTACCTCCGCGGGCCCCGTAGGGGTCGCAAACCCCCTGTTGAAGACCTATGTTTTAATGTTATAGTTGTGCTAGTGAAGTTTGTTCTCGCAAAATGCAAACAGTAACGTCCGCGTCGTCACAGTGAACGTAAGCAGCAACAGTGACACAGGAAAACTCTGCAGCCATCAGTCTCATACATCCACAACGGCACGTCGAGATTGCAAATAGTCAGTGCGACTGCTACAAGCGTGATTCATGCTTAACTCCACACACACACACACATTCCCTTGGTGAGTCATATTTAAGTGTGGGTGACAAAAGAAAAGGAGAGAAAACTGAAAAACAAGAAACACAGTCATTTTAATCTCACTGATTTTAACAGCGACCTGCTTGTCGTGCAACAGAGCACCATTTAAAGAAAAACAAAAAAAAACGTGGCACGGGGGCAACTGTTTGTTTCCACAAATCGGCATAATAAGGACGGCTTTATCTTGAAAATGACTCCTTTGCAGCAGGTGGGGGAATTTCCAATCAGTGGGTGCCGTTCTTAGATTTAATGAGGCCGAATGGTTAGCAGGTGAACCGCAACCCCTACGTCTTGTTCCATAATGCCCTAGCAAAAAAAGGGATGTCGCACCCCCCCACGTTGGTGACTTTAAACCGGACCCCGCTGATCACCATCGCCTGTCCTTAAAGCAGAAACAGAAATTGCTACCGCCCACTGCAGCAGCCTGTCGCCGCACACTTAGAACTGCGAGGCTTTGAATTTAGCCATCTGGTGCGAGCTCCGGTGGCGAGTTCGCTGCCTCGTCTCTCTTATCCGCCATGCAGGTCAGCAAACATGAGAAAGCGGCGACGGTTTGTGTCACGGTGAGCTGGCTTTGAAATCCTGAACAAACATTTTTTTTTCTCCTAAGCTCTATATTTCATTCTTCTTATGTGTGTAAAGGATATGGCTGCATTTAAGTGTATTCTTTTTTTTTTTCTACCATAGCATATCTAAAGATAAACCATAAAAAAATGGATATTGGTTAAACAGATACTATTACATGAAACACCTTGTCAGTCTGTATTTCATGCCTTACCAAACACATAAATTACCAATATCTTTTTGTGTTCATATAAAAAGTGATTGAAAATTACTTGCATGTAAACGTAATTTCCAGGCGGGAAATGAAGCATAATGAAGTCTTTAAATGGCTGTATATATAAATAGCATGCTTTCATACTAACCAATTTACAGGTTGCCACTTCATACAGTTACTCATACCTATTATACCAGGAGATCAATGTCTAGTCCGTTAATAAGCCCCTTTCCACTGATGCAAACTGAGTGCTAGTTATTCTTGGAGCTTCCACATGTGTGGAGAAGACTCGTTCTTCAAGAACCGCTTTGCTTTTTCCACACATGTACGAATAAATGCCTCGACTTTATTAGCACAACAACAGTGAAGAGCCTCATCGTCTCACGAGCCTGGCTTTGTAGACCTATGCTGCGTGACATCACATGCTACCTGTCAAGGGCAAAAAAATAATAATAATAATAATGTGAAGGACTCTTTCCACCGTGCCCACCACCTGTTTGACCTCTCAAAGCACCACTGCGATGGGTATTTGCAATTCCATTGTGGCCTGCGTTCAGTGACAATGTAGGCTTTAATTCAAACGCAACCAGCCATGGCTGCAGTGGATGGCGGCTACTGTCAGAAAGAGAAGTACTTAACTGGAATATTGTCATTATTTCGAATGCAAGAGCTTGATGTTAACCTTTGTAAGCCTTATGCCGCGAAGTCCAGAAAAGGTGCTTGACATTAGAGTTATTAGAGCAGGGGTATTTTCAAACCAAGGATCCCCAAACTGATGAAAAGACTAAATAGGGACCCCGATATGTCTCCAAGCTTCAATTGCGGGGAACCTGACAGAGTCACCGTGTAATATGCAGCCTCTTGATTGGCTCAGCGGCGATAGGGGCGGGGCCTACCGTGTATAGGAGGCTCAGATTGACAGGTCTCAGCTGGTGTGGTGCTCTGTGCGTGAAACTGTACGCTGCTGAGACAGCTTCTGTATCACTGAATGAGGGTTGAGTGAAAGATAATGTCTTCTGCCTCTATTTATCCCTTTGTGGGGGACCCTGCGACCACCTGCAGGACCTCCATGGACCCCCTCTTGAACACCTATGCATAAGAGAGCTGATAAAAGTTGCAGCCAGCACAACTTGGATTTGTAGTGCATATTGGACTTAAATTTGTAGCTTCATATCGCCAGCCTTGTGTGAGCACACGTTTCAAATTTGACTAGCTAGCTAGAGTCAGCTATTCACTGCAGTTAAATGAATCTTAGATATATTTACCTTCATCTTTGCAAGTAGTCTTCTGGGGTAATTACCTGGGCACGCCAACTGTATGACCAGTATTGGGCCGCAGTTGATTCAGATTCAAGTTCTTAACACTCTTTTGAGTGTCTTTTGATGCATCTGCAAATGCTTCATGGTAAAGAGAAATACAAATTTAGCTTCTTTGTCCCAGTCTCAAAGTGGGTCTAAATTGCCGACATCAAATCACCAACCCCACAACTACCGACCAGCTTCAGCTGGACTGCACTCAAATGTGATTTCAGACTGACAAAATAAGAGATATCGATTCAGAAATCCTCCGTTTATCATGAAGGTTGCAAAAGTTTACATTATGGAACCACCTTGTGAATGGCACTGAATTCTCTCTTTTTTTTCTTTTTTCCACAAAGCTAAGAAGAGAATTAGGGGAGAAGGTTTCTATCCCTTTTTTTTCTTACTTTGAGAATGATGGCTCTAAAATTCCCCTTCTTTAAAGGTTATTTTTATGGCCTTTCCACCACTGCACACAGCAAATAGACTTGTGACATGACATATGTGTTTGTCCGCTGAACCATGCCCTGACTTCCAGCGAGCTATGTGAAACCCATGTGCTGAATTCCAATGTCCTCACCCATCCTCTCGCATTAATCCTCCCATACGGCCCAACCCGAAGTTGAATTAAACGATTGACTTGCTTGACTGATGGCAATGATTAAACTCCAATCATAATTTACTGTATGGCTGTCCTTTAAACCGACTTCATTTACCAATAAAAGAATACTACTCAAATAATTACGATGATGGACTAGATCTGCCGCGCTCGTCTGCAAGTCTTTCTCTTTTTTTTTGGGAAAAGGAGAAAAAAGAACACATTAATATTACATTTAGGCATTTGGCTGACACTTTTATCCAGATCGACTTTCAATGAGCGCGAGAGCAGAAAAGATATGAGGACATATAATCCCTCCGCAATTTTGCAGGATATGAAATGTAGTTTTGATGAAGGGTTTTGGTAAAATACTTTCCCATGGCTTCATAAAGAAACAATCGGCGAGACCTTTAATGCATCACGCACCGCGGGGTTCTCCAGGGATGTTTTTTAAATGGAAGAGAGGGTATGAGAAAAAGAAATATCTGTTAAAAAAAAAAAAAAAAAAGAATAAAACAATACAAGCGGTTCTATTAGCAAGGGTGGAAATCACATAAAGCCATGTTGTAATATATCTTAGTAATTTTCCGAACAAATTTAGGGTCACCGTAAAGAGCACCTACCTAACTGGGCGTGGAAATGGATTCGCTACGCTTGCCAAAATGTCAGTTTTAATTAGTGATGGCAAATTAAATTAGTTTTTTTAAGAATGCATGATTTGTCTGCAATGGGATATTTTACATTGCTGTCATTTTTGGGTCGGCGGGTGCTGTTTTTTTTTCCTCTACCTTAATGTTTTGACTAATTAAAGTGTGCCGACTCAGCTATTACCAGTCCTTCACTAGCGTCATGTTTTGCTACGTATTTTAATTCCTGGACTCCACTGGAGTAGCTAAAAAGCTCACATTCGTCCGATTGGCTGGCAGCACACAGCACTTTTTATCTTTGGGCTGAACTTTGCGGGGCCTGCCGGGCATATACAGAGTCCCTGTTGTGCTGAAGTTCATTTTCTCCAAAACATTGTGAAATTATTATTCAAAGCAGGGCGATGTCTGAGCTTTTGGCGGACGGAGAACGTTTTGTCTGGGTCCGCTCCACAGAGTTGACTGATTTGTCTTGCATCGTGACATAAAAACATTTCGGAGAGGGCGGGTGGGTCCAGTGAGCGATGTGGGAGGATGTTGGTCTTGATTGGCCAGTAGAAAACCTCTTCCTCTCCAATGTGAAAACCAAGAGTGGATGCAATGTTAGACTAAAAACAATAAGTCTTATTATATGAACCATGGACACTGCAACAAATAGATGACCAAAATAGGAAAACAGTTACCTGTAATAGTTTGACTCATATAAAGAGGTAAATAAGTTTATTTTAACCAGCTGGAGACAGACGCATCCAAATCACATGACCAGTTTAAGATGACGTAGCAGCAACATGCAGCGTCACTAAATCTCTGTTTCAACTTTTGTAGAAAGTGCTAACTGTAAACTATGTACCAGTTTTTAAATTGTGTTGACAGTCACAAGTAGAATTAGATTTTTAAAAAAACTAGACATAAACAATTCACGCCAACTTTTTCCTGTATATTGCCGTCATGTTTGTGCGCATCTGGTGCACCGGAGGAAAGATGAAAAGCAAAACAAGATTTCTAGCTAGCTTCAAATGCTGGAAAGTCAACAACAACAACAAAAAGACATCTCCTTTTCTATTGGTGGAACAATGCATTGCATCAACTAATCAGGAAATGATGTGTCAATGGCTGCTAAGGTAGAGGGAAAATTAATTTCCTGCATTTTATTGGACATAGTTATAAATAGCTTTGTTGTTTGCTAGATTTGTTCATGAGCTTTTGAAATTTACACTTTAGATTTGCGTTAAACACATTTGTGGTTTTTACAGTGAAAAATCTAACTTTTTCCTACTGGGATTTGATGGTTTTAGTGTGGTTTTAGGTCCAGTGCATCAATACAGTTTGTCAAAATGAAAAAGTAATTGTAAAGTGACACATGTGGAGTTGTGCTGAAAAGAATGAAATCAAACAAGGAACTATGTAAACAGTTTTCAACATGAAATATACAGGTAAAACCAAAAGTGGTCAAAAATGGTTAAGTTGCACTTACAAAAAAACAAACAAAAAAGAAACAAAACATGACAAACTGCAATGATGACTATAATTACATATATACACACACACAATATAATTACAATGAAACACAAGGACGGTCAAAAACAAATTGCGCTCACTCTTTCATGGGGGATTATTAGCAAAAGAAAACGCTGCCACGCACGCGATTGATCGTGCTCCCAAAGACAACGATTACACCTTGGAAGAAAGAGGCGCCGTCTCATTTAGCCGCTGCCTCTTTTTGATTCCCCGCGTAATACAGCTGCTGTGGCCCTTGTTACATAAATAGCGTAATGATATGATCTGAAGAGCTTCAAATGTTAATTACACATACAACCACGGTTCCTGCGCGGCACAAGCGGTCAAAAGCAGTCGGAGAGAGGCGAGCTGGGATTTATTTTTTTTTTTTGATCTTTCCCAAAAGCGAGAGTGCATTTCACTGACTCATTCCTGCCTAATGATAGGCTAGCCGTCTGTTTAATAATGCTACACCGGTCGCAGTTTTGTCTTACCTCCTCTTTTGTGAAATTGGAAAGAGAAAAAAAAAAGTGTCACAAAAAACTTCTCTTACAAAACAAGGCAGCGAAAGAGACGAGGATGAGGCGCGGTTCATCGGAGCAGGCAGATTTAACCTTTGGCGGAATCAACGGAGAGCGCTGTCAGAAAGCAGCGCGGTGCCAAAACAGGCCGTCATCACTTTCTCAAGGTGAGAGTCAAGGGACTGCATACGCGCTGATGGCCCTTGATTACCATTAGCGTTCATTAGGGGGGAGTGATCTTATATCAGAAACCTTTAAAAGCTCAGAAGCCTTCTGTTAAAGCACACTTTGAGTTCCTGCAGGAGAGCGGTGTATGTGCCTATTACCACAGGATATGCGACGATACATGGGGGTTTAATCAAAGCGCTAATTAAACAAAGGGGTCATTTCCAGTGGCGACATGTGCCCGCTTAAAACTTACAAACATGTTGCAATTTTTCAAATGCAAGCTGTTTTTTAATTAAAAAAAAAAAAAAAAACGTTCCGGGCCATCGGCTGAGCAGCAAACAGCTCTAAAGATTTTTAAAACAAGGCAGTGCAGTTAAGTTGGCGCGCGACCGGTACCGCAGACACTCGGACGGGGGAGCAGGTGAAGGATGCAGATAGTGCTGATACTGCTGACTCCCTTGATTCACAGGGTAACCGGAGCCAAATGCATGCTGTAAATGTCTGATCAAAAGGCTGCTTCTCCAGCCCAGTGAACTTTAAGTTTAACTCTAATGAGCATGAAACTGCAAGTCCGTCCCCTTTTCAGATATACGATATATATATATTTATATATAGGTGGTATCTCTTAGCAACATACTGGCAATTTTCTTCTGTGTTACATATATTCCTTGGTGCTTGCGCCACATTTCATCATGTCCCCTAATACTGTTAATTATACATTATATACAGTATATCACATTTCATATTGTACTGTATGACCTGTCCCCTTTATTTAGTGTGATTAGTGGTGTTCAGTCCCAGTGGGTATGAGTAATTTGCAACCTGCCAAGAGATATTAGCCATAGGCTCGCTGATGGAAATGATTATGCACGTGAATACATTACATACTACAAGGACCCCCAAAATACCCCACCTACTGTATGTATTCTATAATAAACTCACTAAGCACGCATTATTATAATTATGTTGCATTCAATGTTAGGTTCAAATTTATTTATTTTTTTTTTAAATTTCAAACGTGTGCAACAGTAGGGTGGCCAACTGCTTTAAACATTAACATACGTCCATGGGATTTCACCTGGGGACTGTGAAATTTGTGTGGCAAAATGAAAAAAAATATATAAAAATGTCTAATCAACCAAAAAATTTTGCCATCCCCCTGCAGTACCTCCACAGACTCCGCATTTAAGAGAATGCCATTTGGATACCTGGTCCGGATAAATCACAGCTCTTTCTGTTAAATGTAGTCGGCGTTGTCTATAAAAAAAATGTTAGTTGTGTAGTGTGATGGGTTGTTGATGAAAGTAATTTTTTTTTTTTTTATGTACAGCATCGCTTCTTTTCTAATGTCAGAAGTTCCTGTGATATGCTCCCATCAGGGAGAATTTAGTCTGACTGAAAAGTAAATGTGGTTTCCCTACATTATTCTTTAAAGCGTAGGTCTTCAACAGGGTGTCCCTAGGGGGTGCGCAGGGGTACTGCAGGGGGTGCAAAATCATTGGTTGATTAGACATTTTTTGTACATTTTTTTTACCCTCTGGAGTCAATAAATGCGCTGGTGCGTGAGGCTATATTGAGTGTACGGAGTAACTGCAGCCAAAAATGTGTACATAAGTTTTTAAATTCACACTTTTGCATTCTTAGTTATAAACCTGGTTCGTTAAACGTTTGTGGTTTTCACAGTGAAACACTTTTTCTGACATACAGTAGATAGATCCTACAGAAAAGCCCCAGTCATTGTTGTGCAGTACTGTAAACGTAAGCTTCAGCTTTCAAGACCAAAGCTCCGGGTACATTCGACCTGTAAGAAACAAAACCTTGCGTTTCTTTTCACCCCCCCACCCTCACCTCATATGGCTCACTAGTGGGATTTTGTCCGGAAGTCTGAGGCCTTTGAAGCTATTTTTGACTCGCTCAGCCTACTTTTTGAAATGACATTCACATTTCTTTGCTCTCTTTGCCCCCTTTTTTTGTGAGCTAGGAATAATCACTCTTGACACAACCTTTGGTCTGTTTTTCTTTCTTTCGTTCTTTTTTTGTTGCTGTTGTTGGGGAAGGGGAGTTGGGTTTAGACTAAGACCAGGAGTCTTGCCATCACTGACCGCGGGAGACTGGAGATTCACCCGCTCGGCCCGTTTGCACAGATTCCTCCTCGGTTAACATTTTAACTTGATCACAGATAAAGTGCTTGAAGTGCTATTAGGCTCATCCAAAAAGCCAAATGCATGGTATCGACCCGAAAATGGCGTTGTCGCATGCTGAGTAAAGACGTTTTCTAGTGAATGCACAGAAGAGGGTGAGATGCGAAAAAGCATTCGGGCTGTGTCAGACACTAACTGAATAACAACCAAAAGGCAAAAGCGAAAATAAAACAGAAGTGTGTACGCTCCCTGTGCATCTCAGCTCCACAGCAAACGCGACTGCCTGTAATATGTGGCTGTCACAATGCTCCGGAGTGTGATGTAATAAAGTCTTTTAATAATGCCTTCCGTAACGACTTCCACAACAGAGCTGTTCGGCGAGTTCACTCTGACTGAAAATATGACAGCTGCTGTCATTATATATTCATCGGGAGTCAATTAAGTCAGTGAATCAATTAGCAGAATGAACACTATGTATGTGATATCTTTTTAATTACTTGGTAACATTTTATGCCATCGCGCCATGTGGTCTCCTTTTCTTTTGCTTTCCCTCGAAGAGGAGGGAGGGGAGGGGAGGGGATCGGGGGGGGAGTGTCAGTGCCAGCAGACTAACCCCAGCCATTTTGGGGATCTTACGGAGAGACAGACGGAGCTGGGAAACCTCACATCACCCCTCTTTTGCAGCCTTCCCTTCCTTTGTCTTGTTCCAAAAATCCCTCCTTCCACCTCCCTCTTTCTCCCAGCCGGGGTACACTCGGCTCTTGGCGGCCGCTAGCACGCCGAATGCGACGAATCAACAAACTTATTTTAGCTCGGGAATTTATCCACCACTTTTCTTTTTTTTTTCTTTTTTTCTGCTCAACGCTAACGTGGGAGTCTCCAAAAAAAAAAATAAAAAAAAGGTGTACCTGGCTGCTCCTTTGTTGGTGCGAACGAGCATCTGATTTCACACATTAAATTAGCACCTGTATCATTGTTTTCCCCTCTCCCGCTTAATTAACGCCGCTGAAGCATCGGCTGATTGTTTTAACGGTTCACTCGCCATCTTCCCGCTAATCTTACACGACTAATGGCATATACTGTGTGTGGTGCTATTAACATATCATGTCTCTGAGTAACTGCTCCGCCCCTGCGATTCCGAATTCAAAGAACGTGGAGCCTGGCTTCTGATTACCTTTCCTGGCAAATGTTTTTGCACAGTTGCGACTGTGAATGATCGATATTGAAATATCGATACTTCTGTTGAAATTTAAACATGTGCAACAGTAGGGTGGCCAATTGCCGTGACTCTAAACATACGTGACATAAACATAGTAGCATGCATCTGGGATTTCACCTGGGGACTGAATAGCAATAGGTGTGTAATATGCGGCCTCGTGATTGGCTCAGCAGTGATGGGGCGGGGCCTATTGCGTACAGGGGACAAAAGATTGTCGAAAGATCTGCCTCCTCCGATATTTTCGATACTTGGAGGTAATAGAAAAACAGCTGGAAAGTAACTAAACTTTTGAGTTGTAGCAACGCAACAAACCTTGTGAAACACCTCAGGTTAAACCATAGTAGTTCTTAATCGTTAAACAATAATATATTTTAATGGTCTTATTATTTGACTCATTTTTTTTTGTGTTTGAAACACCATATTCACATATTTTCAATGCTCGTGTGTTTGTTTTTTCTGTTGTTTTAGCTCAGCTGTATAGTAGATAAGGCCGATTGCTCTGGTGTCTTTGTATTCTTTATGAAACTGAGATTTGAATACACTACTTTATTATGTTTACCAGACACATTAGGGTGTAATTTACGCGGTATCGGATCGGTATCGCCGATACCCCCTGAATATTGCTCAGTATTGGATCGGAAATCTGTGTCACCGAACATCACTAGCTTCAGTGATTTAGCACTGTGTTTACACGTTAAATATGTCAGGAATGATCCGTGTGCAGATGTGTCCCCGCGTGCAGATTTGGGCGTTTTTCTTTTCTTTTTGATACAAAAGTCCTTGAACGCCTGCGGTAATGAGCCTCGCTGTTGATTACCTCTCTTCCCCCGACTCATCAAGTGTTAAAGTGCGCCATCCCAGCAGTGCTACCTGGCCTAGTTTCATCCCAACAAACGCCTCACCTTAACTCGGCGAAGTTACAACACCCAAACCTCAGACAGAATTAAAGATGCAAGCCGAGTGACGCGCGACGCCTGTCACGAATTTGAGCATATTTCCCTGATTGCTCTGTGAGATATCTATAGGCTCAAAGCTCTTTTTTTTTTTTTTTTTTTCTTTTTCCCCCTTCTCCTTCCCTCGCAGCTTAAGCTGGCTGGCAGTCAGCCCGCGCACATTAACACTTGCGAACGCAGACAGCCACACACGAGCGCGGGCACGAGCGCCGCACACTTCTGAAGAGCTGCAGGAAGGCAGAGGCCGATCACATCATGCAAATCGCTGTCGCTCGTTGGGACGTGCGCGGCATCAGAAGCGAAATGAAAAGAGGGGATAGATGGGGAGCAGGCAGGCGGAGGGAGGGAGGGAGGGAGCGGAGGGTCGAAGCAAAGGCACAGGACTTAGAGGTGGCGACCATGTTTTTGCAAAAAGCTTTTGTGCTCTTGACCCCCACCGGTTGCTCTTCACGCTCGCCTGGCCGCGCTGACGGAGTGTGTGACATGCAGTCGGACACGGCAAAGGTCAACAAGATAAGCATATGGCCCGCGGGATAACACAAACAACAAATATGTATGTATGTCAGCTTGTGTATGCACGCTTCACCTTAAATCCCCTTCCCCCCTCTCGGCTGGTCACCAGTTACAGGTGGCCAGCAAGGTGACACGGCATCTTGTTGTCGAAACAGGACTCGGCCATATGCCTCCGCCTCTGTAAAAAAGCTGTTTTCCCTGTTAGGCAAGCATATGCCGATGCCAAAAACTTGCTGCTACATCAGTGGGCTCGTTCGTTTCATTGTTGTCAGCGTTTGCTCTCTTCATCCACGGACATCTGGGAGGGTGAGTTTGCAAAACGAAAGGACGGAGCAAAGTTTTTTTTTCTTTTTTTTTCTTTTTTGCCCCGTCTTCATTAATCATGCGGATCGATATGGGATTAAGCAAAGTTTTAAAATAAAACGATGAGGGATTCAAAATGAATGCTTCTCTTTAGCCAGGAGAGCCCTCGTCTGAAGGACTTATTTAAACATAGATATCGACAACACTCCTCCAGTGGTATAACAATAACGTAATGCCTGTTTCTATGAAGGGTCAGGCAGCAGATTCGTCCAAGATGTCATATTATCCTCTGAGACTAGTGGTCCTTTAAGAAAACTCCTCTAAAAGTGTGAGGAATCCTAGAGCCTTCCCATCCACTGCCCAAACTGGTAAAACCCAAAGGTCAAATCACTTTTAATGACACAAGAGAGTCCTGTTTGGAGATCATCATCATCATCATAGAACCAGAGTTACATTAGTAACCCTCATTTTGCCGCAACTCCATCTCAGGCCCAGTTACTGTGAGGGAAAACGCATCATTACCTTAGCGCGAGTGCAGGCTTTAACACTCTACTATACTATGAGACGCAAAAAAGGCATATGTGTTGCTGATTAGCTTAATTAGCACAGCATGAACTCATTTGGCGAGGGCTTAAACGTGACGGTTGTTCACTTCTGTGTAAAAGTCCCAGAGTATAGCTTTAAATCGTCGACCAGTTATCAGAATTGTGGCTAATTAAGTGGCTTAACTGTTTAATTAATCTTTAATTATAGTTTTTTTTCTTCCTGCATGCGGTGAGGAGCAGATAAAAATCGAGGAAATCTATATTTTAATATTTACATGTGGTAGAATCTGCCCCCATTTATCACAAAATAAAGACAATGTGCATGCTTAACAAAGGTACACAATTAAACCTAGTCATTTTTAAAAAAGGAAAGGTTAAAAAAAAAAGGAAATTACAATTTATGTAGATGCTGCGGAGCATCATTTTTCACATGGTAACGTGAAGGATAAACACTTTTTTTTTTGCTTATTTTCCTGTATTTTGCCGCAGTAGCACTGCAGTCGCCTTCAGTTTAAAAAGACAAAACAAGTTGCCACTCTTGAAAGTTGTTGCATCACTTGTATCGTGTATTCCAGCCCAGGGGAGCAACCATTGGCTCCAGGCTTGTCATTAAGAGATACAAGGTATGTTTGGACACACTCCAGGGTCCCATGGGCGCTCGCCGAGGAGAATCTCCTTCAGGTGCGCGCCCACCTTGTGATGTGACATGAATCCACCGCGGAGATTTCACATACGCCGACATCCAACCTCCAGAACGGGTTGCGTGCGGAAAGGAAAGGCACCCTGCTAAATATTAATCTTTTTTTGTCTTATCGTTTCAGCTGCATGTGTGTAATGTTTGGCAGGATGCTGGCAGTGCTTCGGATCAGCCCAGGGGAAGCTGAGAGTGGAGGGTGGGGGTGGGGGCGGGGGCGGTGGCGGCGGCGGTGGGCTTGGAACACACCTCATCACAGGACCCCAACAGATGCTAGAGTTGCTCACCCATCAAGCATGAAATTCTGTCTGCGGGGAGATGATTTATAATTTTACTCTTACTGTTGGGGGGTGGGGAGGAAACAGGGAGAGAGAGAAAAAGTGGATGCCTCATAAACACATAGTTTTTTTTGTTTTTATCTCTCTCTGCTGGTAAATTCCTGAATGGCTTGGAGATTATTTTTCATCCTGTGACTGCAATAACTTGGGAGAAAAACAGGACTAATGGCAGGAACGTCCCTTGCTGATGTTTGCATGAATCTCCAATCTCATTAAAGGGAACGGAAAGAGAGAGGCTGGCCATCTAGCATGGCGGGCAGCAGCTATCTGCCATGCATCAATTCTCGTCTTGAGAAAAGCTGGATGGTTTGTTCGGTCACAGTTAAGAGAACTCAAAAGGAAAGGTTTCCTGTGGTGGCACGGAGGCAACCGAAATCAGGTTTTCTTTATTAGGGCAATTAGTTTCGTGCCTCGTGGTGGAGCGTTTCATCATTTCCTGAGCAGTCTGGAACATTGCTTAGCTCTATTGGCACTTTAATGTGTAAGAACAACAACAAGTACAAGGCTGGAACTCAAAGCTTTCTAGTTGGAGTGAGTAAATATTTATTGCGAACCTCAGCCCAAAATGGTGAAATCCGTGCCTTGAGCTACAAGCACAAACAAATATTACCTTACCGTGGAATATATTGGGAGCAAGGATCAAGGAAAATACTTAAATTATTGCTAATTACGGATCTTAAGGCAGGTTTTTCACCTGCTGATCTCACATTACGGGCCCACTTCTTTCTTTTTGCTGGCTTATAATAACAAGCTCTTGCCTGCTATTTTTAAAATGCAAAGAGGAATGGTGATCACAATGCCAGTGATATGTGGCGTCCACTCTCTTGATAAATAATTCTGAATTGATCGTGGAATTAAATTAAAAAACACTTTTATTGAGGCTGTCTGGGTTATGGTTAATTTTCCTTTATACCCGAGAGAAAGTCTTTTCAATTGTAAAAAGGGCAGTAAGTACAATTTTAATGGCTCATTGCACAAATTGACCATAATACAGTATGGATGCTAACAGGTTCTTGGATCAATACTGGTGTCTTGGTATTGTCTTGGAAGTAAAAAGCCCCATCCAGTAGCGTTTGAAGAATGCATAATCTACGGTGATAAATTACCTTGCGCTGTTTCTGTGCATTTGAAGCAGAGATGTTTTGCGAGTATTTGTCAGCCAGGATTCCAAATAAACACCTTTTATTTGTCATGTGCTGTTGACGCACATGTTTGAAGTTGCATGTGTCATCCATTTGCCCCTCGGCTTTTCCAAATCGCTCCTTCGTCACACCAAATCACAACGTATGTCATTCCTTTTCTCTTTGAGTAAGAGGCTGTGGCGCAGCGCCTCCATGTAATTGACCTTGTGAAAGCTGAATAAAAACACCTCAGACTCGGCTAAGTGAGTTTAACTTTAGAGTAAAAGTGCCATCCATCTAAATTTTTTTGTCTTGAAACAGTCAAGTGACTTCTAATAGACCTTGATGTTTGTTTGAAATGACACCTCTACTGGATGTGAAACTCACTTTAAAAGAAGTATCCAGTGACGGAATGTACCGTTTTGTGGTACGGCAGAAAACTCTGACCTACCCCACCAACTTCGGTTCCACTCACTGCTTCATCCAAAACCTTAAATGGATTTTTCTAACCTTCACTCATCCTATGAAGGTTCACTGAGCATGCATTTTTTTTTTTTTTCATATCGAATGACTCTAATTCACTTTCATACGGTTACACACATTCACACCTGGGAGCTGCCCGGCATGGCCAGTCTTAGCCTCAGAGGAGTTCCTCTAGAAGTGCAGAGGATTAATTGTCTTGCTGAAGGACATTTCAATGGGAATTGCGGTGGAAGGGGACTGGGTTTCTCATTAACTTCCTTGTCCAGATTTTCCCACGTTTGGGGTAACCAAACTGGCCATCTCTGCCGTCGCTTTCCTTTGTAGTCCACATGAGTTATTCTGTCTGTCCCCGATCTTCTGGTGTATAATTATATCCAGGGCTGCAGTGCTAGATTCTGGTCTCTAGGCTGCCTTTGAAAGATCTTAGACTTGGTCTACTTTAGCTATGTCCCATTTAAAGACTTACTCCTTTGAAGGACTTGGGTTGTGAAGAAGCGTGAGAACTCTTCTATGAAAACTTTTTTTTTTCTATATCCCTCTTGGCTATCTTCTACATAAATTTCCACTTCGCCCCCTGGTCCTTTGTAGGCACCATAACCAACAATTATTTGGTTTTGTCAAACAAGCTCTTGTTCATTTCACTCAGAGATAAAAGTCCCCTTTTCAAGTCTCCTTTACAGACAGAGTCCTAGGAAAATGAAAAAAAAGTTGTATTGACAGCTTTAAACTACTGTCGTTTAAACACAACATTCTTAGTAATATTCTTAGCATCAGTCCGGCTTTGTTGCACCCAACGTCTCAAAGTCTCACATGACATCTTGATGCCTGATACAACTTTTGACACCCTGATACCCTAGTTGGAAGACTTAAGGCAGTGGGTGGGTTCACTTCTTACCACTAAGCTAGATACTTCACGCGTAATGTAGGTAACCATGCATCTAAATCTGAAAATGGGATTCCTCAAGGCTTTGTCCTAGGTCCTGTTCTGTTCTTTTTTTTAATTCTATTGTGTCATTGTTGTGCAGATGATATTGAGTTTAACATCTTGTTAATACTGTTTTACGTGCTTTAAATGAGACATTACATCCTGCCTTAGCTTGCCATGGTATGTCTATCCATTTAATGCTTCTTCTGCATCATTTCAGGCTGTTGAATGAAAAGGTTAGGACTAAAGGTCAAGGCTAGGCGGCGCTTGGTTGAGACTACATGGTATGAAATAACACAAAAGCTATACAATTGCACACTGACAGCATGCACAATGGGGGCCACTCTGTTAGATGATACTGGCTTGAAACCACAAGTGTTTGGCCCCTCATGTGTTGGCATGTATTTATTTATTTCTCAGGTTTGTATTTTACATTTGTTTTTTAAGGCTCTGTAAATAAATACAGTTAATTATTGTTGATTTTTAATAGCATAATTCATGGACATGTTAGCAATAATCGAGACAATACAATAATTGAGACAGTAAAGACGACACAGTGTGCTTCAGCCACCTCCTCCAAATATAGCTGAGAGGAGTATATTTTTGGCTCCACTGGAATAGCCTCTTTTTTGTCTTCCTTTCATGACGTATTCCATCTTGAAATGCAGACTTTGAAGGAGGCAATTCACACACTTGTCCTTGGTGTCAGCAACGGATGAGTGTTGACTTGATCTTCTCATGCAAATGTGAGTCGATGTCAAAGGAAGGAGTAGGCAGTCTTGAACCTTACACATACAAGAGTCGTCTGGAGAGAACCGTCAAGTTCCGGGTATAAATACTGAGTGTTATGTTCAAAATGCTTCCGTATAATAAGACATTAAAATGTGTCAAAGGCCTCAAACCTTCATAGTGGAGCTGCAAGAATGCAATAATCCTCCCATATGGTATACAGTTCGACTAGCTGACATCATGCCAGAGGTTTAACACATAGGTCACATTCTGTTCATATTGAAACTCTTATGTTGTTAAATAATAGAGTACAAAGCAAAAACATAGCTATGCTATATCCATCATCTCACCAGAAAAAAAACATAAATTCAATGATACTTGACTGAAATATAAGGTTTTTCAGGCCTTTGCACTTGGAACTTTTATTATGCAGAAAAGGGGTATTAGTCAGTCATCCTTAGAGCCTTTATCATTAGACACACATCGTAACAAATCTAAGGGTGTCGGGGTGGAGTGTAAAACACAGGGAGAATCTCACACACCACTTGGATTTAGCACCAAAAGAGGCTTATCAAATTTTTTTGGGGCCAAACATTTAGCAGGTAGCCAGAATGAAAAAGCTTTAGCTCGCTTTGTAGGACAGGAGCCCAGGGTGCAAGTCCTTGTGAAGGCAAACTTTTGAATTAATCTTCCCATTAATCATTTTCTACTTCACAGTGCATGGCCCAAACAGCGTTCCTGTCTCCTGTACCACACTGTTTTGATGCCAATGTCATTTCTGCTACATCTTACCCTGATTTATTAGAGGCTCAGCGGTCCCAGACCTTTGAAAAGCTGCTCATATTTCTTTCCATATGCGTCTGAATGTGTGTACTCACGGTCTCGCTAATTCCCCAACTTGGGTAAATAAGCTGATCAAAACTTCGTTGCCCGTGGCAGAGATAGAAAATGGGATTAAAAAAATTGAATTCAAAATGCTGAGGAACAAGGATGAGGCAATTGTTCCGGTTGTTGTCTTAAACTGTCATTTGTCTTTGATCAACCTAAAAACTCCACTGTTAACTTTAAACCCTAAAGACATCCTGCAATTAAACATTGAATGACCTCCCTCTAAAGCACGGCATTAGTAGTAATACCTGAGAATCAAAATGTGCTGCCTCATACCTCATCCATCTCATCAGCCTTTGAGTTTCCTGTCCTCTAATGGTTTTACGCTTGTTTTTTTTTTTTTTCTTGCGAAGACCTTTCCATTCATACCCTCCTGAATTTGCATCCAAACATCCATCCAAACTTTCATTAATAATTGCCAACACACAGACTAGTATCACCTGGGGACCTCTAGTAATTTGTCATAATTGAAGAGGTCGTCTGTGATTTCAATCCTGTGTGAATTGGCTGTGCCCGTAATTTGTAAATCGCAAATTACCTACCGCATTTCCCCTAACGCAGAGCTCCTGTGATGATACGAATCCGGCGCGAGTCGGCATCTCTGTGATTTGGGAGTGTGTTTATGTTGTTTAAAGAGTTTTGTTTTGTTAGCAGCTTCTTTTCCACTTACGGACTCTTGAACAAAGAGAAAAAGAAAATAAAAACAAGCTCAAAGAGGTAAATGGCTTGGATTAAAATAGTGCTATTCTTTTTGCTGGTAACCAAAAGCAATAGCACATTAACCTTCAGTCAACCTTAGGGATATTTCTGTCCATTTGGGAAAAATGTCCCTCTTCATTTGGCTGCCATATTGGCTGTGTCAGTGCATATGGCACAATGTTTTGTTACAACATCTATCTCTACACAAATTTTAAAATTCTAAAAACAATAATTCTAACAGGACAACAGACAACCCTCTTGTAACCTTAGTGGACAAAAACAATCAAAACTTTAAAAACTTTTTACACAGGCCCACACACACCTCATAATATCCTGCTAAGCTCAATAACACAAGCACAAAAACGAATGAAATATCAAACATTTTATGCATAGGCCCTGTAATGGGGAAATGGCTGATTTTAGCGCTGAACACTAAAACTGTAGTACTTTTTCTCCTAAATGAAAGCCTTATATTGCAGAATAAATTATTTTGTTGTGCCAATTATTGTGTTATGGAAGTCAATCCCCCCCCCCCAAAAAAAAACTAATAAAACAACAGTGACCTCACGTAATCAAACTGGTTTTAGAAGGATTAAAATTCCTCAAAATATGTTGAATTGGAACTTGGTAGTTTTGTAAAGTGCTGAAGCGGTTTTAGAGATTAATGCAAAAAAAATTCAGAAAAAAATATTAATAGGTACGTTTTTATAGTAGTTTTTAGACATGGACGTTTAAGTCTGCTAAGGTTACAAGAGGGTAGTAAATTAAACAGATGGTTGAGGGTTAAGTGTCTTGCTCAAGGAGACTTTGGTATGTGGTCCATGTACCGGAGTTTGAACTTCTAACCCTCTGGTTGGTGGACAACACACACTGAACCCGCTAAACCACAGCCACCTTAAATCTCGTATCCATCTCTGCAGCATCTGCTGCATTTAGTCTTGGGTAACTGTCTCTGTTTTTGGACACTTGCTGTTTTAATTTGAAAGTCATTCCGGGTGTATTCACTTCCTTCTAGTGGTTGCAGCCCTTGATTGCTCGCCCGGCCCTGATGAATCTCACCTGTGCCTCGTTGTTCCACTTGTATTTAGCCTCTGTGTTCTCTTCCCACTTTAGCAGTTTGTCTTTTGTCTCCATGACAGACACTCACCAGTCTGATTTGAAGTGCACCCAGTCATTTTAATCTGCTCCTTGTCATTTTTGGGCTGTGTTTTTGGCCTGTCACATCAAATAAAGACTTTCTATCCACCACCTGTACGTTGGGTCCTCATCTACAGGTTCGTTGTTTCAGCAAAAGCGTAAGATAAACCAAAAATCAGTGCCAAGCTGCACCAGTTGCATTCCTACATTCGCCATGTGCTTAAAGCATACGTTTCCATGCACTGATAGAGACAGCTCAGATCTGTACACAGTGTGCCAACCGCCACCCCCCTCCCCCTCACCTCTACTCCTGACCGATGTGCTCCTGCTCAACGATAATGATGACAAAAGCAACTGTGTGACAGAGCGCCCACGCAGACGTGCTGAAAAATCTTGAAGGTGCTTTAATCTTGTGGTGGAGGTCAACGGGAGCTGTGTGAGGGGGGAAAAAAAAAAAAAGAAAAGAAAGAAAGCTCCATTTATTGTCCAAACACTCACTTGTAAATAATGAATATAGTAAACTCCAAAGATGTCGTCTCGCGTGACATAAAATAATAAAAAAGATGATTTGAGGCGGCGGAAACAGTCTTTAGCTAAAAGAAGATTTATCTAAGCACCCGGGCTCGATAGCTTATCTCAGACACAATAAAGAAGCTTGTTTTACATTGATGATCACAAACGGTGGATCGCGTTGCTACGTGATGAGCGATTAATCACCACGATGGGCGACGACGGTTGAAATTCATCATATACTGGAATTCAATACTTCATGTGCATTCAGGGAGACTGGGAATCTATCACAGTGTCTCCATCATAACCAGACAGCCCATTTGTATGGAAGATAATGGCACCGTCTTATAGGCCCGGTCATTCTTCATGCATTGGCAAACACTATATATTTTATGGTTTTATTGAATTTACAAGGTGGCAATAGGAATTATTACAGAAATAGCCTCCAGGAAATGGTAATATACTGCCAATAAATCGTCACTGTACATATCACTGTATATACATTTCAGTTTATTGATACTTTTTTTTTATAGCACATTCCACTGTGATTAACTTTAATAACCATTTTGTTTTAATCATGCCTTCCTCTGTGCTCTCCTGTGCTCTTCTTTGCCATGTTATATTTATGTCCTCAACTGCCTTTTCTTCTGCTTCATTAAAAACTATTTTTTTTTTTCTTTTTTTGCATCCCGGGCACCAAACAAAGCGGTTCAGAACTTGCGCGCTGCAGTGCGTTTCGCAGCTCACGTGCGAGGGCTGCACAAATAGGCCCAGATCTTCAGCGCTTTGCAGATAGCGCTCTCTGTTCGCAATCACTTCTGTCTCCTCATTACATTTCAAAAGACTTTTGATTATTTGTTGAGGAAGCATGCACATCCTGATTTCTTGGCAATTTCTCACTAATTACATAAGATGGGAGAGCACGCCGAATGACAGATGGGTCATTCTAGTGATCCGGGAGATGGAAAGAATCATTTCCCCAATGATCCCGACACCAAAAAAACAGACAACAAAGTGCATCATCTGGACTGCATTAGCAGTCTGTCTCATTATTTTGAAAGAAAGGAGAAAAAAAAAGCCAAATGCAGTATCTGTATTTGGAGCAAAATCTAAAACTGGATGGTAAAACCCGATTAGTCATTTGTATTCTAATTGATGGAGAGATGTAACAACAACAGAATAATTTCAGCCTTTAAAGCTGTCACCATCGCAATCAGAAGTTGGCTTTACGAGCGCAAACAACCCGGAATTAAGAAGCTGAGCAAAAAGGACTCCGCCAAGTCACGACGTTCAACCTGGGACAGAGTCAGCAGGTGGCTGACATCTGCAGATAGGATAGGGAGTGGCAGGGCCAGCACCTCTCAACAGGTGCGGGGCGATTAGCATGAAATGGGCCGTGCAAATATTTATATATATAAAAAAAAAAAATGGAGGGCAGACGTCAAACTCATGTTTATGTATTTGGATGTTAAGTAACTCTTGTTTGACTGGCGCTCAAAGACGCCCGAAAGGGAATAGAGGTTACGGGAGAATTACTTAGTTGCTGTGATGTTATGCAAGAGTTCCTAAAAGAAGTTTCAGATGTATGCATATGCCTCCTCCGTGGCTTCTTTCCTGCGCAACAGTGCAAACACAGACCGTGTTGTACGGGTGCAAGCTGCCGCTGTGCCACATACGGACCTCACGCATGTACGTGACCCTCGACGCGGAAACGCGGAGCTGCCGGGTCCGTGCGAGCCAGAGGTTAGCCGATGGCTCCAAGAGGATCAGAAAACGCAGCAGGCCTTTGATTTAATAGACCTGGTGAGCATGTTCTCTGCTCCCTAACTTTAGTAAAACAGATGCCTGCTGTGACTAATCTGCCGGGTTAGAGAAGTCAGACTTGAAGATTTTAAACCCAAGGTTGGGTATGATTCAAAGAGAGTTTTTCCGTTTGGGTGGACGTAGCCCAGTTTACCTTCACACTGACGCTTTTGCTATTTGTCTTTTTATGCAGGTGGATTTAGATGTGCACCTTCAGCATTTCTGATCCTACATATTAAACCGGGGGAAATTCAGATTCTCATTTATTTGGAGGTGAACAGTAAGGGAATGCCTGCACGCACAAATAAACGTCCGCTCAGGACCAAGTTTAGATTTCTTCATTTTTTTTTTTTTTTTTTTTTTTTTTTGCTAGAGAATGCTAAGCAATTTTGCATGGGCACAGTGAAAACTGTTGAGTAAGTTGTTTGTTCATTCTGCTGTCGTTCCCTTTCAAATTTTTACAATAAAAATATCCACAAAAAGGTATGTGAAAGCCGTGTTTTGACAGATTTTTCTGGTTTCTCCTGAATTCAATCAATACATATGTCCGCATATATTCTGCAGTACTTTTGTGTGTAAGAATATTAAAGTTTTAAAAGTATTTGGTAACTTTTACCCTTTTATCTGCAGTTTACTGCAGCAGAATAGAACGGAACGATAAAGTAAGGATACCTGGGTGGAGTTTTTGGAGTCTCTCCGCGGATGCAGCTGCTGCTCATAATTTATGATCCGCGCTGCTGCAGTATGTGGTGCGATGCGGCCGAGAATTAAATTACAGTTCTCTAATGGCGAAAAAAGGCCCCCGCTCAGAATGAAAGGTTTTCAGGCATCCTGCTGTCTCTTTTATGCCGGTGTATAAAGGTCGTGACTTTGACGGCTAATCAGGTGCGTTTATGTGGCCGTCCTCCAGACGCGACGTGCTGCAGTGATAATGAAGACAAAGGAAAGGACCAAAAAAACACAACTGGAGAGGGTGAATGTCATTAAGAGAGGTTAAAATGTAATTTATTATCGGATAAGTTCTTCATGTCTTATCTCTTTTTGTAAAAGCACGCAAAGAAAGCGCTGGGAGAGATCACTGCGAACCCCCTTTGGGGATCAAACGAAGCCGAGCCCACAGATAGATGCTGGGGAGCAAAAAATAGAATCGAAGCAGCGGGACGCATCGGTAGACGGGGGGTATGTATGAGCTACCCAATTACATCCAAGCTTACGTGATCGTGAGAAAAATAATAAATGTATTAAAGCTCCTTTGTCTCCTCACCCTCGGTGAAACTGAGACACTTCAGGGAGACTCTAACCTGAGTTAAGAGTTTTGGAGCCCTAAACTTTTAATGGCCATCCAAACACAATGCACACGGGAATTTTCAACTAAATACCACGGGAAAAGCTTGATCCCACCTCCCTCTGCACCTGCTGCCGTGGAAAGGTCACCTTCAGAAAGGGCAGAGCCTAGAGATTCTGACTCGCGGCGACAATTTTGACCCTTCTGTCGTAGGAAAAGAGAGTCGTTTCTTTCTTTATTCTTGGAAAAAGAAGGAGGGATACTGTACAAAGGGGTGCACGAATCAGTGTGGATGTACTCGCTGAAAAGGGAGATGTGCTCCCGTCGCTCCACAGTCCTTCATAGTGACAATTCATAGACTGCTGCACAAAAAAGATACAATTTATAAATGACATCAAATACATTGAAGACCCTTGTATTATATTATTGGAGCAAGCCTCCAGTGGCCAATCAAGGAACTGCAGTTTCCATGTTGGCGGCAACTTCTCAGCCTCAGAGGTCGCCACCGGTAACTTACCGCACATTCTGTTCTGGAGTCTCCTCTCGCTCGATTATGATATTTAAGCAAGAAAGGGCCTCACTTCACAACTTACCAAAGGCATTTTTGACTGACTCCCTTTTCTATAGGTTATTATCTGTCCTTTCTTTTTTTTTTTGCCAGAGGGGCCTGAGAGTCTTGAGATGCCGGTGGTTACGAAACTGAGGGAACAATAAATTGAAGTCAGAAAAAAAGAATAATAAAAAAAAAAATCCTCACAATGTCATCAACCTTGCAAGGCTCCAACCGCTGAACAAAACACAACCTTAGCTGTTGACCTTTAACGGCCCCGCGTTGGCGCTGCGGTGACCTCAGAGCGCGACGTGAACTCTCTTCAGTGAGGTGACAAATTACAGGATGGGCAAATCTGCAAAACGGGACAGGACAAAAGCCAAGCTCGCACATGCGCCACGCATGTTAAAAAGGCACTGGGAGCTGCGCTGAGGCGCCACTGTGAGGCGTTGAACACTTACTTGTTTTTCTAAAGACTGCGACTGTTCCGGCACATAAAGGACTCGCGGCAGATGAGGTGCTTCGTTTCTCGGCGTTGCATGTAATCGCCGAGCACGATAAGGTCAGGGTTTGCAGGGCCACGCGGCAGCTGAGTCATGATGCATGCGTTCCCTGCTCAGTCCTTGGTGTTGCACGTTGTCATGCATACACGTGCACAATGGTAACCTTACCCTCTAAAGATTATTAAAAGTGTCAGTGAAAAATACTTGTCCAGATGCAACTGTATTTATGTTTATGCAGGACATAATTAACTATTGATCAGAGCTTTTGAAGTCCTTGTTTTGTGGTGAAAAGTTTATAAGGAGCTGATACTCTATCTATAGTGGTCTTTGAGATGTTTCCATGCTATATTCCACAAAGGTCTAGGGGCCAATTGATTACCTAAGCATTTTTCTGAGCGCCTACTCAGGTTCCAGTGATCCTAACCGACCTCAACGCGCAGCTTCTCTCGGCCCTAATTCACCCCTCGCTTTGCAATTTTAATACAGCTCGAATGAGTTTTTCGCCAAAGTTTCCCCCCCCTTTTTAAAAAGTTGGTTGACGGACGGCGCTTGACATACAGGAGACGGGGCGCCACCGTTTAAGAAGTCAATATTGTCGAGACAGATTGGCAATTCGAGAATGAGAAGCGACACCCGAGTATTCGGCGGGGACTCACTCGGATCATAATATGTGCCAAACTAAGACAACGTGAGCCTGACAGCATCTAGAGTAAGTGACTCTTCCTTAAAAACAAGGGCCTCGCCATTTAAAATCAAATTAATTGGCTGCTACGTTGAATGACTGACACGGCGGACGCACTTCGAAATTGACCCAAAGTGTGTTGTAATTTTAAAATATGCTTTCAAACAGCGGGGAGGGAGGGAGGGCGGCACGGCAATTAGGAGAGAAGTGCTTCAGTCGGCGATGACAAAGCACGCACCTTTTTATGAAGTGTCTCGACACAAGATAAAGAATCTGCACCATCTCCGGCGTGCTCGTTTGGGGTGGCGGTAATTTAAAGCCCGAGCGAGCTTTCCCCGTAGAGAAAGTGCTGTGTGTGGTCTTGGTTGATTATTTGAGCGCCCGCCGTCGCCGCCAACTTTTTGATGAATTTGCCTAGTTGCACGCAAGCTGTAATCTAAACTGCCACTTTAGATCACGAGTCCAAAAAAAAAAAAGTAAAAACAACAAACCCAAAAGTTTTGTGCCGGGGCATTGCAAGGGAGCAGGTAATAAAGCCAGTCGGTCAAAGTAGTGTGCTAGAATGGCAACTGCATGATGTATTTATTATGTAGGACAAAATTGTTGTGAAATTACTAGAAAAGAAAGTTGGTACACAGGTGGGTAATCAGACCAGGGCAAGCAAATCCCACAAGGAGAGGTAAAAAAGGTAAGCCAAAAGGAAAAAAAAAACTAGCAGATTCTAAAAAGCCCCAAAGATGCGATCTAGGATACAAGGTTGGACTCGAATGACAGAGACAAACTGGCACCAATGAAGGGGAAGATTAAACACGCATGGGACAAAGAGACACAGGTGGAGGGAAGCAATCCCCAGAGCAGGAAGCAGTCAGAGGCAGGAAGTGGGGCGAGATGCAAGTTAACTTGAATAACTGAAATAGACACAAACTGACAAGATTTAGTTACTGTTCTGATGGATTCTAGGAACAGGATGATTGTTTTATCCACAAAGACACCCTGCTTGCCCCGACAGCATGTGCCACTAAAAATCATTTCCTTCCCGGATGCCGTAAAAGCTCTTTGACACAAGGGCGGCCATATCTGCTCAGGATTACGGCGCTGACCGCCGCGAACTTTGTCCGCTGCCTTTTCCTGGCACCGATCCTCCGGCGCAGAGGGCAGTGGAACAGGAGCCCGACAGCACGGACGGTCAGAAAGAAAGGATAAATGGACTTTGAGTGTGCATGAAAAGCAGAAAAGCACAGCAGAATAGCACAGCAGGCAGAAAGACGGAAAACAAAGCAAAATGGGCTTTTAGGGATTTGGCTGCGGTTGCTTGATATTGTGAGAAAATTGAAAAGATGGAGCTAAATAACCACCGCACTGATGTAATAAGGAAAACAAAAACCCACATTCAGATTGTATCATGTTTTATTGCTTTCACGTTATTGAGCAATAACAAATTCCATCGCTGGGACCTTTGAGGTATCTGTAAGAAAGCTGAAAGGCAAAGAAAACGATTAGTAAAAGTTGGACCGGGAAAACTCGACGGTTGGCCTAGCCTTCACCTGAAAGGCAAGAACGATTACCGCTGTCAGACTGCTGCGAGGTAAAACAACAATGCACTAGTTTAATTTAAAATCCAAAGGACATTAGAAGGCTGCTCTGTGATGCATCAAGTCAAATGTGTTCAACAAACGTGTGCGTGCCGTTGACCTTATCTTGGCCTTCAAGAGCCTGAGCAGTCCTTGCTGCTATTGATCAGATTCTGCTTTGGGGTTTTTTTGTTTTTTTGTTTGCGTTTTCTGACCAGTCCGCAAAGAGCAAGTACCACTACACAATTGTTGAGTTGATCCCTTCAGTGTTGTTGTTTTTTTGTTTTTTTTTTCAGTTTGTAATGATTTCATTTTAGCAGCTGGTGTTAGCTCGGCAGATTTGGCAGTCAAGTGGTGCCATTGTTATTTGTTGGGGAGTGCATGGCTCGTGGTGCTTAATTTGAATCAATACTAGATTTTAAAAAATTCACACAGTGTCCTCAAAGTTGTTCTCAAATCTGCAAATAGAACTGTGCAGTTAGAGACATGGTGTAATCTTCTTGAGCTAAGCTAGTGAAAAATACAGTTATTGGATGTTATTCTTCCATTTCTGCTCAGAGCGACGTATTAAGGCTTTGGAAAAAGAGAAAAATACTTTCTGTATTTAAGGTAAGCTGACCTGGGCCATGGCTGCCCATTGTTCAGTTTGCTCCGTGTCTCCATTAAGACTCCAGAGTGGCCCAGTAATGGAGGATTTGGGAAATAATGACCAGATCTTGCCCGCCAGCAAATGAGCGTTTATGCTCACCCCCAAACGTTCGGCAACTGGCAGGTTACTTTGTTATGCGTCTCCCCCCGTTGTGGAGAGAATAACAAACCTTGCACAAGAGTTTGGCTGGAGTTCAGTTAATATTTTAAGAGACGCACAGATGTGTTGGCTTCTGCGCGCATTCGCGTCAGCACAAGATAACAAGTCTCGAAATGAGAACATTGACGTTGCAGTTACGTGCCCACCATGGGTTCTCTAACGATCCTCTGCCTCTGCCTCTGCCTTTCATCAGCGCAATAAGTGTGGTTTTACTAATTGGTGCTTTGCATCGTGCCGTTTGTCCCAATTTCTGTTTTGCACGTCTATTGTGAGGGTTCTGTATTCCGCTCGACCTCCTCGTGTTTCCTCCGAAAACTAGTCCCTTGGCGACTCCTTCTTTTCCCTGGTTGATTGAACTCATCTGCAGCTACTCATCCTGCCTCCACAAAAGACCCGGTCTCGCAGTCCTGCTCTGCCAGTTTGTGCCGATCATGCGACAGTGCATTCGTGATTTGTTGGCTTGTTCTTGTTCATGCCTGCTACTTGACCTTTTCCTTTAACTCTTGTCTTATTTCCACTGTTTTCTTGTGTGAGCTCTACTCAACCTTTACCAACCTCTGCTTTCAGTCCTGCCCTCTCTCTAGTCTACAGCACAGCTACCCCCCTGCCTAGGGATTCTGGGACCCCACAAAGTCAGGCAATTGAACAGTTTAAGTATGAAAAATAAAAAAATAGGGGGGTAACAATTCTTTGGGTGATCCCAAATTACACCAATGGGGCATAGAATGCCCTAAGATAAATAAAACACTCAATTTCATCTTCCCAGTACTGTAAATATATTATACAACCCTTTCTGATTGTCATAATGGGCCCTGTTCAAGTTTTGCAGTCTCTTAAGTGGGATAAAAGTGGCATATAAACACACAGACCCCAACAATAGCAGCTACTCTAATTAACTGGGGTACTTCCAAGCTATTGTCCAATCTTTAGAGTCTGCTTGGCAACGTTCCCTTTGAGGATCTTGAAACAGAACTGGCGGGCCAGTAAAGTGACCCCACCACCCTGCAGATTTCTCTGAGCCTTTGTGCGATCCAATTTTCAAATGATCTTCGTCATAAACAAATACAGCCAGAGTTTAGGCACACATCCATCCATCACAGACAAAGCGGCAGCATTTAACAGGCGGCTATTATTCAGTCCACTCCCTCCCTGGTTGCTTTTATTATTTATATTCAATACAGAGCAAAACTTTTTGGGATCTAAGAGTGAAGTGAAGATCAGTTGAGAGCTAATACCATAAATACTGTAGCTTTAAACTTGGGGGTGAAAAAAATAACACTTAATCAAATCAATATTTAATCTGAGCATGCATCGCCTTTAAAGATGCACCAGGTCTCCTAGGTGCGCTCCAAACACCGTGCAGGCACTTTGTTCCGAGCATCTGTGGATTAAGGCTCTCCCTCGGATGTATCTGCATCTTCATGTAAATCCCAGGCCGACTCCATGTAGTTTGATATCTGCTGGAGCCTAAACATCTGCTGCGAAACTCCTTGTTCTTCCGAACGAGCATCTTAAGCGTCTGAAGCGCAGAAAACTTTTAAAATTAAACTCGTGGGATGTTGTAGAAACCAAGCTGTAAAAGGGATGAGTAGATCATGAGAGAAACAGGGCCCTAGGTTTACATTGCATAATGTATACTTTGGCACTAGAACTAAGCCTCTTATAGAAAACCTGAGGGTACAAACACTTCCCTTAAAGATGCCAAGTTGGTTCTTTGAAGGCAGTTACTTCATTTTTTTTATGAGAATATAGGTTTCACTCTGAAGACAGCATGTTGTCTTGCAAGTTGCTATTTTCAAGACTCTTCTACAAAGTGCATACACCATGGTTTAGTTTCAACTGATGTCCTTCCAACATAATTGCTTCTTTCATGAGCAAATGTCAACTCTGACGTTGCCCCATGTTAAATTGCACAGCCGTGTACACGAGACTTTATTCTTAAGCCAAATTAAATGTTTTCACATGGTTTTCAGCGGTGCATTTACAAGGAACAACGGAACAAAGCAAAGGTTATTGAGACCAGAGTAATACAATCCACAAAACACACTCAAAATTGCTGGGTTGTTTCTGTAAACACATTTCTGGGTTGTTTATGTTGGGTAATTTTTCTGGGTAATTTGAGGTACTATAAACACATTGCTGTGTTGTTTAGCGTTGGGTCAATGGGGTTGAAAGGGGTTCATTTATAGCTGAGCACCTGGTTGGGTTCCCTTGACCCAACTCCTGGTTCATTAATTTTCCCGCTCATTTATTGAAATCCAGTTTGGTCTGGATTCGAGTGACAGAAGGATAGTGAAGAGCACCACAGACACAAGAGACAGACACATTTATTAACAAAGTTAAGTTAGGAACTGTTTTACTCACTAAATTAAGCATTGTCTTGCTAACAATAGCCAACACAATTTAATGTTTGGTAGTTCACGGTGTAGTCATCATTTTGGTTTACTATTCCATTGCACATAATCGCATACTTGCCTTTAAATAATTAACGTAGGATGATAAACAGTACAGTTCACGTTAGCTAGCGCTAGCTATCATTACATTTGTCATATAATTTAAATAATAACTTTGGATAAGAGATGGCGAATAAAAAACTGGAGTGATGAAGGAGGAAGAGGAAGAACAAGGAAGAGAAGACGAAGAAGAAGAAGGAGGAAGAAGGATTCTGGGTTAAATGAATGAGCCCAAGCACTTGGGTCAAAATAACCTGGCACAGGTTCTGTCACAATCGTTGACCAACTCTTGGGTTATAGGTTGGGTCTGTTAGCTCTACCATTGTCTCAACGGAACAAAGTGAGTCAAGAAACAACACCAAATTGCCTGAAAGTCACACCGTTTAAATCTCCAGAGCAAATTGGGCGAAGTAATCACAGAAAATGACCTTGAAATTGTTTGAACAGCGTTGGAGCGAAGGGACAGCTGTTGACGTCTGATAGCCATCGGGTACTCAGAAACTGCTAAACAACAGAAGCCTAATTTCTTGATTACCTAACAGAGCACAGAGATAACTTTTACGAGGGCTTGAGCTGCCTGATACCATCATTTGTTGACAAAAAAAACATGCAGGCTTAATGAATTACAGGGGAAAAAATAACATGAAAATTTAACCACCTAATTATTTTTGTCACTTCACAGACAGGATGTCAGATTTTGTTGGCTCGGTATTAGACAAAAAATGAGCAAACTGTCTCCCCTCCCTGTGTGTGCTGGGATATGCCCTAGCCTCGCATTACCCCTAAAGGGATTAAAACAGGAAGAAAAAGGCAGTGAGTGACAACAAATGCATATCATCTTGAATCTCTCATTGATGTAGCTGTGTGAACATCTCAGAAGAGAACCCTGAGAAAAGAGTACTGACAAGTGAGCCCCCCCCCCCCCAATTTGATGAGTAAACAACTCATCCGGCAAAAGCGTATGCATGTTTATTGGTGTGATACAGATGGTACGAAAAGAGGGAGGAAAAACAGATTTTTTTTATTTTTTTCCAAGTTCATCCCAATTAAATAAATGAATCGTTGCGGCACCGTGCCTGAGTAGATCAGAACAACGTTGCCAACGGGTCTCCCACTGTTCCAGCCAGCAGGCCTCGGCCACCCTCGGCGATTAATCAAATTCGTGGAATGTTTGATTTGCATTCCATTAAAGATTTGGGTGGAAAATTAATAGGGAGGCGCTGTTTTTTTTTTTTTATGTGTGGGGGACGGGCGGTTAAATTTCAAACCCATCCCCATTTGTGTCTTCACTTCGCCCTGTCACTCAGATTCCGGGATTGTTTCCTTGCTCCCTTGGGAATGGGAAGGCAATAAGTGCACTCAGATGTGTTTTTTTTTTCTTTTTTTCCAACTTTCCCCTGCTTTCTGTTTTTTATATTTGCTCCGTTTTCTGTGTAATATTGTATTTGAGGAAACTGGCACCTCTCCAAAGCTGCGCTCTATGTTTTCAGCTTTGGCCGGCCTTCAAATATCTGCCAGATGACTGCAAAGAAAATGAGTCATGTTAGGCTGACATACTTCCCTCAAGCCATGGCCTGTATCACAATGCTACCATGCTGCTCCCCATACATTAGAACTGAATAAACATCTCTCGGTGTGAGATACAGGGAAGGCTGTTTTCTAAGAATGCATCCGCTCGAGTACAGTACTTGCGGTGTTTCCTGACTGTAAATGCTTTTTTATCGGCTGCACACACCCATATACCTAAACGGCTGCCAGTTGGGAAGCTCTCCGTGTGCACAGATGGGTAGAATCCCCGTCTCTTTTTTACCGTCCAAATGCATCCCATGTTTCAGCGGCTGTGCAAACTCCGGAACATCTGGGTCACATCGAATTTGTGACATCTGTGTCCTTTTGGATGTCTGCCCCAGATATCTAAAACAGTCACTATCCGGGATATACATAGTATTGCAAAGTGCTCCATTTTATTCCACCGCTCTAGGTCTATATTACACATTATAATCGTGTTAAACTCCATCTTGATTTCATTTTATTCTTGATTTAACTCTCTAGTGGCTCGACCGAGAAGTTCATTAAGATGGCATTTAGCAGCGCTCCTCTCCCAGAGCAAATTAACCTTAAATTACAACCAGCGAAAAGGCACAATAGTGCCGAATCATCCCAGTTGGAAGCTATAATTGTTCCGTGACCACTGTTCGCTTTTCCATTTGCACATTTGGGAGGGAATTTCTGCATCGGCCAAGCTCTTACAGTCGTGCTATCCAATCTGCATAAACCACATCAACGTGATTGGCATGTCAGGATTTAAAGCCCTGGTCCAGATCATATCAATGGGGTGGGAATTGATAATCAATTTAAATGAACCTGCACTGTGTTGTAAACCAATTCACATCTACATACAAGCAGTCAATATTGTGGCTCTGTGCCCAACAGCAGCAGTGACATGTCGGGAAATGGTCTCCTGAGGTAAAAGATTTGCATCCCCAGCCTGTTTTCTTACAATATTAATGAGATATTGGAATCTAACTGACAGCAGCTGGAATGTTACAAATTCATCTCCTTCACAGCCATTATTTTTGGCTTTCTAAAAAAAAATAAATGGAAGAGAGGGAAAAAAAATCACTTGGAAATCACTTAACATGTGAGAATTTGAGCTCAGCAGTGTTGGGTAAAGTACAACCATCAGCTGTGGCGGAGACGGATAAAAACATGCAAACACAATTGCCTCTGCCAATGCTGACATTTTGGCAGCCAGCGAATCATCCGGATAAAACCGAGAGTCTTGTTTTAATACTATCTCGAGCCCGAACGCCCAGCTCGGCTTCATCCAACGCCGATGCGCCAGGATCGGCAGAGTTGGAGTTGGAGCTGGAGCCTTTTTAACTATCGGAGTTGATCTTTCGCCGAGCGTATCCGGCAAATGTGTTTACATGCATACGTCAATGGCTCATCAGTGACGGTGCATTTTAAATGCGAGTCATCCGTGTTGCAATTTGAATCACTGCAGTGAGTAAGACGACAACGGCGCCGCATTGATTTCCTTATAAATGAACTAATTTTGCTGGTTTGTAATTTCTGATGAGTAGACCGCAGCCATCAAGGACTATGGATTTTCCAAGTTGAACGTGTCAGAGGTTGGCTGTTCATTAAGGTACTGTACACGGGCGGACACTCGTGCTACAGATTGAAAATGCACTAATAAAGTGAAATATCACTTCCCAAGGCAAACTCGGGCGCAGGGCCACTGTTCGCAGCCTAATACATATCAGCCAAACAAGCCCTGCATATCTTCATCGACTTGTAGGAGAAATTATCTGAGATAAAGCAGTGCGTAAGCACTCTTTAAGTTCGGTTCTGGAAACTTGTTACAGTGGCGTAATAGCGGGGTGTTAGGAATTACAAAATCAATGGTTGCAGAAGACGTGACATGTCGTTGCGGAGACTGAAGGCGCTGTTGACTGGAGCTGGTCTGGAGCAAAATCTAACAGAAATGTAACTTCTAATCTTCCACAAAAAAAAGACCTTTTTACAAGTGAACTGTTGAGGTGAATTAAGGTAAAAGCCATTATCCCACATCGATTTTCCCTCCTTTTTTTTTTTCTCCCCAAAGCTGTTTACAACGCGAGCAACAGATGAGAAGTTGGGAGTTTTTATTTGTGGCACAAAAAGAGCTTCAACTCTGGAAGATTCTCCCAATGTTTTGTACTGTACATGCAGTCCGATTACTTGAGTCATCGCCTGCACATTTGCGTATGTTTCCAGATGAGCCCATAAAAGTATTCTCGGCGAGTGGGTGGAGCTTCTATTTGCAACGAAAATACGGTCACTATCTCCATCTCCTGGGTTCACCCGATGGACTAAGCTGACTGTCACCATGGTGTTTTTGGTGGTTGGAATGAAAACTGTGTACTTAATTTTGGTAGCTTTTTCTTTACGTCATTCTCACTGGTCATCCCTCAGTTGTCAACATTTGTTGAGATTAGCTCATCTTTGCACCTTCCTACCCACCTCTAGTCACCTAGGTTTTTTTTTCCTTTTTTCTTATCAATACGACAGCTCACGGAGTTTAACTAGAATTCCAGGGTCTCTCGTCGCTACGGTGTTGCTAGTCTCCTCCTAAGTGTGCTCCACTTTATACAAAGAGCTGCAGGCCACAGGCTGCACACCTTCGACTTCGCAGCGAGGCCACCACCTCCTTTCGCTGTGCCCTGCTGTTCACGGACTCAAGCAGCATAAAATCAGATCACAGCTCGGAGAATGATGGAAAAGGGACGACTTTTGGATTCTTCTTTATTGAGACGAGTCTCAATTTGCTGCCCCTAGATTTTCTTTCTTGATGTTTTTTTTTTTTTTTACTGAACCACATTTGATGAATACTGTGTGCCATTTATAACGAAATGGCATCATGTTGGAATGCTTAGAAACCACACCTAATGGCTGCATTGCTTATCTTTAAACATCCGCCCCTCGCTGGCTCTCATCTCGTCCCTAAAAGGCTGCTTGAAATCTGCAGCAAACACTCAAAGCCACTACACTTTGCTTACCCCGTCTACTTAACCAGAAAAGCACCTCGCCGCGCAATTATGTAACATTTGGGGTTAGGAGTTCACAAAGTCATTAAATGCTTTTCTAATTATTATTGATTGAGCGCCGAAGGATCGATGCAGATTTTGACGAGGAGGAGGAGGAGAGGCCGAGACGGGAGTGAGCTACGGCTTTCAGACCGAGGGCAAAGAGGTGGGATGCTGCTTTCATTTCGTAAAAGACATGGGGGTTGCTGCTTTCTCCTGCCAAATCAAAGCACCCGGAGATGGAGCTAAAATAAGCATTTTATTGAGAAAGTTTTATTTCTGTACATGACTGTTGCGGCCATCAAACCGGAGTTTTAATAGCCGTGGGTGGTTTCTCTCTATTTAGTGCCATTCCAGTGTCGACACGGAGAACAGGCAAAGCAGGTCGAGTGTTTTTAAAAATGTGCTCGCCATTCTAATTGGAATCAGATTCTCCAAGGTATGTGAAGTAAAAATGAGATTGTAATAAATTGAATTATATGCTGGGTTATTAGATTTGATTAAATGAAGATGGGCTTGATTAATTAAGTTGTGTGTTAAGTTGTAAATGCCACTTGTGCAAAGGTTTTTTTTTCTTTTCTTTCCAGTTGTCCATAAACTGCTTTTGTGTGTGTGTAGATGCATCCTGCTGGGGATGGCTGCTGCCATCAAGGAGTGTCATTACTATGGACTGGGGGTGCCTGGTTGGGTCATGGTGGGTGGTATGCATGCAGGGGGGCTTCCAGGAATTTTGGGTCCCATGAAAGAAAATAGCTGCAGCTGCTGCCTGAACGCAGCCCATACAGACCTCAGTATGGGCTGCGCAACAGGTTACCAACAGGTTAATTTCTACCACTCAAACTACAGAAGAACTGGGTCACATACTGGCACCCTTTCTGCCTCTCCTTTTCTTTAAAACACGACTTTCCTTTGCTACTGCGCAGCATTGTAGGGCTGAGCGCATCGATCTAAATATCGATAGTAACGATACCAAGGCCAGTATCAATTTTTATATTTATTATTACATTGTTGCTTTTGTTTACTTCTTGTGCTCAACTGTACTGTTACTGACTTTATCTTCCATTGTTGTTGTGCTGTTTACATAGCTAGTTACAACTAACTAAAGGCAAAATTATGAGGTTATTCAATGGTCATGACATTTAAGGACAAAGTGTCAGTATCGGTATTGGCGATACTAGCCAAGCCTAAGTATTTGGAAACACCAGTATCACCCAGTAGATTGTGGCCTGTACAGCCAATGCTAAGGCTAGACCAAACCATTTCATGCAAAAAATCTCAGGGGTGGTTTGTCAAATTATTTAACATTTTATGATATTATTATATTAAACAATGATATTTGCTATATGATAATCGTTTAATAATTTTTTTCTTTTGGGGCTCCTGTCAGTCAGGGGCCCTTAGAATTATCCTAACTTTTCCCCCCTTTACAGCGCCACTGGATACAATGTATGAGTAACAACCACACTTTCTGTCTCGAAAATTTCTATATTCTCCTCAGTTCCAGCGCCGTGACTCCCCCTCAACACTTCGCTCGTATGCCTCTTTTCCTTCTCCGTTAGTCTCAATCTGTCAGTCAGTCAGAGGCACTGTTTCAGCCTAATAACAAACAAAGGACGTGTACGCTCTGCTGTTCATGACCCATCGTGCTGCAAGTCGATTCTGCTCCAATTTTGCCAGTGTTTTGCAGCAGGTTTCAGCTTCTCTTCTGCACTTTCTTTATGCTTTCAGAAGTGCATAAAATTGCAGTAACTGGAGCATATCTATCTATCAGGACCTGCCACAAAGACTCAATGGAAACTCATTAGCTGGATGCATCGGAGGTGAAACTAATTTTAGATTTCAACAAATGATGGGCACATGTTAATTTTTTTCCCCCCACCAAGCAGACTGTCCATGCACTTGTGCGTCTATGTTTGTGTTCTCAAACACTTGATAAAAAAAGCTAAACAGCTTATTAAACCATTGTGATAAGATTGTGTTTTCTTGTTAAAATGCTAATTCGTGTGGGCATGCCGTCCCTCTTTGTGTCGCTGTTCTTTGATTCCGCCTGTCTGTCTGCCTCTGTCTCTCACAAACAATGATTAGTCTCTCTTAGAGCTGCCTCTTCTCTTCCACACTGCTCATTTGCTGCAACATCAGAGCTGCTGAAGAGTCGGCAGCATTCATGGCGAGTGAAGACGGTCTCATATTTTCACAAGAGAGACGAAAGACAATATCTCTTTGAAGAGATGAATGGATGGCAATAATTCGGGAGGAATTTATGGTGATTTTCTGCAAGTACCTCACATCCACAAATAAGGCGTCTTTTCTCACATCTCACATGTAACAGAGGAGCCAATATGGGTTTGGTTGGAATACTACATGTGGCTGCAGGCTGCCATCAAGATGACAGACAGAGCCACATTATCATAAGGAGCTTATATTGTTGTTTGTGAGGCCTCTTCGGTTTGTTTCGATGCTGTTGACGTGCAGTTTTTGTCTTGCACTACCATGAACAGTTGTCAGTCAAGCAGGAGATTTTGAAGTTTGATTCCAACTTTGCACAGGGTTCGCCCTCCAGTGGCTCCCTTTGGCATTTTGCAGAATCTGCAGGTTGGCTGCAGTGAACTCAATGCGAAACAGTTTTTACGTTAATTGGCCCAAGCCAATCATTCCTTTGTCCCTATGAATGCTGCATCTTTTCAAAGATTCGCTTCCTTTGGCTCGGCTCCTTTAGAAGAGCCAGCTCTTACAGCTCCCAAATAGCTCTTAATTTAATAGCACTCTGAGACTTAGCCTAATTTAGCAATTATGAATGGTTTATGTGTTGGTAAGCCCCATTTTTCTGCATTTTTTTTTTCTTCCTTACAAAAATTATTTGCTTTGCAGAAGGACGCATAGTACATCTCTAGTTTTCGGCAACACTGTAGATGCAGCAGTGTCAAAACAGGACAGGGTTAGTGGCTGCATAGACAGGTGGGTGGGTTCTAATATATCTGCGCAGGTTTGTTGTTGACCTTGCTCCGAAGGATATTTTCATTTTGCACTTCCTTTTTCCAGTATCATTCAAATGCCAGGTTTCTTTTTATTTTATTTTATTTCTCTTCTTCACGAAGCCCCCCTTTCTGTCTTTCACGTAATGGCATAATCCTAGCCTGTCCTCGACTCATTACGTCCTTTCTCTATCTACCTTCATCTTCTGGATCCAGCTCTATGACTACACCTTCATTCTTCATTCTAACCAACAAAAGCTTACCTTGTATGTTCACGTTTCTTCAATAAAAGTTCATCTTGCACCCACTCGATCTCTCTTTATTGAAGTGAACTGAATGTGATGTGTTCCAATTCTCGTCCAGTGCCAGCTGAGTTAGGCTGAAATTGCTGTTAATAGAATCTACATATTGGAGTTATTTGTAGACACAAAACTAAAAAACCCTGGAACATTAGCAATCTTCCTTTCATTCAAAATTAACCAGCCAGAGTTCTTAACCGCGTGGAAGCAAATTCATCGCAGCTCAAAATGCATTATTCGTCCCTTGAGGGACAATTTGAGGCGAGCACGTTGCAAACATATTCAACTCACTCATTAAAAAACAGATTTAAACAATGTCGCAGTATCAAACGAGAACACTGGAAAGCACAGAAGAAACACAACATCTGTACTCTCAACGCTTCGCTTCATTGGATTTAACTTCAATAGAGACACGACAACTTTAAGTATTCAAAGCATTTCAGGGCGTTTCGGCTTCAAAACCAATACGCCAAATGCAACAACACTTTGCAGAATGTGGCTTAGTTGAAAGAGAAGGTCAATGGAATTTCTCTCCTACAGCAAACAAAGTGTAAAGTACTCATTCTCATATCTCCCATTGGGGCTGTAGCACGATTTCTATACCCCTCCAGGCACATTCTTAACATTGAATGTTCAAGACCAGTCAGTGGTTTTGTAAAGCCATTTATTTATTTATTTCCGTGTGACTAAGAACCTTTTGTTGGATGCTGACAGCTACTCTTCAACACAGATTTATACTTCTTGTGTGGGGGCAGAGAACTGCTCCCTAACCTATATGTACTTAGGGCTGAGCTGACCAGTTCTCTTGTTTACAGCATTTCACTGCACTGTTAGTCCTGCACACGAGAAACAAAACTCAAATTGCAATCTGGTCCTGAGATACCTAGAACTGGCCACTGGCCAACTGGCCAGTGTTTACAGTGCCTACTCAACTCCGCCGTTAGAATAACCAAAGGGAAAGACTCTATAACTTTACGAATGTTCAAAACGAACCATCTTAAATTTGAACCCTTGGCTGAATCCCACCATTCATACCTGCTTGCTTTTTAACAACACCACCCAAATGCTTGTCAGTGCTGTGTCTTTCTGGCCATCGGGTTAATTTTGTTTCAACTTCCTGCGTCCCTTTCCACTCCCTGCTTCACTTTCAATTCGCCGAACACGAGTCATATAAATGTTTGTGTCTCCGAACCTCCTTTCACTATTACACGGGATGAGATGTTACAATCTCTTGTGCACGTTTAGAAGCCCAGTCCAACTGAGAAACGGACCAGAAGGCTAGCAACTAGCAACCAACAAGAAGACACCAGCTAATTAGCCTAGCCAACAGCGGAAAGAAGTGATGGGACATGTAACTACATGTCAACCAACACTCCTCTCCTCTGCCAAGATCCAAAGCAAAACACATCAATTCAATAATGGTGGAGATGGACAGTTATGGCACTGCGTAGGGGTTTGCGTTCTGTTGACGCTGTAGCTTCTGTGTCAACTTAATGCAGACGTGTATCACAGTAATCTAGTATCAATGCAGCTTGGCATTTCATTGGTAAGGACATGCATGAGGTATTAATACTACATCATTTATTGTTATTGAGAAATTATAAGCCTTCTTTTGGGCTTCTTGATGCCTGATGGTCTAAAATTGCAAACAGTATCTCTGGTAATCCCAATGAGGATTCTGGTTTTCTGTCTGTACCGAGAAATCCAGATTCCTTTCACAGGGACAAACAGACCGATAAAGTCACGGTTTGTTGCTATGCATGCGTACTGATTGGGATGCTCGTGAAGTCTTGTACACACATAAACATAACTCTCTCCATCTTGTGCTAAATAAATAAAACTGCATCGCCTTTTGATTTTACGACGGCCCAACTCTTTCAACCAGTGAAAAGAATATGAGATGACACCTTCAACCACCGAATTGCGAAAAAAGCAGAAGGAATATTTTTATATTCTAAAAGAATATAAAAAAGATTGCAGATTATTGCTTCAGCTGTCTATTTCAAGCATTGTCTGAAGCCCCGGTTCCACGTAGCTCAATTTTCCAATGCAACATCAAAGGTTTGGCTTCGGTCGAGTTGGACATGTGTGGTGGGCTCCTGTGGGATATATATATAATTTCTGAGGTTGAGAGGCTGGTGTCCGGTGTCTGTAACAATAAAACATAGTTTCCCCCTGAGGGTGACTGAGCAGTAAAGCAGCAATACCTTATCCACAATTCTGATAGGGGCCTTCCAGTGAAACGGCAACGGCCTTTATTCTCTTGCACCGCTTACTCGCTTTCAGCATGTGTGGGGAGTGGGTTTTCTTCCACAGTCCCAGAAGCACATGACCACAGATAGTGGGCCATAATCCACTTGTCATTGCCTCTGACTGATTGTTTACACAGCTGTGAGGCACCCAGCAGCTCACTCTTTCTTCAAGGCTTGAAGAACACCTGGCGTTGGACATTTCGGACACATCTAATCTAACCGATTATATTTAACCAGACCATGCTATATATCTCTATAACTCTTTAACTACTCTGAGCATCACCATCATACTCACCCCCTTGACTTTTATTTATCGTTTTGATTGTAATTAGAGAAGTTCCAGCATATTTTGTGCTGAGAAATGTTTCAAATGCAAAGCTCAGAATCTAATTTATTGCCAAGAAATGTGTCTCGGTGCAATAAACAAACATGTCTGGTTTTAAATAGACAAGGAACTGTACAGACTGCGCATTAGCATCTTGATGTCATGTCCGTTCCTTTAAAAGCAGGCAGACCGCTGTGCGATAACTTCTGCCTGGATGCCTTTTGCTTACATTTACCAATTTCCTTCATGAATATGGAGAGCGTCGGACCGCGCTGTTTTCATCCGCGGCCTTTCCCTGACCTGGAAAGCGTCCCGCTGATGTACAGAAAACCTGAACACGCGGGTCGCTTTTTACAGATGCAGACACTACTTAGCAGTGGGGAACATAACACAGTGAAAATGACATTGATATTAAAAGGTGCCCTGTGAGACGGTGGGAGATTATAGAAATATACATAAGGAAAATGTTTGCCGTCATCATAAAGCAGCCTAAAGCATACGCATACAGTCCAACATAAAATATAAATAAATTTATTTCAACAGCATAGTTATATCCCATTCGAGAAATCGTGGCAAAATAACAGAATGCAGTGTAAATTATTTTTCTTTTAATTTACGTATTTTATTTTATTAATTCATATTTATAGACACTTTCAGTAATTGTCTTTTTATTTATTTATGTAATCATGAATTTATTTTTTTTGTTTCCATTCGTGCTCACCCCTCTATTTATTCCCCTTCATGTATTTATTCCTCTCTTGTCTTTTCAGATTTTCTTATGCATTTCTTCATTCGTTAAGCTAATGAGGGTTGCTGTCACTCAAAGTTTATGACAGAGTCAGAGATAATTTATTAAATTCAATTATGGCTGTTTTCCAACTGTGTACATCATACATCAGGAATAATAATAAAATAAAAGAAATACATACGCTAATAAGATAAAGGAAAACTTAAATATATCAAAGGGATTCCGAAATAACTTTCCCTCGTCCTGACTGCCACAGTGGCAAGAAGAGATGCAAAACCATATCCTCCCGATAAAATGTAATTTCAATACATCTGCAATGTGTTTGCCTTGGAATACATCCCTAATTCTTAAGATCTATACAATCACCCAAATAAAGCAGAAGATCACTGCACTCCTGCTGTTTATCGAGCGTGAGTTTCCCAAAGTAAACGGTGACGGGCAGGTCTTCAGAACAGTTTGTTTTTGACTAAAATGCCTCGAAAACTGAGCAGATTGGGGAGACAGTGGTGTGAATGTAAAGGATTCAAGGCAATACTTGCGATATAGAAAACTGCTCTGGTTAAACCTCATTTGGATTTCATTTTGGGGCAAGTTTCAAGTGACAGGAGAAAAAAAAATACCTCTTCATGCAACTACATTCTGTTCCGTGGAGGTCACATGACATGTCTAACTTCATTCCTGTTACTTTTCAGTTCATCAAAACAGAAATCCCACCCACATAACTTGATTGGATTGGGAGATCTTTGCTGCAGCATAATTAGATCCCAGTTGATGGACTCCAGACCAACTTTCCTTCGCAGAAACATTTGTCTGTGTGGGAAAGCTCAGACTGGCTTCTAGGCTTTGCAGCGTCTTGATCTGAGTGAGTACCTCTTGGCCACTTTTGTCCGTATGTAAATCTTAGACTTGCAGAAACAATCCCCCCAAGAAAAACATAAAGCTCAGAGTCAAATCTCAGACACAGAGACACAGTTTATTTACATTGTTGTACATGACTTTAAATATATCTGTATAGTGCATTTATCTATCTATAGCCTCATTTGTGACGCCTCATTCTTTTAAAGTAACTTACCTCCACTCCGATTTTCCCTCTGGCATGCATAATTTAACTCTCTTATTTGTAGTTATAGTTTTATCAGCAGTGATAAATAATGAATTAAAGCAGAAGAAATGAATTAAACCACAGAATGACTGCAGGGAACAAATGATTGCCATTTGAATGCGTTCAGACTCGATATAGACTAAAATCATCCAAGGCCAAAGATGTTATTGCCAGAATATTTCAGCTCAATCCGTTGCGTTGGAGAATAATGGCGTCTGATTGTTTTGACACTGTCTGTTATTATTAATATCTCCATTGTATTTAAGAAAAACAGAATTGGAAATGGCGGAACTGTAGCATTTATTCAATTTCTGTAGTACTTTTGCAGTCTACAGACAAGTCTTACTTGATGCTAGAGAAGCTCTCCACTGCTAGTTATCAATACGTTATGTGAATAATGTTTTTCTTATCAATTTCTGATTAATAACAGAAATTGAATAGATATTTATGACAAATTCTCATAAGTAACTTATAAAATTTGAATAATTTAAGGCAGACAAAATAAGGATCTAGACAATTAAGGAAAGGAGAATGGAAAAAAAACATGCAGAGAAACACATAAAAGTAAAAGGCCTGAATACAATTACAGAATAAAATTGATATTTCCATCTATGTGAAGATTCTCAGTCATCCAGGTCATGACAGTACAAGACAAAGCCAAAACAAAAGGTACAACAACAGAGATGTTTTTCAATTTTTTTTCAAGCATCACAAAGAGACCCGTTTGTTGCCTAAACCCTAATCATGCAACAATTAAAAGCCTGAGAAAATAGTGACAACAATGAAAATGGAATTGATAATGTATAATAATGGAATGAATTATAATGGAATTTAGTGTGATGCCTAACTGGCAATGGGTGTGTGTGTTGGGGACCCAACCGCCCGTGAGCTCCCCCACGGAGCTGTCCACTGATGTGGTGTGCCTGTGGTGCTGAAATGGCTATCTAGCTGTGGTATATTGTGTGTGGTGACTTTGTATATTGATTGCTGTGTATTGCGCGTATTCCCTTCACGCCATGAGCCATGCATTGTGTATTTTTTTTTTTTAATTATCATTATTATTATTATTGTTTCAAATTTGAGTAATTAATATAGTATGGTCTTGAACGCTACACTATTGGTAGGATAATTGACATTGTTTATGTGATGGCATTATTCAGGTGCAATTTTGTCGTCACCTGTTTGTTGTCAGGTGCTGTGGTCCTTTGTCTCACTTGCTACTGTGTTTTTGTTGTGAGGGTGTTGATCACTGTATTTCTGGATTTCATTATGGCATGGCCCCACCAGAATTTTCAAAACAAAATTGCCACTGGTATGGTCATTGACTGGGCTGGGCTTCCAATTGAAATTTGTTAGTTTGCTAGTTTTGCTGTGTGTGTCCCAAAACAAAAATGGACACTTTGCATTCATGGAAATAGATCTTATGTAGTGTTTCCAAGGATGTACATAATAAAAACAGTTACAAGGAAATCTGATTCGAAGCTCAAAAGCAGTTATTTCAATTGTGTTTACATAATTGAGTTTATTGTTGAGTTCCAAAGAATTCATCATTACAATGAATAAATAAAACCTGGCAATGCGAGTAATTAAAGGCTGGAAATGTTTAGAGAAAATCTTGAGAGCAGAAACGGATTGATTAAAACAAGACTTGTTGTTGGCAACTGGAAACGTTTTCCCGCGTTCAGGCCATTTGCTTTTTTGTCCCATCTATCAACGTCAGCTGCCTCTCTAAAAGGTTCTTTAGCCCTGCAAAATAGAACCAATTCTATTGTGTTTTTTCTTTCTTTTTTTTTTCCCCATGAACATCAGATAAACATTATGTATAATTTTTCTCGTCTACACACTTGCTGGCATGAATGCAAAATTGAGCATGAAATCTCAATCTGGACCAAGGTAGGAGACGCCCGCTTTCAATAGCATCAGCATGGCTAATTGAACATTGATACATTAATGTGAAAACTCTGCATAAACAGATTTCAAATTAGCATTGTAGAAGTAAATAAAAAAGTAAAGTGCAACAATGAAAAATGACTAATCAAGCTCAATACATTCGTCTTTGTGAATAAATCATACACTGCAACGACAACCAGCTACTGATGTATAATTTGGTATCAAGTCTATAATGATGGTGAGTATAAGCAATCTTCTATAATAGCAGTGCTACATCAATATCTTAAAATGATTCTATTGTCTCTGCTCCCCGTGGTGCAGTTCAGTGCTGTGCTGTAGTCTTTGTCTCATCTGTGAACCCAGCAGTGGGAATCAATAGTTTTTCACAAGATAACAAAAGATGTTGTACATCAACCCCGCTGTATTTCTGAAGATGAATTTAATCAACAGCTCTGTGTCTTTCATTATGCGGCGGGGATGCTGCTATATTTTGTTGGTGTAATCAGTTTAACCGCCATTTGTGTCAAACCTTTTTGGTTAAGTGTGTTTCCCTGCAAGGAATCGGTGGAGTGGAGTGTCATTTCCGAGATGTGAGAAACTGGGGCGGCTTTGGTAGAAATGTTTGAGAAGCCGGCTTGTTCCTAGAAGGTCATCTGTTTGAATTCGCAGATCCGCCAGGGTACTTGTGGGCTGGGGAAGTGAATGAGAAACATCCTCCAGAGAGACAAGGAGGGAGACAGGAGACAGAAAAGGGAGATGGATAGATATAAATGACCTCGGCCTCCGGAACTAAATGTCCCCGTATGTCTAAGAGTCTCTTAGAACTTCTCTTATTTTATTTTTTATTTTTTTGACTGCATATTCACCTTGTCCTCCCAGTCGTGTCTATCAAGATGAGAGTGCGGGGAGGAATGGACAGCCCAGTCTCCGGGGAAATAAACTAAGCATTTGTGACCTGGCCGTACACACATATGCGCCAATGCTAGGTGGCAGACTTGTCACAAGAGATCGGAGATTTGACTCATGTTAAAACAATCTATAGACCCACGACTAGTGGAAATAAAACTTTGGGTAATTGGTTGCAGTATTTGATTTTTATCTTTGTAGCATGTCCAAGCTAGTGATGCAGCCTTTTCTATTGGGTGTAGGCTGTAGGCAATAGGGTATACTGTATTCGTGTCAGTGTACATACAAATGATCAAATATATTTTAATCCCCTAAAAGAAATAGACTTTCCAAACCTTTTTTTAATTAGATTTAAACTGATCTGAAACCACACCAACCCAAATCAGTTCTGATCTAAAGTCCCAATGTTTTATTGACCCATCCAACCACCCCAACCTCCTTCAGCTATTACAACTTGCAGCAATAACTAAAAAAATAATAATAATTCAATGGTATTATTTAACTTATTTAACTTAAAACGGGCCTTTTAAATTTATTTATTTATTTAGTGTTGTTGAAAGGGAAAATACATACATTTTATTCATTTACAGTGTAATTTCTGACGCAACGAAGCATGCAAGAAGTGAAAGGATACAAGTAATTCCTTTAACATGCCATTCCCTTGTTTCCTGAATTTCACAGGTTAAGTGGTGAAACAATATTGTCTACTGCATTCAAGTTGTTGCACAATAGTAGCAGAGCCCTCTCAAACCAGTTTAAAAAAAAGGTGCAAGCCAGATCTAACGACACAAATCATTTTGACCTAGCCAGATTTAGGTTAGATTAGGCAAGGAATAGAAGGGGTATGAAAGACCGCTAACCACTTGGTCGTAATTATCTAGAATGTTGATTACCACAGGATTGATTAAATCTACAACCAAAATGATTCAAGCACGTCCCCTTGTGCTTTCTGACATGCGACAGATGCTGCCAGCGTTGTTCGTCAACCGCTACCGTCTACACCGTCTCTAATTCATAACTCCACCACTGTTCGCGCTCCTGAAATCCCCCGCGGTTACGTTCTTAAGTGCACTCCTCACGCGGTGTCGTACGCAGTGGTGCTGTCGCGATGCAGCGTGATGCACATGTTCATCAGGAATGCACACAAGGCACTTTGATCACTCACTGTGGGGCCCGGAGAGCCGGCGCACAGGTGTTTGCTGCTTTGACAATGTCAGTGCCTCAGTCCCATCTGGTCCTACTGTAACATCCATATGCATGGTGTTTTCAAGCTTGCCCGGCTTGCCACCACACCCCCCCTCCCCATACCCTCCTCTCGCTGTTGCCGAGATAAGGGCCGCTGAGGCTCACTTCGATCTCAAGAGCACCTTCAACATATCCTTGCAGCATCTTCCACAGCTCTGATAATTCTCCTACCTTTCCTTTCTTGCATTCTCGCTTTGTATTCACTCGCTCAAGTGCTGCGTATGTGGAATACTGGCTCCAGGGAGCACTGCACTCTCTCAGCTACGGAAAGAAGCAGCAAGGTCTGTACCAAATGTCAGTTTTGACTGAAAATGTACAAATCATGCAATAAAGATATCAGACCTTTGCATGCAGCTAATGCCTGGTTGCTGCAGTGAATGGGTTCAATCCCTCCCTTAAAGTGAAGAACCGTCATAATTCAAACATTTGTAATTTGTACATTTGTAAAACTGCCTCCTGAAGCCGAATAGCTGATGTCATGCGCAGACAAACCCTGGTGCTGCTCCTCAGACAGTGAATAATGGAGCAACTGCTGCGACCATGACAAGCAGACATGACGATTTCACCGGCGCATGGGCACATATTCCGATACACAGCTGGAAGGCGGCATTCACATAAAAACCCCTTCTATGAGCAGCCGGAGTGGGTCGATAATTCACTCTCAATGGGCCATCACCAGAAAGTGTCCCCTGATGACATCATCAGAGGTTGAGGTTTTAATGCTTTGACTTCCAGCATGGGGAGACATCTGTTAGTTTTCGGGCATTAACTCTATTGCGCAAGGGTCTTCACAAAAAGCACAATAAATCTGGGTTTTTAGGATGGATTTAACCTGTTAGTTTAAAAGAGAAATTTGAAAGATTTTTAAAAGAAGGAAACTTAAATGAACATGTAAAGGCGAAGTTATGTTATGCCTTCCGGCAAAGAAAACTTTGTCTTCATGAAGAGACTTGACTTCAAAGTAAACGAAACATTTACAGGTATGCTTTGTATGTCTCTTATGTTTTACATTCTAACTTGTAATTGTACTGGATTAAATTTTTAATCCTTTAAAGCCTGACCGTATCACTGGTGATCCGTCAAAGCATGCGGCTTACAGTGGTTTGCTCTACTGACAGAATTCTAAGTGTGGCTGATCACTAGGAAGTTGTGCTTTTGTCTGGAACATCTTTGTGACATCTCAAGGGTATTACTAACTTTGTTTTTACCAACAAATGCCTCCAAACAACTCTCTCTTTGTGGGTCTCCGTCAGTCCCCATCCTGCAGCCGACAGCAGCGGTGCGTCATCATTACCATAATGGCAGCTTTTTTTCCACACTTTGAATTTTGTTCATCCCTGAGTTACAGTAATTCAAATGCCGCAAGGTTTTTTTTTTTATGTGCAGGCAGGTGTTCAGGTCATAAAGAGGTAAAGTAACCTTCCCAACCGTAGGTCCTTGGCAGGTCCTCACTGCATCTACTGAAGTTAGCATGACAACTAGCTCGCCTTGGCCCTGAATGCCTTATAATGCTAATGTCTTTTGATACTCAATGCCTGAAAGACTTGGCCAACCCACCTCTCTGCCATGTTTCCGCTTCATAGCACAACACAGGTGACGTTTGCCAGCAGGTCATCACGCGTCTGCTAACTGTAGGCACCAGCATACTATGATACCCAAGTAACATGCAGCTTTAGGAAAAGGGTAGTAATACAAAACAAAACTATAACCCAAGCACAATACGGTTATGAGTTTCCTGTAAAAGAGTAAATATATTGTCAAGAAAGACAAATGGTGTCCCCACCCGAAGAAATAGTGGCTGGGTTTCTTGGGGAACTGGACACACTGTATTCGTCAGTGAGCTTGCAACTTTACAGCAAACCAAAATAAGCCATACTTGAATGAATCAAATTGCCCTGACACGCGGGCTGCATCATCAAACACTTGGACTCAGAATTGCTCGGCTGTTCATCCCTTCGCAAGGTAGCAGTGCGAGCAATAAGCAGGCATCTAAGGGTTTTTTTGTATTTTTTATTTTTTTGTGCACGGCAAAGCTACACTACAGTGCATGCGGGAGAAAAGCAATATAACTTTTCGAACACATAATACATCATGGTTGTTTTTCAAAACTGCAGGAGTTGTGAGCCTTGGACAAGTGGAGTCAAGTGCGATTGTGTCAAAAGCTGTAACACTGAATTCCTGGCTGCGACCTTGCATCACACTCACTTTAAACTAACTTATATTTTACTGCAAGTGATCCAAGTTTAGATTTGTATGCTTTGAATTAAAGGAAGAAATTTAGATTTGTCGTACAGAAGCATAATCTGATTTTCGGGTGAATGAACCAAACATTTCTGCATGTGCTCCAGCCCCCCCCCCCAAAAATCTTTGTGTATCGAAAGTGAAGTAACTGTGATTCTTCATTTGTGCACCAGCCTCTCATTTGGTTATATAGACCCAACAAGTTGTGAAAATGTAATTAGAACACCTAGCTATTAATATGAAGCAGTTGGAGGCTGGTGGCTGATTATTCATTACCTCTTGTCTACACACTCGCACAGCTGCCCGAGCAGTGTGTCGCTGTCACCGTCGCCCCATCTGTTTGGCGCTCGTGGTTAAAGTAAACCAATAAATGAATGAGAATTGGGAAGGGGGAGGGCTTTGCAAAAGGGGGAACGTAGATGGAAGCTTTGCAAAAGTACATGTTGCGAATGCATGGCATGAGATACACAATATAATACTCAATGTTGGGCTGCAGCAGATAGAAGAAGAAGAAGGGAAAAAAAGCGAAGAAATAAAAATCTTAATCAGCCGTTCTTTGGGCACTATTTTAAGTGTTTTTAACGTTTATTTAATTACTCTGAATTCTGATTTTCAGAAATTAATGATCTGTCATCATTAGGTTTTCATTGGGTAATTAATTCTGCGGTGAACGTCTGACAGCTTTATGTCATGCACTGTAAAACTTGAAATTACATACTAATACCTATGGAAGCCTGAGGAAAAAAAAAAGACAGAAAACTGTCGGCTTTGTGATAATGACACTATATCAGGGTCAGAAGCAGTTTTAAAATAAATATGAAGGGTTAGGGTTAGAGTTAGGGTTAAGGAGTTAAATCGTTAGGGTAAGGGTTCAGGTAAGGGTTAGGGTTAGGGTTAAGGATTTAAATGGAAATATACGTTAGAAAATTATAAAACAATGCAGTAAAGGTTTAGATAGATATACATTTCCAAGTCCAATATTTAAATATTTTGATGTTTTCACTGTAAAATACAATAAATGAACCCGGTTGCCAACAAAGAAAAGGCTAACGTGAATGGGTACTTATTTGTGCATGCATGACATCTGTCGAACATATGGTGGAGTTTTTGGGGCAAAGGTCATGCGTGTTCTCACGCATTGCACACTTTAAAACCTGAAGCAGTACGGGGTAAACTGTGGAAGGTTCTGTAGACGAGCTCGCAGACAAAGTTTTTCCAGTCACCCCGACGTTTACGGTGCGTTCTCGCTCCTGCCTCGCACTAACAGAGACTCTTGTCAGAATAGCTGGTGAGCGCCATTCCCGGAGGTGACACAGAAAGGCGGAAAAATAAATGGAAACTAGTCAGAGACCATTACATCCGTGTGCGGCAGAAAACATATTGACAGTTACAATTGCCATCCACCAGTTGCCAGACACCTGAGTTAGCTAAGCAATTTTAGCAAACACTGGTACACCGAGGCCAATTTTCCACAAAATAACACGGTAACTGAATTATACGGAAGCTCTGAATAGTCAGAGACTGTGTTCCCTATAGTGAAATCCTTGAGAAACATACGTAAAAGACAGACAAGGACGTGAACATGTACATTTATACGGGCGATGCTAAACGCATGCTGATGTCGATGAAAATGGCTGCCTGACCTGAAAATAAACTTCAGATCCCACGGCTCAACGGTGCATTCAAAGTGGTTTTTGGACAGCAGTGGAGTTCTGTTGCACACAGGATTGAGCTCCAGGCTTTAACAGTATGGACAATACGTCTTCCCAGGATGAGTTCACTGTTGGTTTTGGCCTCTTACGGGATTTGTCGGCAGTAAGAGGAATATAGAGGACGACCCAACTTTTTCACAGGCCTTTACACGTTACTGCATCGAGGTCAGTAAAAAAACAAAATGTGTTTAAATCCCATCTTCTTGCATCAAGATAAAATAGAAAAAAACACACACATACACTATGTTCTTGTGAATTTCCATTGGTAGTTGGGCTGCTCCCTGAGATGCTGAGGTGTGAGCTTGCGGATGAACTCACTTGAAATTGAATCCAAGACTAGAAACACAAAAGAAGCACATACACTAGCGTCTTGCCTCAAGGGTCAGCCCATTTTACACAATACAGCACACAGTCCTTCCTTTCTAGATGTTTTGCATTCATCAATATGATACATTCATATTGTATTAGCATCAACATCCATCTTGTTAAACGTGTATGGATGGAGGGATATTTGCCTCCAGAAAACGATTCACATAAAATCGTTGACCAAGTTTTTGTGTCAGGCTCTTTGTTTATTTGTTGAATACATAAATGACCACTTGATAATGAAACCTACCAGTGAGTTGACCTTTCCTCTAGCGCCACCATCAGGCCAAACTTTTAAATTAGAATGATAATTTGACAATTTACTGACAACATTAATGGAACATCAATGCGTGGCAATGATAATAAAAAATATCATCATGATAATTTTACGCTTAACCAATTGTCCTCATCAAATTAGGAAAAGTCAAAAAAACAAAAAAAAACAAAGTCAACTGTTATTTAATGATCAATGTATAAGAAAACAGAACACTTCATCTCTCGAATTTGGAGATGCCTAAACTCAGAGAAGCTGTTTTCTTGCTCTTTCACATCTCATCCTTTCGTTTTTAATTAATCTCCAGGTTTAAGCTTGGGAAGTCTCACAAACCAATTAAATACAGTTGGTCCTCTGCCTCGAGTTTTTCATCAACTCGAACTTCAAATGCACTGTCTGCATGAACATGTGTGCAACTGACTGAGAGAGTGTGTGTGGGCATGTAGGACTGCTTCCATCTTCTGGAACCTTCAAAGGAATAAAATTCTTTCTTAGCAATCTGCCGCATCCGCCGTGGTGGGCAAGACACTGGCACTGCTCCATCAGAGGCCAGATATGATTATATGAAGCAAGGACTTTGTGAGCTTCAACCATTTTAATCCAACACCACACAGTTTCTAATGCTGTTCGCTAGGCAACAACAGTCCATGTTTCTTACATCATGGGACAGAGTATTGATGCTTTTTTTTCTTTTGATCGTTGACTGGGTTTTCCAAAATGTCAAGCTGATTAGAAACGTTACTATGCTTTTTATACACGTTTGGCTCTGAAGAGGTAACAATACGGGCTGAAAGATTTAAAAAATTACTTGATCACTTCATTAGATTCAAATTATAGCATTCTAAGCTAAAACAGCTTAGTCTTGGTGATGTTAAAAAGATATAATTTATACCATGTCCACTAGCTTAGCTTAGCATAGCATTTTATTTAATAAATGTTCATAATCTCAGCTAAAACAGTGAACATAAATGTCAGAATATTATTGCTGTGAGTATATATCAACTTGCTGGTGCCATTTTACCTTAGCTTAGCATATTATGCTAAATACGAATGTTAGCATTCTCAAATACAACAGTTAATATAAGCATCAGAATGTTAGCATCGGCACTGCTAGTATGCTAATGTGCTGATTTGAAATAGTTGTGATTATACAGCGTCCACCATTTCATCTTTGCTTAGCATATCATGCTACTTTTTTATTTTTAGCATTTTCAACTACAATTGAGAACATAAAGATAATGCTAACATTCTGATGTTCAAGTGCCTTAGCATGTGGATGTTAAACAGATACGATGTTTACCATGTTCATTTTAGCTTAGCATAGCATGATAATTACGTTTGGAAACATCAAAATTTTAGCATGACCATTGTAAGTGTATGCACATGCTGATGTTGGCATTTATTTCAAAAACCCTTTGTGCCTCATTACAGCCTCGGGGTATGGTTGTGGAGTTGCAAAAGTGTTGTCTTTGTTTTAGTGTACCGCTCATACACACACGTAGACTCAAGTAAAACGCATGAATAATTAACAGCCACATGTTGCACCTTATTAAAATGAAACTTGTGATTAATCTTTATGCCTCGGTACATCAGCTTTTGCTGACCCATTTTTATGCTTCCGTGCACCCGACACGGTTCATAAGTTAGCAGAATTGCTCTGAAAATTAATAACACATCATTATGCATTTAAGGTAACGCAATTACACATCTTGTTATCATTATCGCCGTACAAATATAGTGTGCTGTTTACCACTCCTGGCACTCTTTGAAACATTTGGAGATGTCTTCATTGGGGAGCCTTTATACGGAGCTAATCACATTTAATGGACCAATGTACGTTGTTAGTATGACTGTCACGCTAATGATGAATATCACACTGTGCCTAAAACAAAAGTGCAACTTGTTTTGTCATTACTGCAACACTGTAACAGAGATATTGTACCAGAGATCTGCCTAAAACACAGACACATATTTGATGTGAACTGTACTTGATGGCTGGCTGACAGCTTTCAACTTGCACCCGACCTCCCCTTCTTTTTTCCCCCCCCATTGTCAGAAAGGATTTCGTCTCCTCTTGACTCAGCGCAGGGAGCTGGCGGCTTCTGGTTGAAGGCGGCAATGGGATTTGGGGAATAACTGCTACTCCAGATTAAGGATGGAGATGAGGATGACTAGTGACTGACAAAACAGAGTTCTGGGAGGGCTAGTTACGATACAATATCAAGGTCAAGCAGTGGTGAAGGAAAGGCCGAAGCCATACTGACATGCTGAATGTGCACCGTCCTGCCCATTAGGGTTTTGAAAAATGGTTGTGGCAGATGTTTCACCAGCAGCATGAGGCAGGTTTAGCATAACACCCCCAGACCTTAGCAGTAAAATATCTTGAGTACAGCGGTTTCCCCTGATTTCATTTAAAGATGCCCTAAAAAGGAATTCTAAATAAACCACCAGTCCTTTCTGCTGTTTTATTAGATTCTTCTAGAATGTACTTCTTAAATATTACTCAGCTGGAAGAGGGAAGTGAATTATATAGCTTACTAAAGCAAAGAAATTGCTTTAATGTACTGCACCTGCACTCGGAATGCGCACACATACACAGACTGTGTAGGAGAATGCCCACTGTATCCCTCCAATGGTTTACATAACTGAAATGATGTGCTTCAGCTCTTCTCTCCTTATCACCATGAGCCACACTTTATTGCCAGGGCTACCTCAAAGAAAATTAAATGCAGCCTCATCTGTTTGATACCCCCCACACCCAAGCACATTTTGTTAGGTTCCATTGCTGCCGAGACATTGTTGAGCCGTTGTATTTTTTCAAACGCTCCTCCCAAAGATCTGGCTAAATGCTGTATTTTTCTCTCTGTTTTCCTTTTGCCACAATCACAATGGCTCACATTAGCTTTTGACTCCTTTCCGCGGCCCAGTTTGTCTGACAACGTCCTTCTGGCTGGTAAAAACAATGAACAATGACGCCGGGAGAAGACTGCTCTGTTGCAAGGGTACTCTATTGTATTCTATTTTCTTTTACTGAACGTTTTCTTCTTATTTTTTTTATTAGAGATGTTGAGTGTCAAGCCTCACAAAAAGCCCTGCAAATCATTAAATTACACAACAAGATTGAATGCCCCTCGGATTAGTCTCTGCAAGCTTTTTGCTGTAAACCATTAATCAATGGTCCTTGCTGCTCGCAAAATATAAACCCAATTAATAACATATTGGAAAATAAATGACTTTTTCTGTTGAAATAAGTACCCCTTATGCTTTTCTGACCTTTCCACAATTATTTTTACCAAAGGATTCTGTAATTAAGCTTTTACTTCTTTTTAGAGTTGTGTTCGATAATTTTACTCCTCCTTTAGAGGAACGCACACACACTAGGCCTGATTATGCGTGACCATAACATTCACAACTTATGTAATGCTTGCATATAAATAGAGAGGCTCTTGTGGGAGTGCTGCTTGGACACGCTGTGACTTCCCATGATTGAATCACGTTGAAAACAATAATGGTTTGAGAAAATGTGTCCCCATTTGACTGTAATTTGAGATGACCTTGAAGCACTTGGTTTGGTGGTATACGGCATGACAAATGATTGAGGTTATGAATATTATGCAGCACTTACTGTTCTCGCAATCTGTCTTATTGCAAGTGCTCGCCAAAGCCACGGGAAGAAAAGAAGAAAAAAAAAGCTGCAGGTTCATCTCACCAAAACCAAAGTGTAATGGAAATGGAAAAATATGGGGTTAGAGAGCAGCAATAAATTGCATTTATAATGAACAGAGTTTCGGGAACATAAAAAAGACAGGAAGTCAAGCTGACTGAATGTCATGAAGATCTCAATTACCAAAATAAAACAGTAAGCTTAGTTAGAGTTCAAGAAGGTCATTGTAATCACAGACACGGGAAGTGTGTGACAGTGTATTTTGTTCTCGCTAACACCGCTCCCTCTCTTCATGGATTTTCTATGAGGAGACAAATCTTAATTATAATTTTAAAAAAAAAGTTATTCCTTTTTATATTTATTCACTGAAAGACACAAAAATATTGGGATAAATGGAGGGAGCCAAACTGGAGCCAAAGCTTTTTTTTTCTCCATCTTTTTATAAAAGAAAACAAATGAGCATTCATTTCCTTGAAGTCCTTGTTCTCATGAATGCCGCGTGTTGTCTCCAACAAGCTCATTATTTTGTGCGCTTTGCTAATTATTCAATGTTCATACGAGCATTGAGCTTCCCGATTTGCAATTACCTGCAAATGCTATGGCCTTGTAATTATCTCTCCGTGTGTCATTATTTTCATATTACATACCACATAAAGGCTGTGATTACCAATCCTCTATATTCCCTGTCCAGCGCAGCCACCTCTCTCCTCAGCACACCACCTACTTCTCTTACACAAATGTGACCGAATGATTTAACACAACCATTTCTATTTTCAGTGTACCTGGTTTTCGAGAGCGAACCCTGGGGTAACATTCTTTTTTTCTTTTCTTTTTTTTTTTGACAGAATAATGATGCAACTGCTTTGGAAATGAATGCAACTTCACACATTTTTATTTCAGAGTAGAAGCAGAATGGGGGGAGAAAAAAAAAGGATAGGACACAGGGATGTAGATTCATGTTGGATCTGTTCTTTTTCACATTAGTTCTTGATACTGATTTGGAACTTTGCACAAGGGTTTGGTTGTTAAATGGCTTAGGGTGTGTTGCGGAGAATGTGATCAGGATTGCACAGTCATAGTAAATCAAGGGGTTTCTCAGCAAATTTCATCAGTGCTTACTTTGAAATCTTTGAAATATTATACAGGAGTCAGAATACAAAACACCTTGCTTTGGGAATAACAATAAAATGCACCAACATGAGTTTATCCGGCAAGACCACTCATCCAATCTAATGTAATCCAATCATTCAGTTTATTTTTCGATATGGCTCACATGCTATCCTGACTAACAATTTAGTCTGGAAGTGGGGGAAAGCAACTTGAACAAGCTAAGAGGTTTGGGAGAATGCATTTTGAGAGCAATTAGTGGCGGAGAGGGGGGATGATGTGGCGAGGAGAGGTTGGCGGAAGGACCTTCTTGAGGAGTGAGTGACTCCGCCGACTAAAGTCTTGAGGGTCACTCCACCGCCATGTCAGGTCAAGGCGGATCTGCTCAACGAACAGGTCGGAGCGAGAGAAAGGGATTGCAGAGTGTCCAGGAGAGGCAGAAGAGGCACTGGTGTGCAAAGAAGGACTGCAGTAGGAGTGGATGTCTTCACCGCTTCACCGGTACTGCAGTACAAAATCAGAGCTCCGAATATCATAGAGCAGTGGACTTGGAGTGCCGGAGGGAGTCTAAGGAGCAATTTGAGATGTTGAGCTTGAGACCATCTCCAGGTCTCTTGAATGCCTAAGGGCGCATGGGGAAGGGAGTAGGTGAAATAAGTTGCCAGTTGGGTGCCAGTTCACAAGGATCACAGAAAAAGACCTGGCGAGGTCAGTGACTTCTCAAAAAAAGTGAAAGACTGCTCAGCCTTGTCGAGATGGATTCCCAAAATGGTCTGCAGACGCTAGGGTTAGGGTTAGGGGTTCCAAACAAAGAAAACAACCACTATCCAATAGAAGATATACCAATGTACTGTGCATTGTTACAAGTTTGTTTTCATCTGAAAACCAACTTGAGACTTGAGAATGTCTGGAATGTAGTGTATTTTTCCCACCTATACAAGTAGGTCTCCAATTATTCTTCTCTAATTTTGTACTTAACCACATACACACATTCCCATTGGCTTCGCCTCGAGACAAACTTTCATGCATTTCCATTTGATTGATAGGAAGTTTCTAAAACAGGCTACCTGCAGCAGAGACGGCGGCGTTCCCACCATCAAACAATTCCGTCTTTCAAAGACGAAAAATAAGATGGCCTCTCACAGGGATTTTCCGCCGAGTTTACCTTTCACACAATGCTCCGCGGCTTCAGGTCGGAGTAATTATACACTGTTAAGCGAATCCCCGATGGCACACGAGAACATGGGAGCGCGCGGGAAGTGTGGGGCTCTTGAAGTATTTTATTCCTCCGAGAAGCACTCCATTTTTTAAAAATACTTCATTATTTATTTTTTTCCACATCCCTGAGCACTTTTTCACTTCAAAGGACTGAAACATTCCTCGAGTATCCAGGTTTTCTATGTCTAATTAAGGATTCAAGAGGTGCCGCGGCTTGCAACCACGTGTTTTTCGTAAACAATCAATATTTCTCCTGCTAGGACTAGATACTTCAGAGCTAAATATGTTTGGAGCTCGTAATCAAAACAGCAATCAGCCGACTGAACTGACGTATATAGCTGTAAAACACAACACTTCTAACACTGTAATATAAGCCATGTGATAATAATAATTCTTAAAACATCTGCTATTTTGAAGTAAAAACATATATAGTGATGGTAATTTATATAAAGACTAAACTAGATAGGTGCTTGAGGATGACATCCTTTTTTGGCTCACAATTTAACAGCAAAATCATCCACAGTAATATGGCATACTGGGCCTTGGTCCAGCTATTAGATTTGCATAATCTCCCAGTGAAATGTGGCTATTACTGTAATCATAGGACATCAGAGAGATTATTTCTTTCTTATTAAGAAAGGGGAGATGAAGATCTGGCGAGCTGATATGAATCTGCAGTCGGTTACCATCTAAAAAAAAAAAAAATCATTTATACACATATAATTCTAAAATACATGCCACACAAAGAGTTTGATCCGTGATTAATGTAGTGCACTGCAATCCCATGATCAAGGACAGAGTAATGGTTTATTCAAAATTCATATTAGGAACAAGATACCACTGGTGCCCGGAGGCATCCATCCAAATCGCACTTAACACCAACCTCTGTCACGGCCGCCGCTGTCCGGACCACTTTCCTTTGAGCAGCACAGATTGTTCACACATCGTCCTCAACTGTTCTCTTAGCAGCAAAGGCCAAAGAAGCTTAACCGCATTATGCAATCAAGAGGTCGGGGTGGTTGGTGAGCATACGAAATTGTGGATTTTAACCCAGACAATGATAGCTATTAGAACTGGAAAACAGTGTCTTTCCTTGACTGCAGAAAGCTGTTGAACTCGGCATCAATGCATCAAGTGTGAGATCAAAAAAGAAATGAAAGTATTAAAGATGGATGTACCACCAACACCTGTTGGTTTGTGCGCTGCTGTTCTTTTTTGCTTTTTTGTTTCTTTTTTTGAGCTAGAAGTGAATATAGTTTGATGAGATGAGAGGAGCCGGGGCAGAGTGATGGGTGGATCAAACGCACAAATGTATTTGTCTTGAACAAAGTAGTATTTAACAAAGATACAGTTGAAATAATTGCATTGTTTGATTCGTTTAGTCATACGAGCAGATGTGGGACAAAAAAAAACAAAAAAACAAAAAAACTAAACAAAACAATGGCTGTTCTATTCAGGCCTTCTAGTAACCAGAATTTAACCACCATTAATTAATCCAATCACATACACCTGAAGTGATATTTCAAAATGAAAAAAAAGAAAAGAAAAAAAAAGCCTCATGTAGATAGGACAAAGGACATTTGTGTGATTGTAATAGCTGCCAAATGGGCTCATACTTCACTAAACTCAGATTAGACACCATTACCACAAATTGCCAGTGTTTTGTGTTCCCATCATAGGATGAGTGATACGCAGGCCAACTATCAGAGAAGGTGACTACAGTTGTGCATCATAACTGGGTCCTCTTAGCAGTGATAGACTGAGTGAATTAAATACATTCTTTTAGAATCGTCACAGTTGTTGGTGTCCATCTGTCCTCATAGGTTAACTACACTGTCGGCAATAATAAAATAAATCTAAGTCTGTAAAAGGGCAGAGAAGGAGCAGAAACCTATTAGAACGGACAGATCTGCTGATGCACAACTTTCAGGGTTATCCAGCGCCATGCAGACCCGTCTCGTTTTTTGCCACACCGCACCAAGTCCATGAGACATATGACTCTGCAAATGTCCACGTAAAGCCTGTCAGTCTATGTTCATGTGAGTGGATGCAGTGCAGATAGCGGCAAGTAAAGAACCTCAAGCAAACATCGTCTTATGTGTACAACTAGCAAATATCGACAGACTTAAAGAAGCTTGGCAGAATAAGTTTGATGTATAGGCGCCGTAATGTAGATAATTCAGTGAACTCTGCAAGACAACAAACAATTTCAGGCCAAACGCCAAAGTTTTTTCCTTGAAACTGATGTTTAAGTGTGGTTTCTGGAAGGTGATCTATGGGTAATGAGATTGATACTAAATGTTCCTATGCTCCAGTAAGAATCTATGTATGGACAAGTTGGTTTTGTCGACTTTGTCGCATTAAATCAGCTCTAAATAACACAAAAATTGACCAAGATGGAGCATGTCAACCCAAGTTGTCATGGGTGCCGCACCCATCAATTCCAGCTTTGTTGATCTACTCAAACTCTTGTTTCATCTGTCACTGTTTTGCTCCCTGTGTGCTTCCGTCCCTACAGGAAAGCGGTCACGTCAGCTAATGTTTACACCCCGCAGGGTAAACAGACCATGGCCGCTAATGTTTTCCCACTGAGCAAAGCATCAAACCCTCTAAATCTGATTGAGAATTGCTTACAATCGGGCCGATCTGTTGCGATTAAGGTAATATGTCTGAAAGGTTTACAACGAGTAAGAGAAAATTGGATATTTTTTATTCAAAAGTACCCATTTAGAAAATGTTACCCACACTCCACCACTGAGCCATGCGTGGCCTGTTTTTTTTGTAAGTACACTACAAACAGCAATACAGATGGGACGTTGAGTCATCAAGTTAGTGGAATTTCAAGAGAAAAAGAGAGGAGCAACACATTGCTAAGGCGATTAGAGGAATAGTCAAAGGAGAGAATCCCCTTTACTTTAATCCCATATGGGTTTAAATTGAAAGGGACAGACACCGTTTGGACATTTGTGCAACCGAGGCAACAGCAAGTTCGGTTAAAAAAAAAAAATGAAAGAAGAAAGGCGCCTCACACTCAGATCTGCAAAATAAGCAAGCCAAAGAACAATGGAGCTTGTGATTGTACTTTTGTTTTTTAACTTAATGCAGATAATTTGGACTGTAGAATTCAATGGATGCAGTGGCACCACGAGGAGGAACTCTAATGGAGTGCGTGCGGCAAACTGTGTCTGAATGTTAACTGCAATGAATTGTGACCTTGGCTGTATACAATACAAAAAGGCTCGCCTCACAAAGTATATTCATTAGAGAAACAAATGAAAGGTTTCAGTCCACAGGGACATTTTTGTACAAAATGGGAACCACTGAGCCCTGACAATGCAAAACAGCTGCACTCTTTAACCTACTGATGACTGACTACTTGAAAAAAAAAAGTTCCATAAGAGCTGAATCATAAAATCAGGCTGTCAAACTTCGTGCTGGTTAACTGTGAACCCAGCAAGGCGCATGATTCAACTCCCCCATTCTTAAGCGCTAAAAAGACAAAATATTACTTAATTATGAAATACCATTGAAACATTTCAATTTCAAAATGTCATATGCTCCCTTTTGTTATGCGAAATGACTGCACATTAAGTTGCTGTAAATCTCTTATTTTGTTAATGGGGATTTTGTATTCCTTAAAACAGTAGTAATAATAATAGCAAAATCTATAAATTCTTCTCTGCTTTTTTCCTGAACCTCATCATTTCCATTTGGCATGTTTGACAAAAACTGACAAAATACAGGAAAAGGCCTGCAGTTAGGCAAACTGTTGCGACATTCATTATCTCGTGTCACGTGCGTGCGAAGATAGCATTAGCAAAGTCCTGCTCGGTAATGTTAGAGGCTGGAAATGACTCCCTCCCACGCATCTCTTTTGCATTTATTCTGGTGCAATCCGGAAAACTCCCCAACTCATGAGAAAATCCTTTCCAGGGTTTTACATCGTATAATGCATTCTTGTTTTCATTCATAATCACAGGCATTCCCTAGGGCGTGTTTATTTCTTGAAATTTCATGTTTGGTATTGCAACACTGGTAATGTGTCTCAACTGCGTACACTCATAGAACCCGGGGTTACAATATGTAACCAACCATATGCACAATTTCAAGAATGCCAACACATCCAAATCAGTACTAAAGCCTGATTTTAATTCAATGTGAGAGTTGAGTTACATTGCACTCCGTCTATATGCATTGAATTAATTATTCAGCACCTCCATATAGCAGCCATTATATTTCATCTTGCCCATCATGATATGCTCACTAGACTATACCATACCCCAGTGTATATGAAGAGAGTCCTTTCCTAGGTTATGTCCTGCACTTCTGTTGACATAAATTGGCTAAAGCAGATCTGGTCAAAGCCTCTGTGACCTGAATCGCTCTTGGAAAGTAGCTTAGAGGGTATTTGGGAGCTTGGCTGCCCTCTTTAAAAGCTGCAAAGGGCCACTTTTGCAACTTCCAAATGGTATTGAACCGTCTGAAAGCCGTTATAAATGCATAACCTCAAAATCATAAAATGTGGTGTCGATAATACGCGGCACTTTCGTGCTCGCCAGCCAGACAATATGAATGCTACGTGGAATACCAAAGGTTGGAGAGAGGAAAAAACGGTATTACTCAGACCAGGTAGATTCACGGAATACTGGAAAACACTGAGTGTGTGTTGCGAGTCGTCTTTATTGAGAGATGACATGCTCAACACAATCAAGGATGATTTGAGGAAATTAATGTGTTTGTGAATATGCAAGTAAGTAACTTTCCATGTGAGAAATTGCCCTTTTATACTTGTTTATCTACCGAATGTATACCAGTTCCCCGAAGTGCCTGAAAAAAGCATAAAAGGGAAGGTTGACAGTCAGCGTATTCATGCCTAGCCCGACGCTCTGGCAGAGCTGCAACACTACTGCTTTGTTTTGTCCTCCCGCCATTTTCCCTTTTGCCTCTTGGATGGAAGCCTCCCGCCGCCAACCTTGACGCGCAGTGCCCGACGTGACAAGCAGGGACAAGCGAGGCCTCATTGCCAGCTGAGCCCGGGGCGTCCGGAACCCCCCTGTCGGAAAAAACAAAGAAAAAGGTGCTGACAGGAAAGCCGTCTGCAGAAGAGGAGTGGAGGTAGCTCGGATGGGGCCAAACAGCAGGCTGCCACCGGCGCCGGCTAGCAAAGTGAAAGGTGAGCTCTGGAGCTGTCTGGGATTGTAGAGTCAGCCCCTGCCAACGACTGTAGGCTTTGAAGGCTCCAGTGTGCGGAGCGTGTCTTCCTCTTCCAGGAAAAGCTAGGTCTCATTCAAACATGTCCGAACCGAACTCCTGATGAAAATGCACTTCCCCGCATTGTTCTGACATGCATAAGCACACTGAGCTAAAGGCGCGATTTGGGAGAACGTGGCCCTCGTCCTCGTGTAAGCCTGCATGCCGCAAAACACCGGCAAAGCGAAGCAGCTCCTCCGCCTCGACGTGCCTATTGAAGGCTTCTCCGGCTGAGCCATCAAACAGCCAAACCCCAAGAAAAAAAAATATATAAAAAAAAAAGAAACATTTTAGCTTCTCCTTTTCAGGCACCGGCCTGTCTGTCTCAACCTTTCAAAGAAAATCCTCAAAGATGGATTATCATGCAATTCCTCATCCAGACACAAAAAAATAAATAAATAACTAAGGGAGAAAGAAGGAGAGGTTGGAAAAGAAGAAGGACTAGGTGGTAAATTATTCGCTCAACTGTGGCTCTTTTGCTCCCTGCATCCAGAGCTGCTGCCTCTGCTACCTCCTCTTTTTGGATTTTTTTTTTCTTATGCTTTTATTCTCCCCATCCCTCCACAACCCCTCTCCCCCTCCGTTTCCCCCGCTCTCTCTCTCTCTCTGACTCAACAAAGCTCTACTCAGCATCATTGACGAGAGAAGGATCACAGGGGTAGAGAGTAATGAGACTCCGGCTAGCTCACTTCCACCGTACACCTCCTTCCGTATCTCTCCGTCTCCGCTCCCCCCGCCGCCTCCCCTCACCACACACAGTCCGTCATTGTCTAGATCTCTGCTACCTGGTGTGAGGCAGGGTGTAATTCATTAGCGAGTAAGGCTGGAAGGGCCGTCTCCCTTGCTGAGATAAAGAAAAAAAAAAAGGTGATGAAATCAAAACACCGGCTGATAGTGGAGGCCCACCCTCTTGTTTTGCTGTTCTCCCCTCTCTCCTCTCTATATGTCTTTCCCTCCGTCTCTTTCCCCCCCATCCACTTTGAAGCCTCCCCGCCGAAGGGAGCCTGACTCAGCAGCCGCGCTCTCCTCAGCTCTCCAAGACTGAGGTGAGGACCAATGTCAGGCAACCTTGACAGAGACTTACGGCGAGAGAGCCCCGACGCGGGCATGCAAATAAATTAGACGCACCCAACTGCGCATCAGCAGCAACTACAAATCACGCATTCAGAGCGGGGGAGGCGACAGCGCCACACTCAGATGCGCTCGCGTAAAAAAAAAAAAAAGAAAAACAAGAAAAAAAAACACACACGGGCACGAACGGGGAGGCGCACGCGGCGCAGCGCTGGGGAGCTAATTCTGCCGCGCTGAATGACAACGACATGGCAACAGGGTTGCGTCACAGGGCTGATGGCTGGGAGACGGGGAGAAGGAGAGGTGAGGGGGAGGAGGCGAGCGAGACGGCGCGTGTCGGCGGGAGGTGTAAAAAAAAGAAAAAAGCTGGAGGTAAAGATGATTGAGGTGAGGCCGAGGCCATAAGTTATGCATTCGCACCTGCTGTTTTCTTCTTCTCTATTTATGAGACGCCGTCCACTCTAAAAGTCAAGGATCAAAGAGGGAAATCAAAGGCCTTCAGTGAATGGGGGGCAGAGACCCAAGTGAAAGTGCCTACCCCTCCTTTACCCTCTGCTACGGCTTCCCATGTCCTGCAACACTGCAGATCAAAAGTATTTCTCTCAACCGAGCCCTCTTTTCTGGTTCTTGTCTGTACAACTCTTTAAAATTGAATTTTGTTTGCTTCAGTGTAGCCACAATTTTAGTAGTAGTACTATGGAGCATTTTATTAATGTGCCGAATGTTGCATGCATGCAAACTTCAAAATTGTGTACCTGGTGGCCACACAAACGGAGAGATCATATTATATCATGTTGGTATTTGGACTGCACATGGTCAGGTGTGTAGTTGAAACAGGATTTAGGGTTTTGGGTTAAGGTAAAAAAAATGGGTACATAGCCACTGAAGAGGACTCCATTGCAGCAAATGTGTCCAACAACACATGCAACGAGATAATAAGTGGAGGTAACGAACAGCAGGTGAAAGCCATCAGGGCGGAGCTGGTATATAAAGGAGGGAAAGACAGTCTTCCAGAGGGGAACAATGAAATCAGTAAAGAATGACCTGTTGTCTGTTGGTTTTTTCTAATTTTACTTATTCGTTGAGGCAGACATTTGCTCTCTTTGATACAGCGTCTGTAGATGATTCAACAAATAACCGTCTTTCTGCCAATTTTCACACTCTTTGCAAAATTACAAACATGTGCATCATATTTGAAGAGTTCCTGTTGCATTAAAATGTAGACTATGTAAATGTCAACAGGGAGTCTGTGACCCCTATTTTGGTTGACTAGACATTTTATTTTATATGTTTTCTTAATTTTCCCCCACCAATTTAAAGAGATATTAAGTCCCCAGGCGAAATCCCACATACATACATACGTGGGATTTTGCGTATGTACGTGGGATTTACGTTTGTTTAAGTCGGGCATGTTGATGTTTTACGGCAGTTGTACAGCCACCCTACTATTGCACGTGCTTGAAATAAAAAAAGATGAATATTTGAACTTTTATAAATGGCACTAGCCAAGTTTAATATAGAACATATATAGTAGGTAGGTAGGGGTCCAGGGCCTGGAAAACAATAGAAGACCCCTGCTTTATATGCAATCCCGTGACGGATTTATTTTATTTTTTTTTTTTATGGATTTGAGGATTCTTATTCTTCTAGGATCTAGATCTAAGACGAAACTAGAATGCATTTTCGTGAAGTTGTCGTGTCAAAAGTCATCCATGTCCTGGTGCCTTCAGCGCAGCTTTGTTAAACTTATGGATTGCAAATTTTGGAGTTAGCGTGTCCAACCGTAATGGAGGGAGATCACAGTTTTGAGGTCCAGTCACAAATTTGCCAGATATTACCCATACTGTATTTGCCACATCTGCAGTACTTTTGCAACAAGCATTCTCAAAATAATTCAAAATGAGTTGATTTCATTTGAAATTAAGTATACCACAGTGCCATATGGAAAATGTCCTCATAAAACATAGATTTTAATTGCGTGGATGTTTTGCATATCGAAGTAAAACTTTCCATTGAAAATGCACATTTTTAATGAGGTTCGCTGTAATCTTATTCCCAGCCTTCCTTATTTTTGAAATGTATATAAAGTTTAGTCAAGCACATAGATGAATTAGTTATTGCGGCGATGACGTGCGCGTCAGCTCGCGCCGGGTTTTCGATGAAAGCGGATGCGTTATCCTCACATAATATGAATGCATTTATGTATCATAAAAGGATTCCTCTGCTGCATCTGAAAGGAGCTTTTTTTCATTCCTGCAGCTCAACAAAAGATGATTGAAGCATTAATAGAAACAGTTCATTCAACCTTGCGGTTCTGACAGTTAATCAAAATTATTAATTTGATCCTGTTTTTTTTCCATTATCCGTAAGTACAGATTTATTCCATTTAGATGGTCGTAAAAAGCGGTTTTGGTAGGAGGGAGTAGTCCTTTGGTTCCAGACGCAACCATAAGGACAACAATCCCTGATGTTGATGAAGGTAGCAGACGTGTCTTGGCAGTTTTGAACTACATTGGCAATTGTTACTTTAGTCTCCTGAGGCAAGAAGTAAAAGTACCAGCCATCAATTTTAAGTGGTTAGAGGAGAATGAAGGAGGGAGGGAGGGAGGTAGAGAAAGGGATCTATAAGACAATTAGAGGCTGGATTTCCACTTCAGTGGCAGCAGTGTTGTTATGTGTGTGTATGTAGGCGTTGTTACCGCTCGGATGTGAATGGAAAAATGTCTGCTTGCAAGCTTCGACTACCGTTGTAGCAGATGCGCTCCTCGGCAGAGAAAGGTCTGTCCTAATATTTTGAAGTGAGACTCTCTGCGAACAATACGGATCGTTCCAGTGACATTCACGGGAGCTGTCATCGCTCCGAACGACTGCATTGCGGTACAATAAACGGGGCTTGATTCGCAATTTTGTTTTCTTTCTCTGCCATTTGAAAACCAAAAAATGGAGCTCAACGGTTGCTTTCTGCTTCTGTTCTCTTTGCCGGTCTAACACCCCTACGCGTCTGCTGTGGAAGCGACACAAAGAGAGCTTAAACGGCTCTAAAATCACTCAAAATGTTATTAAAACAGCTATAGTAGGGGATCTCTGTGGATGGTGGTACAGAAATATCAACTTAAGTTAGCAATATTACCAACTGTCACACTTTGTACCTTGTATAAAGGTACAAAATTTTGTAAAAATGCAGTTTTGAAGCTCAGTGTTGCAGTTATGGCTGTCGCCATCTTGTCAGTCCCTGACTGCGCCTAACTCAACTCATTCAGGTGAAGCCTAGGCAGAATAAATGCTTCAAATAAAAACAAAACTATTCACCCCGTACTTATGGTCTTGATTACGAAAATAGCTAATTTGTGTACCAGGCCATAGACTTCTTTGTTTCTGCTGTAAAGCTAGGTATTTTTAGCATGATTGATTCAGTTTTTGGAGCCAGCCTCAAGTGGCCATTTGAGGAATTACACTTTTGTTTTCTGCACTAGCTTGATTTTCCAGCCCTTTAGACTGCCACTAAGCCATGATTCATAACATCAAATGGGACAGCTAGTCAATTGAGCATCTAGTCAACATTTAGCATAAAATGAGAAGAATATTGTTCATTTCTGTGAAGGACGAAAAAATGAAACCCAAAAATTGCTAAAGCTTTTCCCAGTCAAGCAGATTGGGTTTGATTTTATCAATGCACCTCAAGCTGGTGTCAATATCCGATGTGCTTGCCCTAAGTATCTGGCGCTTCAAGATGGCATCACGATGTGGGGATGTTGACGCCGTGTCTTATAATTGGTTGGACAACAGGAAGAAGCGGATGAGAGGTTAGCGGTTGTTATCAAAGCAGAACAACTCATCGTTTTAGTTTTGTCCTTTTATTCTTTGGATAAATTGATAAAAGCTTTATTTTTATTAAATAGGAGAAATCCTTTGCGCCTACTATACAAATGAGTGGATTGAACTCAAATTATTTTGACATATTATTGTCCAACGGATCATGATGGAAGTCGTTTTCTCAGCTCTAGTTGTGTCCTTAAGTCGGCCTCAGAAACAAAAATAGTACAGTTGAGGGCTGGAGCATGCAATTGGTTTGCCCCTCACTCTTCTTTTGCACTTGTTTAAGAACAATTTGAGGAAGCACTTAAACACAAATCAATACCGTGGCGCAGCACATCGTGATGAAAGTGGCTTCAGAGTCTAAGGGCAACCGTTGAACTTTAATATTCAAAGTTCCATCAAGCCTCGTGTCATGGTTAAGAAACAACGGGGTGCGTTTTTTTTTTTTTTTTTTTTTTTTTTTTTTTTTTTTGTGACATGTGTCAAAATAGATTTTCTCCCACTTTTTTCCCAAGTTCTTTCCTTTTTATTTGTCAAGCTCTGCAGATCTTTGGCTCACACAACCGGGACAAATTTCTTCTTTGTTCCACTTTGTTTCGTGATTCTGCCAGCACAGATGGGCCTAGCTAGAGTCTGGAGGGACTGGGTAAAAAGACAAAAAAAAAGAAAAGATTGGATTTGTTTAACCAACAGGTTTAGTGTGTACCTTCGCTAACGTTTGATTACCTTTGCACTTGTGTCAGAAGCAGACACTGATTGGCTCAGATGCAAGGAAGGAAAAAAAATAGTTGCAGGTCCAGAGCTTGGATCGGGAGGAAAAAAACTATTGGAGCTGACAATCCACCAGCTGTGCTGTGGAAAGTAGGAATACCTGTTCCCACATGAAATGTCACTGGAGTCAGACTATTCAAAGTCACACTGTGTGTCATGCAGGGAGGAAGTAGAAGGCCTGGACATCCAATGCTCATTTCTCCTGCCAAAATGCAGCGTGAACAGAAGTTCCAGCTAACAAAGAAAAACCATAACTGAGCACAGTCTTTTTCTCATGAAAAGTAAGGAGCCGCTTTGAAGACGCTGCTGAGAAACTTAATATTTTCCGTCGCCTGAACCTTCTGAAATGTCACTTTTGGTCTTTGTCACAGTGTGTGAGACAACCAGCCGCAAGCCACCTGTTTTATCTCAAGGCGACAGCGAGATTAAAAGTCAGACACCAAGCAAATTATTCTCAGAACTAGAAGAAGGGAAAAAAAAACAAAAACGAAACAACAACTCACAACTAGCGAGGCAAAGTGCTGCAATCACACCGTCGTTCTCACTCCGTCGCCTGTGCACACACGGGAGACTCGCCCAACTGCAAAGACAAACACACTTAGTTTGCCTCGCAGCCGGAGCCAAACGCCGAGCTCGGTTTCCCCAAGGTGCGACGTGTCACATGGAACCTGTGCTCATAACAGAGAAAATCAACAAACCAGAAAGCGGAATGAGAAAACACTTCATTCGTCTGATGCAATAAATGAGCAGGTATTTTTCCTGGAGACGCTGCAGCCGAGGCAACCTTCATAGTAACACTGTACATACTGTGACATGGTACAGTGACCACAGGACGTGTCAAAGGTAAACAAGTGTAGTAAGCAATATAGAACACAGTGTATCCAAGAGTATACTGTATATAGAGTAAGGGTGTCATTTTACATTCTTAAATTACAGGAGATGAAATAACATTAAAAAAAAAAAACAAAGAAACAACATAGAGTTATCAAATTATGCTATTGAGTAAGTGTCTGTCTCTATCAAATTCACAGACTTACACCATCTTAAATTGTCCATTTCAGATGAATGTATTCGGAGTCAATATTGATTGTCCGAAAAGTAGGCAGGGTGCGTTGCCTGGTTAGGCTCCCCTGGCAGGTCTGCTGCTCAGCTGCAGCGCCGATCAATGAAATGAGCCGCTTCAGCAAGCTTATCTACTCTTCAGATGGAGAAGGCTGTCATTAGAACCCCGGCCCCTTATCAACATCAAAGGGTGTATGCGCTGAGGTACGGACACGGGATGCACTAAACCGACATCAAAGAACTACTGAGTGTCACGTCACCCGTGTCTGGACCAGAGCGGCGCACGCGAACACGCCGCGATGACTGCAGCTTAAGGCCAGCTGGTTGTTCCTCACTCAAAATGGAAAGTGGAATAGCTGGGAAGGTCAGGAAGCTAGGATGAGCTACAAACCATGCAATTCTCTTGGAGTAAGAGGGGTCCAACTTTGCGGTAATGGCTCAGGACACACCAGAAAGCCTGGGATCATAAACAGCTGACCACCATGTTGGTGTGTTTCCACTGAAACATTGTTAAACCTCACTTAAAGTCCATTATGTGCTACTTTCAATTCAGTAATACACAATGAAACCACTTCAGTGTACTTCTCCCAATGGCGCATAATACTCCTTAAACAACAAATCCTTGCAAAATACGTAAAAGAGAATTGCACTGGATTACTTTAAGGAACTTATCTGGTCGACAGTAATATGATGCAAAGTATGAGTTTGCTGCTGCTGCTGCTGCATGAGAAGGCTTGCAAGCTGGAATGATAAGGCCTAAGCTGCAGGGAGCCACTGTGGCCTGGTTAGTTTAGATGCTTTCTGGAGGCAGAGCATGAACAGAGTACAGATGACAGCGGATGGACTGAACGTCATGGTGAAGTAAACCCCAAATGCAAATCAAACTAGAGTATATGTTGGTTTTTGCCAGAATTGTAATCATATGTTTGTACAGCCTTCTGTTAGGATCCGTCGCACTAGAAAAGCACTTGCTTAGATTTTCATTATATACACTCTGGTCTGATGTTTCAAGGCCCAGATACACCAAAACCGCATCAGTACAGGACAAAAGTTGCATATGGGCAGAACTAGCATTCTGTACCTGCAATGTATTGCAATAATACTCCTTACCAGCAGGTGGCAGTAGTCTGTGAATTGTAGTAATTATTTGGTTTCCTCATTCTCATGAAAAGATTTGTGTACTGGAACTTTACAAATAAGTTGAAGATAAAACATGAGATGATGAACTTTCTCACTTATTTGTTATACTCAATTGGCTAAAAAGGAGCCAACAGTGGTCTGACTGGAGCCAGGGGTGCAGGACCAGGGCAGCAAATGTTCACCCAAGGCCCAACGCTAGCTAAAAGTTACTCCAGCTTGGTGTGTCATGGGCCTGAAGGACTTTTCTCAAAACCAATTCTATCTGTTTCGAGCAGCTTCCTCTGAAAATAAAACCCATTATGCCTCCTTTTTACCTCCTTCAAAAATGAATGCTCACATGTGACCGCTTCTATTTCAACTTGAAAATGGCACATCCTTTGCGGTTACCAACAATAATGTATCCTCTTTGCCAAGAGGGTGACATGTCATGCCCCGTCCTGACTGACAAACATGTGGGGAGACGAGCTGGAATAAATCAAACGCGCGCATGCCGTGTCACAGCCAGAGAGCTGCTCGCTTTCCAGCTGCCACAGTGCTGTACGGTATGATACTCTGACAAGAAAGGCCAGTACGACCAGCAGCATGTCGAAAAGAGTCATATAAGGAGCAGTGCATCCCTAGCATACTGTCGTGTCACGCTGCTGTGGCAGAGGCTTTTTGCTCAGAGCGTGGAAAGACAAAAACCCGGGGCAGGCTGCATGGACTGCACATCTGACAGATATAAGTAGCGGAAAAGAATGCATGGTAGAATAACATAAAAGAGCCACAGGCATCAGTCTCGCTCTTTCAAACCCAAACTGCCTGTAGCTGTGTCACCAATGTCAGGTAGGGGAGGATGTATATTGGCGAGACGTGGGTCGGGTAAGGAGGGCTGCCCGAGGGCGTGACTTAAAAGGAGGAATATGACAGCATTACACATGGACAAACACAGCTAGGTTATTCTATGAATGTATGTATGATAGTGATAGATATGTTGAAACGGTGCTTTCAAAGTTTGTATCTTCAACTTAAACAATGTATGTTTTGGTTCCATTTTGCTTTAGGCTTGTTTGAAAGCTGCCATTCGGCAGTGTGCACTGGCCAATCATTTGCGCAAGTGCCTGGACAGATCACTTTGTCACATCTGAAATGTACTTGGACAGTTTACTCTGCGATTGTGGTGAAGCAGGATAAAATGTCTACTGAGAACTTGGCAGCGTTGCAAAAAGTGAAACGTCGCCTCGTCGTATTATACACCAGTCTGCTGTGTTGTGACACCCGATAAGCCTTTGGGCTCAGCTATATTTTACCCACATGGCGCTGCAGGATCTTTTTTGAACATTCTTACTGGTACCTGAAACATTATACCTCCATCAATGCTGAGGTGTGATGTAGGTCCACTTCTTAAATGTAGAATTAGCTGGATTGCTGGGAAGTTTCCCCTTTGAGTCTGAAGAGGATAAAGGAGAACCATGGAACGTTATGCCCTTGTATTTGTAAGCCTCCTATACGCCTCAGATGTCTTCCCTATGTTGCGCTGTCGATCTGCATTTATTAGCCTCAGCTCAACGTGAGACACATTCCGGTCGCCATTGTGTGAAGCACCGAGTGGCATCGGTACGGAACAATGCACATGCATGTCATAGCATCCTTCAGCGTAGCTTCTGCGTAGACCGATTGCGGGAGGCTGACTTATCTAGAAGACGAATTGTCTCGTCTTGACTTTCAGTGTACGCCACTTCATTTTACAACTGCCCATCTGAGTTTGGTTACACAGCTCCAAATAGGCAAAATATAACTATAACCCAAGCATTCCAACCAGGCTGGCTCCATCCTCCAAGACGATTTAATAATTCTGCTAACCCTAGCCTTTCCGTGAAAGGTTTTTCATGTTTGTCTCAGTTTAATGGGCTAACCCTAACCCTAACCCCCAACCTGATAGAGATATTAAGCAAGGACCTACTATATGGCCTCCTGTGTACTGTGTGTCCACCATGGTTTGGTAGGCAATTCTTTGTGTATTTCTCAATTGTGTGGCGCCATGGCTTTGTTTTAGCAAAGCATACACTCCTCATCGTCATGAAATTCACACATCGTCACGCAATGTCACCCAACCACACTGTCTGTTTGAAAATTATGACACTGCCAACTTGACCACGTTATAAATAGCTCAAAGTAAGCCACATGCTAAATGATTGGAAAGAAAAACGGGTCTGATTCAGACAAATATAATTAAGAATGGAATTTCGTTCTCAGTCCGACCTTGTACATTTGCAGCAGTAATTTGTGTGACATAAATCTGTGTGACATTTTAATATAAATGTGTCATGTGCCAAACATTCCGCCGTGTGATTTGATTGCATCACCTTTTCATTCCCGAACCTTTGTTTTTACAACCACAATTCCAACCTGCTGGCTACTGAGCCATTCCAGTGTTGGAAATAAAACTTCTTTCAATTTCCCCCAACGGCAAATTCCCTTGCCGTATTGTACATCGGGGTGGAAAACAAGTCCACAGCCAAGTTTTACACATGTGGCGGTGAATTATATCTGAGGAGGTTCGCCTTTGGCAAACGGTGCACGGCATTCATCAAAGAAGGATGCTTCATTTCTTCTGGCAGCTCCACATATATGGTAAAATGTTCTTGTGCAGGTACAATATATATACTGGGGCATGACAGTGGAAGAACTACGCAGAAAAAAAGAAAATGGGGTTTTGGTGTGTAACCAGATTTTTTTGCAGGCCTGTGATACACTCAGGGTCGACTACATTCTTCTATACTACACACATTAATGGCATTAGAAATTCAGAGCTAACGTTAGATTGAGCAGTTATATAACAAATGTTTATCTGACTCAGTGGGTGGCGGAGTGACGAGCAACATGACAGGGACAGAGGTGAATACAAATGGTCAGTTACGAAAAAGACACGCACACGCGACACATGTCTCCCGGCAGCAGATCAAACGTGGGCGGACTGTAATCCCGCACGGAGTCACCGGGAAGAAAAAGCAGCGGCGTCTCTTGACAGCAGAGGAGAGGCAGAAAAACAAAGAGAGGAATGGAGTGCTGGCGCAAAAAAACAGGCCCTGCCAGGAACTAGAGCTTCAAGGCCTTCAGACTGGGAGGAAATCTGACTCAATACAGAGGGAATTATTCAAAGGATAATGCACACAGAGAGGCAGAAATGGAGCTGGGAGAGGGGAAAAGGGGGCGAGGAATCGCAGGGAAGGGGAGGACGGAATGACGTGAGGCGAAAAGCAAGGGAGGAGTAGAAGGTTTCGGTGAAGAGTGGCAGACATGATGGAAATACAGAGCATGCAGGGGAAGGCCAAAAAATGTAGGGCAGCAGGAAGCACAGGGAAGGCTCGCCTCCCTTGCTGGATAATTAGCATGGTAGTGCCCTTAAACAAGGCATTGAACCACTGCTTGCTACTCTGGAGATGTGCACTGTCCAGCAGCTCAAGGCTGTGATTGTGCTGGGCAGCCAGCTCCCCTGTGAGCCGCTCCCCCCCCTCATCCACCCACCTACCCAACAGACTACCTCTGTAAATAACAATATACTCTCACAGCTGCGGTATGCAACTCCACTCGGTACTTCATCAATGTGTGTGTTTCTCAGACCTTAGCCTTGGATGAACTTTTCAAAAGATTCTCAGTGCATTTCTCTGCATTTGTCAAGGAAGTGTAGAGTGGGGCGCAGCTACCTGCTCTGTAACACCCAGCTGCATAAAAACTGTGACAGGATTTAAAGTTACAAGGTTTTTAGCAAATGCACTTATACTTGAATTTAACAGCTTAACATCATGATACATCCACCGACTAAACTGCATCACACAGGAACTGTGAGGCGACCTCCACATTTATCCTTGTCCCTAGAAGAGATGGAGTTTATGTGAGTGGAGATCCACAACTTGGCGCTGGTGACAGATGTCGCACAGGTTTTCAGCAAATACTGAATATTACATATACAAATGTGTGCACAGATAGCTATTATCGCAGATAAGGCGCATATACATATCTTTTCTCTTTCCTTATCTTGGCGGTGCTCACCTTCAAAACACCTCGTGCTGTTGCATTTTCAAACAAGAGGAAGTTGCCATAGTGTCTAGTATCATATAACCATGTTACTTATTTGTTTGCGGAAACAATAATTAGCTGAACTTTCACTCCATCCTGACCTTCTCTCTGAATATAATTCTTGCCTGTGCAACATCATGGAAGCCATTACTTCCCTGTTCTTGGAATAGATCAGTTTAGTCATGGCTACAGCTATTACTTGCATTGATTCATTTGCTGGAAAACTGATAAGTAGGAAACTCATTAAATGATTTGCATTCAGTGTAACCTAATTTGCACAAAGGAATGGTGCTTTTTTCAGTCTTGTAAATTTGTTAAATTTGCAGGAGCATTGATAAATAACCAGTGTTGGGGGGTAACAGAACACATGTACCGGCGTTACGTAGTCAGAATACAAATTATGAGTAATTGCATTCCTTTACAGATGTATTCAGAATACCGTTACGTTGTTGAAGCACTGGATTACATGACGACACTTAAGTTAAGTCAACTTCATGCATTTCCATGAAGCCTGAGTAAAATGAATGAAAATGAGCTATTTGTGAGTCGAAAGAGGAGCAGCAGGAGCTTGAGGTAGAGCTTGCCAGCAAACAAACCTCCTTTCAGCATCCAAAGACTCCCCCTCCAACCCGAAAAAGCATCTTAAAATAAGTTTTGTTTTTTTTTAATTAGCCAGGAGTACTTGTCTGCTGTAATTTTACTGGTCACCTTGCTACTTTTAAAGTTCTATCAGCTACCTGCTTAATTAATGTGCAACTTTACATTCTCTGTGCTGATTCACTATCCCTCAACGTTAGCTCAAATTAGCACAATTTTTACATGTAACCCTAACCCCAACCCCATGTTAGTTGTTCACGTGCATGCTCCTGTTGTTATAGCATGACTAGCTAAAACGGTTCAGGATAGCCAGGATAGTGATGGTGGCTATCCTGGCTATACATCACCGATTCTGCAATATTAAGATTTTGCCATTATCTCTATCTACGTATAAATTAATATAGGCCTACAGTAGTCCTCTTTATTCTTCCCAACATAAAAAGAACAGCTGCAAAGAAAGGGAAAGACTTTTACACTGACATACCCTTACCTGTATCCTCTTTGTTTCTCTACAGAAAATGATAATATATTGCACTCTCAGGGTGACTTGGGCCTAACACATTCAGCCAGTTGGAACAGAAGAACACACCAGAATAGGCCTGTTTAGTAAGCAGGATTTGATGGCTGCATCCTTACACTCATAGAATGCAATTCAACGTAAAAAGTAAATCCAAGCATCCAGAATACGTTACTCAGATTGAGTAATATAACGGAATACATTACAAATTACATTCTTGGCCATGTATTCTGTAATGGAATAGTATCCTTCCCAACACTGTAAATAGCTTTTGCATTGAAGGTAAACTGATACTTGCAAACATACTTGCACATGATCTTAGGGTTAGGGCTAGGGCTAGGGTTAGGGTTAGGGTCAGTGATGAGATGCACATCCATTTCTGGTTCTTTTTTTATGTCAAAAAAACGCTTTTACTACTTCACTCATGTTTTATGCTCTCTCCAGCATATCATACCCACTTTATTTTTGGATCTGTGCTGTAAAAGCCCGAATTTCCGGATGATCCTACGTGCAATCTGAAAAGAAATGAGTTAAAATTGTGCGTGAGTGGATGGGGAAGGGATAGAGATGGAACATAATGCCACTGAAAGGTTGTGTGGGCCTAACATGTGCTTGCTGGCTGTGTGTACACATTGCACTGTAATGTGTTCCTTAGACGGCTGGGATGATGCGTGTTGTGTTTGCGGAGGGCGCTCGATGATGTTGATCTTTGTCATTATTGAGTAACAGCGAGGATTTAAGAAAAAAAATACTCATCTCCTCCTTTGAGCAAACACGACATTTCAAACAAATGTCTAGGTGTGAGTAAATTAACACAATAGCAGCTAGAATAAACTGTTTAGTAGAGTGACTCTTGTGAATGAAGCATCTAAATGCCACGAATGTACACACATGGATGTTGTTTCACTTGGGCCGGATAGATGTGTTTAAATGATATATGTGACATTTCCCCAAGGAGACCTGTTTTAAAAGAGTAATCCATTTTTTTTTTGTCACAAACCACTGAGACCAAACACAATGAATAGCACTCACTCATTGTCTTTCAGCTTAATTAAGCCATCCATCACTGGCTGTCTGATGCGAGGGAATAGTCCGGGGCAGAGGCATGAGGAGACAGTGGGAGTAAACTCCCCACCAAGATGTCTAGTATGGGGATCATTAAAAGTAAAACAAACCCATGGAGATATTGTTTCTTCTTTTTTTCTGTGTTGTCCTGCTTCACATGGTGGGTGTTTGCGAGGATGACGCACAGTCCAGGAGGGATCTGAATCGAGATGCAGACAAACAAACGGAAAAAAGGAAGGAGAGAAATTAAGCCGGATTTGACTGCCACGCCGGATGATTGTGGCATCACTCCTTTGTGCGAACCTGTTTATTTCCCTGTCAGTCATTCGCTGCAGAGGCTGCTGGTATTTATGTGCGTCTCTGCCTGGGATGCAACACCTACATGTGTCTTTGCAGACCACGAACACACATTTGTGAAAAAAGGGCACGTGCACACATATGCAGGCTTTGTAGTGAGAAGTCCCTAGAGAATCCATCAAGTTTTCCCATGGGACTCAGCCCTCACTGTCTATAAATGATCTGATCAAAGCAAACCAGAATAGATTTTGCTGAATTTAGGTCTCAAATTTGTCAAATCACTATTTCAGCTGGCAGAAGCCCCCCCCCCCCCCCCCCCCCCCCCGCCCCGTGCAACGCTGTCGCTCACTATTACTGAGCAATGAACCCAGACAAAACACACAGCAGGTGCAGGCGCTGAAGTAACAGGAGCTAAAGCTAAAATGCATGGGTTTGTGTGTGTGCCAGTGTTAAGGGGGAAGGAACTTATTCTGTCAAGGTCTGAGCATCATATCCAACCATCGTAACATGTGTCACCTGTCAAACCCGACGCCACCGCGGCTCCATGCTTTGTAGATCACTGGTGACTTCATGCATATTTAAAGCAGGCTGTGCATGGAGGTCACAGCGAGCTTTTTTTTTTGATGCTGAATGTCGTCTCAGTCTGACTGCTAGATTTCCTGTCACTTTACTTGTTATCGCTCTGACACACTTGGAAGACGATTCAAAAGATGTCAGGTTAAGTGTATCTGGAACATACCCGGATAAAATGTAAAATACAACAAAACGAATATATATATATATATATATATATATATATATATATATATATATATATATATATATATATATATATATATATATATATGAAGAGAGGGTATGTCTTAAACTTTTGACTGGTAGTGTATGCTAGCAACTTTGAGGCTGTAATCATACACAGCAGGGATTTGCGTCCAGAATGATACCACTAAAATGTTAATGTTTAACAGATAACATATTGCTTTTTTGTGTTACCGTGCTTCTAACCAGTATATGATGATGGCAAAATATTTAAACAGAAGCTAATGGAAAACTGTTTGCATGCTAACAATGTTTAAGCTAATGGGTATCCATTTAGTTTTGTAGGTTTTTGGTCATTAACATGAATTTATTGTACTTCATTTATCTTTTATTTGTTTTTGAAAAGGGCACAAACTGAAACGCAAACAACCAAACATAGAAAAATGTATCTTTGGGGTACCATGAATGTCTCTATGATAGCGGGGTCAATACATCCAATAACTGCCACCTAGCATAGTTCAGGAAAATACGTTAATTTAAGCTTTTGTTGTGTTACCATTCATTCATTGCGGTGTATGGACATGACATAAAAAGAAGCCTAGATTCTTATTAAATATGTTGCTGATGTTTTACTAGTGGTTCTTCAAACATTCATTCATACAGGACACTTTTCTTTATGTTTTTAGTTAAGAAGTGGAAACCCAAGAGGGCACTCGGATATTTGCATCTTTACGCATCTTACAAAGATGATGAAACATTTCTAGCCATGGATTCAGTCATATATTAAGTATATATTAAGAAGTCTCATGTATTTTACTTATTGCTGCTTCTAAATATATGAAAATGCACTTTACAATGTTACTTGATAAAGTGTCTTTGAGACTTTGATTTTAATGTTGTATCATCACATCAAATTTGTACGTAACCTTCATGACTAAATGAATGCATTTAAAATGTTGAGAGATTCTGCTCCACGTTACTTTACAGGGCTTTTATAAAAAAAAGATGAAGAACAGAAAAGGGCCCTAGGTACAATAAGAACCTTGCAAAAGTTCATTAAGTATAACAGCAACCCTGTTTTGCTGTCATGCTAAATGTTCCATAGTAGCCTGCCTTCTTGATTTCCCTGCAGAGTTGCGCTTCATTGGAGTGCAGCGCCATGCGGGGTGTCAAGCCATATGCACGCCTATGACCGTATTAACCTAGCAGAATGTTCACTAGCCACCAGAGTGAGATTATACCACCCAGCCCTTTTTCACTTTAAAAGCTCAGCATTTACGGGGTGATCTGCGACAGCAAGCCTGTGCACGCACTGATCCACGGACAATCTGGGAGGGAGATGGGAGGTAGATGTAAAGGGTAAAGGTCATTTGCTCACGATTTGTTATCAAGTAACTAAGAGCGTTCATGCAAGTAGCAGCATGCCTTGCTCTGCCTTCCCGTCCGTCTCTGTTTTACACGCCCCCACACATAACCTGCGTAACATACCTGACGATATGTGTGGGTGTTCAAGGAAACATTCGCACTCAATATCACTGAGTATTCTGAGCAATGATTTGCCGAAATTACACCAAGTGCTTCTTTGAACAGACCTCGAGGAAGGATTCAGCGAGGAGAGGTCATTACAGAACAGCAAGGGCTTCAATGTGCCTATGCAAAGAAGACTTATATCTGCAGTCATGACAAAATAAATACTAGTGTGTGATATTCCAGTTTCCTCTGGTAAGGTGGAATGCATAAACCTGCCATGAAGCAATCAGTGCTAACTTTTGAGAAAAACTAAGCTGCAACAATGGTTTTAACTTGTGCTGATAGTCCAATTCTCCATTGTAGAACTAACCCACATGAGATACAAGCACTTTCTTTCTTTAGATTAACCCTTGTGGTCAAACTATTTCTGCTATTTCAACTGCAAAAACACCACTGGGATTTAAATCTTGACGTTGCATTTTTCAGATGCTCTAACAGTGAAAGCCTGCACTGCAATTGGCAATGCAACAACGAGGGAGCCTTTACCGCCCAACAAGACGCACAAGATGCCTCCTGAAGTCACTTCAGACCCTTGCGTGTCAGAGAATGATTCCTGTTAGTCAGTGGCAATGTTTGCCATTGCACATCCTTAGTATTTAGGACAAACACTCAAAGCAGGGTCAATATATTGTGAAGATACTCTTTGCCACTGGAACCACTTCAATAGCTCAGCTCTAGCGATACGACTTGTTTGGATCAGTATTCCGCTTACTCTGTCTGGATTAAGCCTTTCAACATTTTCACCCATGCAATACGGAATACAAAATGAACGCCCAGGTTTCTAACTGGGATTGGGGCAAACTGTCCTACATCAATTAACCAACTGGACCTGTGCTCCTGTCCTTGTGCAATAGCTACCATCTTGACAGATTGGACCACTACCTGGTCCCAGGATCCAATCAAGCACCAGCAATCCCAGACACTCTTTGCCATCTACCCTATGTTGTATTCCGCTAGGGTTATGGGGCCTGATTACCACTTGGTTTGTGGTAGCCAGTTTCTTTGTTTTATTTTGTAGGATAGAAGAATTTTAGGTAAGATCTAGTTTGGCTTTAATTCTTCCATTGATTTAGCAGCACCTGCTCTGCCTCTTCTTTCTCTGCAGTTTTTCCCTTCTTTGTTCCTTCTTAATTTGTTAAGCAATAAAGAACTTTGCTCAGTGAAAAAAGCTGACCCGTGAGTTTAGATCTAAACATGAGGCAGTTGTAGAGTGTCATCTGGTAAATTACCCCCAAAAAACATCATTTCAGACTTGCTGAACTCCTGAAGGATTTGCATTAAATTACTCAACCAACACATACAGGATTATCTCCAACAATAGAGGCTGCTCAACGACAAAGATATTTGATAATCTGGCAGGGGTTATCTTTGCTCGATACGTCACCAAGGAAATACATGAGCGAGTGCACGTCCATTGTCTCCCACTGAGCCGGGGCCATGGCTTTACGGAAGGTTATATTCAGACACAGAAAGAAAAGAGTGAAGTATTTTCTAAGGTTACCTGTAAGGACAATTAACCCCTTTCCATCTGGCCACTAGTGAATTAGTTGAGTCAGTAGTTTTGAGTGCTTGAAACATACTCTATAGTCTGGGTTCAGGTGCACCTCTGCAATCTGCTGGCATCGTTGTGTCTGTATCACGCTATTTTGAGCTATCATGCTTGACTTGGCATAAGTGGGGAAAGAAAGTTTCCATTGTGACTAAATATTTTTTCTTTCCCTGCAGCCACTTTAGACAGTTGCGAGGGCAGGTTGTGTGGAAGAGGTGACGCAGGATCTCTGGATGTACCTGCAGAGGTGGAATCGACTCTGGGTTGCAGGGGTCCCTTGTCCCTTGACACCGCTGTCATCCTGGATGAAATTCTCTGTTAAATCTCTTGGACTTGTGATTCTACATGTGCCTCCCTGGTACAAACCAGGAGGTGGATGCAACGAGTCCTGATCTGAGTGACGTAGAGTGTGATTAAATGTGACTTAATCACATTTGCATATGTTAATGGGAGGAGAGACTTGTAGTTCATTCTGACTAACAGCATCCTTATTTCACCGAAGAGACAGCACAGGTATGGTAGCCTGGGGAACATTTCGACATAGCATTCAGACAGGCTTTGATTTTTCTGTAATTATCGTAGATTGATAAAACATAATTAGTCCATAATAAAGCCAGTGTATGCAACATCCATATGGATAAGTACCTCAGGTAAAGTTATTAAGTGTAAACTCACTCTGGTCTGACACATCAAAGGCTGTTTATAGGTCTTGGGGTTTACTGCTATATATTTGAACAAAATTAGAAAGTGTTCTGTGGCTTCGGAGGGAGGAGGGATATCATTTTAAGACCATGAGTTTGGAAAAAGAAAAAGCAATTTGGACCGAGAAAGAGGTGAACTCACTAAACCCTCTGGGTAAAGTTGGCGCCCATTTTTGATATGGAAACAGAATATGGGATAAAATGATGGGACCTCTGGTCCAACATCATCGCCTTTGACCCTTTTTTAAGACTTGCCATCTTAATGTAATAACATGTAAAGGATACTAAACTGACAATGTTTTCTGGGAGCCGTATGTCATGGTGTCATTTTGGGCAAAATACATAGAAAGGTTACACCCAAAAATCAGCTTAGTGCAGTTTATTAGGTACAACTTATTGATAAATGCACACGTAGTCACAACATTTACATAGACATTAAAGTTTTGTTTGGTTATTCCCAATTTGGCCCTTTTTCCCAAATGTAGTATTGTCCAAATTGGTTTTACAAGCATTCTTTCTGAACCAAACAGCCAACAGTTTGCAATTCTGTGTTAGGGATTAATGCCCCAGAACAAAAGCTCACAATGTCTAGACATTGGGATTTTGTGAAAGAATCACTGAATGTAATGAAAGTGGTTTTGTGTCCTTGGCCAATCGTTACGCCCCTCTCAGCTAGCTGGTTTGCAGTAACAAGAGTGAATGGAGTTACGACCTGGCTCGAGCCGAAGACCGGTGTCTCCTCAGGCCTCTCCATGCATGACTTATATCCACAACTCCTCAGTTGTGGCACTCAAAGACACTTGGACTCCCACTACAAGGCCAATGGGAATGTATATCAACCGGCAGGGGCCTTCGTGCCTGCGCTTTACCTAAATCTAAACTCAATTGTTTCTGTTGACTAAACTTTAAAACGAAGCAAGAGAGAGACAAACGGTGACAGAAAACAGATCTTTAGTATCAGAATGAAACCCACTCGAGTCCTTCATCACAGTCCGAGATCCATGTGCACGAATCACAATATGTGACCATTTCATAAACTATCCTCGGACTGGACTGCCCTTTAACAAAAACAGAAGCAGAGTTCATTATTTCCCAAAGTGATTCAGAGTCACGAAAAAAGAAAAAAAAAAAAAAACTTGGACAATTCATGTCCATGGACACGAATTGGTTGATTAAAATATGTGACCATTTCAAATTTCAGGGACTGCCTTGAGACCAAGTTGAAATGCTGCGATGCTAACCTTTCCCAGAAGATGTTTGAAGTAATGAGAGGGAGTCTATCTCTGCAGAGGCGAGCAAATCAGCTGCCAGTGGGGAAAAACAACTAAAAATCGACCTGAATTTAATGGAAGAATATTCATTTTCATTAGTAAGTTGGTCTTTTTTAGGAATTAGGACAAAATAATTGAACAGTTTGTGCACGTACAAGTGGCGAACCATGATGATGGAGTTCATCTATGTGTTACAATGTCCTGGCAAACACATAGTGTCATCTTGAAGATTTGTTTTGCCACAATCCAATGATCCAATAGCATTGAATCCCAACCTAACCTTTTATGAGACACCTTTCCCCATATGTTTCCCCTTATTCCAAGAAATACACTTCCAATTTTATGTGCCTTAGTCTTCTGAGCAGAAGAAGTGACAAAGTAGTCAGAATCTATTTTGAACGCTTTAGTTATAATCCGCCACTTTTCAGGCTCTACTCATTCTTCAGACCAGCGGTTCACTTAAGCGTCCTCTACAATTCGGGAAGTTCCACACAAAGAGGATACATATGATTTGGATCTTGTGCAACATGCTCTTAGGATGTGGCGGCAGCCATCTTAATGAGTTTGCAGCTTATCATCGCTCACTGGAGAAAGCAAATCAATCACTCGCCTTTGCATCGCGACGGGCGGGTGAGAGGCAGAGGGAGACGGAGGGAAGTAGAGATGTGACACGGGAGAAAGCGCGTCAGTCCTCGGGTGTTGTTTACCACAACAGCCCTCTGCCAAGGAGTTTCCTGAGGGACACTTGTTTTAATAAAAATGGGCCCCATATTAAATTCTAATCCATTAGTGCGGCTGGCGAGCTCTGCCGATGCTTTATCAAACCACTGGAATAGATGAATGTTCCTTCATTATCACGGCTGGACCACTTCAATAAACAGGGTCCGGTCCTCTCTCATGCCAGGGTTAGATTTCGCAGCCCACCTTTCTTCTTTTTTTTCTTTTTTTCCCCTATTTCCGTGAATAATGCATCTGTTTGTTATGAAAGCCCCGGCCAATTTATTGTGAAAAAAAAAAAAGGATGTGTCAAGGACATTTTGACCATATGTGCCTTTATAGCTGTCCTGAATCAATCAGTTCATTGTCTTTCCCCAATGACTTTGCATTACATACTTTTTTTTTTTTTTTTTACTTCAGCCTGAGTATGATATCAATATGTTTAAGAATTATCAGAAAGCTGGCGACGAATGTGACGGCCGCGGGCTCTCTTTCCATTAATTGCAGGTCAGAACCCCCATTTTGAGACACAGACTTAATAACTGCAAGTCCGGCTGCTCATTAGTCACCAGATTTGCCTGTTTGTCTTTCCACAATTGCTGTCTTTAGCATTGTATTATTAATATTGTCATTATTATCTAAGTATAGGAAAGAGCTGGTGGGCCTTTTGCAAATGGCTAAAGTCCTTTCCTCCGGGCAGATGACCATCAGATGTGTTTTTAAGCCCTTGCGTGATGAGCAGGGATGAAGAACAGAACGTCGATAACAGGAACTGGTGCTGGAGTGGATAATTAGCCTTAAAAAGGAACAAAGGATCAATAACCCCCCCAACACCCTCCTTTACCAAGGGTTTGTTCATGGGGAAAACAGGTTCAGACATCCAGATGCAGGGCCGTCGGGTGACGCAAGGACACTAGGGGAGACTCATCTATCAGAATGGATATGCCGTAATGGGAGTTGCAAACTTTTCTCTTTCGTCTGAAGCTGCTGATGCAGCATCGCTCGATCCCAAAGACTAAGGAAGTCATGTAGCACAAATGAAGGATAGCCGTGGTTAAAGCTTTCTGTGCTGTCTGCTATTATACCCATAAATCAAACACTGAATGCATAAAATGTTAGAACCACTTCACATAAGGTACGGTGATGATTAAAAACGAGGAAAAAGATACTAGCCTCTTATTTTCCCTGATTAAATCTATATACCACTAAGTGGAAAAATGTAATGAAGAGTATATTAACATATAATATATGAGAAATGTAGATCCATTAATTTAGTTTCATTTTGCTACTGCAAACTGTATTTGCCATCACTTAAAAATGTACATATGAGCCTGTTTTCTGCTAAGAATACCAGGTGAAGCTTCCACATATTGTTGGGTGTTTACGTCAGAGGAGAGCATTTGCCAGTTATTTTTATTTATTTATTTTGTATGTACGTGATTGACACTGTACCTGACATGATCTGAATTGTCCTGACAAGGTAAATCCCAACCATCTGGTTTCTCCAGGCAGGTTAAAACAAGTGCCATGAATGATTTGGACACACTCTACTACCCAGGTCTGTCTATCCTAACGTCTGCACAGAAGAGCCTGAAAGGTAGAGGGTGCAGGTTGTTGCGAATCTGGTGCTCATTTTCTAGTCTGTAATTAATGGCTGGCATCACCATTTATATGCATTCATTTTCGGTTCAGCCCCATTTAGTACTTGGATAAGGCTGTACTATTGGCATGTTTGCATGTGCAGTGAGATGTAAGCAGCACACCATTTTATATCTGATAACAGACCAACTCAAAAGTGATCCTTCTGTAGTTCTGTAGTTTCTGTAGTGCTACCATTTATCTAAAGTACCCACATATAGTCGATGCTAAAAATAGTGGGTAGGAAAATGAAGTGACATTCACAGAGTGCATGCAAAAGGGTAAGGCTGACACATCTGATAGATTTCAGTGTTTTAGTAAGAATGCAATGACACAGGCCCATTTATTTCCTCTAAATACCTCACTGAGACCTTTGTTTTAGTTTTTATTTGGTAGGTACTCACTGATGTGAGGTTAAAACAGGAAGATGCACGATATTATTAGAGCGAAACGCAACTGGTATAGAAGCTCATAGTCATTCTCAGGCTGTTAAATACTAAAGCGTAGGTCTTCAGCAAGGGGGTCAACGGAGGTACTGCTGCTTAAAACAAGTCCAGTTGCCTTTTTTTTTTTTTCCTTTAATGGTTAGGTTTGAGGAGGTTCTTAGTCATCCAGGTCACGGTAATCCAAAGCCAAGTAGTTTTGCTGTGTCAAACGGGTATTGTTGCCTAAACACAACCAAGGGATTTTCTTGCCTATGCCCTAACCAAGTAGTTTTGTTTCCCAGTCCCTAGGAAGGGATTCTGTTTTGTGAAATTGCTAAATTGCCTAAACTTAACTAAGGTTGCCAGTACCCAACGAAGGGATAGTTGTTCCCTTATCCCAACCAAGGAATTTTTCTTGCCTAAACTCAGCCCTGAGATCCTGTTTCCTAAGCCCAAACCAAGAAGATTTGTTCCCTAAACCCAACCAAGAAATCCTGTGGCCTAAACCCGATGAAAGCCTTAAAATGTTGTTGCCAAAACAAAGGCTCCTCTTTGTTGCTGCAGCATTTGCTCACATTGTCTAATTTTGGCGCTTGTGGGTGAAAATTGCTCAATTGCACGCCTGGTGCGCATGATGGCACCGGCAGAAGACACCTGGAGTGCAAATCTTTAGGTTGCCAGAGGCTTTGACAAAAAGTTGGATGTGTGCACCCTGCAATTGAGAGCATGTTGGGCAAATACTTTTGAATGCAAAATTCGAGGTATTTCTCCAAATATCTCGAGAAGTAATGATCAATTGGAGCTATTTTCCACTTGATTCACTGAGATTTGAGAAAATAAAGCACAGCATGCAAGAATGTGGCGTGCATTCTTGTGATCCTTCCTTAGGCTGTAAATCCCAGGAGGAAAGCTCTCGACTGGCTTCTATTGTGCCTCGACACGTGCAGTTTTAGGAGCTCTTTCACACCAGCTGCAGATAAACAACTCCACCAACATGGGGAAACAACAGATGCCTGTAATTTTCGACATGACTGGGGTCAAAAGTCAATAACCTACTGGCAAATTCAGTACCTGCATGTTGCTATTGAAAGCATGCTTTCACAGCCAAGCTGGGAACCTTATTTTGCATGAATTGTGCAGCCAAAACTTGAAATCAGCCTTGTTGAATGCAATTTTGGGCATAGTGTTAGTGTTAGTGTTAGGGTTAGGGGTTAGGGTTTGGGCATAGTGTTAGGGTTAGGGTTAATGCAGAGGTATACCAAGCGGGCTGGGGATCGAGAGGCATTTATAGATTCGCTGGATCTGGCAAGGATGATGATTCTTGGCAACGGATGCGAACAACATGCCCTTGAGCAAGACTGGTCCCAGCACTGACAGTGTGATTATAGCGGAGAAGAGAATAAAAATGCAGAGCAAAAATTTTCTGAAAAAAACGATGTTCACAACTAAGCATCCATTAGGGGAACTGACAAACCTCAATAACATGCAGAGGTTGTGAAGATGATCAGTGGCTTTAAACACCACGGACACATGAAAGCCTCTTTTCAGCCATTGTGTCCCTTAGTCCTGATGAATCTCACCAGCCAACAGTCCAGAAATTGAGTATCCCCTTTGTTGTCTCAAATGAAAAGGCCTTTTCATCATTAACATTTTCTCCTGGAGACGCAGCATAATGAGTTTGACTGATAAGCTGTGGCTTCAAAACAAGAATAATACAGTAATACTATTACTACTACTACTACTGCTATACAAATAATAATAACAAAAAGAGGTAGATATTTAGAGCTGACGTCGAAAACTAGATAAAACACTCCGGTTACGGTGGCTCTTCTGTTTATAATACCCTCCCCAGCCTTAATTATTACCACATAAGTAATCTCAGAGGCACAAATTGATTTCTTGAATTTTCACATTAAGTTCAAACCTACAGGGACCCCAATTTCCAACCGCATTTGAACATTATTCTCTTTTGAAATCAAGTTTTCCATTTGAAAGCTATTAGAGGGTCCTGAAACACAACTGGATGTTTAAGGCACGCACAGTGGTATGTAATTATCTTGATATGAATTATTAATTTCATCATGCGGCGACTGAATAAATGCAATTGCTTCAGTTAAGGACTTTGATGGTGACTGGAAATATTATTACAATCAAGGGAGGACGGTGCGAATGCTTGATGCTGTTTACAAAAAAAGAAATACATTCGTCCTGACTTTTTAAAAATTTCCTTATCAAAAACGTGAGCCCGTGTTTAATATACTATGGTAAGATATTTCAAACGACTTTTTTGAGAGTTTTTATGCGCTCCCTTCACTTTTGCTCGCGTATACTTTGACTGAAATATTGCCCGTGCTCCATTTCAAATTGGATCCTTTACAGAGCACAAAGGTCGCACGCTGTAATCATCGCATTAGAAACTGGCCAAGTGTAAACTGGCCAATTGTGGAGCCATTAGCAGTTAACATTCTGTCAGCAGAAAGGGGGAGAGTAATTTGGTTTTACTCTGGTTATGCACTACACTTTATAACTTTAAGCAGCCTCTGTTGCCTACTCCTGCTGCCAATTTACGCAATGAACTGCAGTTTCGATATCATTTCACTGTGCATAATCCATATGCTGGTCCCTATTTCTAGTTAAAGACTAGTGCCACCAGATTCTCAGCCTTTGACATCTGAGTGTAGAGGGGGCAGTATAAAATGGACAGATCTTTTTTTTTTTTTTTTTTTAACTGCAAGCCAATTAAATCCCTCTTCTCCACAGAGCGACTGGATATTTTTATGTGGAAAACGTCCCCGACTACATCCACCGAATAGGAAATAGTTTGCGCCCCTGGAATGTATTTTTACCACAGGTCACTCTGTAAACCGATCTCCGTTGCTCTTTCAGTCATTTTTCATAAAATACTGCTGCAGTGTGTGGAGCGCGGAGGGGGTAAAAAAAAAAAAATGATAGAGACGTTACTGTGTCCTTCAAAATGCCTGAGACGAAATTAAACCACACTTCCTCACCGAGCGGAGCCATGAACCTGCTTCCAGTCAGATTGATTCCTCCCTGCTAATGGTTTAATTTTGGCATAATTCAATAACCCACAGTCTCCCATGATACCTTACACATTTATATGGAGTCTATAATGACGTCTTGACAGTTAGATGAGGATGAGGAATCTCTGGTGGGTTCATTTGGTTCTGTTAACACACTTTAACACGGCAAATGAGATCTAATACACAGATCTGAGTTGCTCCTGAATGCATCACGCGCTGATTTGGAACAAGGGTGCGAGGCCCATGGAAATGCGCAGGTGTTAATATAAAGTTATTGGTTCAAATCTGTGGATTTGTTCGTGAACGGTGGAGGCTTTTTTTTTTTTTTTAAAGAAAATCTAATAAGGCATCAGTCTTCAACATTTTTCAGGTCAAGGACCCCCAAACTGATGGAGAGATTAAGTAGGGACCCCCTACCTACTATACATTAAACTCGACCTAGAGCTATTTATAAATATACATGATTACTATCATTTTACATTCAATATTAAGCTATTCAAACATTGCACAGGTTCAGATATTCATTTTTTTTTTTTTTCAAACATGTGCAACAGTACAGTAGGGTGGTTGTGCAACTACTGTATACATACATGTGATTTCACCTGGGGACTGAATAGGATCTCTTTAAATTTGTGGGGAAAAATATATAAAATGTCTAATCAACCAAAGATTTTCCCTGCAGTACCTCCGCAGACCCCCAGGGGTCAAGGACCCCCTGTTGAAGACCTATGTATTAAGGTATTTGGGTATGTGTGAAAATGGAGCAGGGGCATGCTAAGGGATGAAAGATGTAAAATAAATACAGTAAAGGAATTTTTTTTTTTTTTACACTTTCATTCCCGCAAAGAGTGAACTGGTGGAATATAATCGTGGACTGTGGCAAGGACGGACAGAACAGCGGGCCTTCACGTCAAAGCAAAATTCCATCATCTTTTTTTTTTTTTTTCTTTTAAAGCAACACTCGGCTCGGGGCGCAATTTCAAAAAGAGCAATTCATAAGGGACGATACGTGAAATTAAGGTCTCGGCAGTTGAAGGTCAAGCAGCGAGGCGGAGGAGAAGAAGGAAGTGAAAGCGGACGCGTCCAGTTCAGTTTGGATTCTTGAAGCAAATCTGCCAAAGCTCCATTTTTTTTTTGCCTGTTTTCTGTTCTCACCATTAAGCCCTGTGTGATTTTTATTACGCTACGCTCCGTTCTTCATACATGTTGCCTACACGCGCGTTCGTAGGTACAGCATCACGAGTGGCTGACGTCAGCGGCACTGTGGGAGCGCTGAGAGCCCCTCCACGGGAGCCATTTTTTAACAAGCACGCCCACGCACTGCCAACTTCAGCCTTGCTATTGTCCAAACACAAGCATGACTGTCAGTCACCGCACTCTGGGGGGGTCGGGGGGGAGGAGGACACAGTTAGAAAACAATGGCTTTTTCCCCCACCGTGACGTCCCCGAGTTCATTTCGGACGGTTAAATCCAGTGCCAGCCCGTCCCTCCTTTTAAGCCCGTCCATATCTCACGAGTCGAAATCAAATAACACTGCGGGATTTTGGAATTGTCTCTTCCTTTCTTGTCAGTGCTATTCAGCGCTGCTTTCAATGGCCACATTAGTATGTCTCTCTCTTCCTCTCGCGAGTGAGAAAATGAGTTTTTCTACCTCCCACCATTTCATTATCTGAGCGATCTCCCGGCGCGCAGTCTAATTCCTTTAGCAAGGCCCCGGATTGTGCAGGCTCCTCGGCGCACTTTGAAAGCCAAGGAGATAGAAACAAAATGGGGACAGGAGAGGGAGAGAGAGAAAGACGGAGAGGGGTGGGAGATGAGGGGCGAAAGAAAGAGAGCTAACGAGTTGAATTTTACAGTAAATAAAAAAAAAAAATGCTGTATTCGCAAGAGTACGGGTGCACCGCAGACCCGCGAAGATGCGAGCCGCCCACATGCGAGCCTCATCTAACTCTCTCAACCTATCAGAAGCCCGGTTCTGACAATAACAATCATGTCTAATTGTGAACCAAACTCCTACTGAGTGAACACATTTTTTTTTTTTTTTGTGGAGAACTGAGCTGACGTGGGGCAAATTATACGGTGTTTTCAAAATGCTGTTGCACAGCGTGAAGTATGATAAACCACCGGATCACCCAGGCGGACGTCCTTGTTCGAGAACGGCATTGACAGAGTTTGACGGAAAATGAGAGGCGACGCTTTATGAATCATAAAGTACATTTGAGATGTTTGGAATGTGCAAGTCGTGAGGGATTTTACGCATGAAGATTGATAAAAAAAAAACTTGCTTTTCCTAAAAAATAAGGCCAGACGAAGAACACTGCTGATTATAATGGAAGAGGATGAAAGATGTTTAGGATCCTAGGACGTTTAGGCTCTAAGATTCGTCAAATTTGGTCAGATTTCTTAATAGAATCTTTCTTTCATAAATCCCCAACACTGCAGCAAAAGCAGCTAAAAATGTCTTGAACGCCCCCTTTGACATCCGGAACATCTCAACCGTCCCCAAAACTAGAAGTAACTAGAAGTCTCAAAGTAGCCTGTGAAATTGAACTGATTCATTCAAACTCTTGGGAACACTTGAATGGTCCATTTTGTTTCGCAGCTTTGAAAAACTGCGCAGCTCCAACTCCAAGTTCAGTTTCCGTGACACCGGTTTCGACTTGTAGGCGTAGTCCCCGTAAGATGGTTGGTGGCGACTCCGTTCAAGATGAGAGCTTTCTCCAAGTGGCTCAGGTGCTGGGAACTTGGTTAGGTTATGGCAGCGAAAAATATACTTTCAAATACATGCTGCAAGTTAATGATCCCACTCAGAACATTCGTCCAGGATAGTGAGATCGTAGCCTTTCTCGCTTTGCATGGTTTCCTTTCTTAGTGTTTTCTCATACTTTCGTTGAGATAAAATGCCGTCGGGGTTAAAGTTTACCCTTTCAAACACATGGTGCAGGCATACCAGTTAAAGCCCGTTGTGATACCTTGCTTCCAATGTCGGAATCTGCCGCAAAAGAAATGGCCAACTTGCGTCCAAGGGCACGGACCGCTTCAATTAGATGTCGTGGCTATTTCTGCTCTGGTGGACTCGGCTGATGCAAGAGGTGCCCCGCAACAAGACCTCGTTAGCGCTTATATAATGGTGCGCTACTAGCAGACTGAAAAAAGGTACCTTGGATTAAGAGGTTAGACAGGTGGTGGCTCCGGTCACACTTAAGACATTTCTCCAGGACACTAGAATTTAGCTTAATATGTTTTATTTTTCCCTCTTTTTGACATTCTCGCTTTCGGTTAGGGTTTAGACGACAAACCCATTTTGAGAGGCTTAGGAAAGATGAAGGTTTTACGCAAATTATGCCCATTGAAATACCTATCGCAGCCTCATGAGTTAAAGGCAATTGAAGCTCTTCCAAAATTGTGCTCTGTCACAAGAACATTTATTTTCTCCATGTCCTAATAGACTCTTTCATAAATGTTTCACAAATACCCCAGACTGTTTTGTTTTTGCATGGTATTCACTGGCATATTTTCTTTTTTCATGCCCCTCTTGCTTTTTGGTTAGGGATTTAGGCGACAAAGAACATACGGAAAGGCTTAGGAAAGATCATGGCTCGGGTGTTGCAGGCACGATAGCTAAAGCCAACTGAAACACTTCCAAAGTCGCACGCTGCCACCGAGGACACGGATTGGGCATTTTTCCTTGTGTCCTAACACAAATGACTAAAATAATATTTTGGAACTATTTCACATTTTCCCAAGGGGGTTGCTCTCTTGGGACCGAGAAGCCCCACAACTCGACCTCATTCCACCCCTTGCACATAAATATTTCCTATTAATAACCGGGCAAACATGTAGTTCTCTCGTTCCTCTGCGGCCCCCCGATTTACTCATTTTGCGTCGCTCATCCATGACGCGATGACACATGCGAGACGCGGGCACATGCATAAAAAAGCACGCCGCCTGGACCGGCTGCAGTTAAATGACTTGACACTGCGGAGGAAGCCATACATCAGCCTGTTGTTTTTTGGCCGGGCATCACCGGGCTCGGCTGGGGAGTCAGTAATGCTATGGTTGCCATTTATCAAACGACAGGGTTGCCGCGGCTCCGGATCACCGGGTGCAGCCCGCCGTAAACAAACAAACAAAATGGGGAGGCCTGATGAATACAACCGGGCTGCCCAGTGGGAACTAAAAATGAGGACATGGTGAATGGGGGGAGAAAAAAAAAAAAAGACTGAATAAAACATGGAACAACATGCTGCATCATCTTACAGCGTCTCTCTTCCTACACACAGACAAGGATATAAAGCCGGCCCTTTAAAAGCTTTGATCACACACACCTCCTGGTGCGTATCAATCCACATCCACATGTCAGCTTATCCCCTGGTTTTACCCCCATAGAATGGGAATAGCACCAGAAATAGCGTATTGTACATATGACATGATAGATCACAGAGTAATTGCCATCCATTCTGCATTCAGATTCGCCATCTCCTCGTGAAGCTCCTTATTTAGCTTTCAGATTGGGCCGAGAGGGAGGAAAGAATCCCACCAGTCCTGAAGCCGGGATAACAGGCACATCTGTTACACTTATGTATGGCAGTAATTCAAAGAGAGAAGCGTGCCTCTGTATCACCTAATGCGTGTATTATATGTGTGTTATATGTAGCGCTGCATATAATACATGCAAGCACTAAAACACTCACACTTAATATGGCACCGTATGCCATATACTTCCTTCCAGTGAAAAGACGGAAGATCGTAATCTTAAGTGCTCTCCAGCACAACAAAGGGACAAATAAGCTGTCCACTAACCGATAGAAAAACATGCCATCAGTAGGGACAAACGGGTGTTCACGTGAAACAGATTTAATGTGGAAAGCTCCTCGCCGCGTCCCTATGGAAACGCTTTTGTCACTTCCTTTGCGAGGGCCGTGCACCCAGACGATTCCCAGATGGGATCCCGCTAATCGAACCCAAATTATATTTAGCGGCCGCGTTTTGCCAGCGCGTGAATCGCAAAAAGTGAAAAAGGGAAGGGGAGAAAAAAAAAGAAAGAAAGGGAAAATTTGTCCTCGGACCAATTAAATAACCGGAATTCAAAGCAGTGAGTGGGCCTGTTAGTTCGGGCAGATGGCATCAGAGTCAGGATCCAGATTGTGCTTTTGAATGGCTGTTTTTTTAATTCAGCAGAGTCCAGGCAGTGGTAACTAAAAGGCCTGATTAGAACAGAAAGTCTGGGAACAACTGACAAATAAATAAAAGTTAAGATTTTATATTTTGGGTGGGATAAATAGCCCGGTGAACACACTGAACTACATGAAGTTCTTTGTACTTTTACGCAAACTTTACTCTCAGTGAGTCCTTGGCTGTCCCTTTCAATATGACATTTCAGGTTAAAAAAAAAACAAAACACTTAATCCGTAACATTCCAACCGTAAACCAACCCCCTACTCAAGACCACAGGAACAAACACATTAACAGGGTGTCACACAGAAAGCATAAGGAAAGAGAACTGATCAGTAATTACGGCATGTTGAGGTATAAGAGGAGGCGGGGGCGGTGGCGGTGGTGGGGAGTAAGAACCGGTTGAGCGCTGATGAACATTTGAGCATTTCTACATGCCTGAAGGAATTCCATTAACCACTCTGATTAAAGTAATCATTGGAGCCATCGGTGCCTGTCAGATGCCATCCCTGCCCTCTCAATTACCCAGAACTCCTTGAACTGAATTGCTCACAACATCATGTGAGACTGGGTGGCAAAAAAAAAAAAAAGAAAAATGGCTAGAGAGGCAGAGCTGAGGACGGGGCGTCTCCGGCACTCAAGCATATGGAAAGCATCCACCTGCCGCATCTGCAGCATGCACAGGGCGAACCACTTATTAGCCTAATTATCGTTTACGCATATTGTTGCGGCATCAGCTGGTGCAGCCCAAATGTGGGAAATAAAGCGGAAATGCTAGCAACCAACTCTTCTAATGAAGGCAGCTGTCGGGCTCCGTGCTCGGCTAGGTCCACTAACCTTTTGTTTCTAAATATTGGGTTTCGTCTAAGCAACAGTTTCAATTAATTAATTGATAACGACAGTCCTTAAAAAAATGCCACATAATCCTGGACAAATAGTTTGATTTCAAAAAGAAAAGAAAAAATCACAACTTTGCATTTTTTTTATTTCACACAGACATTTTTCGAAAGAAAAGAAAAAAACACCCCCTAAAAAGAAGAAACATTCTTATGATTAAGAGCTAATAATGCATGAGCAAGGCTTGAAAGTGTCTGAGGGGCCTGGGCCCTCAGACAGAGGGCACCCTAGATCCTGGAGTCAAAGAAACAGCAAAAGAAACAGCAAAAGTCCAAACTAGCAAAATTCGTCATAGGGTAGATATAAGGGGGGTTGCGGTGTTTTCAATGCACTGCGGGGGCTTCATAGTTTTAAGGTTTGTTTAATGGTTTCTGCCAATAGGTAGAAATCAAGGGCGCGGATTTCTCAATTTCTCCACAGGGCCCCAAATAATTGTCGGGTTTGCCTGTCTTGATGGAGTGCCCCTGCCCTCAGGGACCTTAAAAGCTGTGGAACTTGTAGTTACTTGTGTAAAATGAAAGTGCTGAAATGCGTTAGTTTCTACTCATGTCAGGAGGATGTGAAATATAGTGATAATTTACCCCGTTTACCATCTCTCATAGAAAAAGAGAAAAAAAAACTAGCTGGAGGAAGCAGGGGGGTGAATGGGGCCCTAGATTTTACTTTTGCCCTTAGGCCCTTTAAAGGATTAGCGCGGCCCTGCGGATGTGTAGCATCAAGCTGATTTTATTTACCATAAACACTCAATTCTCGCCAACACCATCTGACAAGCGGCCGGATATAATACTGTGCGAAAAAAAAAAGCCCGAGAAAACGAATCCAGAGAACGCTTAATTAGCCTGGTATTTTCAGCGCGCAGTTAGAAAATAATTGCCTCCGAGTTAAAACGCCGCGCGCCGAAAATAGCCGATCTGGCGAGCCAACGTTTTGACGCAGCTTGGACGAGTGTCACGCGCTGCTGTGCCACGCCGATTCCACACTGATTAACTCGGGAAGCGGGAGAGGATACTGGAACGCTGCTCCCGACTCTTTTTGGGGGGAATTTTATAAATTCGAGAAAACTTTACTGCGTCATGCGGTGCAAAAAGCAGAAAAAAAAGTGATACTTCTATGGCAGCTACATCTGCACCTCCATCACGCTCCGTGTTGCGTCAGATTCCGCACAACAGGTTTAGCCATAAATCATGGCGGCCCTTGCGAGGCATGAGGCAACACAGCCTGAGATATTTCACCTTAGAACTTCCTCCCTGGCCTGAATACAGATCTTGACCGCTGCACAAATCTCACTTTTGGCCTCTTTAAAGAAATCAACTCCCGGCTACATGTCATGCTAAGCTGACGGAGTGTCACTTTAGGCAAACTACAGCTTAAGAACGGCTATAAATAGATGAATCCGATACGGCATCACAAACTCTTTGCCCTTCCTTGCCGCTTCTATTTGTGTGGAGACCTAAAGAGCTGATTAAAAGCATTATTTCAACTGAAAGTAGACTCCCCCCACCTCGCCTCCCTTCTCTGTCTGCACTACAGACTCCTGCAGCAGCATGCTCCATGCACCCATTATGCAGGATGCAGGGTCACATCAGTAATAAACCCTCTGCACTGGGAGTTCGGCCACACTGAACACGCATACGCAGCAGTGAACCTACTCCGAAATGCACGATTCAGTAACTGTGTTCGAGCATTTGCAAATACAGTATCCTTGGAAGTCATGACAAACGTCACCATCTGTGCCATCACCCTGCGGAGAGGTCCCACCCGTCCCCCCTCGACGTATACAACATTTAAACGGATCTTTTTCAATGCAAGCATCCCGGAAAAAAAAAGAAATAAAAATCCATGTCAAGAGCTGTCAGCGCTGTGACGTCCCATTGTCCCACCGATGCTTGGAGACTGCACACACACACACACACACTTCTTGGCTATGATTCACATCCCCTGCTACATGTATGACACATCCACAGTTACACTCGGTTCCAGGACTCCTCATCTCCCAAATGGCGCCTTCTGTTCCCATTCTGGGCTTCTATGAAAAGATCCGACAGAGACCCAGAGCATTTTGAAATTTTTCAATTTTTCTTCAATTTTTTTTTTCTAAGTCATCGACAGAAGGCAGCTGGCACCACGCAGGAAGGCAAAATTAATAATAATTAAGATTTAAAAAAGAAAAAAAAGAAGCCCAAATCATTTCATTTAAGTTAAGAATTAAATGACTGATTAAAGTGTCTCACTGAAACACTGAATTCTTTAATGGTGATGCTTGCCGCGTGCTGGAAATGGTGGCATGGCGCGTCCTTTGCATTTTTATAGAGCCCGATTTGCATACCGGATTTAAGTGGGTCAAGTGGAGAGGAACCTGATGAACCATTTGAACGCACTCTCTCCAGATCTCATTGTTTTGTTGCACGTAAAATGGAAAAAAAAAAAAAAGCTTAAACCAGCTGTTTATCATAATTCATCATTGTTAGAATGCTAAAGTTTCTTTTTTTTTCCCATCAGGCCTTCACGCAATTTCAAAGAGACAGCCTAAGATAATGCGCATTGACTGACGCCCATTGATTGCAGCCTTCTCTGAGATACTAGCTTCCTCTTTGAGTGAAGCCTATACACTGCACCTTTATCTACTTCTTATCTACTGAGTCCACAATACTTTTTTTTTTTTTTTTTGCCTCTTTCCTCTTGTTTGATTGTAAATGCAATACTCTGGATATCGAGCCTCCTTTGTGTCCCCACCAGCCGCCGCGGTCGCCCGCCCCCTCCCATAAGCACATTATAAGAACCTGACATCATGTTTATTTGATGACAATAACATAGTTTGGTCAATATAGTGCAAGAAGTGCAAAGCAATCAAAACAAATGATAAGGGATAGAGAATCTGCCAATGCTTGTATAAAAATAGGTGTTACATTGATTAAAATATCAGTATTACACAACAGAATCAATACTTCAAATAGCATTTATGAATTTTGATAACATATCAATTCTACATATTAAGAATGAATACCCATATTCATTTTTAATATAATAATCTCCTTTATGAGAGCTCCTCGAAGGCTAACCCGCCTTCCAATTCCAAAAAGTGCAGAAAGCATACAAAGACACTTCTTTTTTTTTTTCCTTTTTAGTTGTTTTTTTTTCTCTTCGTCTTCTTCAAATGATGCAGTCTGTTTTGAACATTTTTCGGGGGGGAGTGGGAGTGGGAGGGGAGGGAGGGGTGGGAGGGGTGGGAGGGAGGGGTGTGCCACTTTCAAAAAAAGCCACTTTTACAATGCAGAGCTACAGGAAATGAAAGTACAAACATAAGCCTTTTTTTTTTCTTTTCTTTTCCGGAGGATCATGGAGTATGATGACACAGGTAATATTGATGTAGAATCAAAAGTTTTGAAAAGACATGGCAGATTATATCAATAAATACTTACTTACAGACTACAGCAGAAAATAGTCCTATACAGTTTTGATGATCTGCTGTACAGTGTTTTTGTCAAGGAGTGATTTTTATAAACATTTCTTTCTTATTTTTTTTTTCCTTTTTCTGATTGACAATATACCTTATGTATGGTTATATTCCTGAAAATGTCGGGTAAGATTTACCTGTACACTTACATTTTTGTGTGTATTATTCGATCTTCACCATAGAAAAATAGATTTTGCATCGTCAGTTAAGTAGAGCAATTTTGTTCATCCGGGTTTTCAGAAAGCTGTATCCATTCCTGTAAATGTCATGTTTCAGAAATAAGAATAAGATTGTTTCGGTCGGCACACCCCGTTTCAACTCCTTTTCTTTTTTCCCCCCGCTCTTCCTCGCGCGAGCTTGTACTGTGCCAAGGCACCCCGTAAACTGAGCCACTGTTTCAAGGAGGGTCAAGAGAGGAGAGAAGAAGAAGGAAAAAAAAAGAAAAAAAATGCTTCATTACATTAGTGATGCTCAGAACTGGCTAAAGGTGGTCTGTTTCTCAAGAACTTCGAGGTAATCGGGCTCAGACTGCAGTTTCGCTTTTAGCTCCAAGTACTCGTTTCTGTTGGGCTCGACATAGACAGTACTGGGTGCCGTGCCGTAGAGCACTGTTTCTCTTATTCTCTCCGGGTGCAAGAACTGACGCCTGACATCAAAATTTGGGTTGTACGTGTACGACACGGGCCCCGCGTACTTGTACTCTAAATTGGCACCTGCTGGGATGGACGGGATGGACTGATGGGGGGACTGCTTGTCCGGCTCGAGGATGCCTCTGAAGAAGTGGTCCGCGTCCTGGACAGGGGAGGGGTTGTCGCGCGGCTCGATGGTGCTAACGCTGTACGTAGGGCTCCTCATCGTGCTGCTGTCCCTCTCCTCGTCCGGGGTACTCCTGTATGTGACCTTGAGCTCGTGTAAGTCACGGTAATCCTCCACCGTGTTCCCTTCCCGTGACCTGTAAATGGGGTTTTTGCACATGTGGCCCATGGGATGGGGAATATACTCGTACACGTGACCTGCCGGGGCCTTGACTTTAGGGCCGGAGCGGTTGCTGTAGAGGCTGTACTGCAAGTTAAAAGAGCTGACATCCGAGTTGTTGGTGCTCGTGCGGTCACTCTGGGACTTTTTGCGCTTTTTCATCACCACGACAAAGAGCCCCGCGGCCACGAAGACAGACATGATGAACACGAGCAGGAGGCTGAGGATGAGGACGGAAAGGGGCACGGCGTTGCTGGTGGTGTTGACCTTCTGCGGCGCCTGCGTGGTGACGACCCGCTCGTCCATGGGCTCGTCCGTCGGGGGCGTCGGTGAGACGTAGGCGTCGGAATAGTCCGGGCAGAGCTGCTCCGACTGGATGGACCGCACGTCGGCGCCCTTGTGGCGCTTGGGCGCCTCACACACGACCTCGTTCACCACAGTGCCGGCGCTCAGCTGCTCGAGCCATATCTTCATCCCCACGATGTCGCAGGAGCAGTCCCACGGGTTCTCAAACAGGTCTATCTGCACCAGCAACTTGAGCTGATCTAAAACGCCACTCACGGGCAGATTTTGGAAATGGTTGTTGCGCAGGTTGAGCCTCGAAAGGGAGAGGCTGGAAAAGATGCCCACGGGTAAAGTTTTCAGGAGGTTATTGTTGAGGAAAAGCAGCTGGAGATTAGGGAGGTAGCGGAAAGTGCCCGCATCAACCTCCTTGATTTTGTTGTACTCTAAATAAAGATACTGCAAGTTCTGCAAACCGTAAAACATCTCTCCTGTAAGCCTGTCCATGAGATTACCGTTTAAATACAGCCTACGGAGGTTGGTTAAATCCCCAAAAGCCCGGTCGTGGATGAGAGTTATCCTGTTGTTTCCCAGGTGAAGCAAATCCAATCCAATGGCATCGACAAAATCTGATCTCCGTACCACAGGGATGTAATTTCCAGTGAGATACATTTTTTTCGGGTTGTATGGCTTGGGTTTTAGATCAGAAATGCTTTCAATCTTTCTCTCTTGGCAGTTGACATTTAACCCAATTTCAGATATCTGCAGATTACACGTGCAGGCAGTGGGGCAGTCCAAAGGCACAGGAGATTTGGTCTGAAAAGCAATGATGGGGCCATAGTTGTACGGGTTGCCGCCTGGTATTCGAGAGGTGGGCTTTAACCTAGTTCTGTTAAATTGCCGCGTGCCCTTTGTAGGCCTAGAGGAGGATCTAAAAACGGCCGAGGAGGTGGCAGAGGCCGTGACGGCAGCCGGCGTGGTCTGGTAATATCCATTGGTGCTGCTAGGGGGCGCAGGCCTCACCGTGTCTTCCAGGGGTCTTCGCGGGCAGAGCTCCTGCTTGGACACCTCGTCCAGGTCCCGGCCGTGGAGCCTGAACGGCGTCTCGCACACCACCTCCCCGACCAGGGCCGTGTAGGCTATGCTCTCCAGCCAGGCCTTCAGGGCGATCAGCTCGCAGGAGCAATTCCACGGGTTCTCCTCCAGTTGTAATTCCACAACTTTGTCCATGTGCTCCAGGAGGCCAATGTAGGGGAACATTTTCAACCGGTTCCCCCTCAGGTCCAAGTGCGTGAGGGGGACATTCCGGAAGATGTTCGGCGGGAGGGCAGAGAGCAGGTTGTCGTTCAAAATCATCACCGTCAGTTGGTGCAATTTGCTCAAGGCGTTGGGCTCTATATTGGTGATGTAATTATAATCAATCTGTAGGTATTCCAAGCTCTCCAGTCCCGCAAAGGTGTCGTCCCTCAGTGCTTCGATCTTGTTGTTATTCAGGTGCAACCTTTTTAATCCCTGGAGTCCATTGAAGGCGCCCGACTCTATCTCGGAGATGTCATTGTTTCCCAAGTGCAGGATGGTCACCCCGGTGTAGTTGATGAAATCGTTGACCGACAGCTTCTTCAGGAGGTTCCCCGTCAACAGGAGGTGATACATGGAGAAGTGGACGGGGCTGATCTCCGTCAGCCTGATGATGCCCCGGTTCTCGCAGCTCACCGTCAGGATCCCTTCCTTCTCCTCGCACGTGCACAGGTTTCGGCAGATCTCCCCATAATTGTCATACATCTCAACCAGCCTCAGAGATGATGCAATCAGAAGGATTATTTTTAGGATCCAGATATGCATTTTTCCTGGGTGAGGGTGCCCCAGCTCACTCAAGTGTGGTAGCAGTGTGAGGTGTCATCTGAGGGGGGGACAGAAAAAGAAAAAAAAGGAGGGATTCTGTTTTTATTTGGGCATGTGACAGTGCAACATTTACATAGAAGGCACACACAGAAACTGACATAAAAAGCCCCGATGAGCAAATATTAGACGGATCCGTGGCACAAACACACACGCGCGCGCGCACACACCACTCAAGCAAACACAAGCAGGCCCGTTCATGTTTGTTCTTTATGCAGATGCGACGTGTCGGCGTCATTTTAAGTAACAAGTTGAATCTCTCACATTTGCATGCGTAAACCTCTACATTCAAGTTGTTAACTACCCACGGTGCACGGCCACTGCGCATTTCTGATAGCTCGCCTGAATTCCAATCCATCTCGGAAGAAGGAGGGGGGGAAAAAAAAAAAAAACGCTTCGCCATCCACCGTATGCAGACTGATAGATTTGTTCATTTACGAATTCAATCCACTGAGGACTGAAAAAATAAATAAATAAAAGAGTCGCAGTCTAAACACTTTGATTTTATTTGTTCAGGGTTCAATCGTCTAAACTGACGTTAAATCTCCAAGATGAACTCCGAATCTCCTAAAGATTTCTCACTCACCCCGCATTACCGACGACTTGTGGGGAAACTGTCGGATCCCTGTCTCTCCACCTCCGTGCAAACAGCATGAGGACAGAGGAGGGGGGGATTTATTCTTCCTCTAAAGCGATCCTTGGTCGAAAATGTTTTAAGAAAAAACATGCCCTTGATCTCGTGAAGGAATCAACCGAATGCAGCAGCCGATGTTCCTCTTAAAATCCGGCCTGCCATGGAAGATGTGGATATCAGCCTACAAGGCGACAGTCGCAGCCCTTCTTCTGCCCACGGGCGGAATAGAGAAATGATAGGAGTTGAGAAAAAGCAAATAAGCGAGCGGGGCTGATCTCGCAGCTGTTTCCTGCTCGAAATCGCATTTTCGCGCGAGGTAAATAATTTTATTAGCAATTTGTAATATATACATTGCATCTGCTATTTGGAAGGTTACAGATAGTCTCCAACCCCCCTTTTTTTCTTCCCCCCTCTCTCTCTCTCCCTCTCTCTTCCACAGACTCGTGAGCGCGCGCTCGCTTGCGCGCAGACACACGCGCGCACATTTGTGCGTTCTTTAAAAAAAAAAAAAAAAAAAAAAGAAGAACACAAAAGCCCACACATCGACTCAGTGAATCTTCCTAAATGAGCACCTTTTGACGTCAGCTGTATGGTTTTACATCTGTGCGGTAGAGTTTTATAACCATGCGAAAACAAGAAATGCCCACAGCATCTATCTTCTTCGGGAATAATACAGATAACTTGGAAGCCGGTGCGCTTCTCTTCCAGTGCACAGGCAACTGGCATGAACAAAAAAACAAAACTGTATATGTGAGCATCCTCAAAATAAATGCACGGTCCATGCGTGTTATTGCCTGCCAGCAGAAACCTTAATTAATAACAGCAAATGAAACCCGGAATCAACTTCAGCAATGCAACTGAGGCGAGGGGCAGAGATTTCAGCACCATGGACAGATCCTCAAGAAATCTTACAGCGCATAATGCCTCGGCTCAGACATGCAATGGAGAGGAAAATAAAAATGAGGAGGAAGAAAAAAAAAAGGAAATCATTGTCCTCTTACCGTGCTGATCCGGGTAAACGCCAAAGCATCCCGAAAATCACGTCTGCGCCCCGTCTCTTCCCTCCAACCTCAGTGAAAACATGGATTTCACCGTCCGCCCTTCCGTCGGCTGTGAAAAATTATAGAAAAAAATAAAAATAAATAAAAAATAAAATAAATGAATCAAGTCTCCTCGGTGTTTAGCTCCATAAACCAGACACAGAAGCCACATACACAGTCTCATTCACGCCAATAACGTGACAGCCGGCGCGGCAAAACCTGCCCCTGTCTTCAGACTGAAACGAGCGGTGTCATCTCGGAAGAAGAGCCAAAACCAAAGTTCGGACATGATTAAGCGGGGAGGTGAGCGAAAAACGCGTAAATCCCACATCAGAGGAGACTCGCCGCATGCATTTTAACTGTGACTTTCATCCATGCGCACTGGCGGAGCGGAGGAGAGAGGCACGAAATCTCCCCCCCGTCTGCTGCCAGCGGTGCGGCTTGTACCAGTTTTATGTACAGATCTGCCCAAGGTCTCTTTATTTCACTCGCCAGAGCGTCCAAAAAACGACCGGAGATCAGTGGGCGCGCTCCTCCGGCTCCCTCCTTGGATGCGAGAACCCGATCCCCCTCTCTGCAGCTCTCTGCGTCGGTCATACGATATCCCGTGTGTACACAAGCTTCATCTCCCCCACCAACGTTTCAACTAGTGGAACTTGATCTTGGTTGGCGCAAACCGGCGCATACCCCGCGGCCACGGACGCATTATGAAACAATTACCATCGTGTGACAGCCGGAATCACTCGTGAAAACGCATAAATCCCACAATCTCGGGACTGTCACGGCGCAGGGAATGAAAAGCAATTTAATGCGTGCAATACTCTTTAAGGGGGTATGGTAATGTGGAGGAGGTGGGTGCGGGAGGGGGAGAAGGAGGAGGAGGAGGAGGAGGAGGAGGGGGAGGAGGTGGGGGTGATGATGATGTGAAGTGGGGGGTGTCGGGTGGAGGGTGGCAGAGAGAGTAAAAAAGAAAAAGGGAGGCTGGAAGAAGAAGACCCGTAGAGGGCAGCACAATGATGAAAAAAAGCATCTTGGCAGCCTTGCTTTTTGCAAGTCTCTCTTTTTTTAATTATTATTATTTATTTTGATTCAGCAGCACACACACACACAAAACAAAACAAAAAAACATTTGATTTGTCAGAGTTTTACCCATTTCCTGCCATGTTATCTCCACTCTGCTGAAAGTCCCGACCTCAAGCTTTTCATTATTCATTAAAAAAAACGCCATGACACTTTCTTCGAGTTCCTCCTAAAAAAAAGTATCTGGAAGCCGATGTATATCAAACACTCCTCGAGGCGGCCCTCAGGTGACTGCAATGCTGAATGCTGGCATGCAATTACCAGCACCATTCCCTCCAGTGACGCTGCCCTGCATGAAAAATCACATTGAACTGTGCAGCGATCAGGCATAACATAATGACCACTGACACGAGAAGTTAATGACACTGACCGCCTTGTGACGATACTGGGAGACTTTTAGACCTGGGATTAGTGTGCCACTCCCCTAGACCAGACCAGGCCAGGCCAGACAAGCACACCCCACAGTGATGACACAAAAACAGTTTAGGGACAACTCAAAAGCCTGATCCACAGAGATAGCACCCAAAGGCCCCACTAACATCATCCCATCCCATGTCCATTCTCTGATGAACTGTTTAAGAGGCACAAGGGAGACCTACACAATGTTAACCATAATGGTATGCCTGATTAGTGTATGTGATATGCATAAATCATTTGTCATCATCTGATCTGTGATACCTACATTAGATGTTCCTTGACAGGATTAACCGGCTGGTATTGAAGTTGCAGCACAGGAACGGGGTCAAGCTAACGCCACCTCTCTTCACAAGCGCTGTTTGAAATGCACGGATTAAGCAAATAGTCCTGGATCTTAAAAAAAAAAACAACACACACACACAAATTGACCAGAGATCTGCATTGAAAGAGATGCATTTTCTGTAGGATTAGGCTTAATCCTGTTTTTGCACCAACCGCTTGGTCCCACTGATGTCGCTTCTAAGTGCTCCGCATGCGGCCAGAATCTTATTTGCCACTCGCAGAACGAGCAAATCGAGTCAAAGCCACCGCTGCCCCCTTCGCCCTCTTCGCCGTGGGACGGGGGAAACTTTCAGAGGCGCTTCGGCTAAAGCCTCGAACGGAAAATCGAATTAAATCACGCGCACGGTGGGGCCGCCATGTCCAAAGAGATTTCCCACTTAGTCAGTATTGTGTGGTAATAAGTCAACTCTTGTTGCTCTCTTTTGCATAAGCAGGCGACAATAAGCGGATGTGGCATCCGTGCCCGCTTTTTTGAAATTAGCCACGGAGATGCGTTGAATTATCTTAAAGTCTCTGTAATCGCATTAAGAGTGGTCTATCCTGTGGGGATGCACGGATCTACGAAACCCCGGCTGGAATACAGCGAGGGACTAATGCGCCAGGGTGTTTTATTTATTTATTTATTTATTACTTTATTTTTCCTCCCCTCTCTTTTGGAAGGGCCTGTGGCTGGCTCCCCTGAGACACATCAAAGCAAGGCATGTAGCTGTCCCAAATCATTTTTCGCCTTAAATGACGTTGCGGTTGGGAGAGGTAGATACGCTGGATGATGATGATGATGATGATGATGATGATGATGATGATGATGGTAGCGGTGTGTGCGTCAAGGTTTCTCTTGTAGGAAGAGGGAAGTTTCTGTTTGTGTGTGCACACGAGTCTCCTCTTCACACAGGCGAGTGGGTTCACACCGACGTGGAGGCTATTACCATAGATCAGCTGCTTAAAGGACATTGTGTTGTAATCAAGTCGGGGACAAATAACCGAGTTATTATATGCAAATTAGCTTTCAACCCTTGATTAAAACACATTGAGTTCATGTAAAAGATACATGTTAAGCTCACCGTAGCATGAACTTTCATTTGGTTAATGGCTATTATGTAATTCACATGAGATATTCAAGCTAGGGTTAATAGGTTGTTCAGTTTAATTCGGAACACGTTCGCTTGCACGTTCAAAAGTAGTCAAGAATGAGCTTCTTACTTCACCATTACCTTAGGAACAACATGGTAATCATAGGCGAATTCCCTTTAGCTTACTAGCCTTTAGCCTACTTCTGGGTAGGCTAAAAGCTAAAAGCAGCAGGCAAGGGGGAAACAGTTTAAACAAAAAGAAAAAAAAAAAAAGAAAGTGGATAAATGTGAATTCTGTTTTGCACAAATCCTCATCTCATTAACTGACGGTGACAGAATTAATTCGTATACACTGTGCAGTTATAGAGACCTTTCCTTCAATCTTACAATTTGGAGCTTTCAGACATGAGAACATTTCATCTCTCCGCCATAATGGAAGGCAAATTCCTTTGTCGGCGGGGAGCCTGACATTCATTGTGCTTATGATTAACTCATGAGGTCTCATCTGGCTCATGTGTCCGGAGGCCAATTGGTGCTGCTAGCAATTTCCGTCACAACCCGTGCAGGTCTGGGAACGGGTCGCAGAGAGGGCCGGGATCCATTCAAAACACCGATAATATGGAATTAAAAAAAACAATTCGAGTTTGACGGCGCAATCCAACTGGAACATCTCCCTACGTTGATAACGAGATGCGAGAAGCGCTTTGCATATACAACCCTGGATGTAGTTTTTGGCCCCGTTATTGAGTGAAGGCTAATGAGACGAGTCGGGATGGATAGGATGTTTTGTTGCTCTGCGCCCGTGTCACGCCACCGATCACGCCGCGAAATTGATTCAGCGCTCGCAGTGCCATATTTAATGCAGATCTCACAATAGCACGCAAGAGCACGAGTCCATTAGCTGCATTTCATTTTGACAACCGTATTTAGCATATACAAATACACATTGAGGAAAGACGTAAAGGCGTCCTGTGAGCGGCCACTCAAAACACTTGTACGGCGGCTAAGCTCTGAGGTGATGGCGGCAAGAACAACAGTTTGAAATAAGGGTGGAACATATTTTATGGAGGCATTCGTAGCATTAGCCATGAAACCCTGGTTTTAAGTGCTAAATACTGTATATTGTGATTGTATTCCTTAATCCCTGTCCATGTATTAAGCCATTAGCCCTTCTTTTGTAGCTGCTCTGTGTTTAAGGCTCTGTTGTCTAGGCGACCCATTTGTATATTTCGCACTACAAATATTTTCCAGTGAAACGAGCAGACCCTCTTCAAACTCACACTATCTGGACGCCCCCAATGCTCCAAATTGGGAATCTCAGCGTTTGCTTCATGTCATTTGCCCCCAGTGGTTGTCGCCTCAGAGTTGAGATCAGTTTAAGTTGGCGCCTCCCCAGTTTGGGTTGCTATAACTCTGAATTTCATTTGAATTTCTTGGTCCCTCGTCTCTATGCTACTTGCGCGCTGGGGCTTTAGAACGCCCATGTTGTGACTGCTAACACTCCCGACTTTCTCACTTTGACGTCTAAAAATTAAATTTTTCTATTCCACACATTTCTCCTGTCTAAACTAGATGAACGCATTAGCCAAAATGCACCGTGACACCTGACAATTTGGTGGGAGATATGGATGTGTCAAGCTAGTGGTGGCTAGCCTTGCGCTACAATGGGGATGAGGGGCAAGCTAAGGCTCCTGAAGGTGTTCTTCTTGCTCATCAGTTTGTGAGCAAGACACAAAAAAGCTTCTTATAGGGTCCATCATAATCTCCTCCATACTAATAGTTGTCTATTTACTGTTACAAAAAATGTCAAACATCTAAAATCCCAGTCTTCTATTCTACACATAAGGGCTGGTTAGCTTAACCAATCAGGTATTTGACACAGGACCACCAGGCCTTTTCCATCACGTGCTGACCTTTTGCAGTCGGTGCACAGTCTTGAAAACTGCTGTTGTGTTGCAGTAATTGCCAGTTCTCCATTCTGTGAAATAGGTATTACGATGAAATAACGATTTCATTTCACGGGGGGAGTTTAATCGTCGCAAAAATAATTGATAATTTATTTGCATTTACAAGTTCATATCTGTTGCGATCGCATTAGCCACAATGCTACCTGTCGCGGGCACCGTCTCTAATCAAAGGCGCCGGAGCTAAAGCCTGTGCATTCATCACAGCTCAGGATGATGTAGAGCTCCGGTGTGAGTTCCCACCGAAGAGCGGGAGCACAGCTGCTCTGACAGCAATGATTGATGGTCAAAGCGGCGCGCGGGGTGGGGGTTGCACAGGGGAGCCCTTCCCTTTGTTTTTCCCCGTGACTTGGCTCGAGCCGGCCCGAGTAAGGTAATTTAAAAATGTTGAATCGGTAACATGCAAACTTAACCAGGGGCTTTAATGAAATGAGCTGCTGACAATGCGATAAGTGCATCCTCACTGTATCAGGCAGCGGATGGGATTGACTTATTAGCTCCCCGTGCCGAGGAACAAAAAGCGGCGAACCATATCCGAGTCAAGTCCATTCATTTGACTGCAGCCAGCAAGCATGAAGGCTTTTAAGATTATGAGTGCACTTTAGGGTTTGATGCACAAGCAACAAACTATGCCTCTGCAGGTTTAACAAACTAGTCCGTCCGTTAATCATCCTGTCAAGGAGTCAGTCATTAGCGAGCTAAATCCATGTTAGGGCTTTTAAAATGTTTGGATCATTACTTAGTGACTCCTAAAGGGTGGATACAAAAGATCAGTAAAGGGAGTTGGATTTCCTGCCTAGCAAATACATTTTAAGCACACACAAAAAACACTGATTGCAGAGCCATGTTCTTTCTAAAAAATAAAGAAAAGGAGAAATAAAACACCAGAGAGGATTTGATGAAATTTGGATTGCAACAAAGCAAAGATGTCACGCTGTGCTGCGAGAATGCCCTCTTTAAAGCACGGAATGAAGTCTGAGAAAATAAATTTTAATGCGCCGTATTTTCCGGCTCGACGTGGTTTCCCAAATATTAATGTGCTGAGGATCAGACTTTGCTGCTCGGCAGCTGATGGCAAACATTGTTTGAGCAACTTTAGTTGCATTTTAAATGCGTCTGCCTTATCATTTTAAACTCAGCCAGACAGGGGGACGTGGGGGCAGTTGGACTTCCCAACTCAGATTGCTTGAAGTATACCAGCAATCTTTTAAAACTACAAAACATATGAGTGCACACATGAGTATATATTTTCATCAATTAGACTTAAAGTATCATGTTAAATTCATTACTGCTGTATTGTCCAACAGTGTCAGTCAATGTATGTGTTCAGGGTGTATTTCTATTTTTACAGCATCTCCTGATGGACCAAGGGCAGCATTTAACCACATTTTTAATAATACAGTCATGTGGATCATGTGGGATCATGTTATTGCCTCTGGCCTGGCAGCCATGATGGAATCCGGTATGCTAGCAAGCAACACCTGTATTAGCACAGGTTGTTTGTGATAATTTTTGGCCTAACTAAGTCTTTTATTAATTGACCGATAACAAGATAACCCTAACTCTTACCCTAACCCTAACCCTAACCCTGGTTTACCTGAAAGAGCGTAATGTCTTTTAAACAGCTGCAGTAGAACATCTGCTTGCCTAAAAAGGCTTAAATAAAAAGTGTGCACAAGTTAAATGTTAGTAAGATTGCGGTTTCTTGTTTTTGTTACATTTTATCATTTTATATTTTTTAATTGGGGAGCTTTAGAAGAACCGATGAGTGGATCTTTTTTCTCAGTGTTTATACTAAGCTAAACACTGGTTGGGCCATGTTATTGATCATCCCTTTCAGCTCTTGGATAGATGTCAAATTTACACATTGCACACAAACTATCGATTCCCTTGATTTCAACTAGGGTAGACAGCTTTCCAACCAATAGGAGCACCCACTCTTTGAAAACACATGTGACTGGCCAAAGACAGCCATCACTGCCCAGTTTCTCCGAAACCTGAAAAAAAGAGTCAAAATGAGATATAAATCTTGAAACGTCTTAGAGAAGCAGCCCTGACATGGTTTTTGAATATAAAGCAAAATAGAAATAAATATGTAAATTGTAAGGCAAAAAGTAAACTAGTTATGATAGTAGTGATAGAGAGTTCTTCCTTGGTATTTCTTGTCTTGCTTTACTTCCTGTGCCCCCCCCCCCGATTGCTGGATTGGTTTCTCCTGCCGCGCTCCACCCTGACGAGTTTCACCTGCCTCGTCAACCTCTCCACCCATGTATATATTACCCTGCCTTTCCCTTTGTTCTCTGTCAAGGTGCCTGTTCAGTTCCTCTTGTAATTTGTCATTTTATTTTACTTTGAGTTGCTCAGCCTGCCTCTGTGGACTGTGTGTCTTGCTACATAGCTTGATAAGCACATGATGTATCTATTCTCTCCTAACTATGAAGAAATCCATGCCATTAGCTAACAAACTATTTCAAGCAAGTCACAAGCTCCATTTCTGGTTCAGGGATAGGCCTCTGAGGAGTTTCCTCGTACTCTAAAACGAGCGCCGCTAACTGGTGCTTTATGGAAGCCCTTTGGGGTATAAAACAACAACAAAGAATTGGATACAAAGTCATGCTTGGATCTATACACTTTGCCTAAACTTGCAATGACTAGAGCTGTTTCCTCCATATGCACCTTCTTTTTTTTTTTTATCTTTGAACAAACCAATAAAGAAAACTGCGGTTTTTAAGTAAAACGCATCACCATGCACTTTCTTCTCGGGCAAAGTTCAATGGCGCACGGGTTGCGTGCTGTGAAATCCTCAAGCACAGACTGTACTTAAGAGCTCCGGTTAATCATTTTCACTCCACTTTCTTCCATTTCAAATTAAAAAAAATCACTGCTGGATTTTAATCTGTGAGCGAACAAACTAGGGAAAGAGGGGGCGAGGCTTGCCAAGCCAATTAGGCAGGCAATAATGGATCTGCAAGTCACTAGAGGAACCATTTGCCCTCTGTTTAAATAGCGAAGATAATTACAGTATATTGAGGAAAAAATGAATGAGAATATCAGCATGTACAAATCAATTCAGCTAGCCGCTTCCTCTGTTGTACGTCTTGAATAAGAAGCCAGATGTGGCGAAACAGACGACTTTCGGTTTCCAGCTCTCGGCGCCCTCTATGACACTTTTCTTTAACTGGGAGGTGGCACGAAGGGAACTGTTGGCTCCAACCTTATTCCAGGAACTCAAAAGCAGCATTACCAAACACTGATTCTCCAGAAGCTGCAGGAACCAATTTCCATCATCCTATGATTAATAATGATTAATCAAATTGTTTCTGTCACTATTCTACCTTAGCTTCAGGTTTACTGTGCTTGATCTTTTTAGTCAGCCCTTCGCTGGCTTTACAGACACAGTGTGTAGCACCGGAGGCTTCGCAGCAGCTAGTGAAGGTTGAAGGATTGTGCGGCGGCTGGGCAGGGCCTGACAGTCTGGGCACTGGATCAGTCAGTGGATTTGGGGGCCGGTGGCTGGTGGCTAAAGCTATCCCCTAGGTGAACCGGCAGGGCTTCACAGTGGAACCAGGCTTGTGTGTTTGCGTGCCTGTCTGTGTATCTGGAATCGGGATTTGTGTAGCCCCTGGTGGACTCCCCGATGGCCTAGATGGAGAGTGCAAACAAACGTAAGACTTCTATGTCCTAGAAAAAAAATCATTTTACACAGTCAGTGCTGGAGTGACTTACCATCAATCGATTCTTCTCTCAGTCGACACTGCTGTTGTCACAGTTCTTAGCCTTTGTCCGGAGAAAATTGAGTAATTCTGTCCTCCTCAAACTTTGTTATCGCACCATCAGAAGCAAAATCAATCCAAGAGGAATTTCATAGAAACATCAAGTCTGCAGTTGACGATGGACACATTTGTGCAGAGATGGACTTGTGTTTCTAGGTTTCAAGGGTCTTTGACAGATGGTGTGATGTGATGGAGCACTGTGCTGGGAAGAGATGACTATCTGAATTCTCTTTGGAAAATCTTGCTCAGCCACTATCTACAGATATGCTCCTCTACCCCAGTATTTTCTCTATCACTACTATCATAACTAGTTTACTTTTTGCCTTACAATTTACATATTTATTTCTATTTTGCTTTATATTTACCTATTGTGTTTTATACTTTGCCATATTGCCTTATTCTTAATTTAACCCCCTCGCCCTATTTTTTTCCCATTTTTTTTCCAATTTATTTGTTTATTTTTAATATTTCCATTAGTGCACTTCAATGCATTACTTTGTCTGCACATTGTACTTCATTGCATCGTGCATGACTTTTTCCCAGAAATGACTCTGGTCAAATGTCTGTAACATTTGACCGGCAAACCAAGAAGACTCACGCTTCCTGCTGCAGTCGGCAGTACAGAATCCTTACAGATTGCTAAATTAACCCAGTGAACACACTCATGGCTTCTGTCCAAAAAACGTACCCTGACCGTACACTCAGTGCAGAACATTTACATCTCGTGGTTCAGGTCCTCTGCCGTCATTTTGCCCACCCAATACTGACCAAAACCGACCATTTGCGGCCAGAATGTCCATGTTATTACGAGTACGTAGTTCAGCTACTTATTTGCACCGCATGGTGGCATATTTGTGAGCATACCTATGCACTTAAAGAAGCATGAAAGAAAGCATTTTGTTACAGCAAGAGAGAGCCCTGTCACATCTTAACCTGCCTCCGCTGTTCGCGAGCGTGTTTGCTCGGTGACCTTCACCTGTAATTTTCCCTGCATCAAAGGACTGTTGCTTCTTTAAGAATTCACTCAGCTCCACATTTTCTCTCTTTTTTTTTTTTGCGGTGTCCCTTGCCTTTCACATTCTAGAAGAACTCATATCGTATCACATTCAGTCTCTGCAGCCCTCCCATGAGATGAGCCTCCAGGCTATGTATTGTATTGAGTTGGCCACAGGAACAAAATAGGGGCTGGTTTGGGATCATTTTTGGTGTATTACTTTTTAATGCCGCTTTGAAAGAAAAGCAAAGTGCGTGTACTTCCTCCCAGACAGAAACATTTTTCTGTCATGAGCCACTGCTGCAGAAAGCATAGCCTGTTCTGCAAAGGTACGATGTCACAAATTCTGCTTGTACAGAGAGTGGACGCCTGTTGTGCATAACCCTTGTAAAGAGTCAAATCTAATATATTTTGGATGATTTCTGGGCAGCTGTTGGTCAGATTTGGGATGTATCTGGCAAGACTGCTTGGAAGATGGTCTCAACCCAACCATGAAAATTCGCTAATTACTCATTTAAACTGTTTATTTAACACAAAACTGTGAACATTGGTTGGTTTTGTTGTGGTCAAATCGACATATTGAACAGAGTTGATTATCACAGATGGATCATCTGTGAACCCCTAACCCTAAGTCCTAACCCTAACCCTAACAAACATCAACTTTAGATCTACATCATATCAGTCTTTCCATTTTTTTTTTAAATAAATGCAAACAAATATGGCAAGTCTTCCAAATAATAATAATAATAAAAAAATACATGGCACCAAATCTTTAAGCTTCGATATATGAGAATTCCCTGCTCTGCAACCACAAAGAGACTACTTGACAAATATAATTAATTATTAATACAGCTTTGTCAAAATATATATAGCAGTGTTTCCCCTAGACATACTTCAGCAAACAGTGACATATATTTAGATCTGTGTAATGGTAACATTGATTTTTTTTTTTTTTTTTTTTTTTTTAGTTTGAAACAGTGCTGGTTGTGTTTCTTTTTTTTCTCCCTTTTTGTGCGTGTATGTCACACTATTGTGCAGTCACCATCACCCCCCCCCCCCCCCCCCCACACACACACACACACATACACACATACACACTCCTTTTTTTGCCCCCCAAGAGATCCCATTAACATAAAATTACTCTTCCCTTCCCTTTCATGCCTCCACAGTCTCGCTGCTCGTCATGAAAAGAAAAGGAGCAACGCGCCTCAAAAGTCGGCGTCGGCTTCAGTCGTTCAGGGGAAGATCTGAAAAGGGAGGCCGCGCTTCATGTCGAGCGTTTGAATGTCATGTTATCCGACATGTGAAGGAGCGCGTGCGAGAGGGGGAGAAGAGAGGGAACCAGGGAGACCCCAGCTCCGACACTTCCAAACAAGCTGACAAAAAAAAAAAAAAAGTGCATTATTTATAACAGTGAAGCTGCAGGAACCTTACTTGACACGAATGGAAATGTGTCACAAGGCTTTTTCTTTACCCAATGTGCGAAACATTTCATTATATAAGAGTTAAGATTTAAAAAAAATATGACATGTCATTAGACAAATCACAAAGCAGCTTGTCTTTGTCCACATATTAGCCTTAGATATTTAAATAAGGGGAGGTTTTGAGAATCTTTTGGCTCGGCTCAGCAGTAATTTCTTTATTCGTTACTGCTTATGCGTTTTAAAATTCAGCCACACAATGACCCAGGATTTAATGTAATTATACAAAACTGTATAATTTCCATTACCATTATTATTTTTATGTTCAGGCTAAAAATTTCAAACATGGAATACACATGTCTACTGTAATCTTTATCCATCTTCTAATTTCTGCAATTTCTGCAAAGCATAGGTCTTCAATAGGGGGTCCGCAACCCCTAGTGGGTCCGCCGCGGTACTGCAGGGAGGGTCGCACAATCTTTGGTTGATTAGACATTTTCTATATATATATAGATATATATATAGATCTATCTATCTATCTATCTATCTATCTATCTATAGATATATATAGATATATATCTATATATAGATATATATATATTGAATTTCCCTCCACAAATTTAAATTGATTTAAATGCTTTCTTTAACATGAATCCAACATATTTTAGTAAAGGGATATGGGATAACTTAATATTGAATGCAAAATGATAATAATGTCATAAAGGTGGTCGGTAACCATTGTTCACATAAAGTGTGTGGTTCAGTGTGTGGTGTCCACATACTTCTGTATACTTTTGGTCTTCTAACTTTCATTTAGGGACACAAGGAACAGAACTAATTTCATGAATTTCGTGAAGTTCTTTTCCCAGTTTTTGATGGTTGTGGAGTCTCTATTGACTTTTACTCAGTGGAAGGATAGTGACAAATAGGGAAGACACTGACGGCCATTGTGTGTCCCAACCATACTATATTGTCTAAAACTATTTCTAGCATTATAATACCACAAATCCTAAAAATCCTAAGTCTTCTGGATTAATCTGCAAAGACCACAACACCGACCTCTTCCAAACATTCATAAACTATTTAATTTCAGTAGACTGTGAGTGGGCTGATAATGTGTCTGTCTAATGATGTCTCCAGAGGTACATTTAATAAACCCAGGAGTGTCTTCCTTGTTATTAATTTGGGATCTCCCAAAATCCATTCTTGCATTATTGAACTCCCTATTTGCGCCCCCTCCTTGTTTCTGCTCTGTGTCTCGGCGAAAATAACAATGAAAATGAATTAGTGGAAGCGCAGTATAGTAGGTCCACTGGGGAGTGTGTCGTCTTGGACTCACTATAGACGCACTGTGCAGCTTTCGGTCCCCGTTGACAGACGTACAATCGGGCCAGAGCAGATGTTGATTTTGGAAGCCCGGCGAAGGACGACGCTGTCATGGCGTTCCAAGACCAGTAGCTGGTTAGACCATTTGATGTCCCACACAATGTGTGTTTAGACAAAGAAAAGATAGGATGACCCCTGGATTGTTTTTTGGCAGCCAACAGTAGCAGGCAAATTGGACTTCTAAGTGGAGAGTGTGGTCGAGATCGCCGGAGGGGAGGGTTTGTAATGACCGCTGGTTGGACTCTGGAAGATGACTCAAAGGGAGGGGATGCAAAATATCCAACAGAACAATATGTGCAACACTAACACATGACAACCAAACTATAGTATCTACGTCTCTAGTAAAATATGAACTGAACAAGGGCTTTGTGTTAAAAAGCGGAGCAACGTCAAAGATCAATGGTACAGTCAACTGCAATAAAGACTCCTCTAAGGACCTTATAAGGTTGACAACCTATTGATGTTCCCTTTAGGGCTTGGCAAGACTTTCCAGCAGTCTCTTTCTAAAAACTGTGAAGTTACTAAAGACATGTAGGGATGAGGATTTTTGCAGTCGGTCCAATGTTCTGCAAGAATGGGATATCCAGAAACTGCAAAAACAGACTGAATGCAATCTCCAGGGTCGAGTTGACACAGGAAGATAATTGCGGAAAATTGAGTGAGAGTTAGAGAAATTTGCATAATAAAAATCTGACAGCAATGACATGATTGGCGCATTTATTTGAATACAAATCCATTGGATATCAAAGTAATAATCCCAAAGCCTTCTAAAGGCATGTCAAGCGAGAAAAGAGCAAAGCAGCCAGGCTAGTGTGGTGTTAACTTAGAGTGGATTCTTAGAGCAGTAATTCTACCCCTGCAGCAGTAACAGTCCTTCTCCTCAAATGGGATCTGTTGTTCGCAGTCGGAGGATAAGTGATGTGCTGCGGGGTGAGGGCGGTTGTTACGGGAAGGTGGGCAGAGTGCGGGTCCCCTCCACCTCCACCTCCGCTTCCACCTCTTCCCACAGTTTGAACTACGACTAGTGACCTCCCCGCCCCGCGTTCTCCGGCTTCATTTTTCAACCTCCCCCTGCAGGCCTCCGCTCTTATCCACCTGAGGTATTGTGGGGTGAAAAGTGCGACTAAGGGAAGCCGAGTGAACTAGCCCCTTTGGAGTCTTAATTGAAACAGAAAAATACAGAAATATATTTGTTCCCCGGTTTGGACACACTGACAGTCTCGATCACTGCCATTTTGCTTCCTTCTGTGGGAATAAAGAGGGGTTAAACAGAGAGTAAAAAGATGGGGCAGGAAGGTGTTTCTTTCTCCCAGAGGTAATTACATATTGATCCAAGTGACTGAAGATCTAAACTGTGACACTGCATTTAGTTTTATCTTAAAAAGGAGCTTGTCTGTGTTTTTCTTTAAACTCTACAGTGGCTACGAGTGAGGAGAAATGATATTCAGCTAATTACATTTTCATGGAGCCGTCCCTCTTCCCTTGTCTCCCGCTTTCAGGTCTCCGTTCTTATGGACTTTGCAATTACTTGATAATTAAATGGCGGGGGCCTTTCTACACTACTGTTTGCAAAGTCCTTTATTCGTTCTACGAGGGAGACTTTTTAAATTACCAAGTCACTCCTTCCCTCCGCCTCTCGCTCTTCACTCTCCCGTTCCGTCTTTCAGACTTCAGACGCTGTCTGTCCAATGATCCAGAACAGCCTTCAGTGTCCCACCGCTGATGAATTAAAAGTGTTCCTTTGGCATTCGAGGCCTTGGAGGAGGACTCAAAGGCAGCAAGAAAATAAAATCTTTCCTTTCAGAAAGTGAGAATGAAAGGGCCCCTCAATGGAGTGCGCTTTTTGTGGGAGTTTAATGATGGAAAAATAAATGTTAACAGCAGTAACATCTCAAGGCCATCTGAATTTATGGAAAATGCACTTTAAGGGCTTTGATGGGATGGAATAAAAAGTACAATTATTAAGCATTCGGGTCACAACTAAAGCTCTGTTTGGTTCTAAACGCTGCCGACGTTCAGTCATATCAGCCAAGGAGAAGTCAGACAAAATGAAAGAGGGTTCTTTTTCCAGCTCGGATATTCTCTCCTTTTTAGTTCCACCAACAAAGCACGCCCCGCTTGACCCTCGGCTATTGTCAAGTTTATTTTGCAACGCTTTCCGGGATACGGGTTCACAAGTCTTGCGCGCGTGGCTGACTCACTCGCAGTTTTCCGTCTAGCCGACGGAGGTGTTGCATCACAAAGCTAGGCGGTGCGGATGAGCAGCCTACCATGTATCCAACCAGTTCTGGGGTTGTATTCATAATGCATCTTATGTAATCAATAGGAGTCCTTCACAACTTCCAGTAACACCTCAAGAGCTATTCACAAAGAAGTACATTTTTTTTGTAAAGAATGAAGACTAAATAGGAAGAAGGAACATGCTTGTACCTGTTGCACAATGGATGATGGAGGAAATGATGAGTTGATGGTTTAGATATTTTCTTGTCTGTTCTGATCTACCTAGCAAACTTTCTCAAACAAAAAAAACAGCTCCTGAATATAAATAAGTTGGAGGAAACAAAGTGGGGTCTTTGCTTGATGCCTGATGCTGATGAGGTTCCCTACTTAAACATCTCTAAATAAAAAGCCTGATCACTTTAATGCTATTCGATCGTCATAAATACCGAATACCTTATTCCCCAGTGTGTTCCATAATGAATGAACATCAATCTTCTTAAAAAATGCAGTTCTTATTGCCACTTTCCTTTCGTTCAAGCCGTCAGTGAAGCTCTTCACTTTTGAAAGCATCAAATCTTAAGGATTCTGCATGAACATCAGCTCACCATCAGTCAAAGCAGCACCAACTCTCTGGTTTCATTTTCTCTCACAGTTTCTGCCTCCAAACCCTCTGGAGCCTTGGAACCTCTTTAGAAGCTTTCCCATGATGCATTTCTTCTGAATTCCTTGCTTGTTAAGCTCCATTTCAGTGAGTGGTACTATCATACCTTATCTTTCCATTGGCCTAGACCTAAAACCTTCTTCCGCCTGTCTTTTTTTCATACTCCATGTCAGGGCCCTCTTCTCCATCACCCTTCATTTTGAAAAAGGGATTGAATATGTTTGAAAGACTGTCTCATATCATTGTGTCTCCCCTTATCTGCTCTGTATTTCCAGAACTCAAGGCCTGAAATGAAAAATATTTCATTTATATCAAAGTTAATGGAACTCAGCATAATTTACCTGATATTTGATCTGTGTAGTATAATGGGCTTGGAACAGCTGACCTTCTGACATAACTCATAATATCTTTTTTTTTTTCTGAGTATGGAATATGGTTTGGTGATTATTTAAAGTTTTTTCAAAGGGAAGTTAAAAATTTGTGTGTCGCATATTTGACCAGTTGTTTAAGACTTTCTCCAACATTTAAAGGAGATATTAAAAAGTTCCTCTGATCTGAAAGTGCCCTTAAAGTAACACAATGGGAAAAAAAAAAAAAAAAGTATAGCTATTTCATTTCATTTATTTGGATCTCCATTAGCTTTTGCTAAGGTCATTGCTATTCTTGCTGGAGTCCAAAGATTGATAGATTGGTTGAACGCACCAATGGAGGCATTTAAAGGGAAAAACCTGCAAACCTTGCATCACCTTTGAGCTATACTCCTCTCTATTCTTGGGGTGTTTGGTGAGTCTGCAAATGAAATGGCACACACCCTTAATTTCTTCTGAATGTTCAAAGCGTTGATTGGCTTACCAAAGTAGAACGAAATATTTGCCAGGATGGACCTACAGTGAAGTCAAGGCTTTATTGAGCCTATGCTACACATGACATTTCGATACCAGCTGGTTATTATGTCATATCTCTTGGCAATTAGAGCTCAAACTGGGGGTGAAAAAAAACCTTGAAGGTATGTAGTACTCCTGGGAGCTCCCTAGTTGTTAGCTACCCTCCGGGAGTTCCAAGAACTGCTCTAAAAGTGCTCCTAGATTTTTACACTAAGGTTTATTTAATTGAAAAATCAGCATTTTTTGTGTCTTTGGGCCAAATGGCAGGCTATGTTTATGGAAATATTCTTTTAAATCTTGAGTTCGGGTCAGTATTTTTGCACAGGTGCAGTGTTCTCTCAGTAGGAAAGCTGATGCTAAGAGGATTTAAGGCTTGAAATCCAGTTGCGAAAAGTTCTGTACTTTTGCATCCATTAGTGGAGGCATTCACAACTTTTCATTCTCCAATCAATACATTTGTCAACAGAAAACGTTGCATGGCAACCTTTTATTCACAAGGCCCTGAGATGTTTGGCACTTAAGATGGTCTAATGCAGCTTTGCATCTCCACATTCTAATTCTCCCTCAAAGACCGGATGGAGCATTCTTGGCCGAGGCCAGTGAAAGAGCATAATCAAAAGCACTTTTCATTTGTTCTGAGTGTGTGGCCTAAGTGACAGATAATCACACCCAAGAACATGCCAAAAGTATCTTGTTTAGAAGGATTGTCTGAGTGGCATAAACAATGTACATACTCTGGTTGCTATGTTAATCTCAGTCTAGCAACGGTCTTAACCTGACCAAAGAAATGTCATGTTCTCAGTTGGCACCAAGGGTGTAGCTACCTTATGTCACCCTCCCACCCCAGTTGCATCACATGGGTAAATGAATTAAACATTTTATTCTTATTCTCTGACATATACATGCATAACCTCTGAGCCTAACGGTAATTGCTGGAATTGATATAAATGTCATTTCAGCCTCCAGAGGTGTCAGGTTTCTGCTGAGGCACTTCTTGTGCCCTAGAAAAGTAACAGGAGGAGTCTTCGCCCGAGTCTGAATTATGGCACAATGAAGCAGCTGCTCCGACGTGCTGTAATTTAGCCTTTTGGGGACAAAAGATGGCACCTCAGAAGTTAGAATGATATTTTTATCAAGAGCGGCAATTTCAGGAAGTTTCGGGCGCGCGAAAAGATACACTGGCAAACTACGGTGATTTATAGTGAGCATTAAAGGTCAAGCGTAAACGAAGTGCTCCCATATTGAAAACATATGTATTCTCTTGTAAAAGGATGGTATAAATCGATGGAACCCCAGTCAAATAAATAAAAAAAAAATATTGAGGATTCTCTACAAAGTAAAAACTGGCCTCCCGGTTTGCTGCACACTCAGCATGAGCACCATTCTGCACAGATGCATAAGAAAAGAGTCAAGTAAGCCTTATTTGAGCCAGAATAGCCCATTGGGCAGGAAAGGAAGCTTTCTATTGTGTTTCTGTACCACGGGCCAGTTTGGTACTTGAGAGACCTCGCAATGTCAGATAAGACCCCAAGAGAGGAAGAAGTTATAGAGTCACTGAAAGATTCACAGTATAATGGCTAGGTTGATTGTGCCGTCAGCGCTCCCACAGCCATGAAAAGGTTAAGAGCATCCCAGAGATTACGTGGCATAGGAAGGCCCAGCAGGGGTGGTGCAAAATCTGCCTGGATCGGTGTGGAGCAAGAGGATGGGGATCTATGTTCAGTGCCGCTGAGTGGTGATCTGAACTCCCTGGCCCTACCTCGCTTCCCCTCTGCCTTGATGAATGACAGTAAAAGTTCTACCGCATAACATATTGAAATTCACTATATTACTGCTGGACCTTTAGATTCTTTCATAAAAGTAAAGGAGTAAGATGAAAATAAAAGGTTGGAGCTCTATGTTTTTAGGCAAATGTCATTAATCAGTTTTAAATGTATCTTGCGTGGTGGATATTAGATTAGTAGCTTATAAGTATGTAAAATGATTCTGCACAGCTGCTTATGGGTTTTGTATATGCATGGAAATAATGATATTTTCACAATGTCTGGATAATTGGAAATGTACTGGACATCACACTTGAAAAAACACATTAAATAACTCTAATCCAGTTCTGGAAAATACTACGGTTTTGTCACTCGCAAACCGAAAGGTCATCTCCCACAAATGCCTAACACATACTTTGTTTGACTGCATGCATCATGACTATTGGACCACTAATCGTTGTCTTTTGTTTTTTGTTGTCAAGGTACATAAACATAAACCCAAGACTGATTTCCAACCTTCCGAGGACCATGGGATGCAACGTGCCCAATGCTGGGATTAAGGGGTTAGGAGGCTTTCTCAAGCACTCATTGGCCATGGATGTAGAGGGGATTTGAATGAGTCACTGCAGTCTAGCTCCCCATTTCTCTGTCTATCAAACCACAAGCGCATTCTGTTCATTTGTGTTTTATTTTAGACTGTCTGGTTTTTGGTTTTGAGTGGTGGAAAATATTTTGACCGGATGCTGCATTTGACACTAGCCATAAATACTGCGTCCAAATCCTAGCCTCCCATATGAAACGCATGCTCAGCCATTAGGGACCGAGTCTTGTGAGATTTCCGCCAGGCTCCTCATCCTGCTACATCCACCTACCCCAAGCTCCATCCCAGCTCCATGCTAAGCTGCATCATAACAAATTTAAATGCAGGTCCCGAGTGTGGCAAATCAGACCGCTCGCAGTCAGCCAGAGGGGGATACCCTCAGAGCCAAGTGAGACATGTATGTTCAGAAACCTCTGGGAAAGGCCACTCTGGAACGCGCAGATAAGGAAAATGAAGAAATGATGTGAAGTAATGGGCATGAGGAGTGCTAATCCTTCCCCAACGCTATATCCAACGCCATAAAATTCCTCTCAATATCCTGTCAAGATCCTCAAATGCAGTTAATTATGCCCACAGTGAAACACTGATTCACTTTAAATCCTTCATGTGCGCAGTACAGCTCTTGCAAGCTGACCAGAAAGAAAAAAAAAGAAGAAGATATTACTCTGCAAGTCTTGCGTGCAGCCTAAATCTGTCAAGAAAGGTTTGATTAGGGCCTCCTTGTATTTTGTCTTTTTTTCCCTCTTCTTCTTGTCTTTCTCCCCACCAGCCCTTGTCTGTGGAGGGCTCTAAAATAAGAAATCCCTTTCCACAGATATAATTAATCACTCTGGGAGAACAGGGCGTGTAATTATTTAGGTTACCACAGAACCTCCTCCACCTCAGCCCTCCCACCCCCCCTTACTTCACTCTACATGGACGCAAGGCTTCTAGGAGACACATAACCAAACCAAACCAGGCAGCTGATGATGAAAAAGCCCTTTTCTAAGCCTTGTGTTGCTTAGAGGACTTCTCGTGGCCTACATGCTGACACAGGACGTGATAAATTCTGCATTAAATGTCAGGTTTCATGCACTGTGTGCATTATAGCAGGAACTTGCTTTTGTATGTTGCAGTTGTGAAGAGATGGTTTTCCTATTTGTCAAAAAGGCAGCGGGATAATAAGCGAGATAAAGCTTTTGCGAAAGCTGACGTCACAGTAGAAATCATGGCGACCCTTGACGTTAAATGATAAACAGAAAACGCCTTGGCAAACAGCGGCAGGATACGTTTTGAGGACAAATGAGATGCTCAAAGAGAGAGGTGGGATCGCCTTCCCTCTTTTCTCCCCAGCCCTGTCTCGCAAGCAATTATACATCCTCCCCGTCGCTGATAAAGAGTTCAGCATCAGTTCACCAAAAGATTAATACAGCACAACGAACACACCCGTTGGAACGGCCCTGGCTGATACAGAGTTAGTCCGATTAGGAGGGACCTCTGCTGAAATCCCCCCTTGTACGTGGGTTCGGCAGCCCAAAGAAAGTTGCCATTGTGCAGCGTCAGCGGGTTCGCACCAAGCAGCAAGGGGAAGGCAAGCCACCAGTGTGAGCACTGCCAATCGGATAACATGGATTTCCAAATAAGAGATGGCAGCTGTTGTCAGGAGGGTGATTGAGCTGTGCTTTCCAATGGGAGGGGAGATTGATAGTGTACATTTTGCATGGCATGATGTCCCAGTGTGGGTGGACAATGGCGTCCAAAGACTAGACTAGGCAGCCCGGCTCTGTGAAAGCATCCTCATACGTGGGAATGGCTATAGAACTCATCTGCTGTAGAAACAAACAGTTGAAATCACTACAGCTTCATTTTTTATAGTATTTATTTGACAAATGTCAGCTTGCTGACAGGATAGGACCACGCGCTGTGCAGTAACGGATCTCAGAGTATCAGGACAAAGGGAAAAAGACAGGTGAGACTCCGCAGCTGTCGAGTGGTGTCTTCTTTAGCCCATACAGTCTTGCCTGTTTATCCACGTCTCCTCAAAAGAGACGGAGCAACGGTTGAAAACAATACGATCATTCGCAGTTTTCACTCGCTAATCAGATTAATCTAGCCACATCTCACCAGCTTCTTAGTGTAAACAGTGATAAAGGATAATTTGTCCACCACACTCCAGTAAATAGAGGATTATTGGCGAGAAGGTCAGAGAAGAGAGAAAACCTGAGCAGCTTGCTGAGTGACACTGGCTCAGAGAGTGGAGTGAATTCGCGTAAAGCCAGCGGTGCTCACGGAAGGGCATCCTCAAAACATACAAGATGAATGTTTGTGTACACAGGCAGCCAGCCAGGGATTTTACAATCTTATCAGTGTGTGGGTGATTCTAATAAGTGCTGTGTACATTAGGGTATGTTCCTTTGGTGTTATCTTGCCCGCGTGTTGTGGAAACACAGATGCAAAGCCATGCAGCTCCCTCCCTCTCCCCCAGCCCATCGCGGTTTTTCATTGCTCTCCCACACACACAGTCTCCGCCGTGGCGCCGACTCTGAAGTGACTAATGCTTTGAAAAGTTCCTGTAGCCAGGGGAAAGACTGTCAAGCAAAATTATACGTTGGAAAGATCTTTCATCACTGCAAATGTTGTCATTTCGCCTTTCCCCGGCAAATGACATAACTTTAAAAATGAAAGTTAAAGGTAACACTCGGGACCGATTAAAAACAGTGCGCGTAAATTCGGAAATTTACATTGTCTGACATCAGTTGAGATTTATTCCCATTTATGCAAACGTTTGAGGAGCTCAAACATAATGATATGTAAGTGTAGGTAATAGATAAATTGTGGGTCTGCCTTCTGTTGTGCTAGGCTCGAGGTAAATGAGGACGGAGCAGTCAAACAAGCTGCCACAGTATCACGTCCTACTGAATGCCGGTTTGGTTCAAGTTCAGCTGCTGCTGGTTTAAATCCTTTGGGTTTGCCATCACATTACAAAGGTGCGTAAATATATACAGATAGATGCCGCCTCCGCCTCCGCTTCCACCGCCTCCGCCGCCTCTGTCCATTGGAACGATGCATCAACACAGCTGCCATCTTGGGAGATTTTCAAGCCGTTTGCTTTATTATAAATGTCAGACATATATTTATGATACAATATACATCGGTTTAATTAAAAATGCAGAGTTTTTATTTATAACGCACTAAACATTTGAAGGACAAAACAACTCTGAACAACACTCGGTTCTGCATGCTTATGTAGCTACAATTCAGACACATAACTTGCGTTAGCAGTTAGCGTTTTATGTATATATGAAACTGATTTAATAGATAATTTAGGAATAACATGGCCGACTTAGGAAAATTATATAGAGTGATTTCTGTTGTTTTCTTATCCTTACATAAGCTAGTAATAAGCTAGTTTATTGTTGTGTATATATCAATGACCATTAAAAGCTTGAGATTGAGACAGTTGCATAATTTTTCATCCTCTATGTTTGTTATTCAGCCACTCAACGTGTGTTCTATCTAGTCATACTCGGATGCTGTTCCTGTTTTCCAAAGGATATTCCTCACTTGACGTCGGGATGCTGACATGGCAAATGAATATTATTTGTCTCGAACCTGTATTAACTGATTTGTGTTTCAACATTCACAATTGCATAGAAGTTAACTAAATGGAAAATAGACATTTGAACATGCATTATATTAACTGCCTAAAATGACAGAATTGATGCTTGAAAATAATTCATTTTACGTGTACTAGTGTTTTAATTTGGCCCAAGTCCCATCCACAAACATGGAGGAGGTGGAGCTTTATACTGCAACCAGACACCAGGGGGAGCTCTACTTGCTTTGGCTTCACTTAAGAGGAGCTCTCCCATCGTCCATCTATAATACAGAGTCTATGGTTCAAAGACAAAGACTAAACAAGTCCAAATGGCGTGTTCCCAGGCTACACACACTCACACACACTTAGTTTGTTTGAAACGACTTTAAACAAAAAAGCAAAGACAGCAAGAGGCCACAGTTGGTGAGGCTTCGGCAGCGCCTTGAAGTCAGAGGCCCAAGGCATCAGCCTAATTGGCCCAGTGGATCTATGCTTGATTAATTAGATTCCTTTCTTTCCTTCAAAGACTCATTCATATTCCTGAACTGAACTTTTTTTTTTTTTTTTTTTTTTTTTTTTTGCTGAAGGGCAACAAAGATTTTCTACACTGCTCTCTTAATTTTAATTACAAAGTTACCTATAAATGTCAGCATCCAGCGCAGTGACGATCGATCAATTGCGACTGCTGAGGGGTATAGTTCGCTTAATTTGACTCCGTTTTGTTGAGTTGAGTTGAGTTTAAATTGGAAAATGTAGTGTTCTTCTCTGAACAGTCAGGTGCAAATTCAGAGTTTATTCTGATTTTAAACCAAACAAATATATATACATGTTGTTTTTGTTGAGCTAATCTTAAAAATACAGTGACAAATTTAACTTTGGCAGTAAACAACACACAAGTTCCAGTAAGTTCTTTTAAAATAACTATTCTGTTGGTCTTTATGCTGTGGTAAGACGAGAAGGATAATGATTTACTGTCCATACTTCATCTTTCTTGGAGAGGTTTTTTCTTTCTTTTTTTTCCCTTTCAGTGATCAAATCTGGATTGCAATTTACAACCTTTCGACCTCGCGTTGGCGCTTGGGAGAACGCAACTGTACAGGTTGTCATCAAGGCAATAGACTGGGCTTACTTACGCGATCGATAGAATTTCATCAAGCCGGCGCCATGCATCGGCCTTTCCGGCCATGCAAGCCGCGCAAGAGTCAGCAAGTGCGCAGCGAGGAGATGACAAGCGGTTAGGGGGAGCCAAAAGAGAAGGACGGGTCAGGGAGGAAGGAAAGGAAGTGGAGAGAAAGTCTGAGAATAGAGTTGGAGAAAGGGAAGAAGGGGGCCTTGACTCAGGGCAAGCGGATGAGGGAGCACAGCAGGATAAAGACGGTGTCATCTTACTCGGGATCGGAGGACAAAGACAACAACAATGTGCTCTATTTTCTTCTATGGGATCTTCTGTGTGTGAAGGGTTTACTGAACGTGGGGCTATGTAAGGAGAAGATCGCGCATCCAATAGCACCTCGTTGCTATTTTTAAGGTCTCGTCCTTGGTGTCGGCGGATTATTTTACAGGTGAACAATAAGAGGGTGGAAAATGAGATTTAAGGTCGTTACGAAGAGTGCACATTCATTCTTGCAATAAAGTCTTGCTGCCAAAAGTGAAACGAGATTGTTCACGCATCCCAAGGGAGGGAACAGAAGTCCGAATATAACGTTACAATTACAGATATGGAAAGAGGAGAGGTTAGAGGGACTGATCTATAAAGAGCATTATTGCTGTTTCATTTTATTGGCTTTTCCCCCCGCTGCCTTGACTTTGACACAAACGTCCACAACAGGGTGTCTTAAAATGAGAATGGCTTCATACCGAGTTAAAGGAAATCTGAACCGGCAGTCGAAAGGACAACTTCTGGAGCCTGACTGTCACGGAAGAAAAAAAAAAAAGAAAGAAACTTCTCCCGTTCTTAAATGCGAGTTCCTGCTGGTTGCTATTATCAGCCTTTGGCAAGTCAGGTTTTTAATTATAAAATAATTTCAAAAGGGTTTAAGACGTCTATCCAAAGCTGTTGGGATTTTATTTCATTTTTTTAAAAAACTTCTAATGACATTTTTTTTCTTTATTTCAAGCCTGTCCCCCAACTGACTATTAGATTAGAACCTGCACAGCTCCCTTTTGTCGGGCATGTGAATTGCTGGCCGGGATGTGGTGGTCTAATCAAAAGCGCGGAGGGAAGGCTGTGTAGCTTTTTTGCTTTTTGGGCAGCCCCAGCCACTGTAACTGACAGGCTACTTTGGCAGGTCCACTCACCCATTCGCAGCAGTTCTCAGACAGTCGACAGCCTGGGAAACAAAATTGCTGCATTGCTTTCTGATGATAAGAACCAAATCACATCGGCTTCTTGGAAAGGCTGATTGTGCTTTTTTTTTTTTTTCTTTCCCTGGGATAATTTTTCCTCCTATACATTTTGTAAGATGCGTTGCATTCTGCAGGGATTCTCGGAAAGAACATCAATATGCATTAACAAAGGGAAGGGGAGGTTCTTGATTTCATGCCACTCTTTGTTTCTGAAACTTTTCTGAAAGCCTTTGAGAAAAGTGCTACCATCTTTTAATTATGAGGCCATTTTTTTCTTCACAGAAGGAAGCAACAACTGTAAAAGCAATGAAAGCTCACGGCAGAAAATGTGTCGGATACAATGTTGGAAAATTGATTCATCCCATCGCTCGGTGGGCTCTTATTGAATTGGTCTATTTAGAAAGAACAGGGAGGAAAACAGCAAGCGTTACAGGAGCACCCGCCCCCCCTCCCCCTCTCTCCTTCCTGTGTACACAAGTGCCCTCGCTCATGGAATCGCTCACTCATTCTCCCGCCTAATGCTCCCGCTCGCTCCGATTACGGCGTCTACATTCTAACGGAATACTAATCGAGCAAGTAAATGGTAACACGTTACTCTGAGCGAAGTTCAGGACCTTGGTTAATTTGGTTTAGCATCCGAGTGGAACAGAGTTTAATAGGTCTCGAGTACAACGGCTCATACGCGGAATTAAAACAGACACGGCGGTTACGGACCCACTGTATGCACGCGTGCGGAGGCATGAATTATACATAGGCGACATTTTTCTGAAAGTCTACATGCCTTCGAGGTCATGTGCATTGTACTGACAAAAAAGCATCCATATCCATAAACTTTAGATATTTCACTGAGTTTCACACTGTTCAGTGAACTGCATTCGTCTCGTAAATCCCAGAGATGTATCATAAATTGGCAACCACTTACTCGGTGTCCCCGAGATAATGATTACTTAATTACTTCAAGACATAATGACCAACACCATGGTGTCCTAAGAGCTCCCCAGGATCGTGCCTATCCATTAAAATTTTACACCAGTCGAAGAGCAATTTAATTGCACATGGCCTACAACCAATGTTAGATTGTGTCCTTTGGTCAGCCCTGTCAGAGAACACTGGATCAGTCATTTTTTTTTCATATGCCTCCTAAAAATCCCACTCCGGGCTGAATAATTTATGCATGCAGTTCATTAAGAGATGCTCCAACCAAGGCCAAAATCTATTAGCATTTGGCATGCAGGTGGTGTTCATTTTATTTCTCCCTTTGCATCGTTTTAAACCATGGCTACCTGATCACAGTGTGCGCTCAAGTCACCACAGTGCCATTTGGCGTGGCTACACAGTCAGGCGATGAATAGTTTTTGACAGCGACATCAAAAGCTCTCTGGCAATCTGTTGTGGAGTAGTCCCCCGATGGTTCATTTGCAACTGGAGGGTTATTCTTAGACCCCGTTTGACATTTGATTCTCGTTTTCATCACCTCGCTATCATCCAGGAGAGCTCTTTTCATCATGAAATGTGGGAAGAAAGGACTTTCCCGTTGCAAGGAACCGTAGCACCCATTCGTGCTCCTCTTGCCGTAAGCACCTCTTGGTGTTGTTGCCAAAAGGTTGGCCCAGCTGATATCGAAATGTCACCAGCAGCACTTCGGCAAATTTAATTTCATCCGAATGTCATTGGAAGCCTTACATTCATTGATTGTCATGTGGAAATCCATTGATCTAACATGTAATGCAGTTGAGGGGAAGAATCCTATGAAAATAGGCAGGAAGGTATTCTCTTGATCTGATGGCGAGCACAAAAAGCACAAAAGTGAAAATATTCAGCTGTGACAGTGAGTGCTAAAAGAAAGTTCCATGGCTCTATTATTAACTTTTAATTCCATTCCAATTTTAGCCACATCCATTGGTTGGCGGAACATTGGCCTGTGTGGAGAAGCCCTAGAGACCTTGGAGGAAATCAGCAGAAAAGCAGGCATTAGTTGGCGAGTAAGACGCAAATTATGTTCATTACCAGCTTCAAGCCGCCAGAACCATCATGCCAGCAGCTTTCTAGTTGGGATAATAAAAACTTAACTGCTGAGCACTACCATCAATCTCCCAAAAAGACAGTATGAGAAGGAGATGGTGTGAAGAATTTAATAGATATTCATAGCAAAGTGTTACATTGCCTAGCTTTTGTGATAAAATGACAAAATGGTCTCCATTTGTCTCCAAAAGGGCGCCATGAAAAGAATGTTTTCTATAGATCAGTAACACGATCTGCTGTAGCGGATCCTGACGTTTTCCTTTCGCTCAAGTTCACCTACAGTGTGGCGTCAAAGTGACTCTTTTAATGTAGGATGTTCCAGTTCAACTTCAACAAAAATAACCACAAGCAAATAGTAGGTCGTGTTTATTCATTCTGAAAAGCGTGGTGGACCAGTCACAAGGTCGACAACCCTACCTTAGTCCTACCCATTCTCATATCTTGACCTTCTACATTACCATTACTAGACCAGTGATGGTGAAACCTTTAAGTGGTCACAGGTGCTCTTTTCATTTGCAATACATCTGTTACATTGTTAGTGGTATACCATGGAGGTTGGGACGTTGCCACATAGTGTTTCTTTTTTCACATGTTTCACATACTTAGTCATTATTACGTTTCAGAACGACGCTATCAGATTTATCATATATTAAATTAAAATAACTTTAATTTTTTTTTTCAAAGTGAGGTGTGGTCTAGTCTTCTACCAGTTTTTGTTTTTTTCTTACATATGTTATTTCAACTACTGCTACTAGCTTCAAGTCATCTAACCAGTCCGTGAGAAATGACGGATGAGTCACTGTTGCAGAACAGCATTATGTATTATACGTATTATGTATCCACCTACGATTAAGCTAAAAGCCAATGTTTACCACAATGCTGACAGCCACAGAAATGTAGCGCTATCGGAAGAACAAAACCGGCTTTCACTATGAATCATGGACAACATTCAGAATTCAGGAGTAAGGTGGACAAACCCCCATGTTGCCATTCTTTGTCTAACCCAGCAACATTAACTGTCAAGGAAGTCAAGATGTGGCAAATGGAAGCTAACTCATGTATAACAAGTGCTAATTCCGGAGTAAAGCCAAGTGAAATAGCAACAAAATGACTTAAACTGGGTCTTCAGCTTGTTTTAGTTGTGAAAGCTAAGCTAGGATGGCACAAGCAACACACGATAATCTAGAAAGTGGAACAAAATCCTATATTTTAGATTTCATAACCACAGCTAAGCGAGATGGTGAGTTGACAATTCTGAGCAATTAAATTAAAAGAAAACCACATGAATTTCCAAATAAACCAAATCGTATGTGATTGCTTAAGTTATCCATTCCAAGACGCTTCCTATCAGCCACCGACAGAGACACTGCGCCTTTTACCGGAGGCAGTCCCAGTTGCTTCGGCTCCGATTTCCAGAGAGGTCTTTAGGCTGCCAGAGATTTCAAAAGCTCACAGGTGCGATTGTGGTGCATTTAAGGCTCGCTCCTCACTCGAGCGAAGGAGACAAAGCGAGTGGCTCTTGGCACACCGGCAACACACCTTCCCACTCAGAGTGCACTCCAAGGCTTTAGCGGTTACTGCATTCAGGCCTCGCTGTTCCCTTCCTGGACAGGCCTCTCTGTGTGAGTGAAAACAATAGCTGTGTGGAAACACAGCTATTGGTTCATATTCTTGACTCCATGCAGACGGCGACAGAAACAATGTCCATGTCATACTTACATGGCCGTAGATTGCTGGTGGCAGCGGTTATGGCTGGACTAGAATCTTCAGCTATATTAGGCTTTCGGAACCATTTCAATTTCTTATCTTTATTTCCCTTGTTTAAAAAGGTTAGCGGCTAGAGATGTAAACGCAGCACCAGAGGTATTTATCACACTTTCGCAAAACTGCAGCTGTAAAGCTTTCATCGAGAAGTCCATCTTTATAATCATAGAACAATACGCTCCGGACTGGTGGTTTATGTGTCGATAAATCAGCGCATGATAGACTAGGCAGGGTTTACTTCAGGGGATTTTGCTTTGGTTTTGTCTCCACTTACCCAACACAACAATTTAAAAGAAAAAAAAAACTGCCAAGACTCTGCAAAACCAACAGTTGATAGATCAAATTTTAAGGAGTATGTGTCAAGTCAATGCGGTGTGCAGGATTCAAGGATAAGTAGTCTCTTTGTGGATCGGGTAAAACGTTGCTCATCATCAGTTGCATCCACATTGTGCTTTGGATTCTTCTGTTTTCTTCTCTTCTGTTTAGCCCAAACTTTGCAAAGTAGCGTCTTTTCAATCCCACAGGCAATCATTCAAGTGTGTGCCAAGCTGTGAAAGATTAAATATGACTGCTGAGAAGGAAAAAAAAAAAGGTTATTTTTCCACCTCAAAGGCCTTAAATGTAGTTGCCGTCATTAAATGGCATTAGTGGTGTCATTGTAACTGCCTTTGCACCAAGGAAGTTATGACAATTGACACCGCGCCAATCAGCTTGTGTTGACACCTGCAAATTTGGCATAGAATGTTATTAGACACTGAATTCTACGGTGGAGAGAAGCACTGATTGAGAACGTCTAGACATTTAAATTGTAAGTAATAACTCCGAACCAAGAATCAGTCTTGACAACAACAACGAAGAAGGGAAAAAAAAGAAAAGAAACCACATTGTGTATCATCACATTCTCTGTGCATGGACGGAGTGTTGCTGAAAAACACACTCTGAATGACTTTCTAAAACAGTTGCCATGACAACTCCACAATGGTGACCGTGTAATCCAAAGAGCCAGTTGAGCCAGATATTACAGTTCGGGGTAATGTGGACCCTGGTACAAGAAAAATAAAATAAAATAAAATGGAAAAACAAGAAGCGAAATCGAAAAGCTTCATTGCTCGTCTTTTATCTCATCCCTGTGAGGTTTTACATCAAGGTGAAATTATGTAATCCATTTCCTAGGGCTCTTCTTTTCTGAACTTCCTTTGTGCTTTTCACAGCAAACTTTGTCAGTGCATTTTTTTTTTGTCCCCTTAAGGTTAGCCGTGAGCAAAGTGGCTTTGCTTGATGCTAAGCGTTCTCCTTCTGGAACTACACCAAAGTGTTGGCACGCAAAAGGTAATTTTAGATTTGCTTTGGATATGCAAAAAGGGACGAATATAAGACTGTAAGGGTCCCAAAAGTCTACTCGAATGTTACAAGATGATTTTCTTTCGGCGCCATGTGGTTTCCTTGGAATCATTCTTTTACGCTTTCGACAGTAGTAATGGTTTATTTGAACTTCAGCAGCACAAATTAGACACACGCCAAATTATCCCAGAGCAAAAGTCTGCGCTCTTTCATATTTTGTTATTATCTTAATGGACTCATATGCGATCAGAACTGTTCAACCAAGGTCCAATCTCGTCTACCCATCTTGAAGTTTTCTTTGAATTTTGTTTCTGAGCTTTTACACTTGCGTCTGATCTCCGCAACACTCCCCAGCTTGGCTAAGTGTATCACAGATCAATATTATTTTACTTTAGAACATGTTTAATCTTGGATATTATATAACAAGTGGCTCCATTTCTTTTCACCGGTATTTTGCAATTTTTGGGAACGCCTGCTCCTCTTGGAGCAAGATAAGTACATGTCTGCTGCCATTTCCACTCACTGTAAAGATATCTGAAATATCTGAACAAGTTTCCCCATTCGTCTCGTAGGGGTGCTCAACTCAACCTCATGGCTAAGTTGAACAGTCCGCGTGTGTGCTTCTCACAGAGCTTTCGGCGTGCGATAAAGCATTATCAAGAAACTACAGGCAGCCCCAAAAGACTTCCACTGAGGCTTATGTAAAAGTAGTATTATGCAACTATTTTACCTTGTAATAACTTGGGGTGATCTGGTACAATCTCCCACAAAAAGTGTTTTACGCTACATCATACATCGCCAGCATTGACATTCAGTTGGGTTTTAGCTTTTCTGCTTAAGTTCCATAATGAGGCTTTAAAACACAGGTCCTCAAAGGGGGGGATTTTTTCTTTTAATTTTCCCTCACAGTTTCACCCCTCAAACAGCCTACTGTTGAACAGAAAATGAATATTTGAACCTGTATATTATTTGAATAGCTTAATATTGAATGCAAAATGATAATAATAATGTATATTTATAACTAGCACTAGTTTAATATAGAACACATATAGTATAGTGTACGTAGGGGATCCCTACTTAATCTCTTCAGTTTGGCGGTCCTTGGCCTTAGCCCCTGCTTTAAAGGACCACTCTGTCGGAAGTAGTGACATCTGGTGGTGAGCTTCCAGTCTACAACCAAAGAAATATAACCTCCTCAATGGTGCCCTCTCTCAAGCCAGAGTTTTAGTTTGCTTCCTGTTCCTGACTGGCTGTTGCTCTAATGCTAAAGAAAAGTTGAGCAGTTGTAATATTTTGATGATTGTACACCAACAAACACTAATAATTTTCATTGTTTTCTCCCATTTCTGCCACGAGGGAAAACCCCCTAAATCATATACAGTGGCGCTTTAACTGTAATGGTGCAGAACTTATTCCGGATAACTGATCAAATCAAGTGCAGTACCCTTACTGCAAAGGTTTTTATTACTGTTACTCATTCAAGCATGTGCTTTTGCTGAGCATTGTGCCTTGAGACCAAGTCTTTTGGCCTTGCTAGGTAAATATCTTGCATATATCTCTTTGGCTGCGAGCGCGCCATGGGTACATGAATTGTCCAAATGGCAGCGTGCGGACAGGTTTACCTCAGAAGAGTGTGCCGTAAAAAAAAAAGAAACTTCAGCGACCTTGTGAAAGTAATTGCTGAGTCACTGGTATTGATCCACAGGTGTAGCAGCCGTGCCATCATTTTTGTGCCACTGGGTGGAGAAATCTAACAAAACCAGCAGTTTGTTCTGTTTATTTTAGATACATTGTCACTGGCAACAGTTATAATTACATAGAGCGTAAATACTAATTTTGTAGCCATTTCCCGATTCAGTGACTTCCCTCCTTTGATGCATGAATTTCAACACCAAGTACATACTAATGGTTTGAAATGCTTTCTAACTTTCATAGAAAAACTGTTTTGAATGTGACCTTCTTTGTCCAAAATTTGAAGGTCTTAAATGTAGACTTCTTTTTGGCCTTAGATACTCAATTATTCATTACCTTGTGAAGAGAATTCAACCTGTATATTCAAAAACTTTCACTTTCCTGACTTGTCTTTGCACAGTTTGTTCTTGACTGTATCAGACACTCAAAACTTCAGAGATAAATTTAGATTTTCTTTTTTTTTAACATCAGTTTATCAGGTTAGCTTACCATGGGCGCATGATAAACAAACCGAGGCACCGTTGAAAGCATCCTCTCGAGCGGTGTTACTCCCTGGTCTGGGAACTGCGCAGTTTCTGATGCAGGTCTCAGCAATAGCTTCCTCCCCCAGGCTATCAAGACTCCAAACACTCCCCCCCACACTCTCCAAAGACTCACTCAACCCCAGGCGCCAACACACACACAAAACACCGCACGAGCCGCTTCTAGCCAAGATGGACACTTGCATGGCGCAGGTCACTAGGGGTAAAGGGGTGGAATTTAAAAAAGAACCAAATGGCAACAGGTTCTAAAAATGGACTGAAACATTCCCTATTAAAAAGAACCAAACATAAGGTAGGTAGGTGGGAGTAGCACCCCTAAACCTTGTGTTCCAGATACCTAACGTTCATGGCAAGGCAAGCTGTTCACCACACCACACAACTACCATCTAGTCACAGTCAACTGTATCGCTCTGTTTCGGGAATTTCCTGTTTTATTTTGAAACTTACTAACTCTTGAGAATTACTTACTTCCTCTTCGTGATTGTCGCACTTGTCCGTTAGCCCCGCCCTGATGTATCACACCTGTGCCTCATTGTTCCACTTGTATTTAGCCTCCATGTTCCCTTCCCACCTTGCCAGTTTGTCTTATAGTTTGAGTCACACATACCACACAGTTTCAAGTGGAATTTCAGACTTAGGCTTCACTTTTTTATCCACCTCCTGTGCCTAGGGTTGAGTTCTCCTTTTATAAGTTCCTTGTTTCAGAAACAAATCCAACTATCAGCAGCTAAATATAACGTTTACTCCCTATACTGCTTGTAAATCACAGCGTTAATTTCCTACACAATTAAATCTTTCATTAAGATCCCTCCATTCTGAAAATAGTTGTCTTTCACTATACTGTCAAAGACCTACTTGTAGATTCCACCTCTGTATTTTCAATTTATATGCTCATTTTGTGTCCTGTGCCGTAATATGTTGTTGCTGAAGTAGTTAGCAATGAAAGAGCGCCAACAGCTGTGGTAGAATTGGTTGTCGTCTGTGTCTTGCCTGCATGTGTACAGCACAGTGGGACTAGGAGAAATGGTGTTCCGCACCTCTGTGCATTTTCATTCACATAATGTGGAAGTGGCAATAAACACAACTTGAATTAGGATTCATCTCCTATAAACCATCAGAGCACCATGTATTCTCAGAAAGCCCGAAAGAGCTATGATGGGAAGACACAATTACTTATGAATGCAACGGTTGATAATGTGGGGTCATTTCAGTGTTTGGATTCCATGCAGAGGGAATCTTGCATGCGTTATGAAAATTGACTGACTGTTACTGCTTGTGCACAGCCAAGATTGCAGATGGACCTGTTGCATTTGTGTGTGCTTGTGCGCGTTGGTGAACCGTGAGTTATTCCCTGCACAAAATGATTCCGCGAGTTGCCGGGTTAAATTTATCTTAGAGTGCACTACACCGATATCTATGTCTTTTAGGTAGTGCATTTGCAGGAGCTGCCCTTAGCGGCTCGCTTTTTGTCAGCGTAGAAATTATGCACTTACAAAAATCATACACAATGATGTAGTGGCCCATTATAGTCGAGCAAAACATCCCCTTGGTGCCTCCCTGATTATTCCAACAATTTCAAAAATGGAACATTGGCATCCTATAATCATTTCTTCTTTTATATCCCAGGGAATGTTAGATTAACAAAATAGCTCATTTGTCCAACATAAAATAATGTCAGTTTTGTTTCCCTGATATCACCCATTGTGTTTATGTTTTTCGGAGCAGTATGTGGGCAAGTCCTGCATTCTAATCAGCACCGTCCTTCAAGCTGCTGCCCATGTGCTCATTGACTCTGTCTGAGATGTGAAATTGGTGTGACACGGTTATACCAGGGCGCTATTTTTTTTTTTTTTTGTCCATGTCGCCTGTTGTTTCACTCCCAACAGCCATCATATCTCAATAAAATAATCACATTACCTACGATTAATTGTCCATGCAAGCCGTACAACAGCTTCCATTAGAAATAAATGGAATCATTTGACACAGCAGCGCTGCAACCTGCAGATTGCAGAAAACTGTTTCATTCCACGATATATTTAGGAAAACACATCTTAGTGAAACCATATGCTTTACTTCCATTGACTCTTTTGAGGAACAAATGAATCCTATATGTCATCCACAATAAGTTCACTCAAAAATAAGGCAGAGCTTAAAACACTTGATGAAAGATGAACATATAATTATATCCACCTGGTTAAAGTTGAATTTGTGGCCTCGTCTTTGGGGAACCAAACATGGTGAGCGGTTGCATGTTTTCATTCGCAGCTGTGGAAGCAGGAGAAAAGGCGCTGGTGGTTGGAGCAGAGAATGGGTCAACAGAAGAATTACCTGAATTGTGGATAATTTTTGAGGAGGAGTGCATAGCTAAACCAGGCTGAATGGCCTTGGCAGGGATCGAAATTGCAGGCAACACAAGGAGTTGCTAAGAAAACTTGCAGAAAGCTGGCTGCAATCTTTGCACGACATTGGTGGCTGAACAAATTTAAGAAAGGAAGGCAATGAAGAGTAAGGGTATGAATGCAGGAGCCTGGTTGGTAAAATTGTCTCAGTGTATGCTGGTGGATGAGCCAGGAGTGGGAAAGCTGAAACACGTACTGATAGATGATTCCTTCAAATGCCATTGTATCAAACATATTCGCACTGAAAGTCTTAAGGTGTTCTCAACTGTGTAAATGGAAATTTGCAGTATAGTTTGGTTTTATTTGTCATTTATAGAATTTTTGAGTGAGATTTGGTTTATAACCCTCACCATTACATTCAGTTACACCTGTTCTTACTGTTATACCTTTGTAGCTTCCAGGCTCCAGCAGTTACCACCTACCGGCGGCATTCTCACAGCGTACACTTGATGTTACCACTTGAACGCCAAACATTTTGTGTACACAACTACCCATGTTGTTACCAAAAGGTCACGAGTTCCATTTGAAGGCAGCAAGAGAGACGGAAACCAATGGGGCGACAAACAACAAGAACCTAAGGGAGCCGGGGAGAACGGTGGGCTATGACTTTTTAAATGGGTGAAATAATAGTCTACTTTATTATTGAGGTAAGATAATCCGATGCTTTAGTTGTCCCACAGTGGGGACATTTTCAGACAGCTTAAATGCAGAGCACACAGGAGATAAAAAGAAGTAAATAGTAAGTGCAGGAATGAGACAATTGTATTGGAATGCATGTAAATTAGATCAATTTGATATATTGCACATCAGGGAAGAAAAGATATGTGAACAAATTTTTTGCAAGTGATAATGGGGTTGGTGGCTCTCCATTTATTAGTTCCGTGTGTTTGGTCTGCTGGGAGCTGGCTTGATTGTTCAGCCTCCCAGCAGCAGGAAAGAAGGACCAGCTGCCGAACGCACCACACAGCGTTGCTATGGCCCCATGAAGGGGGGCCAATCACCTACCACCTCCACTCGCTCAAAGGGCCGACTCAGAACAGAGCGTCTACTCTCTTTTTGTACGCCACTGAGATGCTGCTGCTACAAGAGACCGCTCTGTAAAAGATGCCTGATGTCACAACAGAGTCCGACAAGATCCTAAGAATTCCTTAATACACAGGACAAGATGTTACGATCCCTTGTGCCATGATCTGAGGCAAAACTCCTTTTGAAGCCTAGTCCAACTGGAAAACCAACCAGCAGACTGGCAGTCAGCTATCAACTAGCAACCAACAAAATGACACCAGATAACTAGCAACAGCAGTAGGCAGTATGCGGCATATCATTGGGGTTTTCAAGTGGGCAACTCCCCTTCACCGTTTCATTAAGTTGGAGTCAACCCCCTCCGTTATGCCACCACACAACCCTGTAACTTTCAACCAAGAGATTAGATTAGCCCTACAACTAGCTACTAAAACTACTCATTGCCTTACCTTTAGTATGTTCCCCAGCTAGCATGTTTCCTCGTCAGCCACAGTCACTCACTTGCTCACTCTGCTGCCAGTGACATGTTTACTGCGACCTTCTGTTTTCTCCTGCAAATGCCCAGCTCTCACGGGAGAGCAATGGCCTAGCCTAGCCAGCAGCAGTAGGTAATAGAGATGATGGGACATGCAACTACACTTCACCAAACACCTCTCCCTTCAGAAAAGATCATTGCTCTACGAAGTTACCAAAGTTTCCGTAGCAGGGAGAGTCTGCTCTGATGTTTCCTTTTAAGTGAACCTGTGTGGTCTCTCCAGTCCAGTTTCTTGTTCAGGTAGGCACCCAGGTACTTATAAAAGTCCACTATCTCTACAACCATTCCCTGGATGTTCACCAGTGTGTGTTTTGTGCCTGCGGAAATGTACCACCAGCTTCTTGGATTTACCCAAGTTTCGCTAAAGGCAGTTTACTTGGCACCAGTCTCCAAATGATTCCTCCAGTATTTTTTGAGAATAACATTAGCTTATCACATTCTCCAAAATGTTGATTTCCACCACACATGAACAGATTACCCATTTTGTGGCTATTGCCGTGTTCTTTTTCTAAATATAAAACTACCTACTTCTGAATATTGTTACCATGTTGTGACACATATATGCCATGGGGAGATAATGATAATGTGGAGATGGTTCTCTGAGTCAGAGATATTTTTTTTATTATTTGCTGGGATGACTGGCAGGTGGATAATTTATACATGCATATGGATCTGGGTGACTTGATACGAGATCTGTCCGTCACTAAAGAACACTGTTGTGGGCGGCAATATAGCAAAGCCATGCGATGCTCCAGGAAAAATGTCAATTTTTGAAATTGCGCATATACATTTATTCATTTGTGAGCGTGGCATCAGCTTCAAAAGCGGTCGCAAATGCGGTTCGCCAAACGTGCCTATCTGGGAAATGTCTTCGAATTTCATCCCTGCCCCCCTACTGTGCAATTCAAAGAGGTCACAATGGAATGCACATGCCTGTGCGCTATAGATGGCGGAAGCTGTTTCGACGTAACCGCTGGTGCTTTCAGGGCACGCTATAAACGAGATGGAGATGTTTCTTAAATGGAGCAATTATGTCTAGAAAAGCCATTTTATCCTAAAAGTCCCAAAAAGGCTTTCTGTAGGTTTTTTTTTTTTTTTCTTGAAGTAAATCAATCCTCAAGCTCAAATTTAAGTCTCCTTATTGTACTCTTATCATTTCATTAAATAAAAAAAAATAATAAACGATTTTGCATAAGACATGACAAGCTGTGAAGGTTCAGTCCATAATATCTCCAGTGTGCGGCCTTCACCTTAGCCCACTGACATTGGTAGTGTTTTCCCATTCCATTAATCCTCACACAGTGCCACACACTCACAAACACGTATACCCCCCTCGCAAACACACCGAATGGGTAGGTCAAGCAAAAGGTGACCCTGCTAAGCAATAGGATGAAATTACGGTTCTTACACAGCCCTTGGCCCTGTGCCTGGTCAAAGCGATTGTCCCTGACATTGTGCAGTTGTGCGCGCTACAGTGTGTCTATATGAGGGGGATTGTTTGCAAGGGGAGAGAGTTTGAGGAAAGTGGGGGAGGTTCGCCTGTGTTGAATATCAAGTAAACAATTTTTTATTTTTTTTTTTCCATGTAGGAGAGAAAAAGGAGTTGGTGAAATTAATCTGAGGAGCCAGCTGTCTTTGTACCCCGTGCACTTCGCTGATGATGTATTCTCCTGTCGGAAGGAGGATGAGTAAGTGAAACGCTCATTCTTAATGTTGCCCACGGCAACGTGATTTGCAGCGGGGGACGCTCATTTGGAAAGGTAGAAGGTCAAATCACTTCACTTAACTCGGATAGCCATGTCAGTTAACATTGAACCCAATTGCGTTTGTTTGCAACGACTCTTTCCCAACTTATCTGCATTTTCTGCGGAATCGCATGAATATTAAATTAAAAGATCAGCAATTTCACGTCCAATGGGCTGTTCTGACAGTGGTGTTTTACACGCTAAAACATGGTCCAAAGAGAAGATGAGCAGACAGCTGATGATACATATACGTTGTCCTTTAAATTAAATATTCTTTGTGTGTATTTGGCAAGCAAAGTGAAGGGAATTCAAAGCGATCACTACACCCAGCAGCACAGCATGTCTTACTGCAGTATCATTTCAAACATGCTTCCACCACTCAACTGAGAGAGTCAACTTCTTGAAAGAGCATAATTCATACAGGTTTCTTCTAAAAGTGTCAGCTATCAAAATGCACTTAACGAGTATGTAGATCTAAGCTCATATAACAATCATGTGAATCAGACATTTGGTAGATCAGCTAACGTCTGGTAACAAGCTCGCATTACTTATTCCCGTTTGCTGAATTCCATTGTGAGCTGCAGTGTGCTGGGCTCAAGTTTGGCGAACTAGCTGACTTGGTAGAGAGGATTTTTTTTTTCTGCGCAGGGTACATATTTATAGCTACCTGGAGTTTCACTAAGCAGTGTCATTAAGCTGAACTTTCTCACATGGAGGACGACTTCCTGCCGTCACATCTGTCAATGCATATCCTTCCAGACAACTGAAGGTAAAGCTCCGATGCGTGGTATTAAAAATAGAAAGCACGCCGTCTCCGAGATGCTGATCTTCATAAGTTTGTTTTGATCTGTCATCTGTAAACTCATTCCCTCCTTTGTCCTGCGTCGGAAGCAGGTGTGCAGGTAGACATACCCACTCGCAGTTGCACCATCGCCTCCTTAGCATACGGTGTATACCCCTGCCCTTTAGTCTTTCTCCTGTTTGCGAATTAGCTCTGGCTGTTTCTGGTGACTTGCCAGTTTCCCTGCTCTCCTCTGAGACTTGCAGTGGTTGCTGATTGTCTTCTGTTGTTTTCTAAGCTCTGATCAAGTGCAACTTGTTTTAATTACATCCTCTTTATGTACAACTTCTACCCCTCTTGAGTCCACATTACACATTCTAGCCTAGATACTCAAAGACTTTTAAGACGGATGATTATGGGCAAGCTCCTGTCTTCGTTGCTAGCATGGGCAAGGCCTGCCAGCAAATATTTCAACATGTACAGGATGGGATGCTATGAAGTTTGGCGCATTCATCCATGGAGGATGAACCATAACCACTTTGGGGGTCGACCTGACCTTTTATTTAATTCAACCTGAGCATCAACTATGCAGCTTATCGCTAGGGATAGGTACCGTCACTCGGTACCATAACGGCACAGGGTTTTCTCTTGTGCTGGGTATGCCATCAGCCAAAGGGGATGTCACCAGAAAAGGCTAACATGCAGAAAAAGTTGAATTTCTTTTTTTTGCTATGTTCTCCATGTTCTCCATGTTGTATATTGCTGCTGGTTTTGATATGCTGCTATTTTTATTATGATAATTATGACAGTTTATAGTGAATTAGATTTTATATTGCTTCATTTATATCTTATATCTCATATTCTGTTCAACTTTCACATCACAAAATTCCATAAAAAATAAAAAGGCGGCATTTTAAGACAAAGTTTGACAATGTTTTTCCTTTTTAAGCACCAGTGTGGGCACCTTTTAAGTACTGGCGCCATTTCAAAAGTATCAGTTTGGCATCAGATAAACCTTGAACCCTCACCTTACCCATTACTACTTTTTCTCTGTTGAGAAATTGGGGTTGGCGAGTTTGTGAGCAAACGTTAGCATGCTAACATGCTAAAAACATCGCCGACATAGATCCCAAAAGACTGCACACAAAGCATGCTGACATTCAAAACTAATATAAAGTACGCCTTTGCAGAGCAGCTACAAGTCATGATATAGTTAACAGAAACATAGTGTTCCAAATGTTCCTACCACCAAATTCACCATACTGATACTGATTTGGTTTCGGTGAGCCCAGCTGGAGAAAGTAGCGTTAGCAAGAACAGATCCCCCCTGCCCATCACTAGTTCAGCTTATGTCACTTTTAGGGTAGTAGCTACACATGAGTGTTTCCCTAGCAACCAGAGCCTGAAACATCTACCACCCAACGACTATCGGCTGAAAAGCAGCATTGAAGGGCATAGAGCGAAGCACATTGCGTGTTGCCATACCATATGCTGCCATGCAATTCATCCCAATGAAGGAGCGCCCACCTCGGTCCTGAGACTTAACCCCAACCATCTGGTTCATCCTTTATTGCCTGAATATGACAGATGAAGAGTTTGAGTCAAGCGATTTAACATGACATAAGCTAGTGGTAAACTCTTAGTCCAATTTTTATATATGTGACATGCTAATGTCTTTTTGAACAGAAAGTGTCACAATCTTTTTTTTTTTTATCATTATTATTGTTACACATATGATATCATCTCTCTAACCCATCCAAATGGCCAAACTCTTAATTGGATGAAGCATACACCAATAATGAACTGCTTTGTTTGATTAGCACAATTAACTCACCGGTACTGTTGTCCTTGTGCATTTGTGCATTGCGACCAGTGGCAGTCTGTGCTCACATATGTGTACTTGCTCCACACCGGAAAACATGAGTCTGTTTGGTAATAATGGCCGGATGGTTTTTAATCTTGAGCTCAATTTTCACTCCAGTAGGTCCACTTGAATGGTAAATTACAATCAGGAAGTAATAGTACTTCCCTATTGTACTCCTCAACAAGTGATCATGTTAAAATGACAGGTGCGGGTACTTCCAGTATTTACCTTGAGGGGAAATGCAAAAAAAAGATGGGCCTTTGCTCTTTTTTTGTTTTCCTTTTTGATTATCTCCTAGCTGTATAAAGGAAGAGAAAAATCCACCGTTAACCATGGCTACCACAGGGCAAACTTGCCTCCCAAATGTGACTCAGAGCCAACTGTCCCTTTAAAGCTCTCTACCTCATTTGCATTGACCTGTTCCTCTGTGAGCGCGCCCAGCGGGGAGCCGGCAGGAAGCACGGATGAGCCAAAAGAAGGCAGTCATTTGAATGGCTGCATGAAATTAGTCAGGTGTTGGCTCTGCATGGAGCATATCAATAGCGGCCTCACCACAACTCCCCCCCTCTTCCATCCCTCCCCTCTCCCTCTTCCACCCCCCCTGCCCCCACCTTCCCCTCTCCAGCAATGCGAAGGAAACAAATGCATCTCGCTAAAGACTCATCATTCCACCCAGATGATGTTTGTTGAAAGCCTAATGACTGTGTCGGCTGGCGCATGCGCACTCGCGCGCGCCCGTGTCAAATTCAACCTGTCTAAATTTAGTTCGCTCCTTTCAGAACCTTGTATGCACCAAAGACAGAACAGAACGCTCTTTTTTCTTCTTTTTTTTTTCTCCCTCCACATCCCCCAAAGGAACATTTCGATCTATTAGCCACACTCAAAAGAAAGAAGCAATATCCGCGCATCATTCACCAGCTCTGTACTTTACTTACCTGTTGCTGATGCCACAAGCGGAACTTGTTTTGTTCTCGCATTCGGTCACATGTGTACAGTTCTGCGTGTGAACTGACCTCTAATCAGTGAGCCTTTGTCATACTTCTAAAGCGTCCAACTGAAGTGTGCCTCTGGTCTGCTCTCTTCAAATCGTGACCTGCAGCAGTTTGCCCGCGCAGCGCTATTTTTTTTTTTAAGACGTTTAATTAATCTTATCCTTGACAAGGTGTAATTTTCTTAGAAGATGAGAAAACGGCCTCAGACTCATTTTAGAGCTACTCGAGACAAACATTAAAAAAAAAAAAAAAAAAAAAAAAAAAAGCTGCCAGAATAAAGAGTTTTTCTTTTTTTTCTTTTTTGATGCTGTATGATTTGTGGGAGTGCATTAGCACATCTGTCAAACCTGGGAAAGTGCCCACTGAGTACGTAAATGCACCGCAGACCCTTCTTTCCCTTTTTTTTGTTCAGATGCTAAGTTTACCTGACAAAGGAGCTTGAGGTCGGATCATGAACTTGTTTCCTCTAGGAAACAGATCAACTTTGTTAGTAACAAAGGCATACAGCATTTTCTTTACTTAAATTGTCTAAAGCATAGTTTTCAACAGAGGGTCTGCAACCCCTAGAGGGCCCGCAGAGGTACTGCAGGGGGTCGCAAAATCTTTGGTTGATTAGACATTTTTTATATATATATTGTTTTTTAATTCCTCCCCACAAATTTAAATTAGTTTAAATGTGGATTAACATGAATCCAACATATTTTAGGATACGGGATAGCTTAATACTGAACGCAAAATGATAATAATGTATATTTATAAATAGCATTAGTTTAATATAGAACACATATAGTAAGTAGGGGGTCCCTACTTAATTGCTCCATCAGTTTTGGGTCCTTGCCCTGAAAAATGTTGAGGACCCCTGCTTTAAAGGACCACTGTGCTGGAAGTAGTGACATCTGCTGGTGAGCTAAAGAAGATGTTGATGATAGTAGCAGTGCTTCAATAAAAATGCTAGTCCTCCCTTTACGCACCTGTTGGTGTCTGTCTGTCGTTCTCTCTCCAGGCCAACATTACCAGCGTGTTCTGATTCTTCTGTTTTGTCCCCGTTTATCAAAATGCATGCGACACACGGTGCCTCCTCTGGATAATGTGGTTTAAGTGCCATTATGAGAGGGGACTGACTGCTTTTGAGTCCTGGTACAGCAGTGTACTGGCCCACTTTAATAAAAAAAAAAAAAAAAAATGTATGGCAACAGCTCTAGGAGAGGATGACCCTCTTGTCAAAGGGGTGCCGGAGTAGAAAATAATAGTCGGACATTTATTTATTTATTTTGGAAATTGAAACCCTCTCGTGTACTGTATGCATGGCACACGCTTTCATTTAATACGTGGAGGGTGCTGGCAGTGTATAGACTTTCCTGAGACGCGAAGAAGAAGAAGAAAGGGGAAATGATGAAATGAAAAGGAACAGATTTTCAAAAGAGCGAGCGGAGAGAGGACTGGGTTGCTTTTCGACAACAGCTGGCAGACAACGATGCGTCTCTTGAAAGTCTTCATCTCAAGGCTGATGGATGATGGGGAGGGGGAGGAGGGTCTGCGCGGCAGCCGCTCTCCATTTTTATCTCCGTCCTAAGACAACCCATTTGTTGGTTCGCGACACGGGGAGCGCAGTGCTCGGTGTGCAGAGGGATATTTGTTGGGCAGACAACACACGTCTCTGCTGCACCTTAACACGGGGGAAAGATATGTGACGTGGATTATTGCCAAGACCCCCACTGAGATTTAAAAAAAAAAATAAGGAAGAGGTGTATATTTTAACAACTTTAGTGGAAGCTTTTCTGGTAATATCAACAGGAAGCCTATTGAGTCTCCTAATTGAGACCATTACAAGTCTGTCACGGAAACCGGTGAAGTCATGGAAACCAGCAGCTATAACATGAAATGGAGACACCGCCGCGAACCCTAACGATGCTAGTCATCCCATCACGATAACAATATAAAACGTGTCACTGAATGCATGAGATCCATGCCCTCAAGGGAAGAAATTAGAAACCGATGTCAGACCTCGGAAGCATCTGTAGAATGTGTTCAGCGCTCGTGATTACAGCCCTACTCAAACTGTAGTGTCAGTTGTTTGGCGCCATTGAGAGACCATCATTTCTATTTCACATCCTAGAGTTAATGCACTACATGACTGTATGTTTTTTTTTGTTTGTTTGTTTGTTTTTTTGTCAGGAGCACAGCCAGAAAATCATAACTGAGTGAATGATGGATAGCGGGTCTGAGAGCTCGTCTGAAAATTTAGCGCTCCTTTTTGGGGCGGCTCGCGAGACGTAAATGCTCGCGCGCAAGGTTTACACCTCAGTAAAATGTCAGGGTATTCCAAGGAGATTTATCCGCTGGGTGAAAGGATGGTGATGATTCCTTTATGTGTTTGACCTTCTCTGCCAACTCCCCTCTCTCTGTACATACAGATGTATTGTATATGGAGCTCAACATGTGTAAAGTTGTAAGAATCGATGAAATATCTATCTGTTGTCTGGTTTGAAAGCAGGATTTGCAAAGGTAATATGCACTATTGCTGTCCATGTTCATCCCTTTATGACCACAGTGTACCATCTTCTGATGGCTACTTCCAGCAGGATAATGCACCATGTCACAAACTCGTTTCTTGAACATGACAATGAGTTCACTATACTCCAATGGCCTCCACAGTCACCAGATCTCAATCCAATAGAGGAACCTTTGGGATGTGGTTGAACGGGAGATGTGCAGCCGACAAATCTGCAGCAACTGTGTGATGCTATTATGTCAATATGGACCAAAATCTCTGAGAAATGTTCCCAATACCTTGTTGAAAGTACGAAGCCACGAAGAATTACGGCAAAAGGGGGTCCAACCTTTAACTTGCAAAGTGTACCCAATAAAGTGCGTGTAAATACCGACTGTCAACAGAGGGGGCAGCGTTTCACCTGAAGTCCTATTCAAGATTATACTCAATGCGAGACTGACATTATATGATTCAACCTCAGAATCTTGTTTTGTTTTGGGTTTTTTTTTAATCTATGTTCTTGGTGTCACAAAATATCTATTCTGGTACACTGCCACCTGGTTGTACGAAGTAGTATTGCATCTTGTTATAGCATGCTAACTTGTGTATAACGCAATGCAACAGAATATGTCTTTGACATGCTATTATTTTTTCACATTTTGGAAAACTTGTTATGTAATAGAATTACAAGTCCTGGTAGACGACTAATCAAAACAAGTTAAATATATGATTTTGTATTAGTTTATTGTGGAAAATGAGCCAATATTATACTCATGGTGCATGCCAGCCTGTATAGCGTTAAAGCAACTTTTTCCACAAATATCGATTATGATAAATGACTTGTGGCCTTACTATGCATTAGCTTTGCAGCTGAGATCTGGAAATACTGCAACAATTCTCCAAGAAACCCATTGTAATGCCTGGTATTACAGTCTCAAGCTGTGTAATTAGAGTAAACAGACATTCGACTGAGATATTCCACTACGTAGGTTGTGCAGTCTTAATGAAGACGGGGTCGAAAACAGCTGAAATCTGCAGCTTTAAGTTGGAACAGCCAGTGATGTATGTATACACAACGGCTGCTAGCCTAGCAAAAGGAGGGGAGGGAAGAGGAAGAAAAGGCTGTTCGGAGGAAGGAGCGAGGCAGAGGCAGAGACCCCGAGGGAATCAATAATCAGAGTGGACAGTGGCAGATTGTCCAGCAGGCCTGTTCCTGTCTGTTATGCTGGCATGGCTGTTGGGCAGCAGCTACAGTGAAAAGAAATGACTTCTCCATCTCGGCCATTTTGTTTTAATTGGGAACGACCTTGGTCAATAAACAAATGGTGAATTGACCTCACTGTCACAGACCCTTCTTTAAAGTGTAAGTCAATATTTGCCTCGCCACTTTGTGCACCATGTCACAGTAAAATGGACCTTTCCATGGCAGGGGATGTGTAATAGTCAGCAATTGAGCCCCCAATAGGAGTACATTAGGCCGAGCGGAGCTGTGTTGTGTCATTGCATTTAATGGCCAACTGTGTTCATTCATGTTACAACCATTTTTAAAGTGCTTTCCACCTTTTTGCTCTCTCCGTTCAGTCCCTCTGTGCTGTTTTATTCAGCTCAGCGGAGGTTTGCATACCCAGACTGGTTAATTTAAGAGCCGCAAATGCTTTTTTTTAACCTTCACTTTTGCTGTGATGGACTTCAAGTGGACTTTTTTTTTTATTTGGGGCTTTTTATTTATTAAATTTTTTTTATATTTTTTTTCAGGACTAAGCGCTAAAAGATGGATTTTATTACCAGTCCACACATTCCTCTGTGAATTATCACCACACAGCTCAACTGAAATGTTTCACTAATTGCAGTGCTAATTGCATTATAACTTAGCCAGACGTCTTGCGCTATAATTCCAATTGCTTTTGTTGCTTTTTTTTTATGTGGTATTTGATTGAGGCAGGAAGTAATACAGTGAAGATACAGATACAGGTAATACAGTGAAGCTGGTTTCAGTTGCAGAGAATCCAACGATAATCCATCGAAAGAATGTTCCTCAATCAAAATGCTTTAAGTTTACATTGTTCTTGCAAAAATAGTTGGTGGTATACAAGGGTTTGGTACATAGCTCCATTTAGGGTTTTGGTTTTGGGGTTAATAGCATTCTGTTTAACCTCCTGAGCTTTTGCTTATGCATTTTTAATTTCTCAAAGGTATTTGGGATCAAATTAGGACCTAAGAAGTATAAAAAACTATGCATCATCTTTCAACAAGAAGTCTTCATATCTGGACACTAGAGTCATTTCATTATTTATATTATAGTAAAGTAAAGCCAATTATGTGACAAAATATAAAACTGTTTGTTTTAATATAGACTAACAATGAAGTCCCAACATCCTCAAATGAGGTCTTGCTAATTAGCAGGATTATAGCTTGTTGCTATTGTTAAATTTGCAGGTCATATCAAACTACAAACGTTTGCTACCACTACATGGCAGAATAAATTGTCCACTGACAAGAACACCGGGTTTAAATGGAGTAGAATAAGCTGCAATAAAACCTAAAACTTGATGTCCCAATATGAGGACGCAGGGTGTCAGGAGGTTAACTAATCTACAAAATTTAAAAGGTATTAAACTCTGGATTTCTTTTAAATTGTCATGATGGCATGACCATTTTTGTCAAACTATTTAACACACATGTGCGAAGCCCAAACGTCCGTGAAGGTTCTCCCCTCATCCAGGGTCATGGTATATATTTATACGCCAACTCCCCACCAATCTGAAGAAGCCACTTGAGTGAGTGAGTGAGTGGGTGGCGAAAATTCTTCAAGAAACTCTCCAACTCCAATCTACCCTCGCTTCAGCTTGTTTTCTGGGTATTCGCTGAATGGTCTTGACCTGTTGGGACTAAAGAGGCCTTGACTCCCTGTCAGTCTTGTCTGCAGGCTGAGTGCGGTGTTGTCCTGTGTTTGTCCCCCACTTTCCTCCTCTGTGATTGTAATTACCTCTCCGCCATGATCCCTTAATACCTCCAAGTGGGCAAAGACACCTCCAGGGTGTCCGCGAGTGTGCGTATGTGCGTGCATGTGGCTGCCCGTCCCCATTCGACTGGAGCCGAGTGTTTGTGTGTACGTATATATGTGTAAATCTGTGTGCAGGAGTCCTCTGGGGCGTTTTGCGCCCTGGATAAATAATGATGAATTACAGATTGATTACCCAGGAGTGAAAGCGCCGCTATTAAAATTATTACAAAAGGCAGCAACCTGTGAGCTGTGTGTATGCGCGCAGGAGAAAGCCCTTAGCTCCTGCTTTGCTCATAATTAAAGGAGTAATATTCTGGGTCATAAACATAAGGATTGGCAGCGAGGGTTTTTAAATTATATTGATCACATATAGTTTGCGTGCTTGGGGCGAGGCGGCGGCGGCGGCTTAACACCGCATCGATATTTTACGGGTATACTTCACATGGACACACTGAGTGGGTGGTCGAGTGGATGGAGCTTTTACAGCCGGTGCAGAGCAATAACTTGTGTCGACCATGCATTTTGCAAAATGAGAAATATGTTGGTTTTTATGACCGGACACATCGGTGAATTGCACAATTGAGCCCTGGAGAGTCTGTTTAAAGTTAGTACAGTGATATGTTTAAATAGAAGAAGCAATTTCTGAGGAATGTCTGAGGAATGCATGCTACCAAAAAGATGCATAATTCTTGGTCCAGGGCCAAACATAGTAATTCCTTTGTTGCACCTTAGTGGCGTTTGTGTCATCAAGACAGGTGCATAATTTCCAAAGTATTTGTTCATGAGCGATATTGAACCATATTGGGTAAAGCTGAGCCCAACCACACCAGAAAAGCTACAGTAGTGATTAAAAGCTTAGTATTTCCATATGTGATGTGTTAAAGTAGCAAGTCCTGTCCCACTTGTTACTATTTGTAGACAATTTTGCCTTAATAGTGGTTTAACTCTGGCAGGAAGTGATGAAGCAGAAGTAACCCACTGGAAAGCAAGTTGAATCTAAAGTGCGCCATAGTTGCCATAAATCTTATTACGCCTGTTTTATGCCCTGTTCATGCATCAGAAGTGCCAAAAACAAATCTCTACTGAAGAAGTAGAAGCAGCAGACGAAAGCAAGCAGTAACAAACAGGCGGCAAGGGATAAAAATAAAAACACGGGTATTTTCAATAGCAAATCCTGTTCCAAAGCCGACCCCAAAACTTATTTGCATTTGCTGCTGATGGAAACTGAGATACGTCTTGAGCAGGGGGATTTAGAGCATCTGAACTGCTGGTAACAGTAATAAAAACTCCAGGTTTATTTTTAAAAAGTGTGATTAGTTTGGAAACCATGCAATTAATCGCAATATTTTAATCAAAATATCAAAAACCATGACGTTCTGGGATTATTTTTGTTATCTAAATCTAACTAGTTAGTTAAGCTGCCTAAACCCCTGACTAAACAGTGACTGAATATGTGAGACTAAAAAAATAATGATCAAACCAGGAGCTCAAACCCCAATGTCCAAAAATCCAAATCCTCCTTCGAAATTAAACCTTGCTGTTGTCTTTAGACCACTTCGCCTGCCTCCCAATTCATAGATGAATCAATGTGCAAGGACAAGCTCGTCCAAAAATGTCACTTTTAGATCACAAAATTTAAGGAGAGTTTCTCTTTTCTTTCTTTTTCCCATCAAAGGACACCTAAAATGAATGTGCATTGATTCAAATGCTCTGGAGCAAAAAAAAACAAAAACAAAAAACAGACATTCCAAGAGTGAACCCCTAACTGCTGCGCTGTCAAGGGAAATCAATGCAAAATAAAATAGTTGGGGCAGAGTTCCTTCCTCCAGTTAAATCGGTTGGTCATGTTCCCAAGGAAGGCGTGAGATGGACCATTAGACTGATGGGCGTATTGGTCCACTGTGATTTAACATCACGGTGTGGAAACCTGGAAGTGAAGCACTTAATCAATGTTCTGCTTTAAGTTGTTACCAAAAACAACTTTAGATAAATGTGTCTATAAAAGCATTCTCTGCAGGTCAACATAAGATTTAGGTTTATCACCTCCTATATAGCTGGATGGAACTAGAAGTTGAACCGCTGTACATAACAGCCAGTTGAGTTGGTTTGGACTTATTAGGATGTCTGCCAGACGCCTCCCTTAGGAAGTACTCTTTGAATTCTCAACTAGGAGAAGGCCCTGCGAGCCAATCCAGAACTCCACACTGGAGGGATTACATATCCTGTCTGGCCTGGGAAAGCCTCGGGGTTCCCCAGAAGGAGCTGGCGCACGTGGCTGGAGGAGGAGGACTTCGCATCGCCTGCTGCCACCGCTGATGAAGACGGATGAGGGGATAAAAATCACACTTCCTCTTTGAGCCGCTGCCTCTGAACTTTGTCCAGGAGGGTATTTTGGATCTGATGGTCTCTTGTAAGATTAAACTGGACTTTTTATTTGACATTTCCCGGCAATCAGTTTAATGTGCCCCATCAAGAAGTGCGTTTGGTATTTAGGGTTAGGGTTATGGGCGATGTAAGCATGGTCACACCAAGTTTTAAAAATGAAATATTACTTTCCCGCAAACTCCCGTTCCTAATTTCTTTTTTAGGCAGCCTAACAGCAACTGACTTCGCATGAGAACACGGTGTCCCCGTGATTTAATTGGAATACCAGCAAAAATTTCACATCCCCATTTCGATATCATGCTACCGTGCAGGCTTTTTTTCTACAGCCATATACAAATATTCCCCAGCACAGTTAACACGTATCGCATCCCCAGGTGGTAACGATGTTTTGACACCCACTTCAGTATTTTTATCTTTCTGTACCTCTGTTTCGCACTCCTTTAACGGCGAACATCTTGAATCCCCCGATTCCCTCCTGCATCCACCATTTAACAGGAGATTTTGCGCCCGTTTAACACCCCCAGCTCCACCCAACAGAATATGATCTGAAGAGAAAAGTGCTTTTATTTCCGAAGTCCAAACTGCTAACTGTGTTTCAAGGTTGATCAAGCAGAAATAAAAAACTTGGTAACTTCATGCACTCTTTTCACAGTGACTGATCTGAATACATCCTCTCATTTCTCCTAATTATTCCCGTGCAAGCCTTGTCTATACTTTGAAATATCCAGGATGAGTCAGTGATTTCTGATGCTACCATTTTAAAGCCACTGATGTCTCACCGAAAGCGAACATCTGACTTTCAGCCAGGACTCTGAACCTAAATCTAATTGTGAGTTGAAATCCACAACCTCAAACGCTACTTTCGGGAACAATTGCGGGTTTCTGGTAAAAATGGACCACACAGCAGGTCTGACGGCGTCTAACATTGCCACAGGTGTGTTAACCCTGGAGTCAGTTGCAAACCCCATGTGCCTTGACACTGACGCCAGGGCCGTTTGAGAAAATGTCAGTCTTCGACAACCTGGGAATGAGAGCCTTCTCCTATTTCTGACATTTTTTTTCGTCCATTCTCTTCAAAGTGTCGCTCTCTCTATTTCTTTTTCTCCATCAGAGTTAACCGTGTTCATAGCGTAGGGGAGCAAATGCTCTAATATCTCTTCTAGGACCATAAAAAGACCATGCAGTGCAATCATCCGACCTCATATGCCACCATCATGTTTAACTCTTAGCAACAGTGGGTAGGAAATAAAGATATCTAGAAAAAAAGAACAATAATAATGATGAAAGACTCGCTGGCTCATTTGAAACATCCATTGTGCAGAATTGCTGGTTTTGCTCTCATCACTCTAGGAAACACACAGCTTATCCAATTATATTCAAAATACAAGTGGTTTTCACATATGGCAGCTTTATAAACATCTGCTTAGAAGACACTTGCACGAATAAAATATATTATTTTTGCTTCTGCAATTTGCTATTTAGCAACCATCCCATTCATTTTTTATTTTTTTTCTTCTGGGTCCTGGGTGCACTTTGGCTCATTACACTCTGCCAACAGTTTGTTCTTGGCATATGTTTTATTTCCTTTAGCCTCTTGCCAAATCAAACAATTTGCAGACTTAGTTGCCAGTGCACCTGTAAATTGGACACTCTGAGACCCTCTTTGAAATACTTGCTTCCTTGTGTTGCTTTGAAAAGGGGCAGGGAAAGGGAAAAGAAAAAAAGAAGAAGTTATTGTCAAACCTCTTTTAATCAAACACGTGCTGCTGACTCCTCAGCGCATTTGCGATGGCGATTTACTTACTTCAAAGTTGAAATCCTCCTTTCATGTGGCACTGCCTTAATTGTCCCCACCTCTTCCTCACCGCAGCATGTATGTTGAGCACATTTGCATTTATGTCTGATTCTCAATAAGACGAAAAGTCACTTCTCTTCAATAAAGGCTGGTATTCACTGAAGCCAGCAAGGACAGTGGGCAGCCTCGGCTCCCTCAAGCGTTTTTCTTTATTCCAACTCTACAAATGACACTTGGGAAACATTGATAGAGAAATATTAAACAGAGGCGAGAAGCTATACCATCCATGAATGGAATGCTGCACATGCTCGTGTGTGGTACATACCCAAGGGCCCGTGCTGATGAAAGACCAAAGACCCGCGAGAACCTTACAAACTCTCTGGGACTTCACGATCACCACCTCTATGATGTTGCCGGTGATTATTTTTAACTTTGTTCAATGATTGATAGCTCCCCCAAAAATAGAAGCTACTTTCAGAAGCCTTGGAAAGTTTTCATCACTTCTGCCCAACTAATACGGAGCATTATTAGACGAGCATCTGGGTGATTTATTCTGCGGTGGAAATTTAAATACAAAAGACAAAAAAAAAAGAAAAGGGTTCCACATGTAAATATGATTTTAAAAAATCTTTTGGTGTATAAATATTCCTCACTTTGTGCCAAGCTGTGAATAATTCAGTATTTTCTTCAACTGTATGAGAAATGACTGGAGCTATATTGTAAAATGCTCTCATAGCTTGTGATTTGCCCATAACTCTTCATTCGCTGCGATCCTAACTTTCATCCTAACTCGATGAAACTGCAAGTGTTGGAAGCCTGAGAGGTAGCTTGAAGTTAGAGGTAATTTAAGAGTGACAGTTTCGGGAAAGTGGTAAAAGCTGACAGAACAACGACGAACACTCAAAGTGAAATCAAACTTGAGTCGCTGCATGAAAAACCAAAGGATTATGAGGACTCCCTGATAGTCTCTGTAAGAAGGTTGGCTTTGACCAAGCAACGTACACTTACTGCACATTCGGAACTTACTTAAGGGGAAAGAACTTACCTTTAATATCTTTTTGCTCCTGAGAACTAGGATCATTGGGCAGTTCTTCAAACAGTTAGTGGAATTATGAAAAGCTTTGTAGTTTGCTGTAAGCCCTGGCAGTAACAAGAACTTCGCCAGGATCTGCTGATCTGTCTGTTACAATAGGTGGATGCTGCTGTAGCAGCAAAAACTGAATGCTAAACCCAACAAAGCTGATGATAAGAGTTTAACAAATGTTCACTTGAAGGGATCTGAGCAATGTGAGACTCATTTCCCAGCTATCAAGAGATTCCAGGAACCAGCAGGCAAGAACGTAAGCAGGCGAGGTTAGCAAGATGGAGCTAAAAGCTGAAAATGCATTTCTTTAGGGTTAGTTTGGAAAAAAAAGAAAAAATCTAAATAGGCTGGAATGTATATACCTGCTGACTGGAGACTACGATCTGGTGGCATAATGGAGTTTTGCACATGAGCATTTAGTAGGTAGATTGGGAGCAATACGCAGCTGGCATGGCAACTCCAGATACTCGATACCACTCCTGTAATTAAACCCAAGAAACACAGAATCCGAAAAAGGAGGAGAAGCCTCCAGACTGCAGGACTTTTTGAAGAGCTGTAAAGAAGGCACCCCACTGCCGTGTCAGAACGTAGTAAAAAGGAGACTGAACAGATATCCCTGTTGCCTGACCTGCTAGTAATAGTGCCTTTTCATTGAAGGCATGTGGCGACCACTGACAGATCTATCCCACAGCAAGGGTTGGATTTCTTTTAGTCTTAGCCCGTCTCAGTTGGTGCATGCTATAAAGAGAGCTGTCTACAATGCGTGGGAGTACATGGGATATGGAGGCAGCATTGTCGGACGGAACCCGACGAGTAAAACAAAGCATGACATGGAGAAATTAGTTTGCACAGGTAATAACACAATTAACAACTTGAATCTGCAAAAGTAACTGTGAATATAGTCAATTCTGATAGGATAAGCATGCCCTTTAGAAATGAGAAGCTAATTGTTGTAACTTAGCTCTGACGTCTTCTAATATGAAGGAAGTTATGCAATCAATTAATTGCTACGTCATCACAGAACTCTCAGGTGCAAAAGGACTTGCGTTGTTTTCGTTCCTGTTACCTCATGCATGTGCTGATGGAGTGGGTGCCCCCAGCAATGCCCCCAATCCAAAAGTGGTCATATTGATGGCTAATTTCGCTGGTACTTGTACTAGTGACAATAAAGGGTAATGACTGACTGACTGATATTCAAGTCAGACTCTTTGGCTGTGATGAGGTTTACCCCCGGCCTTCGTTTCAGGAGTTATGTCAAAGTTCATTTCCCTGCCTCAGACACGTGTTTCAACTCATCTTAGGAGTTTGTAAGCTTAGGTTCTTAATGGGTTTAAGGTTGTCATTGCAAAACATGCCAAAAGTTAACTAGTTGGAAGCCGGCTTTCTCATTTCTATTTGCATTTTATCACACAAGCCCAAACAATGGCTTTGTTTGCCTGTCTTGATGGTGCACCCTTGTGGTGATGTACCTCATATACAGCACATCTGTACTTTTTGTTGCCCACTGTGCTGTAACTGTGTTTCTTTGCTTCTTACTGGCACGCAAAGCCAAAGTACAGTTTATAGGAGACAGAATTCATCCTCTGGGATGTAAAAGTTGAACTAACTTAACATCACTTGGTCATTCATTCAGTTTTTATTTGCTTATTTGTTTGTGTTTAACTGGAACCAGGACAAGAAATTCCCTCCGGATTTCCTTCTGGTGGTGGATGGAAAAAAAGTTTCTTGGAGGCAAAACCATTCAGCTCAGGCCCACCACTGCCTCCTTCTCCCCTTCCGCCTCCGGGTCACTCTCCTGCTGCTCGGATGGAGACGCTGTTTGCAGCAACAACAAAAAAAGAAAGAAAAGAAATTAATAATAGAACCTTTCCTCCCAAAATCCGTTTATAGTCCATTCAGTGACATTTGATGAGAGTGCAAAAATCCACGACACCAGGGGAAGGATCAATGTGATTATGTTGGCAGAAAACAAACGTGTCAGTGTATTTCCACATTTCAGACTTGGAGGCTCAGTTTCTGCCAAATGTGTGCTTCTGCCAAGTGAACAGAACCAAATCATTGTCTGCTTATAAATATATATATAATCACAAACAACAGGACATTTAGAGGTCCTCTAAATATATTTTTGCTCTCGACGCGCTTTGACATCTCTCCGGCCAATTTAACTTTCATTGTTCATTTGGCTCTGACTTGCTTGGTCGTGCTTGCTAATGCCTTTTCTCCCTTTTGGCATTTGTTTGCCTGGAGCTAAACTAGCAGTCCAAAAAAAAAAAAAAAAAAATGTTTAATTGAATTAATTGGAGCATTAAGGCTGGAGAAAGAGCTGGGATATTGAAAGCTGTGACAAAGCCAGCGTTCACACTGATGACAAACTCGACAAGCAAGCTGGAAAAACCTGTGTGTCAACTGACCAGAAGGCAGAGAATCCACATTTGACATTTTGGCTACATACACACATTCCAATGTGTCCATGCACTCGCTCTCTTTCACAAACACACACATACACACACACACGGGAACTGTCGTGTGGTTCTCTCTCCGGGGAGACATGCGCTGCCTTGATGTCTGCTGCACCACCAATCCCAATCTTCCAACGCTCCGAGAACAGAACGACTGCACCCTGCTGTATCTAAATATCGCTGCCTCTGCTGGAGTGTGTGTCTTAGTCATCGAGATCCTGGCTTACAGTGGAGCTTACAAATGATTAATTTTCCCCAGATCTTTGCCTGGTCCTTCTTATTAACGACAACGCAGACGAACTAGCTGTTCTGCTTTGCCAGCAGAAGAGATATATTTAGGCCGAGGCGAGATATCAAGATGCACATTCACATATCACATATAGCTGCCTCCTGACATCATCTCCCCGTGATCGGATCACAACCCGAGAGAGACTTGTTACATCAAAAGAGAGGAGTGTGACGGGATGGGGGAAAGAAAAAATCGAGAGGGAAGTAAAAAGGAAGGAGAGACCGAGCAGAGAGTGGAACAGAGGGAGGCTGGGAGGGGGGCCAGTCTGACTAAGCAAGCCGAGGGTGTTACGAAACAGCAACGGGCTGCTTACCGACTGGCTTTCTCTCAGATTGATTTATAAATGCAAACTGACAGCTGAAGACGAGCGAAAACAAACTTTCTGGTTTTGCTGCCAACACTTGTCGGGGGCTTGCAGGCATATTATTCACTGTCATGTGATGCAAGTTGTAACAGCGATTCTGGCTCACAGTTGATTTGTCTAAATAAGATCTAGTAAGAATCTTCTTTTTTTTTCTTAAGGGTGAGATGCGCAAAACAACTTGGTCGGTAGACGTCGTATTCATTCATCTTCTAAGATTTATCGCACAGCTTTGAAATGTAAACTCATGTAAAAATCTTATAGTCCACAATTGACCCTTTGATGGTCTTCTCTTTGGTCTGCTGGCCACCAACCAGAGGGCTCCTACCCTTTCTCAAGTACCACTAACTATGTTCACTTTCCTACGTTAGACTAAAAGTCCCATACACAAACATTGGAAACCTGTAGACTTACTTAGCATTGGATTAATTGGAGTCTTTAAAAACATGAAAACAACTGCAGTCGACAAGTGTGGGCACAAAGGAGAAAATAGCCACAGATAGAAACTTCAAAATGCCAAATGCCAACACTAACATTAGCACTGTTACTGTCTTGTTCTTCCACGAGCACGGGCAACTGCATGCCGACTATCTCTCTAACCTAGCAACCGCAGGAAGTCGGCACTTCACAAAAGGTCGGAGGCCTTTGGCTGGCGATCGGGAGATCAATCAGGAAGCCGACAAAGGGTCGATTGTCGTTGTTATCAAGCAGGACATCACTGAGAGACCAGGGTGTGCAACCTGTCTGTTCGCCTGTTCCGGGTATTGTGTTGTCAGATGGCATACGAGCTGACCCCTTGGCTTGTTCCAGTAGCAGCTACATAGTAACAGGGAATCAAGAGTCTTTTTTCTGGTAAAACAGTGAGGAATGCACTAGTCAAGTTCCTGTTGCCAGCAACTATCAAGAGTGTAGGGAAAAAATGGATCATGAATCATTCTTGAACTGAATGCCCATCTTCCATGTTACACACCATGTCATGTTGCTTGTAGTTCTAGGCGTTTCACAGTCATGGCGTTTAATTATATGCTGTGTATTTTGAAGGATTGCCTGCCCTCTCTCCTAATCCTTACCATCTTGCAAGTCAACTAATATCTTATAAATGTCAAATGTGAAATGAAATCGGGGTACGTTTACAGCTCGGAGATGAAAAAAGAAATATTCAAGCAGGCCTAAATACATACCACAAGGAAGGCCGGTTGAGGAAATGGAGAGCGGGTACATGACAACAATGAGTCCGGGCAGGCAAGCGAAACACCACTAGCAGGTTCAGGCAAAAATCCAAGGTTGGCAAAAAAAGATTCAGGACAATCTGACAAGGCAAAAACAAAAACAAAAAACAAAAAAACACTGGAAGGCATGGCGTGGAAAAACAAGCTGGCAAACTGGCAAAGAAGACAAACAAGCTGGCAACTGAGAAGGGACGACCTTCGAGTAGAAATACACAAAGGACTAAATAGCTACATGAACACAGGTGATATTGGAAAAAGGGGAAGATGGTACTCCAAACTTGTTCTATGTCACACTATGGCTTTGGCCAAGTCATGTTACTTGGGTGTGCATGCACTGCCAAACTAATGTCAACCGCCTTTACTCACCCCTCCAGCCTGCACACACATACACCTCCCTCACTCTGCCTCCCGCTCTTCCTACCTTCTCTCTCCTCAGGAGACTGATGCAGTGGCTGATTGTGTGGGAAGTTCCTCTGTCATCGTTAGGCGGGTGGGAGGCACTTGTCAGGGGCCCACATTAGGAGTTTCCTCTGAACTCCCCTTTGCCTCCGCCAGTCACGGAGAGAAACACCGGGAGGGGGTCAGCGCCGCGCTCGCCTTATTGAAGGAGCACGCCGGCGAAGGTCAAAGATTGCTCCTGGGAAGATGGGATGGCTCATTTTACAGCACGTGTCATTACGTTTGAAACATTTTCGACCGGCGGTGCACATTTTTTAAGCCGACGTCCAATTTAGACTGGCATTGGAAAACGTACAAATCAATACAAGTTGACCAGTTTAAACTCTGACTAATTAACCATTCAGGCAGCAAAAAAGGGCCAGCTGAACAAAATGAGATCTCGCTGCTAAGTGCGAGATAGGTTGCTGATTCGCCACCTTTCATGCTGCTTGATGCTGAGTCGTTAAAGGTAAAGTTTTAAGGGCAAACACAAGGGCTATGTATCAGCGTGGACTTAAAATGTTACTCCGAAAAAGGTTACCTGCTCACGCGGTAGGTGTGCCTCATTGATTTATTCGCCAAAGCAACTTTTATTGGCATTTGACTTTTGCTAGATGCTCATTTCAGATCCTACACACAGGCCTGGTGCTATAATGTCAGCTTTTAATCTCTACCAGATACCGGATTTCGTAGGATTGTAAAAAAGCAAGGAATGGGGAACTCTCCAAGGGCGTACTCACCCTAGTTGATGCATGCTATGCCTGGAGACGTTCAACAAGTTTACTGAACACAAAGATGCGTGTTGCAGTTTGCTAAAGAGACGACACCAGCCTGTCACTCAAAGCCACCACTCTTTTTAAGGCTGTAACCATGTAACCAAAAGCATAGGTCTTCAACAGGGGGTCTGCGGAGATACTGCAGGGGGGTCGCAAAATCTTTGGTTGATTAGGTAATTTTTATATATATTTTTCTTTTAATTTTCCCCCACAAATTTAAGTTTCTTTAAATACACATTAACATTAATCAATAATTAATGAATGGAGGCAGCCAATCACAAGGCTGCACATTACACGCTGCCTGTCAGGGGCGTGCCGCAGAAGCTAACAGTGCAGCTCGCTCCCATCAGCCAACTACTGAAGCCAAAATAGATTGCTTTGTCACTTTAATATAGAACACACGTAGTAGGCAGGGGGTCACTACTTAATCTCTCTAAAGATTGGTCTAAAGAGTATAGATCAAGTGGCCACTTGAGGAACCAACCAACTTTTTGGCACTTCCGCATTTGCCTTCTTCTCCCACACTTGGTTTAGCCCCCTAAGTCCCTGGACTTGGACTTGTGTGACCACTGTGTACACAGATAGGTCACATCTACCATTCTAACTCTAAGTAATGGAGGATTTTATTGCACCGTGTGAGGGACCGCCTGCCTTGTTCGCATCCCTTACCCTCACTGTCCTCCATGTCATTTAATGCCACGCAAAAGGAGCTTAAAGTTAGTTGCCATGTGCCCGAAGTGGTGTGCTGTAAACCTGTAACTCCACCATATCATATTATGCATGTGTACTGTGCTCTGGGGCCGTTTCAAAGTGCCGTTCCCTTTCACCCTTAGAGGGCCTAGTTCAGTGGATTCTTCATGGTAAGAATGATGCGATCATTAAGAATTTCCAAAAATGGAACTTGAATGGCAACAAGCCACAAGTTAAAAAGAGCCATGGATGTTGTACCACAAAAAAGTACAACATAAAAAAAATAATAAAAAGAAGTTGAATTGGGCTGACACAAGTGCTCTTAGAAAGGAAACATGTGAGCGGGGACAATTGGACTTGGGCACGGTACAAGGCAAGGCCTCATGTGCGTTCAGCCTAAGATGCTCTTAAGCAAAGGGATGTGCATTGAGTTGCACAAGAGGACTAGCTGTACTGTGCAGCTACAGGGCACAAAAGCAAATCACTGTGCTGCTGAGCCAGCAGCAACATAACCGACTGTGCGGAGCATTGTTAAACTTCAGAGGAAACCATGAAGAAAAGAAGCCGCTGAAGAGATACATTATATCAAGATCAGATCGTGAACCTGCATGCTTGTCAGAGCCTCGGATCACACCGTGCTCAAACGCATCAGCACAAACATCGCCGGTCTTTATAGCTCAGCCATTCTGCAGCTGTAATCATGCAGGAGGAAACCAGAGGCGCGTGTGCACGGAATAATTCAGCCTGTCAATCTTCATATTTGCCCTCTACGAGCCATACATCACTTGGCAACAGGAGATTAAAAAGCAATACAGGGGAAAAATGTCAACAGTAACCACACACCTTGATATTTGAGACGATAAAAGTATGGGTTTTCAATGGGAGGAAAATGAGACACGTACGCGTAATATCACCGCATATGTCGCGCTTCTATATTGAGATGAATCCTTCCTGCATATCAGAAAGAAATACAGAGAAATATAAAGGGCACTTGAAGACTCATCTTATTGAACTTGTAGCAGCCATCTGCTGTGGCGGTGCTGTGAAGGTCAGAGGGGAAAAAAAGAAAAAAGAAAAAAACATCCGATGGCTTTGTGTCTTCGTTAATGTAGTTTTATCAGTATGTGTAATAGGCCTTATAGCATGATGAACAAATGCGATGAGAAGGCAACAAAACAGGCCAGTGCAGACAGAATTTAGGGGCTAAATGTTGCTGAATGTCAAGCTTCTGAGTATTTCTGGGTTTACTATTTCTTGCAAAACGTCCAGTGTCACCAAAAATGCTCACAAGCTTCATGCATAGCTGAGGGGGAAAGGTTTATGTATAGAAAACAGAATATTTTTCGAGCAAAATGGCAAAATCGTTAGCTCTCCGATCCTTCCGGTGCTTTCTCTTTCTGCAACAACATCCAACTGAAGAACTGGCGCCTCCTGGTATTCAATTAAACGTTTTGCATGTATTTATGCTAATTCAGTGGGAACATGGCTACAATTTGAGATTTACTTGGAACATGCGGGGAATATGAAAGTCAAAACTAGCTGGAGAGTGCAGTAGGGCATTTAGCTGGTAAGGCTAGCTAAATCTGTCAGGAGAAACACTTTATTTTTTTACTATATGTGCAAATGCTGAATACGTGAAAATGTATTGGTGGTGGTCAAACGACTTTGTCGTTCCACTGAGCTTTTTGCCGAGTTTTAGTGTCTTTCAGCCTGTTGTTTTGGTTTTTAACTGCAGCTTTGATATTGTAAGTTGTGGTTATACACTGATTTAAATCGTCACATAAATTACATTATTTTATGCTATCATTGCACCCATTGTAATGTTTTGTAGGTTTTTTGGATCATTTTACCTTCTTTCAGCTTTTGTTTCGGTCCCTAAGATCTGCAGCTTTAACAGCTACATCTCGATGTTGTGTGGTTGCACAGAAAATCCTATGTATGGACTTTTTTTTTTAACACGCAGCTGCATGTATTTGTGAATGCATGTGTTTATGCGCGCTGTACACTTAGTGGTAATTTTCTGTATCAAACATTTGTCGAGGTGCGTTCAGTGCACAAGCGTATGAACTCCTAATGCGGTTTCCGAGAGCATAGCTTCAGTTAGATAGAGGAGCTCTGAATGGGGGGTGAGTGAGTGTTTTAAAGCCAGAGCTCGGCACGTCAAGGAGATTAATGCGCTCCTATTGTCTCCGGCTCTCATCAGAACACTTTTATCTGCAGAAAATGACAGAGCTTGCACTTTTCATTATGTACGTTAGCTAGCACGGCGTGGCGCACGCCCCTCTCAGCCCCCTCTCCCTTTCAAGAAAGGATTGCTTTTGGGGGTGAATGTGAATTTGTGTGTGTGGGTTGGGGCCGTTTGTGTGTCTGAGGCAAGGAGAGGAGGACAAGAGATAGTAGATGTGTGTGTATTTGGTATACAGTTCATGAATGACCTTGTTTGTGTGCGTGCACGCACGTCCATATGTGTGTATCCAGGCCTCATTTGTATGCCCTACTTATCAGTCTCGACTTCTGAATAAAATTTGACACAATAATTGATGTTTTATGTCTTGCAAACACGGATATGGAGAATATGGATTACTCTGGAGAGGACATTGATTGTTTAAAGTGTCTCTGAAAAATGGGATGACAACTGCAGAACCAGAGTGCGTGCCTGTGTCTTTGTTCTTCCCTCCAAAGTCCCTCAAGCTGAGTGACTATAAGCATGTTTGTGTAAGAAAGAAAAAAAGATACTGGAATAAAACACTCCGGGGTTTGTTGACCCAATCAAAGCATGAAAAGGGCCGCAGTAGTTTGTACACATCCAACTTGTACATTAGAGTCGGACCTAGCAGCTTTTGCTCCAATTTGAAAGTATAATTAGGTTTCGACTATTAGTTTGTTTTCCCACCAAGAGCATTATTCAAACTCTTAAATGTTTTTGGTTTGTTTTTGATGCAAACTGTGAAAAAAAAAACTTATAAACAAAATGTACCCAAGCTTCTGATCTTCTTTTTTTTTAAAGCTTTGACTTCTGGGACTAAAAGAGAAGGTATATTAGGTAAAGAAACTATTGGCAACCAGATCTCGCTAGGATCTTTAATCTCTTGGTGTGGTTCCAGGGATAAAAAAGCATCTTTAGCTGCCTGGTACAAGTTTTTCTGGTTTTCCTGTCTTTGGTTTAAGAGCGGTAAAGACTGGGACTGGGTAAATGTCTTGTGTTCTCTTCCTCAGGTGAAGCTGATCTGCGGAAATTGGAGGGATCTGATAAACTGGGGGAGGAACCTTGCCTCTTTCACAATTTGTTCTCCCTGTCATTGCAGCAGCAGCCATTGTTTATGTCACTTTTGGTTTACCCATTTATCACGTTTAATGGGTTCTGTCGTCTTTCTTTTTTCCATCTGATTCCTGATTAGGGTTTAGTTTGGCATGTGTAGGGTTATATGGGAAACATCAGGTCCTTCGGTCCTTTGTAGGCCAAAGTGACACACAAAGTGACACTGCTTCCCATTAGTCAGTCTCCAGGTGAGCTTGCCCAGAAATTTTTAGCTGTTACTCTATCGATGCATAAAGTGGACGAGGAGGAATCTGATTTGAGTGACAGTGTTACAGAATTTGAGCATCTTCCTTTATTTTCTGAGCAAAAAGGGGATGCTAGCTGATGTCCTTTACACAAAGCTGCAGTTGTTGGAGATGGTGCTCAATCATAGTCAATGGGTCAGATTGTAAGGGACAGCTTGCTTATTACTTATTCCTAGGGGATACCTTAAGTATATCTATCTAAATGGACACTGTTGAATGTCTTTCCTCCAGAAGATCAGAGTGTGGTGACTCAGATTGTGGTTCCACACCCATATCATAAGCAAATCCTGAATCTGTCTTGCTAAAATTCTCTTTCTGGTCATTTCGGTATCAGAAAAATACAAAACACGTATTTACCATAATTTTATTTTTGCCTGGGTTGAAAAGGGTTGTTTCTCCCTCTTGCAAGTCTTGTCACATATGTCTGGTAGCTGGAAAGCTGAATCAAACCATTCCTCCAGCTCCACTGAATCCAATCCCAGCAGTAGGTGATCCATTTGAACGTATTGTGGTTCACCGTGTGGGTCCTTTTCCTCGCACAAAAGCTGGTACAGGCTTCTCAGAGGTGTTTCCTGTGCGTAAAATCACCACCCCTGTTGTTATAAAGGCTTTGACAAAGTTCTTCTAACTGTTTGGCTTACCTCAGGAGGTACAAAGAGACCGGGATTCAGACTTCATGCCACGTGTGTTTGTTCGGTTTTAAAGCAGCTCAAGATCAAATATTACCATTCCAGTGCATATTACCCCAATGGCAAAGGTGCACTTCAGCGCTTTCACCAGACATCGAAAACCACATTATGCACTCATTGTCAAAGCCTGAGATGAGGGAACTCATTTACAGATGTTTGCCGTAGGGGAGTTGGTCCAGGAATCTAGGAGCTTACAATAAAAGGTTGATAGAAAATCTCTTGGCCAATCCAGATCGTCGACGCAGGTCTTGTCTCTATCATCTCAATAAATTGAAGCTGTACTGTGAGAGAAAGCATATACAACACACATCTCACACATCTCGTTCGCACCATCTTTTTTTAGTCACTCTTTTCTCTTACTTTCAGTGGCAGTCACAGTCAAATTCCCCACCATTATTCAGGTAAACTGGTTTCAACCACTTGGACAGGGGATTGGTAAATGCTTTGTTGAGTTGTTTTCGTGACTCCCTCTCTTATGTGACTAGGGTTATGGTAGGGGTTCATAAAACAAAAGGTTTTGCACCAGAAAACACATCATGAGATAAATATAAGATACCAAGCATTCTCTAAGCCTCTCCAATATGAAAAGTCAATATGTGTAAACTTAATATTATATATGAGTATATGTGGGTTTTTCGTGTTTTATCCCACTGACTAGATTAAATGATTTGTCATTAAGTTAATCAAATTAACACTGCATTAAAGAAATGAAACTATCCATTAAATCTAATTTATCATCTTGTATAAACATTTGTATATCAGACTATGGAAATGTATTGTAAAGACCAAAAGAAAAAAAAGAAAAAAAAAAGAAACGTTTGATTTGCATTGCACTGCAGCAGCAGCAAATAAGGTGAACGCCAGTCGCCAACGCTGCACCCTTGAAAAGAACTTTTCGGCACACGCCTCAGACTCTTTTGAGGCCGACACCGAGGCAATAAAGAAATCTGTGCGCGCATCGCTGTTAGTCGAAAATGAGATCAAGAAGCCACACGGGGATGCGAACAAAGCAAGCACTCAAAGCGGGGCTCGGTACTCAACATCCATTTGATCAAAGCTCGGAGATTTAATAGCAGCAAACTTTGATGCTGCTACAACGGCCCGAGCAGCCAATCAATCTCCTTGACAGTGATCATCGCGCCTCATTTCAGGGCCAGTGCGCTTTCCCCGCAATTTTTTTATTTTTTTTACTACAAGAACATGAAAATGTCTTAAGCAGGAAATGGTGTTGCCTCGCTACATTTGCTTTTCTCAGAGAGGATCTTGCCTGTGCTCTCACTTGAGCATTATACCTCCGAGTGGGATGCATCACTTGCATTTCAGTAATAGTCTGCCGGGGCCAGACTGGTAATGTTATAAGTAAGTTATTGAAAGATGGAGAGAAATGGAAAGGGATGGAGACAAAGAGGTAAGCAGAGGAGTGTCTAAATGTTGTTTATGTAGACGTGGCTTCAGAATCCTGGAGGAGCGCAACAGACAGCTATCATCATGGCATGAATGCGGAACATTAAGGGAGTATTTATTGACCGTCCGCCGTTTGAAAAATGCAACGTGTCAATGAGAGCGCGGGTGCAACTGTGCACATCGCGCGGATTAGGGGCCTCGACGCCGACACGAAAACCGCACCAACAGCGCCATTACCAGCGCTAGCAACCGTCGCAGGTACCGAGGACCCAGGACTTGATTAGATTTGGTACTGACAGTGCATATGTCTTCCTCCAGCCCGGCAGTGACTTCGGAGAGTGTGGAAATTGAATTGGGAGGGTGGGGGAGGAGCGCTAAATTCTGTTGTTATCGACAGTGGGAGGGCCTGGACAGGAGGCACACGTAGACACTTAAGGTTTATGGGGGTGCACGGTTAACTGCTATTTGTAATAAAGATAAAAGTTTGCACTGGATTTGGAAGCTGCCAGTGTTTGATTTAAAAATAAAGTATTTTTTTCTTTTAAATATCCATACATCAATGTAGGAGCATTTGTCGATTTAACACACATGGATAACTGCTCACACACATGACGGGCAGCGCAGACCCTTCAAGCAGTTGTGCCACGTCTTCTGTGGTTTTTCGTGTGAGGAAGATGTCACGCGGATTGCATCAGCTGGGCGGGGAAACTATAGGTTCTGAGGTGGTCCCCCAGAGACCTGCAACTCTTCAGGGACCTTCTTAACGTTTGCAGTGACACTGCCAATCATACTGCTGAAGTGACGCACTGGAGCATCCAAGCTTGACTAAATCCTGGATTTCTCCACGTTTTGTTCCACTATTTATCCCTCAAGTCCTAACCCAGCGCAGGGACAATGTCAAAACTAGAGTTCCAAGCGCTACCATGGTTCTCGGTTCTTGTCCAGGAGGAACATTTAAAGCAGGGGTCTTCAAAGTTTTTCAGCTTAAGGACCCCCTGATGGAGAGATCAAGCAGGGAGCCCCTACTTACTATATATGTTCTGTATTTAACATGGCCTAGTGCTGATAATACACCTTATTATCATTTTGCATTCAATATTAAGCTATTCAGATAATACACAGGTGCAACTGCCACAGACACACTTATACATACCATGCACTGTTGAATGAGTGAAGTTCTGACTGGAAGATAACACCTTCTGCCTCCATTTATACCTAAATTTGTGGGGGCAAATTGAAACAAAAAAAACAAAAATGTCCAATCAACCAAAGATTTTGCGACCCATCTCCAGTACCTCCACGGACTCCCTGTTGAAGACCTATGATTAAAAGGAATTATGAAAGAATTGCCCAGGTCCAAAATCACTTTATGACCTCATTAGCAGAAAACTAACATTACAAATTGACTGAAGACTGAAGTAGGTAAATATCTGCTAAGCTTCAGTGGCCTCACAAAAGACTCTGCTAGGCTGAAATATGGTAAATGTGGGATCCTGTATTTTTTATTTGCCTCATAACAAGGACAGAACATCTGTATCTTAAAGTAACCTACAGACACAAATAGGAAAGTAATTCATTTAAATGAACTTGACTTAATACTGAGCTTACAAACATGAATAATTGTGAGACATTATGAGCCAAATTTGAGAAAAAAAAGTCACATCTTTCAAAATGTGGTGGAATGAACTTTACTGACCAAAAAGCTTACATTTATATATATTTTTTTTACAGTGTACCCTGGTGCTGCTTTAATATTTAATGGTCAGACATTGTCTGAAGTAGGAACTGTGTTTCTGCAGCGAACACTGTCGTCTCCAACAGATGGCTCACCGACAGACACTTTGGCATCTGACACCTCGAGTCCCTTTAGCCGTTAAAGATACCTCAGTGTTTACCTCTAAACACGTGCAGTTTACAACCCAGCCGTGTTGCCGAGCCCTGAACGGCTGCAGAGGGAAGAATTCAGCAGTCAGTGCATCGCAGTCGACAAATGAATCCCTCTTAGCTTATTGCACAACTGAACTGGGACATGCAATGTCAGCCAGTCATTTAATTCCAATTTACCACGGCCTGTCATGGGTTATATAATAATTAATCATCCGCGCCAATTAGTCCAAACAAACTGCTGAGTAGAGGCAATAAATAGATGGATGGTATTGTGTTTGCATTATAACTCAGTGCTTCCCATTTACCAGCAAACACAAGGCAGAAGAAAGTGAATTTTCTATTTTATTTACACACCGAGAGGATATGATTGGATGCAGCCCGCTGGCACGGCACCGTAATCTGAGCAGAGACCGAGTGTTGGGGTTGATCAGCCTGATGCACACAGCGAGGCTCTTAATGCAGTGTGGACCGGCTAATCAGGAGGACAGGGAGGGATCCCAGCGGGCTGGTTGGACCAGTCTGGATGGAACAGATTTATAAAATGACCAGGTTGACTTGCTGTGCGAGACCACTGCTGGTGGCCCATATGGCAGATTGTCATTTTCTCTGTGTGTCTGGCAGGCCACACACACATAGACGCACACGCTGCTGCTGCCCTCCAAACGGGCCAGATCAGATAGATATCCCTTCCTGCTCTGGTCAAGCTTAGAAAGAGCATGCCACACTGACTGGCGTTACTAGCTGCCAGCCTGTATAAACTACTATAGCAGGTTGCCATGCAACTACAATGTTCATAATGAAGCTGGAGTCATTTAATATGTAAAAATAGGCAGAAAAATCCATTGTAGTGTCATTTTTCCAGGGCAGGGAGGTGCTTGAACGCGAACCACTTCTACAATGACCTAACACCAATAAAAAATAATCGTATTGAAAGTTGTTTGGATAATTATTTGCTTTGGCCCTTTGTATCACTTATTAACTGTTCTTGCTTTCTTTCTGTCTGAATTTTCGAAAACAAGACAACAGAAAACATGCAGCATGTCCCCCAAACCATCACCATCACCATCATAAATTAATATGTGGTATGCCATATTTGTAGTCCAAGAGTAGCTCTTAAAGGAGCTGGATAAGGCTGTTCAACGTTACTGGAAATCTATAGGGCTTCAAAGGTCAGGTGTGTCATTTCTTCAATAGGGGTTGTTGAGAAAGCATTGGTATCCTTGGTTGGGCCATCGTTTAATAAGTGTTTACACCAAAGACAATCAGGTATGGAACAGTCTGCAATGTTTGCCAGAGTGTTCATTGAAGAATGTAGACTGGCTGATCACCATGATTCAGGAGAGGTCCTTCCTCTTCTTAGCTTTAAATAGCTCCTCCGGTTACCCTTTTTTTTTTTTTTTTTCCCCCTATGAGGAATACAGACTACTGCCACCGGCTAGCATGAAGAGTTATTTCTATGTAGGCCCGTGCAAAGTCTACACGCTAGCTGGCCGTTGGTTGTAGTCTTTGTGGTATCTTCAAGTGCTTTTTTTAGTGCAGCCACAGGCTACGACCAGACAAGACGGTGCATCATTTCCATAGCAGCAACTCTTCAATGTTTCTGGCGTCTTATGTTCTGGTCGGAGTTTCTTCCTTTAATTTCCTTTTCAGTATGAAATAACTTAAGTATTTTAACAGTAGAACATAATTTCACTTGATGGGGCACTTGGGATAATGGGGCACCAGCACACAAGAGGTTGAAGATCCGCTGATTTCTCGATTAGTCCGCTTCATATTTCTCATTGTGCCTGTAAAATACCAACTGTTCTCATTATGTCTTCCTTTTGTATAATTACCATTTCTCCTTGCAGCCCGCACAATTTCTGCTTTACAGGTACTTCTTTGATGCTGAAATTGGCAAACTTGCTGTACCTTCACGAGGGCGACAGGCTCTTCTTATTTCAGGGAAACTTTGTTATATGTTTGTCCAGGCTCAGACGCAGACCCTTGAATGTTAATTCTGCAAGGTCAACTTTTTACACGTGTAACCAAACCATGGAAAGAAAATAATCCACATAATTGCGAAAGAATGTACTTAAGCGTAAGTCTCATCAGCTTTTATGTACCCAATTAATTGTCCTCCGATTGGATCGAAGCAAAACTTGTTTGGGACTTTTTTTTTCGTGCAGGAAAACAGAAGCATAGCAGAGCAGTAATGTCAGTAATTGAAAATAGGGAAATTGATTGAATAGACAAGCTCTACATGAGCATACATTTCACAGCTTCCCGGACGAGCAGCCCCGGAAGAGCCATCGAACCCTGAAATGGGATTTCTCTGCACAACATTTCAGACGCTCGTTTCGACAACGTTCGCGCGCCGCCGCTACATCCGACGCTAAACGCAGAAATGCATTCAAATAAAATGCAAATAGCAGCCCTGGCAACAGTGTGCAGAAGTGCTTCACACGTGCATTTTTCTGCTGCTGCTCTGCAGCCAGTGAATTCGTCATATCTTGTTCCTTTTGGACTGTACAAACTGTGCGCCTGTATAATGGCCTCCTGAAATATTTACTTGGGAAATCTATAAAGTAGCACATGCAGCATATTTCTTTCTTGCTGATCTAAAGCTCTGCACACTGGGCTGCCCCAGCCTGAATTGTTGTATCAATTGGCTCAATCAAAGAGAGTTTGCATGGTACAAGTGTATCTAATCCCCAAAGCAAATTGGATCCACTTGGAGATATAAGGGTAGCAAGTCATTAATTGTTATCCCAAAAAAAGCACATTGCAGTCCCGCCGCCGCCGCTGCTGCCGCTGTGGGCATCTCTGCGGGGAGAGATAGGAGAAGTGGCCAAATTAAGATTCAGGATGTTGGCAAGTGTCCCTCATCGGAGGAGGGAGTTCAGTTTGGGTCTTCCGGGAGGTAACTGGATCACAGCCTCGACAGTTTTTCCCCTAGGTGCCATTAGATTTTTCCATTTAAGGAAAACCATTCAGGGTAACACTTGGGAGATTGGTGGAAGAGGAGGAGGAGGACGGAGTTTAAAGCAGGAGACGGCTCAGAAATTAGATGTTTGCAGCCGTCGTCCCCTGATGGTAAAACTGAAAGGCCAAGGACCCCCAAACTCATGCAAAAATTACGTAGGGACACTCTACCAACTATATGTGTTCTATATGAAGCTTCTCTTCTGCATCGTGCGTCTGGATTTCACTTAGGGACTGCAATATGCAGCCTCGTGATTGGATCAGCAGCGACAGGGGTGGGACCTGCTGTGTACAGGAGGCTTAGATTGACAGGTTTCGCCTAGTGTGGTGTTCTGTGTGCAAAACTGTGCGCTGTTGAGACAGCTCCTATGTCACTGAATGAGTGCTGACTGAAAGGTAGCCGCGATTTATCTCTTCACTCAAATATGTTTGATTCATGTCAATGTGCATTCAAACAAATTTAAATTTTGGGGAGAAATTGAAGAAAAAATAATAATAATAATAATGAAAATGTATGAAAAATGGCTAATCAACCAAAGAGTTTGAGGCCCCTTATTGAAGACCTGTGGACCAGTATTTGTGCAAGGTGGGAGAGGGTGTAAATAAGCTCTTGGAAGCAAAATCCATTTCTTAGTGTTGCAAACAACCCTTGTTTTTTTTTTAAATGCTTATATCAAACGGAATCTCAAATTCTTCCTGTGGCTGTTTTTTGAAGATAAATAACAAGTATAGGTTTCGATTGAAAATGTATACCCCCTAGTTAGAACATAAGATGCAATGAAGGTTAAAAAAAAAAAAAAAACATGCCGTGGCTCTTTTGTAATCCATAGTACAGCACACAATCCCATCCATCAGCTTTATCTCTGCTCTATTTTGGGTGTCGTTTGATCAGTTTTTAAAGACGCACGGAGGAATTCTGGCGCGAAGGACGACGTCTGTGTAGACACTTCTGGATGAAAGGGAGTTTTTGAATATTCAAGCGAACATCTAAATGAGAGAGAGAGAGGGGGCGAGACTGTTCAAGCAGGTTCGTTAATGATGGCTCCTTTTTGATGTTTTTGACAAGAATAAGCAGGGGGGGGGCCTGCCCTGGGCTGCCCTGCACAGCAAGCAATAATACAGGGGTCCCACCATGTTTGTATTTCATGTGTCAAAAACAACAGCAAAAAAGGTTTTGGAGTTATTCACAAAGCTTTTATGTAGTTCTGACAGTATAGACTCCATTTTGGGTCTAACAAGGTGACAACATGGAGCCGAAATATCATTTCACGTTGCACTTTTTGAACACTGAGGTGTCAAAGTACTTTTAAAAAAAAAACAACTGAAAACATTTCTCCTGCCTTTCAACAAGCAGTTTTGCTTTAAACAAAAAAAGCCAGACCTCCTGGTCACATTATAATATGGATTTGTGTCGATGCAACAGTAGTTGCAAACAAATCTTTGTGGATGCATCAAGTGGCGGCTACCCTGCGCGCACCTGTGGCTTATTTGTGTCTGGGACTCGCCTCAAAAAAAGAAAAAAATCTCCAGTTAATCAGACAGAAGTAATTAGGAATTGTTTGCACAGGCAGAGAGCAATTGTTTGCCCAGATGGAGTGCTCATACCTCCCAAAGAGTTACCTGCTCGGCGTTACCCCGCCGCCCATGGAAATTCCATCACAAATTAAATCTCAGTTTAGCCTGTGATATCTCATTCCTCCGACTCATCTTATCTTCCCGTTCCCACTTAAGAAGTTTGCCTCAGAGCGGCGATAAGAAGCAGAAGCAGAGGAACGCTGCGATCCTGCTCCTGACAGATTAATTCATAAGGGTGGAGGAATGGGGGTAGGGGTGGACTAAAAAAAAAAAATTTCTTCCTGCTAACATTGTGGCTAGGCATATGATAATGTCTGTGATAGCGGGGAGGAGAAAGATGGAAAAGTGCTGTAGACAGTTGACTTGCACTTACTGGATGTGCCGAAGAGAAAGAAAAGTCAAAAGGCTTCAGAGGAATGCGACAGTGTTGTCATGAAAAAGTGATGGCTGGAGATATCGTGTGTGCTTTGAAAGGGAGCATTTGCATACCGCGTAAAAATGAGAAAATATGATTATAGGGAAATTATTTAATATATGTAGGACGTAAAGTTTGCCGCATTAAAATCTGATGACCTCAGTGATCGCAGCTCAGCAAAGTCTTAATCATTTTAAACTGCCTGGCCCAGGCAAAATGACTGCATTCTGGCTTATAATAGGGATGGAATTTATAAGTAGCACCGTTTTTATTAGAGCCGAATCTCAAACTGCTGCTAAACACAGATATTAAAACAGCGAAGACCAATAAATCCAACGTGCAACGGGAAAGCGGATTGGGAAATGTAATTATTTCCGAAATGCACGTCACGTATCTCCGCAAGTCGATATCAGATTACTGTTGCGGCTTGTCGTACTCAATCTGAAAACAGTTAATGTGTAACTACTATCAGCCACAACATTAAAACCACTGACAGGCGAAGTCCCTAACATTGATTTTCAGATTACAGCGTCTCTTGTCATGGGGTTGGATATATTAGGAAGCAACACCCAGTTCTTGACATTGATGTGTTGGCAGCAGCCAAGTGCAAGCATAAAGATCTGAGCAACTCTCACAAGGGCCAAACTGTGACTGCTATATCGTTGCGTGTCCAGGACAACAGGGTATGCAATGATTAGTATTCGCCGAAGGTGCTCCAAGGAAGGAGAACAGGTGAATCAGAGGCAGGGAAGTGGGTTACCAAGGTTGACTTTGAGGCGTGGTCCAGTCTCACAAAAGAGCTGTGGAGGGTAAAAGTCTCCGTTGTGACGGCCCCTGAGTGGCAAAAAGTGACAGTTGATCATGGAGATTAGTCGCATTAGTTTGAGTCATAGGTTTTAATAGCATCTAAACTTTAAAATAATAATTTAAAAAAGGTCAATCGCTGTTGTGCAATTGACTGTACCCTCTAACTGTCAAAGAAGATCGCTGCATTATGAAGAGACAACTGGAATCCAGGCACAGTCACCTGGTGTTGTGGTTCACATTTAGTGTCAGGTAATTAGGGCCACGGGGCAATGCACCGAGGCATCACATCGTGGCCGTGTACGTCAATGCATACCCTCTATTGTAGCACAAATCGCATAAAACCCCTGCCATGATAGAAATCTGTAAGAACACAGTGCGTGATAACTTTCTACCAATCTGGAGACAGACAGCCAGAGCTGACCATCGCAGAAAATGAGGGCAATGGGCGTACGAGTGCCAAAACTGGATCTTTTAGCATAGGCACCTCGGTTTAATAAATTACATGGATGGAGATCCGCGGCAGCTTGTCATCCACTGTGTAAATAATGTATGAATTATATACTGTACATTCAGAAGAGAATGAAACACTATGTGAAGAAGGCCAGCTGAGATGCCATGCTCACCTGGGAAACCTTGGGCTCTGGAAGTCAAAGGGATATTAAGTTTGACTGCCTACTAAAATACTGTTCAGTGTACAACCCATTCAACAGTATTCTCCTGACGGCGGTGGCCTTTTTACAGCAGGATAATTAGTCGAATGATCCAAGGACCAAGAGTCTCCTTGCTAGGCTTTGTGTTTCTCCGTACATGGAGTTCCAAGTGTTGACTTGGTAAATGGTGAGTGATCTTGTGTCACTGCGACTGTAAACTGCTTTGAGTAACAACTGCAAGAAATTGAAATGCATCCGCCCATTGGTTCACACACCAGTGCCTAGCACTGGAAGCCTCAGTGACGATTCATACAGGCATCCCAGTTCTCAGATAGAAGAACTGGTTAGATCTATGGTGGCCCCACTACTAAAACTTTGGTGCCTGATACCAGACACCTCCAGGGCCTGTGGACTCCACTCCTTAATGGGTCAGAGTTTTTTGTTGATGCCTGGAGGACCGACCCAATGTTTGGCAGACATTGGACCAGATCGGTTGTGTTGATCGGTTACTGTTTTCCACGTCTCTTGAACAGAAAAAAGCTGCCTGATGATGAAATAGAAAAAGAAACACAATAGTCTTAGAAGGAGACAGGTCCACCAGAGAGACATCATTAAACTGCATTATTTTTCTAGGTTATGTCAATTCAAAAGTCTGTCCGAAACAACCTCAATCGTTACCTCTTTGATTTACGACTTCATCTAATGTAAAATGCAACGCATCTCGACAGTTTGAGTCTCGATTTATTACCTGTATTGGAAATTCAACTTCGGTGAAAAGAACACCTTCATATCACAAAGTATATGAAAGAAAAAGACGAACTCCCTGTTTCTGTATTGAATCTTTCTATTCCTCTGTCTCTCTCTCTCTCTCTCTCTCTCTCTCTGTGCCTTCCATCCATATATTACTGAGCTTTTGGCAATTTCTGTTTCTATGGCAACATGAGTCAAGTCATCCTGTGGACGGTGGGGGGATGGAGTGAGAGAGCCAGCGGGTAAGTGTCTGGAGTGTGCAGGCAGTTTGAAGAGTTCACTGTTTGTCTTTTTTCTTTTTAATTTTCTACTTATCTCCCTTTTTTTATTCTTCAACATCATTTAACCCTGAAGAAAAGAAGCTCACTTACATCACCTATAATGATAATAATAATAATAATAATAATAATAATAATAATAATATCAATGCAAACTTGATTTTTGGATCGTTTCAACTATGCAGCTCCTCTTCCAAGATAATTATGACACTTCATCAATTAACGACTGGTTCCCTGATGTGTTCAAGCTCATGACGGCCCAAAAATGACCTAAAAACACTGTGAAAGGCGCCAATTTGGATCTGAAAAGTGGGCCACATGAAAAAAAAAAAAAAAATGCATCAACCCTCCCCCCACGTCAGACGAAATCCACGAGGCATTCAAGGCTCAAAATGTTAGCCTGCAATTTTCTTAGAGATTCAACAAAAAGAATCGCAATCTCTGCTGCCCTGCAAACAAAGCGAGATCCCCGCCGCCCCCTCCACCATCGCCGCCGTTCCCCAATCAGACTATAAAGTGATTCTCGGCAGCAAATACCAACACATTCGCGTTATTTTCCAGTCATTGTTCGCGGCTCAATCGCGGCGCCGCATGTTTTTTTTTTTTTTTTTTTCTTGCCGTTTCACTGTCCTCAAATAACATGGCATACTTACCACCCACCGCAAAGCTTCGGCATCTCATATTTAGACGCATCATATTTAGACAGATAATAATCCCTAATGATTTTTTCAGTTGTTGCCTGAAAATATAGTCACGTGTGGAGATTCATGCTAAAGTGGCATTTGAAAACCTGCGGCCACCAGATCCACGCCAGGCAAGTGCTATGGCCTTCGTACCGGCATGTGCTTCGTGTTTCTAAAGTAAAAGGTGATTTGAGGAAAACTCTGACAGCTCTGAATGCATTTGCCTGTGTGTGAAGAGCCTCAAGAGCACTACAGCAATGCTAATGCCCGGTGACAACACATCGGAACTTAATGGCTCCATGATGACTTTTCAGGGCTGGTAAAAAAAACCTGACTGTATACAGTACAAACGTGTTAGTCTGATTTCTCGTTGCATTCGGTGCAGACGTGCTGACCTCTTCTCCAAAGCTCAGCGGCGACAGTTGGATGATTCCCCGTTTATGTGTTGTCATGACGATGATCTGCAGGAAAAGGAGATTTGGTGAGGGATTTCTTCATCCATGAGCGACGTAACCGGACGCTTGACCACGTTTTATTTAGTTAACAGTAATTAGCGCTTTGGGCTACTTTCTCTGTAACGCTATACCACTCTTCCCGGTAGGCTACCTCCCTCCGACTGTCACTCAACGCTGCTGTCTTGCGGCGACGTCTCCCACGAGATTTCAGAGTGAGACGTTTCCTTGAGCACATTACATGTTAGACACACATCCATCTCTCAAAGAAGCTACATAATCTGAGCAGTGACGTCCATTGTCATTGAATTTGGATGGGGGATGGGGGAACTTCCTGGTTGCAGTAGATATAAGGTAAATACTACAGTTAACATAGAGACATCTAATGTACATTGCAGGAGTTGATTTAAAGTTGCAGCCACATGATTTGGTTGGAAAACGGCGCTATTTGGCGTGCAGCTGCTTCGCAAATGGGCCGGACCGCCGTGCAAGAGTCCCCTGCAATACGCCCCGGATGTTTATTTGCTCTAATGTAGAACAAGTGGTCATTTGGGATTTGTGTGTGCACACTGCCGCGGCGCACCGTCACTCGCGATGCTCGCTGCGACACACCGCGGAGGTCATATTACACCGAAGGCAGATCTTTAGATAACACCCAAATTGGAAGCGGTTCCAGCCTTGCGAGCCGGTGGGAAAGATGACATAGACGTTAATGGTGGCACTAATGAACATAGATGATGCAAACGATAAAGACCTTGTCGCAGTGTTTCCTTGGCGCCCGAGCCGCGGACATCAGAGGACAAACCTGACAGAGGATAAGAAAGAAAAAGAACTAAATGTCCCCTCTTTATTATAATATTAGCCCTGCCCTTTGCCTTCTGCCTCAATTAAAGATTGTGAGTAGAAAGAAATGTATGTATTTCATCTATTTTACAAAAGTAGGGCGTCATTAATTGAATTCTTTATGAAGCCGTGGCAATGTTCCATTCTTTTTTTATTTTGGTCAAAGGGGGAAACACAGCAGGGCTAAGTCAGCTTAAAATCTTAAAAAGTTAATCCAGTTCCCTTTCCAATTGTGGCAGCCGCTAATTCCCTAAGTAGTTTAAAATCTACCAGCTGACCATGACCAATGCTTCGCATCCCGAAATGCTTACTCAACAAAAAAAAAGAACCTATTATTAGTCCTAACCATAGAGAATAAATCACATAAATCGCTTTGTTTCCCAACTTTTGAACAACAAAATCAGCAGCACAATTACAGCAAAGCTGTTATTCTTGACACAACGCGATAGTAGGTTTATTGCATTCACGCTACATCATATGTCTTCATCCTCTTTATTAGTACTCCGCTTCATTTAATCTTATCCCTTCACCAACAGCCAGTCTTTATTCGCACGAGGCCTCACTTTGCGCCACATTTTCATCCATCTTTCTCGACCCTCAAAACTTGCAGGATATTACTTGAAGAAATGGATTTCTCTTTTCTTAAACCCAAATATACCTTGGTATACCTTGGTACCTTAGTGTTTTTTTAGCCATATATCCTACTTGACAGTACTGTAATGTGAGTGACCTTATTCCTTATTCCTAACCAGGCCCTTCTCACAAATCATATAGACTCAGTCTGACTACAATTTTGTTATAAAATATATAATATATAAATAAATAAAAATGTTCAACTAAATAGTGATTCTTAAAGCTCTTGTGGCTCAGCCTAATAGCAAAAGCTAAAGCTTTGATTATGTTCCATTCTGGGGTTAGCATTGGGATTTTTGATTGATCAAAATAAAACTAAATACAAGATGATTTGAAAAGTCTAATATGCTTTGATTCTCAGTGGTTTTGACACTATAGAGTGACCTTTTCACATTTCAGAAAATGTCTTTGTATATTAATGTAAGTAGTTAGGTTTAAATGAATGTTCAGCCCTCTATTTTCTTCCCATCTCCCATCAGTACAAGGCACCCTTACTTCCGTACCCGCTCCTTGTCTTCACCATGCTTTCTTCTAATGTGCAATAAGCGGGGGCTCTGTAACATGTTCCCTCAAATCATCCGGCGTTTAGTGAGCTGCTGTCATACCCAAAATAGTTGTTGTTCTTCCGCGCAGCATCCGATTGTCGAGGCTTTGAATCATATCTCGGCTCCTCCGAAAACAGAAGGCGCAGCGGCATCTTAAAGCCCCACCACCCCATCCCAAAACATCAAGCAGGCAGCAGCGTCCTACATAAAAAAAAAAAGAGAGAGAGAGGGAGAAAAAAAAGCAACATGAAAAAACCCAAACGGCCTCTCAGGGGAAAGAACAACAAGGATAAGAAGACGAAAGATGAAGCGGGCAGACCCCATACAAACATGCAGTGATGTGCGCAACTATATGCGTACACAGCAATCTCCCCTTCAGGAGATTTTTTTTTTTCTGAATGTATATATTTTTATACCCTTCAGTCCTCATGATTCAGAATGCGTATGAGCATAGAGCGGTGGCTGACGGGCCTAAGATGAACCAGTTTGTGCACACACAGAGCACAAAAAAGTCTACATAGACAAAAGAATAAAAAGACGCAAATGGAAGCATGCATACGCACACACTTGAAAGCCCTCCATCGCACCCGATGACCATCATGGCTAATTATAATACTGCTGACACAACAGGCTCTTAAGAGAGAGTACACACCAAAAGAACAGCGCGTCTCCATTCGAAAAGTTCTTGAAATGAATCTTTCAAGCATGCACTTTAGTATGTTTTTAAATTCATAGCGAAATAAATTTCAGCTAAATGGATTTGAATGCATCCTAGTCTTACAGTACAGTGGATAGTACTCAATAACCGATGGATGGATGGATGGATGGATGGATGGATGGATGGATGGATGGATGGATGGATGGATGGATGGATGGATGGATGGATGGAGTAATCACTTCGACTGGGGTTAGAGTCATGAATCTCCAATGGTCCCCCAAAGATATCCTTCCTAAGTCAATGAAAACATAATCCCACCTTTTCCTTGCCCCAACTCTCTTATTCAGTTCCTACCACCAACAAAAAGCCAATATTCAATATTCTGATAAGAAACAAAAGCAAAATGTTTTGGGGTTTTTTTGGAGCATGAAGCTACTCCACAGGCTTCGCCAGGGTCAGCCTGAACTGTAATGGTAAATCAATACCTCGACACCCACCCACTTCAGCTGCGCTCTCTACCTCATCATAGATTTATTCTCAATACTTTTGTGTCTGGTCTTTTCCAGAACATACACGAGAGAAGACAACAATATGTTTGATAGCACAAATGCTCGTCTCCCACACAAATGACATTTCAAATGAGTCCGTTTGTTGCTGTATCAATCAAGATACAAGCACTGTGGTGTTCCGGAATTAGACTGAGGATGAGAAGGAAATCTTTTGATCGCGCCTGTTAATGTTGTACAGATGAGTAAATAAAACCAGGATGACGTCGGCCAGAGAAGTACCGAAGAGTGGCAGTAAGTGCTTTAAGACTGTGATCCGGCAGCTACAATTTAAAACTGACATTCAAACTTGTTAAGCCAATTAGCTCATCCAGTCCTGCCTGACGCAAATGACACGACTGGATGACAAAGCCGTGGACAGAGAGGGGCTAATGGCCGTTACTCTTCAAACGGTCCACGCCTCTTGTGTCAGGGCTTTCAAAGTGCACAGAAAATACTGCCAATTACCTGTTTCCAAGGACAAACCGCACAGGAATCAACCAAGTGTTTCCTGAAAGTTAAGAACAAAAAAAAAAAGAAAAAAGAAGTGTGTGGAGAAAACCATAGGATCCGATTAGTTCAGATCTCAGGTGATTGATTACGACGAACAGAAGCGGGAGCTTTTCGGAGCAGCAGCATCCACGGACGTTCAATGAACTTTAAACGACTCCCAGTTCTGACGCAGCCATGCAGGTTTTAAATAGTTCACAGTAATGGCTTGTATAACACTGTTGCATTGATCCTAGATTAGCTCCTCAGAATGTTGAACGATGTTCGGTGTCTAGCAGACTAATTTCCGTCCTGTTGCTTCCATTTTCTCTGCATGCTGACGTCGCTTTCATTAATGCATGCTGGCTTCAAATAGCTGCAGATCTTACGCAGTTCTGAAACCACTTTGTTCGAAACATTCAGTGGCTTACCGCGACAGAATTGATGAAACGCTGCAGTTTAAGTAAAGGGAAGGAATGGAATGGTAGATTAGAAAGTAGTTTCTGGTTTGACTTGAATGCCAAGAGCAGAGACGAAGGTTTAATGTTAATACAGCTGAAGGAGAATAGAAAGGTGAACAGTCTGACAAGGCGGGCAGACCCAGCATTGTGATCTGATCCGGGCAAACGGATTGCAAGTAGCCAGCATAAAAGACAGGTGTGAACACCCCCAGGATGATGGCATTCGAGCGATCCAAACTCGGACCACATTTAGAGGTGGTGTGTCCACATTATTCCACATTCTTTTGGTAGTGTGAATGCAAACGCTTCACACAATACTCACTCCTGCTCCCACGACTGCCTGAAATGTTGGTGAATAAGGAGCTGTGTGTGGCTCAAATAAGCATTCTCCCAGTCACAGATGACTTTATTTACCCTGAGTATGTATGGGAGCCTCCAGGGTTGGAGGTATAATGCAAGTTTTGTGCAGGTCTAACTAACATCAGGCCGGAGATCAATAAATAACAACACAAACAGCACTGTTCTCGGTTCTGGAGCAGCAGTAAAGATCCATTAGAGACAGCTTCTGTTACAATATCCTACAGCACCCCAGAGGATGTCACTGTGTGATCTGGAGAGCTCACGGGAGACTCCTGTTAATGCTAGATGTGACGCCACTAAAGCTGGTCACTTGCGATCGGATCGCCCAGATCCGATCTTAATTGAAGGTCTGAACAGGGACTTGGAGCATAAAGGTCCCGTGTATTTTCTTTCCCCCAAGAGTCTGAATTCACTATCACATGAGGTGGAATTATCTGGCAGCGTGATGAACTTCTGCGGGGGTGCTGACGAAGAATGGGAACAGGTGTGTGAAGCTGGCAGAAGCAGCCAGCCACAACCCCCTGCCACACACAAGCCCTGCAAGAGACAAAAAGAATGCAACCTTCCTCTGCCAAAAATCTGCAAACAGCTCACAAGGGGTGTTACTCTGACGACTCAGGTGTGTCCCATCAGCAAATTACTCACATACGTGTATATATGCACCTACCCAGTTGCTAGATTGCCTTGTTCTCTTTCTGACTACTGAGCTTTTTGGAATCTCCAGTGATGTTGCCTGTTGCATAGTTTTGTGATTCTTTAGACCCTTTTCTGCCCTCTTTGCTCTGTCTTAGTGTGTGTCTTTACTTGCTTGTGCATGTCTTAATCCATGAATTATGGACCTGGACAGTTTTTTTGTTGTGCACTGCACCTTGGTTATTCTCTTTAAATTGGACACCACAATGTCCTTAGCGTCCTCAAAGAAAGCTACAGCCCTGCAGTAGGCTGTCTCAAGTGTGTGGCAAATGCAGCCAACAACTTGAATACCCAAATAATTGAGTAATTCGTCCATGTGAGTTCCGCACTCAATTTTTGAGACCAATTTCTTATGAATGGTTTAAAGGGTATTCCTTGCGAGACCAATGCAGAATTGAAACACTGGCTTTTTTTGATCCAGATTAAAGTAATGACAGGGTGTTAATAAAGCATGGTAGTGTTGCTAACTGCCACAATGTAAATACCCCCCCCAAAAAATGGTTCTGTGTGCCCATTTAGCCAGATGGAAATGGTGGTGACTAAATATCAAGTGGTCTCCAGGAGCATCCATTAAGGAGCAGTCCAATTAGACCCTACTCCAGGCTTCATCCAATATTACACATTAGTGCCAGAAGGCAGCACTTAGCACACATCTCCATTGGGCCTCCAAAGAAAATCTCTTGTTGAACATGTGGTCATCATCGAGGATAAGGACCATTTATCACATTTCGTGAAAACGTGTTAATCTACTGGAGAATCATTTTCACCTTTTCAGTAATGACTCATGAGATGGTCAAGAAGCCTTGACTAATTTGCACCGGATAATAGATTTTATCCATTTTAGCCTCTCGTTTTGGTGGCGCTCTCTTGCAGAATGAAGGATAAGAGAGATGGATAGATCGGTGGGTAGCATGAAGCAAGGAAGACGGGAAGGAATCGGTTAATTCCTGAGTGAGTTTGTGATTGGGTGAACTCGAGAGGTCCTAGCTTATTGCCGCGTGCTGTTTGCTTCTAATTGCACGAAAGATATAGTTTTGTCGCTCAGGCGAGGTACAGCAAATGACTGTTCATTTCGTAAAACATCAATTTTGTGTCACAATTTGCATTTTTTATTATTATTATTTTAGCACGTGTTGCAACAAACATTAGTGCTAATGAAGGAAAGACAGATGACACCCATGATGTTTATCACTGCGTCTGCCTGCCTCCGTCAGACCTTCTCCATCTCTTTTCTTGCAATTTTTTTCTTATTTATTTATTTTATCAGCACTCAGCCCTTTCAAGTGTCCGCGTGATAAATAAACTACATAATATCCATTAACCAGCTACAGTACCAACAGAATCCATGAAAAGTAAATCAAGCCAAATATTAGAAAAACAGAAACTTCCCCCTTTCTTCAGCAGCCCCCTTTCTTGCTCATATGTTCTCATTAATTCTCCCTAAGAGGCCTGTCAGCCCGGATACTACATTATCCATTCATCAACGCGTCATACTCAGGCAGCGCCACATATTGGCAAAAAAGAAAAGGTCAAACAACAAAATTTTGTGTTTGCAACCTAAAGTGTGCCATTCAGCATTTTAATTAACAAGTCCCGGCCAATGAAAAATGAATGAGCCGGGAGTAGCAGAGGGGGGAGGGAAAAAAAAGGCTTTGTATAGCCTTGAGGAGTACAGCACAGAGACATAATGGTAATGTTCCCAAGAACAATGAAAGAGCTAGCTAGGGATACCAAGCCAGAACGGATGAATAACACGGCAAACATTTAAAACTTCGCAAATTTTCATCCCCTTATAAACTACCTGTCACATGAGATGAATGACTTTCCCTTTCCTCCTTTTAACATTGGGACTTGTTTCCTCAAAAAAAGTCAATTAGGTGTGTATTTCCACTGAATTAGAATATCATATTTACACAAGCAACACAGCCATGCCATTTGAAGGGTTGATGAATCACCTCCATGGACGACTCAGAATGGAAAAACTGTTCACATTTTGAAAAGAAATTTACCTTGTTAGAAGTTTGATTTTTGGCGGAGAATTGGGGATGTAGTACGCCACTCGCCCAAGGTTGGGGTGCATGAATTTGACGTCATAGCTACCTCTCCAGAAATGTAGCCAATGTGACTGGTCCACTTCGTGGTAGCGTGTTTCCGCTTTAATATTTCCAGCTGCTTCTCCAGCTCCACAAGTTTCGAATTGATGGTTCTGCATCAGTAAAGGCGGAACACATTGAGGAAAGGTTAACTGAAGGTTCGGAGGTTTAATCATGTCTGTGTCATGGTTATGTCCAGCTGAGGTACAAACCCGCGCCGAAGCATTGACCTGCACTGACGACTATGCTCACATGTCACCTAGAAAGGTCTTATGTCTCATCATGGCTAAAGCACAAACCATCTTATCCCGTCTCCATAAGACGGCTTGTGCTTACTGTCAGGCAGAACCGAGAAACACCTCCCGGCTGCTCCTCTGAACCTTTGCTCCTCGCTGAGGACAGCTCAATGCGGAGTGGGCGAAAAGAGCTGTCTGTGCTGGTGTCACATCACCCCAGTGACATATTTGCACAGGCTAGACTCCGCTGCAGAATATAAGTGATGCATGCTCATGTGTTATTGCCATGCAAAGCCTTCGCCCATTTTATTTTATCTATTTGAGCCTTGACATGTCTTTACATTGTCCACAGGGAGAAGCTGAAAACTGATAAGACTGGGAAATGCCTAGGTGGGGTATCCGCTGAAACCAGATGTCTAAAATATAAAATCAGAATTGGTATGGGTTGATATTTAACAGCTAGTGTAATTGGAACAGTCCAGGCAATTTTGGTTAAATCTGATTATAAGGGCCTATGTTTCAAACTCCTTACCATTCTTTAACCTTCTGGGAAATAATGTCATTTTAACCACATTTCCAGATATGAGGTTATATCCCCGTGTGGGGGATAGTTTGCTGAAAGCACACGAGCAGTTCCCTGCTGAAGGGATGCTCGACATATGATCCAACCAGTCTCCGACTTCAAATAGGAAGCGATGGGCATCAAGATCAGACCTGAGCCGCAACAGGAGCCTCAGATTTACTGTCCACTCCTGGGGCGGTAAATCTGAAGGAAGGCTTTTGATGGAAAGCAATGCCTGACAAACGTTCACACTTTCTGCCCCATTCTATTCATATGATTTATTTCCGTCCCCTCATTACACACACAGCGCCGCATGGATTCCACAGACGTTTGAATAATTCACCCGGAAAATACTTCATTATTTTAATTAATGTGTCATTCAACCCGTCCTTCATTCACAGCCTGTCTACTACACCTAATGCAGGTCGTTACTGAGTGGTTGAAGAGGTATTCAGACTTTTCTGGCCTCAGGTACTGGTTCAGCAGTGTAAACCTATGGCAGTGCATGCACAAGAAATTCAAGCATTATAGTAAGTATGATTTTATTTAGAACCAACCACAGTGAAAAATGAAAAGGACTAGCAATGGTGTGTTGTGACAAAAGACTGCATGGAATGTTAATGAAATAAGGCAAGCTATGGCAAATGATGATGGGCTAAATAACTCTGGCAACAACACCGAGTTCCCCAAACATTTTCCACAACCTTGTTCTTAATTTTTTTGTATCTCATCAAAATGGAAGGACTAGTCATCATCGTGGTCTCTCAATGAACTTGTAAATGTACAGTTGCACTCAAATGGACATAACTGGAGAACTGGAAGGGATCTGTCATCCCTATGTGAAATTTAGTCACTCACCTTATTCCCCAGAGTTGGATAAGTGAGAGAAAAAAGTCGGTCCAGCAGTGCAGCTCTTAGCTTTAGCTAAGCATAGATTCAGCTTTGCACCAAAGTGATAAATAAACTCAAGAATTTTCCTAATTTCTTCTTGGAACCTGTACATTCGCATTGCGTACAGATATCAGCGGGACTATATTCTGGCAAAGCACCGCTGCCAGGCGCAATGACGCCACGCAGCACCTGAAAACCAGTCACGCCAGTGTGCTGATGGAAGTTGGGGGTTCTCAGGTGCTGCGTGTTGTAAAAAAGTATTTAGCAAAATTCTTGAGTTTATCACTTTTGCGAACAACTGGCGAATTGGCAACACGACATTACAGTGCCTATACTACAGCTTTATGTCTGGACTGATTCAAAAGTGCTTTTTCTCACTTATTTTATGCAACTTAATTTCACATAGGGGTGGTGTACCACTTTAGAGGAACAGTTTTGTACTCGAAACTAATACTCTTGAATGGTTTTCTCATCTGGTTCTCAAATAAAAAGATAACATTAATTATCCATTGAATTCCAAACAACAAACCAACCAGTGATATCTTAATGTAGTTCTATCTGTGTAGTGATAACTCAATGCGAGCGGTAGTGTAACACTCTGAAACTGGTTAAAAAACTGTTTTCATTTAAAAAATAAGGAGGAAAATGTGTCAGATTTTTGGTCCAAACATACAGACCAATGAATAGTTAACTTGAATTAATAGTGTTGGTGCTAAGGTGTCTGTTTTTTTTTTTTTTTGTTGGGTTTATTTTGTGTGTGTTATTTGCGATAACATGTTCAAACTTGCAGTCCTAAAAAACGAGCAGTTTACGTCAAAGAAAGAATGACGTGTTCATATGGGCTTTTTAAACGGGCCGCTGCCTCTCAAAAAACCTGCTGCGAAAACTTAGTTTCCCCAAAACAACACCTGCTAATTTGCAGGATGAAAGGAACACTTTATTCCCTTTGATCAGTTAAATAAAAAATGGCAATGTCAGGATGGAAAAATCAAAGAGTGATATATATGTATTTTCTTATTTCACAGGTTTAGCCCTCTGAACATTCTCACCCATTTGCAGGAAGTAGGACATCATGGAGACCATATTCTTTACTTTATTATTTAGCAAGTGTTTATGCTAATAGAGGTGGGGAGGCTCTGCTTGATATAGATCGCTGCTTAGGGATCAGTACATTAATATCTGGGCAGAGGGTTAACTTGATATATTCCGGCCTCACCGTGTACGGTAAATGCTGTGGGACCGCACTAAGAAAAGGAGAGTTCTGCTTTTGTGAACTCGCTTTCCGCCGAACTATATTTAGCTGCGCTTGCCGTTAACCTTTAGTCAATGATATAATTTGGGTAAGTGGTGCGTCTTTTAATTGCTAGCTTTAATTTTAGAATAGCACTCAGTAATTGAAGCTATAAAAATGTCCTCGGGTGGCTCTGGCCAGCCATAAAGGCACAACAAGCATACAGTAACTGCGGTTTTAGGACAGGGGCAAGTTCAGTGGATTCAATCCACTGTTAGATATGCTAATTGAGAAAAAAAAAAGCTAATTGAGACGCTAAATACAGTAAAAGTTTATTTTACCGGGTTGATGAGAAAATAAATGTGAGATCCTTTCAAACGAGAGGTAAAGGAATGCCACAAATTATTTATAATCTGGCAGCAACAACGGCAACAGGTGCCCCTCATGGTAAACACGTAGCAGCATAATGATGCATGTAATTATTCAAATTATCATGTTTCCCCACTGTGAAAGATATATATATTTTATGGGATTGGAGCAAGCAACAGCAGGTAAATATGACCCAGAAAGCCTCAATTATCCGTTTCTCAAAGAAAAGTAGAATATACATGCTAAAAATTTATGACCCGAGGAATGTATTTGGAGCATAATTAGTCAGTTGTTTCTAACGGCAAAATATATTTTCATAAACTTTACTTTCAGACAGTCGGTTAGCAAGGTTGTTTTTCCAATGAAATAGTTACTGTGTTAGAAATGTAAGGTACATGAATTAAACTTTTAAGTGCTTCATCAATAAGAAATGCGTCTTTTTTTTCTTATTACTTCTCTAAAAAGTGTTTTAACTGGGCAACAGAGCTGAAAATTGCTGTATACAAATTTCACAGCTTATGTTTGATCCATTGGCCCATTCAGGGTGGAGCTCTGGAAAGCTCGTCCACCACCCAGTTTGGGCCAGACGTTGCCCACAAGATGCCATTTATAGGCCAATGTAAGGTGAGTGTAGGGCAGCTTTATTTGGTCCACAACTCTCCATCATTGACGTCAAGCCGTCCTGGCCCAGATGCAGTAGAAACAGGCCAAGGACGTTTACCACTTCCCACTTAATGGACAGGACAGGAGGTTCTAATGCACTTCCCAAAAGCCTTACTCTTCTATATGATGTTGTGGAACCTGCAGATGTAGAAGTTCTTGATGTTCTTGCCATGGTTTTTCAGTGTCCTCCCTATTGTGAATTCTCGAACATTACAGTGTTCGAATTTGTCGATTCCATACTGTTTAGAGATGGTTTTATGACTTTTTCCAGCCTGATGTGCAACAACAACTCTTTTTCTGAGCTCCTCAGGAAGCTCTTTGGTGCTTGCCATCATACACTTCCATAAACATGTGTTTTGAAGGGATCATATTTAAAAAAAAAAATCCCAGATTTATTTTCAACTCCAACAACACCTACGACTCATTGGTAACACTTCTGAACAGATGAACTCTAATTTGGCCTTGAATTGAACTCATACTCCTAGCAACTATGTAATATTGGTTTGTTTTTCTGAATAAACACATATAATTGGGCTATCTTTGTCTACTTTCAGGACCTGCGTCACAAAATCTGCTGATGTTTTTAGTCATCTTCATGGGAATAAAAATACAGAAAATTCACAAGGGTGCAAAAAGTTTCAAGTTGCACTGCATAAACGTTTGTAATCGCCAAGATATGTTGATTGCGTGTAACTTTAATTCACTGCAGTAACATTACTCCCATATAGTTCAACTTTTTGCTATTATGCACATGCTACATTGGTCATACTTTGTGACATCCAAGAGAAAAAGAAAAAAAAAAAAACACTTGTCAAAAGGGTCGTTTTGTTGGCGTTTCCGAGCAAAGGTATTTTTAACCCGATAATAAATCCTATTTACGAATCGCAGCCCTGAGAATAGGAGCTTAAGAGGAGCACTTCTGGTCAGCATTACCCCATCTCTACGTTTTACCCCAGGCTCTCAAAGATGATGAGATACAGAATAATTCATTCAACTGTTGCATTTTTAATTAAAAGCTCTCACCCCATATGTTATATGCCAAGTTCATTTGAAGCATTTCATTACACAAAAATTGGTCTTTTGGAGGGAAGCTGGTCTTTTTTTTGTTTTGTTTTGTTTTTTTTTTGTTTTAGCCATTCGTCCTTTATTTCCATTCAAATGTATTTGCGGATACACTGCAAGCAGAAGGTTTTTGCCAATTGTTGGCCAAAAATAATTCTCTCTCATGTGGTTTCAACTGACAATCGTGACTTCTAGGTTAATGGAGCGCCGCATATCAAAGCTGCTGCAGTGCTGCTGTGTTTTATGTTGCCGCTGCTATGGCACAAAAAGGTTAGAATGCCATTTAGCTACAAAGATGGTAAAAAAAAAATAAATAAAATGAAAGCCTTCGCATTTTATAGCATTGCCATCCTGCTCCTAAACATTCTGAATACCGAAAATGCCATGAAGCATCCTGCCACATTTTGTGCCGCTACTAGACGGTAGCATTTAGCTGAAAGTAAGGCTAAGCTAAGTGCAGCCTCGCACACTGTCGAGCCATTGACTTTAGAAAGCTCCTTCAGAGCCATGGAAAACATTAAACAGCTGGTTTCCAAAGACTTACGACAACGGAACTAATCTCAGTGCGTGCAACACGCTGCACTCGCTCCCCTTAATGAGCACGCTAATGTCGATAAGATATGCGCAGCTAATGAAGAGCCTGTCTTAGATTCGCAGTCTGTGATTGTGACACACAATCCAATCAACCCCTCAAGCACAAATATTGTTACCCAGTCAGTAAATAAGGTAAAGAGGCAAATTGTGCAGCGCATGTCTATGTACCGCTAAATTAATAACCGTCTGGTGTGAGGTTTAGTATGTTGTAATATATTTGGCAGGACCAGTAATTATAAAACTAGGCCATATTGCAATGGGAGATAATTAACGTTAGCACGTCCCTGGGAGGTTTTTTGTGGCGTGGGGGAAGCTTTGACACAGCCTATTCAATTATGTCCTTCCCTGTGGGTCCGGAAACCCAGAATATAGAATATCTAAATTAGGCACATGACAAATCTCTCACTAAGTCGGAGAGAGCAGGTCACGGGTAGCAAGGTGGCAGGAGAGTCACTGGGAATCATCAGGTTCAGGTAGATACCGAGTTAGGAGAGAGCTGCATGATGAGGTGAGAAATATCTCTGCCTTCATATAAATGTTAATGATAAAAGACCTCCGTCCCTGTTTCTATATAGTTAATAAATCTGCATTATCACGGTAACAAATCCCTAAAGATTTCACGTGAGGAATTTATATTGCATCTCTCACATTATCAGGTTTCCATTATCGAGGACAGGGAAATATATGAAATTAGGAGGAAAAATGGGCACAGAGATATGCCAGATCAATTAATGAGAGGCTTGAAACTTCTCAAAATTGCCTATTGATTTTTTTTTTTTTTTTTTTTTTTTTCTTGTACCGCATATGTCGAGCTAATTGTATTGGAAATGCCTTCAGTGTCGTGACCGTAAGTTTGGTTGATGAAATTTGGAATGGCTTTCCAAATGATGTTGGCGACTTGATGGAATTGAATAAGGCTGCAATTACAGACAAGACGCTGGCTGCACACCTGAGATGGTCGGTGCTGTGAAAATTATGGATGGAATTTTCTGAATGGACACAGGCCGTTATACACAGACAGCGGTTGGAGGTGTGTGGTTGGAAAAAACAGACATTTAGCCATTAAATAACACATCTCACTTTACAAATGTTTCAATGAATGCAGTTCTTCCCTTTTCTTCCCTCCTCTAGTGAGATGCAGGGCATAGGCTATAAGATATGTTCTATCTCTGTGCTGAATCTAGCACATCACAGACAAAGAACTAGGGCACTTATATCAACGTGGGAATTCAAGACATCACATTTGACCCTCTATGCATAGCCCTTTCAACACCTGCACGCTGGATATCCTGCTAAAAATAATACACATGTCGCCATAGAAAGAGCTGAGTAGGAAAGGGGAAAGAGGCCTGACAGTTTACAGGAAAAGACTCCCAAGATAAACCGCAAAATAGGTTCATGTATGGATATGGGGTTAAGCGGCATTGATAAATATTAACTTGCTGTTAACATGGTTTCTTACTATGGCAACACTTTCTTCCCATTAGCATTTAGGATGTCCTACAACCATGAATAACTGGATGTTAATGCCTCTGGAGTCATTAAGTGGTCTACTTTCTATTCTTGCCAAGGCTAATCCCAAGGTCTAGGTCTTGGTTGATGTTCTTTCTGGCCACAATCAGATGGGCTTAAAGTCAGTCAGAAAAAGGCAACTGGAATGCGTAATCGCCAACATCAAACCAAGGTTTCAAGGCTTTCAAACCTTCATAGCCCGTAGTAAATCCATCTTATATATATCACATCTTTTGAAATGAGCGTAATGCGCAGGGTTTTTTTTTTCTGAAGGATCAGAAAAGATGCATGACGGCTTTGTGTACATTTGCATATCAAAGACACGGACGTACATACCTAGGTAAGAGAGGATTTTACATTCGACTCCAACCAGCTGCTGCATAGGATTCTTCATCCCAATATGGTCTGTCACTTGGATTCTTTTAGGGAATAACCTTTTTGCTAGCCTCTTCATTAACCTTGAGTTTCCCAATACCTGATCATTTAAGGGCCTGTGAAGCACCCAGATATGTTTCCAGCGTATTTCACAACTTGCTCACACTTGGTGTGTCATTTACTGCCACGTCAATGAATGACTAGCTACTCCTACTCCTGTCCCTAACCCTAAGACACAAATCTAGCCCCATAAGCTGTCATATTCTGATAAGAACTGAGTCCGGTCATGTCAGGCTAGGCTGGAAGAGCTAGTGGTTCTGAAAACTTTTCTCATTTTGCCATGTACATTTCTGTTTCTTTCAAAGTGTTACTTAACGTCGAAATGCACATTATCGGTATTATCACCATTTTAATTAAGACAGATGCGAGTTGTGCTCATGGTGGCGTAGCCAATGCGGCAAGCGCACGGCTTTAGTGTAAATAGTCTATTCTCTCCGCAAATAGACACTCCAAGAAGTCATCTCTGGAGCGACTGGAGAGCAGCACAAGCCAAACAAGAACTTCTGTAAACGATCACATGTAAAGTTCCCGCAGGTCTTAAAAGTCAGACATTATTAAAGATGTAACACCGCATCTGTAAGAGCTCTTCACCTCATCCTTGAGTATCAAGCTAAATAAATAAAAGAGATGGGGTTTGCACTAATGAGAAGTCAAGTGCTTTCTCTCATTTCAAACCCTGCTGCCTGAGATGAAATAATAATAGTGGAAACCCAGAAAAGTCCAAGATGTCACAGAATGTTCAAACACCACTCGAGCCTCTCATTATAGCCACAAACAAAATGTTGTGCCTGGAAATGAACGCGCCTTTTTCCATCGGCCCGCGACATCAGTTTCTCACAATTTTACCCAACTAGTAGAACTGTCAGTTCCTAAATGAGAAATAATGCACTCCCGCTCCCCTGAAATATTGCGGCGTCCTCCCCAGTGTTGCTGCGGCTGCCGCTTCCATTGTTCCTAAATAATTCGGAGCTCCTCTCGGATCTCACGGTGCAAATCATGAGCTCAGCTCTTGTCTCCGCCGGCTAATGATGTGGCGCTGGATGTTCGTTTATGGCGAGCTGTTCAAAAGGCGCGAGGCTGCGAGATAAAGCTGAATGATATTCCCTTTAAGCGCACGTTGCTGCTCTGAATTTGAACATTTTCAAACGACCATATGGTCATAGAGTTTGAGCATTAGGCATTTCTTTTTCTTTGTATTCAAGGGAAAGTACACCATAAGTGCTTTTTATACATCCCACTGAAGTTATAGCTCTTACAGATTTTTTTTTTCTTTTCTGGAGCATAACTGCTTTATTTAGACCATTCATCTTGTTGCTTGAAAACCATTATTTGTGCCGTTCCCCACCTTAAGTTAATCTCCTAAAGATTTACACATATGGAAGGCAACCATTATCCACATGACAATTTAGCAGAACGGCAGACGGTATATTTCATCTTTTTTTTTGACATTAAGCACTAAGCACATTTTTCAGGCGTTCAGGGTGTACAAAAAGCTGCCATATGTTAAATAAATGGTCGCTAATGTGTTCTATTCAGCTTTGCGAGGCTTATTCTGGGCTTCCCCTGAGCTCTGACAGTTAAGTATCTATACATCTATCCCTAAAATGATGATAAAAAGCTAATGTGCACGCCTAAGGTGGAAGTCCACCTCTGGGTATAGCAGTTTAATCCTCCGCTGACAATAAAGGGAAGATGAACTGTGTCAACACTGTGGCAGCACCCTGGGTGATTCTTCCACAGATAAAGGCACATTTTCTGGTTAAGATCAGGTTCAAAACGCGATGATACGAAGCTTATTTCAGTGCAAAAGCTCACAGCGGCATTGTGTGATTCTACAGATCTGGTCTTCTATTCATCACCGACGGAGCCAGCGTGCAGTTTTTATCTCTTGACATCACGCAGATGGAGTGTCAATCCTCTGCCGAGGGCCCGGCTGAACTCCTCCATAACGTTTCACTTCGTTTTATAGGGGAATGTGTCACCCGGGTCAGAGGACCGCTGGGTGAGAGGGGAAGAAAAAAAAAAAATGCCACCCATGCAATCAAGAAGCTACCCTCCTCCTCGTGTCTGCACCTCTTTGGATTGGAACTCACAAATCCTTTACTTGTCAGCGCTAGCAACAGCTTACCAAGCCTTCATGCCACTTCAAACGCGACTATCTTTTGAAGTTGGTGGCATTTCAGAGCTGGAGAGTCAGTTTTATCCTGCAGTTGTAAAGCGTCACGTCGTCAGTGCGGGGCTGTTTGATTAAGCTAACGTCACTGATTGTGACAACATGTTGATGATTTAGAGGTAGGGGGGAAAGGGACTGATGAAGTGAGTGCTCCACATGAGAGAGTGAGAGTGTTTTTTTTTTTTTTTTTTTAACTTCTCTGTTGACATTGCTTTTGATTCCGGCAGCACCTTGCTTTTTTCACTCTTTTCAGGCCTCACGTGGCTCGTGTTTAGCCAACAGTAAAAGAAACAGGATGTCCCAGGTTGGTTTGTCTGGGCTTGTGTGAACATTCGGGATTCATGAGTTTCTTGCTTTAATTCTGTGAGCCATAGGTGGTGGGTGAATGGAAAAGGAAGGAAAAGAAACAGTTGAAAAGTCGGTCAGAACATTAGTTTGCCTTTTGAATCCAGCTGCTCTTCCAAACCCCATGCAGTTTAAATTAGATGGATGGAAAATGAATGAATGAAGTGACAGAAAACATGCGGGTAAGAGTTTTTTTTTTTTTTTTTTTGCAAGAGGAAGGAGGGCAGGCGGCCGTGGCTGCCTCCCCTCTTGTGACAGCTCTCCTGTGAGCCATACTCTGCTCTACTTTGGACACGGTGACACATATGCGCATGCACGCCCGTGCCAGCGCGCGTACATCCGACCGGATCTCCGTTTTGGTTGCACAATTGCAGAGTACCACACATATACGGTAGGGGAGTGACGGGCGACCGAGACGGCTCGGGGCCCAGCAGGAGTCAAGGAGGCGGTGTGCCAAGTCATAGCCTCTACTCTGTTCCACCTCAGCAGTGTGCCTTGAGAGTGCGCTTCAGTGACACACTGCTCACTATAGATAATGTATGAGTAGCTATGTGATGCTAGCAAATGAGTACATTATGTTCCTGTCAGCGTCTCACAGCTGAGGTTCACAGCAATGCCCTCAATAAACGTGATTAAACGAAGCACAGATTTAGAATCCCACCCACCCCCACCCACGTACGCAACATATATACCTACCTATGTGTAAGAAACTGAAATACTTTCCTGCATAAAAAGCATCCCGTACACATGCATTTGCATAAGTAGCATGTAGTGCACGTGTGAATCGCCTCTGACGGTAAGTGTGATATTTTTTCCTGAAGAAAAACTCCTTGTCCACAAAAGCAGCCTGACATTTTGAGTAAAACGCTTCTTTGTCATCAAGAGCACGCGAGACCTTTATTAAACAAGACGTTTAATACTGATTTCATCCCTGCATATACGGGATGTGTTTAGCCATGCTTTGATTTTAAAGTTGATTGAAGGAAGAATATATACTAACAATTTAAGGAGGAAATAAGTTGGGCAAATGGCCCAACAATGGATCTGAAGCCCAGTCCCCTTAATTGAAATGCTTGCATATTTCTCAACAATCCAGCATGCCACAGAGCTGGTCTTGAGTTTGAGCTACGTAAGGCGTTGCAGACACACGTCTTTGTGTTATGAACTGTCTCTCTACACTGGTACAATCAAATAAAGCTATAAAAAGGCCAAAAATGTAACTTTAGAAGTGTTCTTCTTTGTGCTTTTGGTCTGAAACACCTTTTTCGGAGAAAACGACTATTCAAACGATCAGCTTTAGCATAGCATGGAGCGTCATCACCAATGGTTGACATGCTTTTTGGCGTTTTGGATGTATGAAGTTTGGTGCAAAGGGTCAGCGATGTAGAATGATGAATCCATCACAGAACAAACAAACACTTCCTAAAATAATGTTGGTCTCTGGATCCACTAGGGCATAGGCCTTCAACAGGCGGAGTCCTGCAGGGTGGCACTGCAGGGAAATTGCAAAATTGTTGGTTCTTTAGACGTGTTTTATGGCCTGAAAAACATTGAAGACCCCTGTTGTGCACCACTGAGAGGCTGCTGCTCTGAAAGACCACTCTGTAAAAGATGCCTGATGCCACAACAGAGTCCTAGAAGATCCTAAGAAATAATCATTGCACATTCTGAAGTTACCCAAGTCTCCTTAGCAGGTAGAGTCTGCTCTGATGTTTCCTTTTAAGTGAATCTGTGTGGTCTCTCCAGTCCAGTTTCTAGTTCAGGTGAGCATCCAGGTACTTATAAAAGTCCACTATCTCTACAACCATTCCCTAGATGTTCACCAGTGTGTGTTTGTGCCTGCGGAAATGTACCACCAGCTTCTTGGATTTACCCACATTTTGCTAAAGGCAGTTTACTTGGCACCAGTCTACAAAGTACAAATGATTCCTCCAGTATTTTTTTGAAAATAACATTAGCTTACCACATTCTCTAAAATGTGGGGTTTGGGTTGGGGTGCAATCCGACACTTAGCCTCAACTTCTCTACTCCACCTTCTCACTTTCACTCAATCCAAAGTGAATAGAACTGAGTTTGTGAATGACGCAGAGAAACGCGATGCAAATTCGATGTAAACATGTTTGAAGCTCTAGTAGAATGAGTGTTTAATGAGTTTGAAAGTCCAGACACATTTTTTAGGTCTCAAAAAGAGGACATGTTCAGGCAAAGGAGGACGTCTGTCACCCTAGGATCCACATTTTATGATGAGACTTTTGGGAGGTCGTTGTTATTATCCTGTCTAAGGCCTGTTGTAGGTTTCCCGAAAGTGTTTCACAAGGCCCACACCCTGAACTACATTTCATCAATGTTTTAAATAGTCAAACCCAGTCTGGAAAACCCCAGTCGATCTCAACACAGAGTCAACAATAGGGTAATAGGAAGACTGACCCTGCTGGATTGGAATGACCTGCACACCAAATGTATCTGTGCAATAACTAATGCTCTATTTTCTCCGTTAGCGTTGTCTTGGTGCAAAAGCTCAGCCCCATTGTTGAAGAAGTGAGGAGCAGCTTATCGGGAGAGGGGTGGGTTTTTTTAAACGCTATGTGACCATTTCAGTAGTTTGAAAAGCTACGACTCTGTCAGAGAAACTGGACTGAAATGTGGGGAGAAAAAAGGAGAGCTTTTGCACATTATGAGGGCCTTAAAGATACGGAAAGGTTTTCAACAGCAGTGTTGAACATAAATAAAACTGTTAACGGTGAAGCCTCCACAGTACGAGCTCACATTGCCAAGTCTTTGTCGTGTTTTAATCCTTCAGACATTTTAGCCATAATTAATCTGCTCCGCTTACAAGGTTTACGCCTTCCACCATCGCTGTCAGACGAAGCGAGTTTCTGATGATTTTATTTCGGTAAGGTTTCAACCTCTTACAATGCAGATGGGGGAAAAAAAGTTGTTTTTTTCATGCAGACAAAATTGCTGTACTGCGCTGTGTCTTCTAATTCTTAATGTAATCACTGAATGTGAATAAAATGTTTTCGTTTCGACTGGTTTTACTTTAGTTTTGTTAACTTGGAAAGAACTGCCAGTGTGTTGGCACAGTGATTGCCTGAAACTATTTCAGATGAATGACGAGACAATTACAGCAAGAGAGCTGCGGCTAACAGTGATTCTCTATCTATTGTTTGGTCCCACTAATGTTAGAATGTATATATATCTTCCTTGTTTCTTTGGAATATACCAGACACTTAAATATGCTTTGGGAGGCTTTGGGAAACTTTGTTCTGGTTACCTGGGATTTTGCTACAAAAGGAAAATTTAGCATTTCACCTTGTAAAATGGCTTAAATGGTTACCTTGACCTTACATAAGCAAATTTGTTTTACCAGTAGAGTGAGATTTTGCTTTGAAATGACATACAAATGAATCAGCTTACCAACTGTGATCTATCCCAAAGGGTTTATGTCACAACGTGGCCAAAGTTTAGCATAATGAGACAGGTATATGTGAGCCAGAGCTGTCCCTTCTAATATTCAGGGCAGGTTTCAGGCCCAGATGTGTACGGATTTAGTGGAAAGGCAAAATTAGCTAAATAAGGATTCCTAGGATGATAAACATAGAGTAGGTTAAAGCTCTTGGGTCAAGTACAACACCAGCATGAGAGTTTGAAATGCTATGACACCTATTTTTAGCGACTTCTGTACAGTACAGATAGTGGATGGTAAACTTAGAAATCATTCTAAGTTTACTGGCTGATCCATTCAGCTCCTCTTATCTGTGTGATTGGTATAGATTGATATCCGAGAAAATGGGCCCGGGCTAATCTCAGCCTACTCTATTCCTACTGTATCTTCAGGAGAAAGTCACGTGGTCTCTTTAAACTCCAGGGCATTTGAAGAATCATCAGTGAGCAGAAAATCTTGACATCCTTTAAATGTACAGAAGCCAGGGTACGGTACATTTGTTCTGAGTGGTATTTCTTTATGATCTTAGTGTCTTTTCTAGCAAGGCCGCCTCAGAATTTGATATAATATAAAAGGCACACTGGAGGGCGAAAGAAATATGTTTGCTTATTATCTCTGTTTTATGACTTACTGGGTAGAAATAAGTGAAATCAAAATAGCACCGTGCACACGAGCTACACTGATAGCTGCCTGAAGGAGGCCGGGCAAATAATGTATTGGTTTTTAAAGGAATCAAATTAGTCTCCACAGAAGTCTGTTTCAGATTAGGAAGACATTTGTGCTCCTCCTTAGGGAAGTCCTTACACTCATTTATCATCAGCGGATCTGATGTTAAAATGTGCCAGTGTTTTAAGATTGTTGCTTCATCCTTTCCTAGTATCGCTGCCAGCGTTTGGAGCCATTGTCTGGGGGATGTTTTGCCCTTTTCGAAACACTCATCAGGGTCATTTGAGTGAATCTAGCAGCTCTGCTCCATCCATCTGGGTCGCCTCTTTGTCAGAATTTGTATTCCATCTCATCGGCTTGTTTTTCAAAGTCTGCTCTTTTGTGCATATTCATCTAATGTGACTAAACTGACTAATACCGCCAGGCTGTTGTTCAAGGGCAATGGGTGTAAAGAATGGCACAGGCATTAATCAGTTTTCTTCCTAAAGAGGGGGTGACCATTGTGTCGCCTACCTGTGTTTTAGTACAAATGGCTGTTCAGGAAGCCTCTGATCATGAACCCTATTAATACATGCCTAAACGGAACACAAAATACCATGAGTGTATCATATATTAGCACAGTCTCAGGGCAAACTATGGATTAGAAGAAAGAAAGAACTATGTGACAAGGCGGGTGATATTGGTTAAATCCTTGATTGTGCGACGCACCAGGATCTGTCTGATTCATCTCAGTAGGAGAGATTGCTTTTACTGTGAGCGAGGTCTTTGAATCATCAATCAGAGCAGTTTTGGCACCCTGGAATCATGTAGCAAAAAATTGAGTACCATGCCAATTCTTTGTCTAAAGTGAAAAAAGACTGTTAGAAACTCCAATGAATGACCTGTAACATAGGGTTTCAAAGCTTTGAGGTGCCTTGTGAGGTACTTTTGTAAGTTTCCATGTATTTCAGCTTCCAGGCAGCCTGGGAACAACTCCTAGTCATATCCTAGAAGCAAGTAATTTACTTTTTTTGGGGCAGTATTTCCTTGTTTTTGTGTAATGCTGCTTTTCAGACCGCCTAGACCTGTACTTAGCCCTTAATGCTCAGCTTTGAGGTGCCTTATGAGGTACTTTTGTAAGTTTCCAAAGTATTTCAGCCCCCGTGCAGCCTAGGATAATCTCCTAGTCACATCCTGTAAGCAAGCATTTTACCTTTTTTGGATTGTATTTCCTTCTTTTCATGTAATGCTGATTTTCGGACTGCCTAGAACTGTACTTGGCCTTAAACGCTCTACGGGAGTACTACAGGACCAACATTCTGTAACACAGTCTGCACTGGTGCGAGCCATTTATATTTGTGTGCTCTGTAACGATACCACCAAAATGCAAGATGGTGCTGTGTCTTTTTTTGCAAGTCTGGTTAATTTTTATTTCCACTTCCTGCTTCGCTTTCAACAATGGTGACTGAAATCTTGCCAAACACTAGTAATGCAAACATTCATGTCTCTGAACCTCCTCATTTAACCTTTCCCATCTATATTGATCTAAAACAATCAATTCAAAAATCGCGGCGATGGAGAAGGGGGAGTCAACTTAACGAAGAAATCTAAACCATCTATAACATCAACCAACTTGAGCGTACCATAATATACCGTACCGTAACATGAAACACCAATGTTTGTTCATTTTTGGCTCCAAGATTCAGTCAGATTTTGTGTGTTTTTTTTTCTTTTTTTCCAATTCAATCCTATATGTATTTATAACACATCAACATTTATACTCCTGCAACACTAGTTTCTCATTCAAGAGTTTGCTCAGTCCATTGGCAGTTCAAGGCGTTAACATCCATTCGATTCAGTACTAAACTGCAGAAGCACAACCTTACTTATCGTCTTACTCCATTCTCAGGTTTCTGTGTTCTTTAAAGGAGGAAGGGCAGTTGAGTGGCAAATTCCACCTGTCGCAGTAATGATTTAAGGCAGTCGCTTACACCGTTTGAATTCCAATTTGATTCATATGTTCAGAATAGAGGACACGCTGACATTCCTTTCTGAGGAAATCGGAGCTAGTGGTTATTTATCGTTTAATATGTGAATATGCAGTGTGCAGCTGTGGCAATTAGTCACTCATGAGTATCACATTTCAATGGTTTCATACTGATGTTGCTGTTTATTCTGGTTCATTTATATTGGAAAAAGAAATTACAGATATGATGCTATATATGCTATCTATGAGCCCAGCATTATTACTGTTACTATGTTATCTGGACCTACATTCACTGCCCTTCTAAAGACACACAAGCATAGAAACAGAGATATAAATAACCTCCCTCTTCAAAAAGACTGTGGCTACAGTTTCAGTCTTTAAACGCTCACTCCTGGGGGGTCTTAATCAAGGGGATGAAATGGCCCTCACACGTATCGTGATGTATGGCCCCACGCCTCCTCGCAATCAATAGATTGAGATTCTGCACTTTTGTACTTCTGATTGTGGACAACAACACTAATAAAATCTCTTCCCTCGACTCTGCCCGCTCCGATCGATACCGTTTCCGTGTCCCCCAAACGCTGCAGCGAAATGTTCCCCGAAGCTTTGGTGGGAGTTTCCATGGAAAACGATTCCTTTTGCTCTTTTTGTTTGTTTGTTTGTTTGTTTGTTTCCTTACAAGTGAAATGTGGTATTTCAGTCACATGTGCATTTATTTATTTGAATTGTGTACTAGATTCAAGCTCAAATGACCACCTCTCACTATATATATATATATATGTATATATATATATATATATATATATATGTATATATATATATATATATATATATGTATGTATATATATATATATATATATATGTATGTATATATATATGTATGTATATATATATATATATATATATGTATGTATATATATATATATATATATATATATGTATGTATATATATATATATATATGTATGTATATATATATATATATATATATTATGTATAATATATATATATATAATGTAGGTATATATATAATATTTATTTATTGTTGTATAATTATATAATAATATATATTATTATATATAATATATTATATTATGTATGATATATATATATAATATATTTATTATTTATATATATATTATATAATGTATGTATATATATATGATACATCTGTCCTCGCATCCCTCTCATTATAAAGAAACACCGATCCTGACTCATCAAGTTGAAGACAGCCTTTTGAAGGATCACGGGCATCACTTTGAACACAGTCAATGATGCACATAGGGTTCTTACTGTATATCTAAATGTGTTTTTTGTTGTTGTTGTTGTTGTTTTTCAACGGCTTTTCCCACTATCAGCACTTCTCGTGCACATTCAGGCTGCCAAGTTAATTTAAAACCCCGTGTTACCAGTGCGACGTGGCCCCTCTCGCACTGATTTCAATGACAGCGGCTTAAGTGTTGTTGGTACAGCGTGTGGGAGGACTACAAGAGCGGCTAGGCAGTAAATGGGGCACCGGCATAAGCACCGGAGAGATCAGGCTATTGTTTCCCCCCTCTAAATATACAGAATTCAGCTTCCTGTGGCTAAACACAGACACCCAGATAGAAGGAGAGAGAGAGAATGACATAACCAGCCCTCTGAGAGGTATATGTGCTGCTGCTGCTGCTGCTGTCACAAGCTTCCAATGCCCTCTTCCTGTCAGCGTATAAACTGCAATTTAAAATGGAGGACGCTTTGCAGACCTCCTCCCTGCCTGTACACGTGATCATAAGGCCCTGCGTTACTATTTAGTGGTGGTAGCTTCTGCATGCTGTTGTTTGCCTCTTCTCTTTTCATCGACTTTGCACTCCTGTGGCACAATACCAGAAATCAAAGAGATATTTTACCAATTTGAAACTGCATTCCTAATGAAGCATATTTTCTTTTTCAAATTTATTTTACTTTTTTTTTTTTTTTTTTAAACCAGGCATTCGACCCCAGTTTAATTTGTACTTATAATGGTTTTGTATTCCAACACTCAAAGGGTCATTTTAAGAAAGTCCTTCAGCCAAAATTCTCTCTTTTTCTTCTTCTTACCCACTTTTGATGTTGCGAACGCGTGTGCAATTTGTCTATTTAGAAACTGAACCGAAAAACAACACGAGGCTAAGACCGTGTCAGACACTGTTGAAAAAAAAAAAAACGCTTCTTGTTTTCTTCCACTGCACCGCATTTCATTTGCGATGCCATTTTATTCCAGTCTCTTAAATTCTTAATTTGCATAATGTAGTGCTCTCAGACGCTGCAACAACAGAACAAAAAAAAATAAAAAATGTTGTTCCGTAACTAGATTGATGCTTTTTTTTTTCTCTCCCCACAATGCAATGCTTCACCTTTTGACATGACGTGAAGTTATAAATAATCATGGTTGCTTTGACTCGCTCCACCGATGCTCCGACTCTTCGCCGAATTTTGGATTAGCAAGAATTTAAAGAAAGCTATGGGTCGTATAAGGTTTATCTTTCTTTGTTACCAACATGGAGTTTGATGCATAAATAATAAAAAAAAAAAAATGTAATGACTTGATGGTGAAGAAACTTTTGAAGCTACGGAGTCAGATTTTCTTGGAATCTTGGAACCTGGTGGAGACCAAAACTGAGATAAAAAAAAAAAACTGCAATAAGAAAATCTTTTATTTATCCCACAGTGACTCATTAGGCATGAAATACTACTGGTTTCACATGATAACAGACTCGTGACGGTTTAACTTTTGCAATATAGGCGTAGATCGAACCAGTATGGATTTACAAATTGAAAAATGTGGCCTACAGGAAAGATAAATAGCAACAGTAATAATCTCATACATGACTGGTTTTCACACCTTGAGGTCATATATTAAATTGCGTAGATGGCTTGTATCGGGGATAGAAATTCAGTTGATACAAGTGACGTTTTGGTTTCCTCAAGGCCTCATAACAATTGAATCATGGCGCCACTCGTGGTGGAAAACTACAGCTGATGGTGCATATGGTTCATCAAATGCAGGATAATTCAAGCTAATTTAATAACTAGAGGGTGAAGAAAGTACATGTGGATAAAGAATCCGATTTTGAGGAGTTTGAGACCAAAACAGAGCTAAAAGGATTGTGCATAATAGGCTAATAAAAGCGTATTAATATGGTAATTATGTGTTCACAAAAGCTTTTACATGAATAAATACAACAACATTTCAACCTTTTAGCCATGAAACACAAGTAAATGTCTCCATTAACATGAACTGGTCAAAAAATTCAACAAATTAGTATGCTAACATGGTGATGTTAGCATTTAGCCTCTCAAAGTGACACAGAAACAGACCTGTGACGTTCAGAGCGATCCAAAACGGACTCGGAAATTGATAAACGTAGCCTACGGAGACGGCAGCAGACAGGTCCCCCCCGTCTGAGCAATAATCTCATACATGACTCATCTTTCAGATCATATATTAAGTTGTGTTGACGGCTTGTAGCTGGATAGAAATTAAGTTAATAAAACTGGCATTTTGGTTCCCTGAGGCCGCGCAAGGAGTGACTCACGGGCTCGCGTGGCCTGTTCTCAATAAAAAAAAATAAATAAATAAATAAAAAGAACCAAAAGTCACGTGTCGTCCCCGCTGATTACGCGTAGAGTTTGTAATTTGCAGCCTGTCTGCGTGGCTTGGTGTTCTGATCACCCAGTGATAAATTTACACCTTGGGGCACATGCAGCATTTTTTTTTTTTTTTTTGTAGCGATAAGCTGACACAGACTGATAATTACCTTGACCTAGATTTTTTTCTAACGGCCAAAAATATGCGCTGCAGGTGACTGAACCTCTTCTCGAAATACATTACACGTGAAACAGAGGATTTGGCGGACACTGCCGTGCTGTATGTAACCAAATATTTAAAAATAACTTGCTTGAGTACCATATGTTGCTCAAGGCCCTGGGATTTAATGACTCAACCAAGACGAGGAGCAACAGATAAGATTATTCCCCCCTCCCTCACCAAAGCATAGGATCATTTACTGCACACTGCAGCGCGGCGCACATGATTTTTCAATTTCCATGTTCCTCCTGGGTTTCCTGGAACATATTGAGACTTCTGCCTTCTGAGTAATGGCTTTTTTTCCGACTGTCAGGGTAGCTTCCAGATACAATTTAGAACCTCTGCTATCTTCAGGCAGCTCTATGGAGTGCACACGTGTCAATAGCTGTATCAAAATGGTGACAGGGATGGCTCGAACGCCACGCACGGAGATCCGCGGCAGTTTATCAAAAGCTAAAGTATCCCGCAAAGAAAAGAAAAGAAAAAAAAAGCACGCTTATGATTTTATTATTATTATTATTATTAGAGGATCCCAAATTTGCCGCCGTTGCGTTTCAAACTGCGCATCCCGGCGCTTTGCCCTCTATGTAGCTGTTGGCTTCAATAATATTTTACTGTATAATTTCTTACACAAATGACCTGCGGGGCTCCAGGTGTCATTAGAAACATACTTTCGCGGTGTGTGTTTTATTGCCACTGTTAATTTTATGAGGGCCGTTAAGCTAAGTGGAGGTGTACGCTGCCAGCGATCATGCTGCTTGAATCAGCGGTTTATTAACACTCCCACCCCCCCAAGTCTCAAAAAAAAAGAGAAGGGGGGCAAAAGTGGGTGAAATTGGGTGCCGCACCCCATGAGGGCTTTCGAAACGCGAGCGTCCCCAGTGATATGATAAATCCCGGGGTGGGATTGAAATGCAGCGATCATCGCCCCCGTATCGATGTTCAGCGCTAAGCTTCCTTCACGGGCTCGGTTTAAAGAGGCAATGAGGGAGATTTACGCCGCCCCATAACGCAAAATGACCATAACACATCACCACCGGGGTTATTGATCAGTGCCAGTGACCCAAAAAAAAAAAATACTTGAAGTATTTCTGGCTTGCAAAACTCACTGTCCAGCACACCCCAGATAATTTAACCTGCTTTAACACTGGAGGATACTGGAAGAGTGTAGCAAGGTTTTTTTTTGTTTGTTTTTTTTAAACCACCAATATCACTTTTATAGGACAAAAAAAGAGAGGACAGGGAGAACGGTAGATGAGATTTGTGTTCGGGGGAAAAAAAAAAGTGAGTCACCTCCAGGGGACGATGAAGTTATAAAACACTAATTTTTTTTAACCAAAAGTTCCACCATAAGCTCAGACAATACACAATTTTGTTGTTACCAACGACAGTACCACCACTACTGACTGTGCAACTTTTACTATGGGCATGTTAAACAAAAATCACTTCATTGGGAGTAATAGGTGGTTTAAGCTCCTGTGTCAATTACCCAGATGTGCTACATGCCACATGCTACCTGAGGTGCACCTCCGGAGACAAGCCCTAAATTGTTTTGGACAGGTTAACTGAGGACGTCTGCAAACATTCGTAGGATTCTGTGAAACTTCGGCAAACGTTTCAGTTGCCATTGCTGAAAGCGAAGCAGGAAGTAGAAACAAACATTAACCAGACTAGCAAAAAAAGATATAGCATCGGGTCGCGCACAAACCAGCCAACATCTGGCGGTGGAAGTTGACTTTACATACATTTGACTAACTGCAGGTTAATTGCCAGTGATTGTCAAACCAACATGGATAATAGGTGCTCAATCAAGACTTACAGTCACAAGACGGCGACGTACAACACCTTGGTTGACTCTGTGATGCCTTTCCTTTATTATAACTATTCTCCTGTGTGTGTTTGGCTGGGCTATGAAACCACTCGATTGTGGTTACCGTCGAAATAGACTAATTTCCGTTTAAATGCAAATTTATTCGACCTGCAACAAGCTCGCCTGCCATTTTGTTGGCAACTATGGCGACAAGTCCAATCTCTGTTCACATATGTCTATACCGACTTAATAGCTGTTTTTTTGTTTTCTTTTTCGGATGATTCAGGGTAAAAATAGCCTCCCAATCTGGCTATTCGTACACATTACTGACTACCAATCGATACAAGAGTGATTAAAAAAGTAATTGGTCCACCAAAACAAAGAAAAGCATGCTCTCATGTTATCAGAGGTTTAGATTTGCCCAAATGATGTGGATTTATTACAAAATAACTCCACAATATTTATTCCTCCATTTACATTACTGAAAATATATTTTAATCCCACATATAAACTGGTCCTGTAAGTCTCTAAATCTGCAGTTGCTCCAGTTTAATATGTCTCTCGAGGCTGGCCAACACCAGCAACCCCACCAGTAAGTGCTCCGGGGCTTCACAAGTCACTTTATATGAAGGTGACATGCAACATTTAACCCCTTCCTCTTGATTGAAGGATTAAACACGCAGATCCTCTGCCGGCAGCGCTTTTTCATGGAGTGACTTTGGTCGCCGCCTGCCCCCGAGCACTTGAAAACGCTGAGCATTAACCCTCGCCCCTGGCACATGATCAATAAGGCAGGGGAGACACGCGTGCGTGCGCGCACACAAACACACACACACAAGCGGGAGTCATGCCTTCCATCATTGAAACTATTAACACCATGCCAAGATCGATCAGTCACCCTTGGCTCTCCTCGTCCTCCACACAGCGCCCCCCCTCCTCCCTGTCCATCAACAGCGTGCCTGTTTTGCTCCAGATGCGTCCACGCGCACGCGTCCGACCGCATTTGCATATTGTTGCACAATATTTGTGTTCTGCAGAAGCACCTTGCGCCCCGGTCTCAGTCGTTGAGCTGCCTGTGTTCTGGCTTATACAGCGTGACGTCATCTGTCAAATGAGATGGATAAAATGAGGGAGTTGATAAAATGCATGATTAAAAGGAAAAAAAAAAAAAAAAAGAGTACATGTCTGAATTGGTGACCTTTCGCAGTGAGGAAGAGGTTTCTGCAGCACTCTGATGGCAAGGATTCAACTGCAGGCTTGCTGTGTAGTGTAGTGCTCAGCAGCTACCGCCTTCCCAGCGGTGCCATTAATAATGGGAGGCAATCTGCCTCACTGAGATGTGGGAAATGTAGTCATCTGTAGCGCAGTGGTGTGACCAGCTAAACGCCGCTAATTGATATGGACAGCAGGAGCCTCTCGGTGTGTGGGATTCGAATGTGGCGGGGAGGAGAGAGCCCGGGTTGCTTCCAGCTCTGCGTCAAGCCCTCCCCGTTTTGAATGTGGACCAAAAATTAAATTTCTCTCCCTGCTATTTACTTTCCCCCCTCGCAGACGCCTCGCGGACGAGTTAAGAGACACATCTGTATTCAGCCAGGCCTGTCTATTTTTACCCCCCTCCTCCAATGATTGATGTATCCTTTCAGCATGTACACCCTTGCTATCCACAGGGATGAATAAACCACAGATGAGCAGTGATCTGCAGGGAGTACGCGCACAGAGCGAGCACTTATAGCAGGAAACACACGCAGATGTCCACATATACACATTATGAGGCAGGGGTGCACGCATGCACATGGAGGGAAACGCACACTACAACACAAATAATTCTCTCAAGGTTCGACTGCACCTCCTGCTCCTTCCCATCATTCACTCTGTTGCATCTGTCATGGACACCGGCTTGTTTCAGCAAGCTCTCTCCCACCCGCTCACCCCGCGACTCGGCACAAGACAGTGCCGCCGTCTATCCATCCGACATGCTTTGCAAAACGCAACAGATGCGAGACAGACAACCATGACCGGCAGGAGACAGTCCGGACGTCTCTTCAAAGACACGTCGCTGACAAGCTAATGGGGCCGGTTTGTGGGCGACAGAGGGGCCAAGCCGGGTCCGTGTGACCGTGGGTGAATTATGGAGCCGATGTAACCCCCTCTGCTGTAGGGCGAAGACACAAACGAGATAAATAAATGCGGAGTGGCAGATGATACAGGGTCATGAGCTGGATTGCAGTTCATTTGGAGTGGCGTACGGTCTCAATCCTGTTTCAGTGTCAATGACAGAGATAATAGTGATCTCTTTTACTCACGGACAGGCAATTTATAGGATATTCACCTTGGGGGAGTATTTATATATGAACAAGCACCAGAGAGTAGGCCACTCCAGAGGGCTATGCAGCATGATTGGCTTGTTTTGGATAGCCACCAGTGCCCTCTTGTGTCCAAATATCAGCCCAACAGCTTGAGGGAGATGCTACAATAAAAGCCATATTTATTTGGGGTTTTACTGAGGAGAGGTGAGCAAATGAAGTGGACTCTTAAGAGGGAGCTTTCAAGCGAATCCGCGGAGTTTAAGGTGATATCAAACGCGGTGAAATCCGTCCCGAGTGCTGCGTTGACCCAGGGGAGTCGGCCGGCAAATCTCTCGCCGCTGAAACCCGACTCAGCGGAGCACCCTTCAGATTCGCAGTGTGTCTGACATCACCGCACAGAGTGGGCTTCCACACGGGGAGGAGGTGCTTGAGAGTGGGGGCCAGTTCAAGCTGGGTTAAAAGGCAAAATTATGGAGCGGTGGCTTCTGGTGACTCAGCAAGACGACTCGCATCGCCTGCTCGTAAATTCACGGGCGCAAATGCGGTCCATCGACCTCCGCCGCACGTCTCCCTCCCTACCAGTTCATCAGATAATCATCTCCTGACTACTCATTAAGCTCTTTATGTCCTTTGACAACTTCTGACAATTGTGTCATGATTGCAACGCGGCGCCGCAACCCTACTTTCGGGCAGTTTCTTGGGCTTAGAAGAGAAGCGTTTATTTGAGGCAGATCTCCGGAGTAATATGAAGCAAACGCTGTCATTTCACAGAGAAGAAGAGCAATTATTTCAGCTCAGCCGACTATAATTGGCAGATTTAGTTTGCCTGTTTAGGGAAGCAAGAGTTTAAAACTGAACGCGAATTCAACAGCTTGTTGAGAAGTGTTCTTGGGGGTCTCTTCTAGTGACGCAAATCCTGACGTCGCCGTGCAACCGTGTGCCACCAGTAACTCCCGTGGAAAATAATTAAAGATTAATTAAAGATTAAAGACGCCTCTTGTATCAGTCCTGTCCAAATGTGACAGAAAACTTTCAAAGTGTCACATTTTGGGTATTGCCAAACGGAAAAACTCCTTGTGCCATTCACATGGGTAGTAACTCCAGTAGTCAGCAAAGTTGGTCGGCAGGGAAGGGTCAGTCACCCTTGGCGTTCCCTGCACGTTCCCTACATGAGCTGTCTCTGGCTTCAGTAACAGTCTTGTAAATATCAAGGAGCCATTTATAGTTTGACACATCTAATCAATCCCATTCCCAGAAAAGAACCAAGGATCCTTCTAAAGGAGTCAGATCTTACGCCTACGTTCCTTTCTGAGAGACATCGGCCCTTCATTCTCTTTGGGGGAAAATTGTATGTTGATCCTACACTCAATTAGAAATTTGCCCTCCAAATATTGCACCACACTTCATTGAAGCTTTTACTGCCGCAATGCATCCAAGTTTAGCGGGCGCCGACCACAGCTCGCGTGGCCGTCCACGGACCTACCTGTGAGGCATTTAGGGGACATTAGCAAAATGGTCTTTGATGCACTTTCATACTTTATACTGCCTTGTCAGATTCGGCCACAATAATAAAAAAATGTTGGCTCAGTTCCCCTTTTCCTTTTGGAAAATAATTGGGTCATTTGCAAATGTAACATCCCTTCTGGGAAGGGGAACTCGCTCATTTCTCATTTTTTAGACGAAACCATCACTCCGCATTCACCATGAACCATGAGCATTCTACCCTTCAATCTTAGGACCTGCGTTTGGTCTAAGATGGAAGAAGAAATTGACTATTTGTGTTTCCAGTAAACTAACACGAATACTTCTATCTTAATTGACCGTTGAATGTTTTAATAAATTGATGCCGAGGTTACAAGCCAGATAAATGGCATCTATGTTTAACACGCTATGTGCAGCGTGTGTTGCAGGAATTTACTGTAGTATAATACTACTGTAAAACATGAAACAGCTCAGGCACATCCCTGCCAATTATAATACATTTGTCTCTGCCTCCCTATACAATAATACCCGGAGTCAACCCGCATTCGGTGTTGCTGTTGACAGTCGAAGACTTCATCGCGGCTTAATTAGCTTTGAGCTGGTGGCTGAAAGTAAACAGATAAACTAATACAAAGATGCACAGCAGCTATAAAGAGCTCCTCTCTGACTGATCCGGACTGTGGCGGGAGGCAGGGGAGGGGGGGCATATGGTTACTCTGGCGCCCTTCTCAAACAGAGGTTGTACATTATGTTTTGCTTGCAAGGTAATTAGACGGCAGATTTTTTATTTTTTTTTTTTTCCTGTTCAAAGTGCGCGTGTCTGTCTCCGGGCGGGAAGCCTTGTCTCGTGTGTGCACATGTTCGAGCTGTCAGCTTGCGTGTACCTGCATGTGTGTATTTGCTTGTGCTTTTTTTGGGCAAATCACCTTCATTATAAATGTGTCTCATTACAGTAATGAGACGATTTTATTATCACTTAAACGACCTTGTCCCCGGTGCTAAACAAGGCTGGCTGTTACCAACCCAGTGGGCTTCTTCAGTTGAATCGCAGCGTGGGGCCAGGCAGGAGGTTGGCTCTGCAGGTGCTGCCAGCTGTAATTTGGACGGCGACGTCTAACTGGAGTGCATGGCAGCGCGTGCATGTAAGCATGTGCAGATTTGACTGTAGATGAGACGTGAATGTCTATATTATGTCTGGAGTTAACGGCTTCACCTTGCACGTGTTCGATAGATTCCCAATGTAACCTGATGTGCCAAAAGGTTGGGTTTATTCTCTGAATATGCCAAAAAACTCATATTATTCCTGTGTTGATATTGGGTCAGTTGCATTTGATGCGCTGAGGCTTAGTTGTTCCACATTATGACCAGGAAAAGTAAAAAATATTGACCTGGCATTCATGAGGAGGTTAGAGTTAGGGTTAGGGATAGAGTTAGGGTTAGGGTTAGGTCCTACCACCCACGTAGACTAGATCTGACCCAATAGCACACAGACAGCTGTCATTGCTAGCCATTGCAGCTATCTCCAGCAGGATGCAGCCTGACACAAACACATACAACAAAATGGTTAAGGAAAAACTAAAAACACAAAAGATGAAAGTTAGCACTCGATCCCAAACTGATCAAGCATCTATGGAATCCGCTGAAACTAGCATGACCCAAAGAGGGCCCTCCCCTCAACCGGACAAACTCTTTCTCTTTCCTGAGCTCTGCCTGTTTGTCAGTAAGATCTCCTCTCATCCTTGGTAAGCACTCAATCTGTTCGGTGAGTGACCTTTAGTTGTTGTAGAGCTTATCGCCTGCTTTTAAAGCACCCTGCACCCCCTGAACTAATCCTCGGAGCCAAACACTGCTTCCCTAATCCCCACTCCCTGAGGACCCCAATTCACCATTTGCTTTCCCTCTAATTGTCCTCAAGGCACTTCAGGGTTCACACGTTGTTTGTTTCCCCGTGTGTGTCTTTTGTGTATCGGCGAATTTACCGATCTGCAGTCGCATGCAGGCGCCGTCTCCCCTTTCGCAAGAAGCTCAGGCTCCAGGCAACCTACGCGTAAGGTGTGCGTGTGCGCTTGCGTAAAGCGTTTTACCGACCCGCTCGGGCAGGGACCGGTGACCACGCAGCCATCGGGGTGCATTTAGGAGGATTGACGCTGTGTAGGAAGGGATCAGGACCAGAGTCAGACTGGAAAGCTGTACGGGCACAAGCCCAGAATCAGCATTCAGCGGGTTAGCAGTGTGTGTGTGTGTGTGCATGTGTGCGTGCTGCAACCCCAAGGGTAACAGTTCCTGGTCACAGTCTGTGGATGAAAGTAATTGCCAGTGGACAGCAACCTGCAGCTGAGACCTGGAGATGGTGTGTGTGTGTGTGTGTGTGTGTGAAATTTCGAGATTTTGTCCAAAGAGTCTGCACCCCATAGACACTGAGCATTTCTGCAAAAGGATAACAAGGATATGGAATGCTTGACTAAGGCATGTCAACCTGTGTCAAGTTCCTTACCACTGTGCAGCCAATGACTAATATAGTGTATAAGCATGTTAAATTCTTCCCTTTTCTTGAGCTTTTAAATGTCTTCTGTCGGTAAATGGTTGGTAAATGCACAACACAGACACAGAGTCAGCAGATGGAGTCGGCCCGTCGAGGTCAGAGTGGGTGTGAACAGGTCAACTCACCGTTAAGCGGTTTTCATGGACGACTTCGTGTCATCCAAGGATAACCTTAAAAATAACCTGAAATTTCTTCACTCATCTTTTGAAGCGCAAAGGCTTTTTTCTTCTTCTTTTTTTTATTCTACTGAAGTTTTGACACATTTTAGGGCAAAAAAAAAAAAAAAAATAGCATGGAAGCCGGAGAAAATCTTCTCCTGGAAATCTTTTTAAGGCAGAAAGTTGGTCTGGAGATCCTCCATTGGGAACTGATTACGATAAATGGACATGCCGTTATAATTACTATAGTTACTCAATAAAATGTAATTGACATAAAATATACAGTGCCTCAGCTTTAACTGCCATCATTTTCTAAATATAATAGATGAATGTGGTGATTTTGGGTGAAAATTACAATAATTAGCAACAATAAAACATAAAGCTTTTTTTTTTCACACCAAACACACAAAGCATTCATACTTTTACATCCACCATGTTTTTCAGCACAAATCATCACATGTTCCACAACTAAACATCCAGCAACCTCTCACTTTTGTTTAATCAGTGTTGATAAATTAAATTCATTATTGGCATTATTATATTCTGGAGAATCTTCATTGGTGCCTTATTGCTTTAATATGTTTGGGATTTTTGAATGCAATGCTGTGAAATCACCAGCAGAGGGCCACAGAAACTAACAGTTGGAAGGACACGTCTCCCTCCAGACTGCAGTTTAAATTGAATGTGGGGTTTGGGGCAACGGTTAAAATGACATTTCCTCCTTTGGATCCGTTACAAAACCTCAAGACAAAAGTGTGCACTTGTTAATTTGTGCCAGCAAATTAAACTTGTCTTACTATGGCCTCTTAGGTTTGAATGGAGAATACATCCCACTGGCAAATATGATATTAGAGCGACAGATTTGCAAATGTACGAGGGGCTTAATATGCAGCATGTATATGCATGCGTTTAATAAAGCTTATTTTTTGCCCACTGCTGAGGTTACTGAACCAAGATGGCCACCAATTACACAGTGACCCAAACAGCTTGCACGTTACACTGTCTGCTTCTGCTGCTGTCCTGAATTCTAGCCTATATTTCGCAGAGAAAATCAAGGGCGGACATGCAGAGTGACAAGTGCCGCGAGCTAAATAAAAAGGAAAAAGTAGCAAGCAATAGACCGAGGGACCATGTGGCAGAGGGCCGGCACCCCGAGGCCCTTCCTATTCTCCTATTCTCTACTCAAAGCTACTTTAAAAAAATAAAAAAAGACAAAAACAAGCTGTCTTCTTTCACCAGAATCCACGTGAGCGGCGCCGAATTCTTGGGCTGGGTTCGTCATTTTACGTGTCACCTGGCTCATAGATCACCGGTCAATAAAAGAAAGATGAAGAGGTCTCGACACAAAAGGTGAGAGGTGGCTTCTGGCCTGATTACAATAGCAACGGGCCCCTTTGTTGAAAACACAAAGGCAGCTTCGGGTTTTAATTAACAACTCATCCCAGGTGAACAATAAACAGGATATTGCCCAGGCAGTCATCTTTTTTTTAATTTTTTTTATTTGGGAGGGTGGAGTGGTGTGGCGCAGGACACTGGGTTCTCACATGATGACTGCAGCGGTGTCACATGAGCCTCTCTGGAGAGCAAACAGGTGTTCGCATAATGGAAAGTAACACCGTTATCTTTCTTATAGCACTTGTGACTCACACAGGTAAAAGAGGCAATGATGGGAAGGGCGCCGAGAGACGAATGGGACCGGATTGCTAATAAGATTTTGGCTCAATAATAGATCAATGGGCTCGGGGCAGCACGAGCAATGCACGTGCGAGAGCTCGTCTTTGATTCAAGGACGGAAAGGATTCCCGTGCGTGGTTTATTTAGACACTGTACTTTATTTGACATCCTTTCAACTCGTCGAGTGGGCCTATTGCCGCTACGTCAAGATGCGTTGCTATTGCTCACGGCTCACGCTCGCGGCAATGCAGAGCACTAGAGCCGCAATTGGTCCGCAATTGGTAGTAGGGTAGCAATTTCCCGCAATTTCCTAAGAGTCTTTAAGGTTAGTTTAAGACATTTGGAGATACAGACATTTGTATGAGCCATGTTCGGCGAAATTTCGGCAAATGTTTCACTTTCCATTGTTGAAATTGAAGCAGGAAGTAGAAAGTGAAGCAGGAAGTACGAGCAGACTTCATCCCTAGGTTACGGCATTTAGATCCCACAGTACTCTAAAAATGCCTTTTTAAGGCTACTACAAAGCAGACCAATCACAGCTCTTGCCATATGCAACGCCCCGGCCTACGAGTATCTCCCTATGTGGCGGACTTTTGCTGCTAGGGCTGACACTGAGACACCTCACTCTCCATGGAGTTTTTTTCTGACCACACAAGAGAAGCCCTAGCCTGCCAGAACCTCTTTTCTCTTTCGCTCTGTTCTTCAAACTCATTCAGGAAATAATGTAACACTTCTCTTGCTCTCTGTCCTTTCCTGTCAGATCTCAGCAAGGCAGTCATTGACACCCTGCTTTCTCGAAGTACACTTGAAGTGTGTTGCCCCGAGGGGAAGGAGACCAAGTCCAACACCTGCCACGCAACCCTCCCTATCCCGCTGTTACTTTGCATCTGGCCACCGCGCACTCTCACCTTTGCCCTCTTGCCTAGAGTTCGCAAATTAAACCACATTTACGCAGAAAACAACCTGCGTGAAACCTCTGCACAAGTCAGAGAAATACATTTAAGCCTTTATCAAGCCCCCTGTGTTGACCTTCCAAGTTATTGGTGACATTTAGCATGCAGCAGGACCAGATATGAGCAAAGAGGGTGAAAATTAAAGCAAGTGGCTAATTCTTTGTATGCTCAAAGCGGTTTAGGTTAAATGGCCTGAAGCGCTGCTGTATTGTCTTTGAAATCCTCTGCTGCATGCTGTTTGGGTAACCACTGAAAACAGTGTGTCTCATTATGAACTGTAAATCATCGCTAACCACAGGGACAACGAGAATGTGAACAACAAACCTCTCAATGAGAGTTTAAGAAAGGCACGTCGTAGCCTGAAGTATGTTTTCGTGCTAAAGTATAGGTTGTAAGACATCATTCTTCTTGCCTTGTCATGTCTTACATGAAACTGAGCCACTGTAAATATGAAAAAGCATTTAATTGCACAGTGTTTTGTGCACCTTGTTTCCCATGTAAAGATTGCATTTCTGAACCCATGAACTTATAAATATGCCATAGGCTTTAACTGCCATATGTGTTTTTCATTTAGCTTTCCTTAAAAAAAAAGCATTATGCAATTGTTCATTGCGCAACACCACAAGGACTGGTTGGACTGCTGGAGAGAAGCGACACAATATCCTGCGAGCTTGGTCCTAAGTCAGAAACGGAAAAAAAAAAACTTGCATGTTCCTCTCATGACATGCCGCCACCTCTTATATGTGTTTGTCAAAAAGGCAGGGTCCGGAGGAAGTCGTCGGTGTCGTGACACCGCAGAGCCGCTGTGCTAACAAAAGGCGAAAGCAGCTGACCCCGCGCCTCCAGACGATGCGACGAAAGGTGCTGTCAGCACACGTTGTGAGCATTAGCCAGTGTAAATATCAGCCGGGCTGCGCAGGAGTTTGAGCTCGCATTTTTATGCTTTCATTCTGAGTGACAGCTGTAGCGGTACATACTGAATGTAAATGTCATCCGCGCAGCTCACAGCCAAAGGCGGCCACATGGAACCTCAAGTTGTGGCGACCTCTGTTCCTGGCCGAACTTTCTGCATCCTACAGCCATATCTGAACCCGGAAATGTCTCTGTGCTTAGAGAACCACGGAAGGATATCTTTTAATAGAAATGAATTTAAAGGACAAGTGATAAGAGTCTGGAAATGAAAGTCATTCATGCATGCCAAGATGATTTGACACTTGATGGTTTTTGCTTCATGCCAACAAAAGCTGAGCGATAACAGACAACCAGCATTATCTAAATTATCTAGATTGACCTTCTTTATGTGACTCGAAGTCTGGGGAGGACATGGCTAAGTGCTCATGAAGTGTTAGGAAACATATTAAATGTATCCCAACTTTAAGGACTTTGGCATCCTGACTTAAGAATTGCACTTGGAATAATAAAATGGATACATGGCCTTGAGACAGCAAGTTCCAGAAACAATCTGACAACTAGGGGGAACTGAGGCTGACGGGGGGGGAACACTACGTATAAAAACTGTAAAGAAGCCTGCTTCTCTTCTGCACATAAATTGAATGAGTCAAGTTTGCGTTAACATGCTAGCGTAGCAAACATTAGCCAAAGGTAGCTGTTGGTTATTGTTCTTGTTTCGTATGATTAGAAATAAAATGGAATCTAAACGTTGCTGCAGCAAACCAGATGCCAAGTGGAGATAGTAACGTAGCTATGGCCGCCGCCATCTTGACATCGCAAAATGCACAAATACTTTTCGAATCACATGACTTTCAAGGCAGACAGGCTTTAAATTAATAGGTAGATATCATTTACATTTATACTTCATTATTCCTTGAATAGAACTGTAAAAAAATAAATAAATAAAATTTAGCTTTACAACATGGAAGTCTATGGGAATAGACTTACTTTTCGAGCCTCAAGTGGTCACTCAATGAACTGCACATTTCGGCACTTTTACCCTGATTCATTTTTTTTTCTTTTACCTCAAAGGCATTGACTTAGTTTCCTTTGCTTATAAGGACAGAAAACACTAAGAGCATGCCAGTTCATGCTTTGCATTTTAACCATTTTACGGAGTCATGTGACATATGGGAGGGTTCGTTTCGTGACTAAGCGCGCGTAGCGAGTTACGTGCGATCTGACTCACCCCCAAACAATGGAGCAGTGGCATCATTCACTGAGAGGGCATGGCAGTGATTAAAAGAATGTAAACACATCTATTGATGCGGCTCTAATTAAAGCGCGTGATGGTGCCATACAGTACATCGATCCGGTCTCGCAGTGGTACTGTCAGTGGGTGAAACACGATGCTGTACTATAAATAAAAACCTTTTATATTTTTTTCATCATGTGTGAGTTAGTCAACACAATTCCCTGCTGTGTCACATTGATCTAATTCTGTACTGTATAACAAAGGAATTCTTAGAATTTACAACTGAGCATATGTTGGGTCACTCCTCGTACAGTGGATGATCTGAATGCTTTGATCGCTGCAGAAGAAGCCAAATTCTGAAAATTATTGCCACTTTGCATGTTTTTAAAGTTTTGGACATGGATATTTTGAACTCCAGCCCTGTGTAGTGTTTATTGGCCTTAATCCCACGCAGTTATAGCCTGTAGACTTTCTCTGACAAGACTGGTTTTGCCACAACTGAGAGTTCGAGGTGAGCGGCGCAAAGGACTCGACAGGATTCAGAAGTTTTGGTCAGGAGGCCTGTTTCTTGCGGGTCTCTCCTTTTGACAGAAAAAATAGCGAGAGGAGAGAGAGGCATTTTTTTTTCCTTTTTCTTTTTTCATAGGAATCCCTGATGCAGAGCATGTGAGACATCTCAGACTGCAGCACAGAAATTGTACAGAGCAAGACTGTGGGTGGGCCAGATCCTTGGGCCAAGAAAAAAAAAGAAAGAGAAAACACGCATAGATGCAAGAGGATCTTCCATTATTTGAGATTCTCACTGCAGATACACAAAAGTTGCCCTGTCTCCCGGGTCTCATCGCGCAGTAGGGCAGGGCTTTTACTCTCGGCTCCGTGGTTAGCTCGCTGCTTCCATGAAGATGACTGATAGTGACATCAAAAGTAGTAAAAGTAAGGAAGGACGTGGCTATGAGTGGGTGCTGCATGCCTTCAGGTCCAAGCAAAGAACACGAGCGCGTCTTCCATTTGATTTTTTTTTCCTTCCGAAAATCTAGCAGGAAGCATGCCGTCGATGGAAGGAAAGCAACCAATGATGATTGTGCACAAGGTGGCAGAACCATTATGCAGAGTACACAATCGTGTACTCAGTGAAGGGACATTCTTCAGACGCTCAACTTCCCCAAATTACAAAAGTTGACTCTTGAAGATGCAACTTTAGAGCCCCTGAATTACATGAATTAGAACTATCGTGACTACCAACAGCAGATAATAACCGAATCTCCATTGCATTATTGCAAACGGATCATCAGCTACATCATTTTCATCTTTTCAACCCACGTCCAACAGGAGAACAGTCAGACGAAGTCTCACTGTTGCAGTGGGCTAATGCCATCCTGCCCTCAGATATCTCCAGGCTCTCTTTCAGCACATATACTCCTATCTGCTGCTTTATCAGATGAGTGGGAGGCATGTAATTGTGTTGGTACAATGTCTGCTGTGTCCCTATAGAGGTAACAGAGAGGTAGCATCACACTCATTACCGATGGAGCACTGGGAGAAAGCAAGGACTTGAGTTGATTTATTTATTTTTTCTCTGCCGTTAAGTGCATCATGATCATGATGAAATTAGGGCAGTTGCGTTTGAACGGCCGCCAACAGACGGTTCCTTTGTGGACGTCACCCTCCTTTGGAGTTGGCTTTTATTTTTAATGATGCATTTCAGCGTACAAAAATGTCAAACCGGAATGCATGCATGTACTGGAGCCTAAAGCACTTGGCTCAGCCTCTTAAAGCTTACAGCGTGGAAATCTTTGGGGTCCAGAGGAAAAAGAAAAACAAACATGATTTACTTCCACTTAAGTGTCGATGTATTTAGCATTACAGGAAAAGATACAGTTAAGTTAACCTATTCTATCCATCCACCCACCTGTTATCTACGGTCATCCTATACAGCGGTGGTGGGCAAACTACGGCACTTATTGAAATTTTCAACCCCAGCTTGTTATTGTAGGACCTCTCAAGACTTTTTTACTTTTGTGAAATTTTTAAATTTCCCCCACAAAATTAAATTTCTTTGACGAATCCAACATATTTTAGTAAAGGGATAAATGGAGGCAGAAGACATTATTTTTCTTTCATTACATCACTCATTCAGCGCTACAGGAGCTGCCTCAGGAGCGTTGCACTAGCCGAGACCTGTCGGCCTCACCCCTGTCTCTGCTGAGTTAATCACGAGGCCCCGTATGACACGTTAACTCTTTCAGGTTCCCATTCAGTCCCCAGGTGAAATCCCAGACCCACCCTGCTATGTTTACGTCATGTTTAGGTTTACGGCAGTTGGCCACTCTACTGTTGCACATGTTTGAAGTAAAAAAATAAAATAAAATGTATATTTGAACCTGTGTATTATTTTAATAGCTTAATATTGAATGCAAAATGATAATGATATATATTTGGCCAAGTTTAATATTGAACACATGGTAAGTAGGGGGTCCCTACTTAATCTTTCCATCAGTTTGGGAGTCCTTGGCCTGAAAAATGTTGAAGACAGACCATTAGAACATATTATCACATTAGACAACATTAGGACACTTCTTCATGGTAAATAATTAAGCAGGTATGCTCAGCCTTCATGCAATTTCGCCTTTATCCTGCAGCATCTTGCGTTTCAATTGATCCCACTAGATGCCGATGTTTGCCAAATGCTGGCCCGGCCCATCTGTGGAATTTCAAAACCCAGCCATTGAGACAAACATTTACTCACCCATCAGGCTGCAGGAGCCTGATGCCTATCCCAACTGGCATAGGGTCAGAGTAGGGCAAGACCCTCGACTGGTTGCCAGTCTATGGCAGGGCCGACAAATCGTTAGCATGGATGTGCTTGGACTGGGGGAGGAAGTACCTGTACAAAATCCATGCGGGCAACCCAGAAGATTCAAACCTTCTTGTTGGACAATGCTAATCCCTAATCCATTCTAATTTGGTAGATTTGGATGGTATATTTAATTCTATGTACATGCTGCTGTCAGCCAAGTAATTAAAACAGCCAGTGGTGGACATCTACATTGTCGCTGTGCCACAGTTGATGTGTTGCTTCAGTTCTCGTATAAATGATCTCATCATCTGCGTAAAAATGTGCTTTATGTACTGAGGGTTACCAATTTTTGTTAATTTATTATCACACATTAGTTTAAATTGTTAAAAGAAAACACTGGGAACTTGCTAATGATGGTCAATTGCTTTTCTATAATATTTTTGAGTAGATTTGGAAAATTTACAGAAGTGGAAGTTGTGGTGCAAACGCATGATCGGTTTATCAAGGCTATCTTATTTAATCCTAACCCTAACCCTCTCCTCCCACTGTTCACTGTCCCAGTGAAACTCTTATATCTAAATAAGTCATTGTGCAGAAGAGGAAGTGCTCCACTATTGAATTACAGCGTGCGACACAAGCGTGAGGTGCTGTTTGGTTTGAAAACATCATTTTGAATATGATATTTGAATAAAGTTATTCACGCGCTCCACCAGCGTAGGAGTCGTATATCAGTGGAAGTTGGGTGGAACTTGCACAAAGGCCTTTCCTGTCGTGATCAAACATCAGATCAATGGAAAATAAGTCAATTATTAAACATGCAATATCAGCACCCAGTCTCGTATCGCCTCGGTCCACAGAAACCAATGCAAAACAACGCAGATATGGATCTCATTGTCTAGATTTTATTGTTTTTTAATGTCTGTGTGATAGAGCACCTGCTCAGCAATGGCACAAAGAAGTTGCTGACAAAGGCACTTAATGGCTTTGTGGCTTTCATTATCACACTGTAGGGAAGTAGTTAAAGAGCAACAAGAAGCCAGAGAAAGTGTGTCTAATCTCTAAGAGAATGAGGCATTTGTCTGGAGAATTATTTGAAGAGTGACTTTGCATAACTATTAAAAACACAGCTCTTTATCGGTTGTAAATGTTGATTTTAAATTACTTGCAAGCTCACTCTAAGATAACAGGTGAATTTTATACTGCTAACTCAGAGGACATGGTTCCAGAACTCGACCGTAACCCTTGTTGTACTTTCAGGGCTGTAATTTTCTCACTTTTTTTTTTTTTTTCACGCTTCTACTTTCTCTGTCCTCCTTTGAGGAGATCAATCTGGTTCGGGTCACCATTGAGGTCAAGCGTTAGATTTGCACCGTACTATGAAGTTCCATATGGGAGTAAATTTACACTAATCCTGTGACAAACCCACTTGGATTTAAGCGTCTGACTTGCAAGAAAAGTGAGGCAGACATTCCCGGGCCCCATCTGAAAGTGATCAGTCAGAGGACTGTGGAGAATTACAAGCAGGGTTTAGTTGCAGATGAATCAGTTGCCGTCCCAAGGTTACTTACAGTGGTTTGACGTTTCAGGCTGTTTTGGCTTTCAAGTTGTCGCGCAAGAGCGTGAGCGGAATAGCGGTGGTATACTTAGCTTCCGCTCCGCAGGGAGGTCAGAGGTGATTCACAACTCAGCTGGAACTAGTAGCACTTTGGATTCATGTTCAAGGACATGGATCAGCTTGAACCCTGATTTGCTGCATGATGGAAGGTGTGCCACTGTGCTGATCGACCTCCCCCACCACCACCACAACCACACATATACACAAGCACAGATTCTGTCATGTGTTAAGTGAATCCTAAACCTTTTTTTATATATATACACATATATATATATCTGTACTCAACTACTAATATTCACATTGCGTGGAAACCATCCTTTGGGGCTTGTGCTGCAGGCAGGCTATTTAAAGGCCGTCGATGCAAGATAGTTTTTTTTTTTTTTTTGCTATGGTATTGTAAGAATATCCAAGAGGAGGAGCTCTTTAAAACTGCCTCGGAGCTTCCACAGCGACTATTGCAGATATAAGACTCGGAGATACGGGAAGTTGTATGTTTCTTCATTAAAAATAAAATTTTGATTTTGGGTCGAAAAGAGTTGCAGGGCACAGATTAAACCCTTTTTTTGTAATTTGTTAACTATTTTTTAATTAATAATTTGTGTTTAAAGTGGGATTTGTATAAAAACAAATCCAACAAGACGAATCAGCAAATATATATATTTTGTCGGTATATTTATAGGAGTGACTGTTTGCTTTTATTGTGAAAGTCTCTAAAGGAACTTGCGCTGTGAATTGTAGGCGCCTTGACGACGCTCTTCCTCTCTGTAGTCCACCTCTACAGCATGCAAATGACCGAGCAACTCTAATATATCGCAGATTGGTTAACTACACAGAGCGCGCGGCGCTGCGCGAGAGTGGGACACGGTGCGCGCTTCCGTCCTCTGAAGTGGACTGTAAAAGAAAACTGGGAAAGGGTTTATTTTAATTTATTTCTCCCAAAACGCCGCTTGACGCCCCGCGCCTCGAACCTGCAACTCCGGCCGTAATTAATTCCAGCGAGGCTGAAGGAAGGAGGGAAGGAGGGGAAGGAAAGGAAGGAGGGCTCATCATCCCGGGACCGGAGTGAAAACCGCACCGCGAGACCCCTCGGAATAATTGTGATTGACAGCTGCTCGAGACTCGAGAAAGACTGACGTTAAGTTTTTCTCGCGTGATTTTTTTTCTTTCTTTTTCTTTCTTTTTTAATTTAAAAAAAATGAGCTCTAAGGAGTGAAGTGGTACCCAGTCTCCAATGCGTCGGTTCCCCGCATTTACAGATGGACTGAGAACGGTTCATTTTGGACTATAGCCTTCCCTTTTTTTTTCCTCTTTTTTTTTTAAACATTCATTTTTGTCATCAGTTTTAGCCGGTAAGTCACCAAGCAGCACCGATATTATGCATATTTTAAAATCATTAATTGATTGAAACTGTGTCTTTTTCTTGTCCGTGACACTGTGGGCAGGTTCCAACTCGCTCAAGTATGTTAGCGTGTAGCTCATTGTTATTATTATTATTATTATTACGGTATTATTTTAATGCTATTCCGTGTAATGCGCAGTGTTAGTAGTAAAACGCAGGCTGTTCAATTAGTGGCAGGTTTAGTGGCTGGTTAAAATTTAAATAAATAAATAATAATAATAAAAAAAAAAAAGGCACGTAAAAAGTGCCTGGATTTGACAGCGAGGGAAGAGAGAAGGACTAGTGAGTTTTCCTGAGGGGGCTCCATTACCTCGAGCACACCTGGCTGCCTGCCACACGCAGTTACTGTATCCTACGGCGCTGTGCTGCCTTATGGTAATGCAGACCGGTGTGCCTATACACTTCATCCCATTGCATAGAGAGAGAGAGAAAAAAAAAAAAAAAACTTTTCTTGGATATTTTGTTTCCCCACAACTCAGCGTTGAAACTTTTCAGTGCTAAATACATGCACAGGCGTAATTACCCTTCCCGGTCACAGGTGTGTTTTTAATGAGCTGCGTCACGACTTCTAACAGCCAATCAGAGAGGCCGGCGTTCTCCCAACCGCTTAATCTCATTATGTCACCGGCCCGAAGTGTGCATCACAAAATACATCTTCAGCTGCATTCACGCTCCATTGCGTCATTTTTTTTCCTCTATTTTTTTTTTCCTGCAGTGTTGCACTTTTTTTCTTCTTCCCAATTAGAAGATGAGGTGATAGTTCTATTTAATGAAGAAATAATTAGCTCTAAATTGAGAATTGCATAATTGAGTTCTGGACTCAATTTTTTGCTCGGATGAATCTGGGAAGGTATGGGCAGCCTAAATGCCTTAAGATTAATTATTGATCGGTTGCTCTTGTGGGCCAATTTATCAGGCTTGCTAAAATGAAACGACTTGTGAGTGTGCACAACCTATTGTCAAGAGGCATGTATATCTTTTTTTTTTTTTTGCAGCTTTAAAGCTGCAAATAATTGCCCACCCACAGGAAATCAGGAAATTGCTCTGATGTTTTCTCGCAGACGTTAGCTGGTGTGGAGGGACGCGGTCCCACTGTTTGCCGTGAAGCGAAAGGTGTGTTTGGATTGTCGTAATGTGTGACTAGCCAAGGGAAATCGGCCGGAGTTGTGCGAGGGCTCCAACTTTATTAGTGCGCGCTATTTTCAGCCGGTGAAATCCTGCAGATATATTGAGAGAGCTTCTGCTTTTCTGAGGCACACAGAGAGCAGGCAGCCCACAGAATATTGAATAAGTCAAAAAAAAAAGAAAAAAAGGAAAAAGGGCTGGAACAAGGGGCAAGGGAGTTGAACTATCTCTTGCCTCTTGAGTGGGCGGATGTCATAATTATCATTTCTTCAGGATTGCGGTGGAGGGCTGCGGGCGCTGGCAGGATCTCTGCAGATATGTGGGTGTAGCGGTGGTGTCGACCCTGTAGGGCAAGCCACATCACTTCCAATACAGAGGGAGAAGGGACAAGTCGCGCTGTAATTGGTGCCTGGGAACAGTGGCAGGGTGCTCGGGAGAAGTCTGATAGGCGGTCGGGGCGGGCGGGCGCACGCACGTAAACAAGGCTCGTGTTCGCGCCAGAGCAATAGAGTGGAGGGAGGGGGGGGCTCTAATCTGGTATCCCAAGTCAGGCTGGAATGAAATAACCCCGAGCTGGACGCAACAAGTCTCGCTATCTCGCTTTCTCATTCTGTCTTAGCCCGCGAGCGAAAGCGGCGTTGCAGGAAGTATCACTGGATGCACCCAACTGTCGGTTAGTGACCACCGAGTGCAACTGTGTGCAACACGTCGACTGTTCCACGTGCAACTGCGAGGCAGTCGACACATATTACAGAGTGAGAGGACTTACTACCTGTTGTGAGAGGCTTTCCGTGTAATTGTCAGTCATTCCGGATCATTAAAACTGGTGGTTTGTTGCATTGCTGTTGTCCGGGAGGCTGTATTCCCAAACACCTGGAAGAAAATGACCTCTTTCACTGAGAGCGCTTCTTGCTATAAAAATCTCTGTCAAGGGGAATATAGAATTTCACCGCTTCAGGCCAGTGGATCTCTTATTGGAGTTTGGCGAGTCAATAGAGGCCTTGCAGGCGTTCTTACTATTTCTTTTATTTTTTCCTCTAAAAGCACTCACGGACCTTGCTTAAAATTTTAGGTGGCCCAATCGAAATGTGGGTATCATTTTTTTTGAAAACACATTCGTGACAGGTGTATGCTTTCCTTCTATCCGTGTTGCTTGTGAACGTTAGGAAACCTGCTGCTGGGAAAGTAGCGCGTGCAACGCAATGGGATGCGGCCGGCGCTCTGATGAAATGCTCAGTGAGCACATTATTTAGGACAACAAACACTCCACTGCGTCCGTTTCAAATGCAACACTCCCTTCCCTCGCGCCGGTGTCACGTGTCGCACGCACACACTTCTTGTGTTGTCTGTAAATGCGTTTAATCTCCGGTTTCTGTTATGATCCCAAGCATTTTAGCTGTAATCCGCGTCCAAAACAAATACGGAATCGTGGGCGGCGGCGTTTTCCTGAAAACTACATATATATTCGACTTTGAAGCTTTTGCTCTGGTAACAGGTTCCAGCAGGAGCTTACGATGCTGTCCTGAGTCTTTAACTGCCCGCTGTGGCATTCCTACTTAATTGGTCCTGAAAGGCCTTGTTCAGTTGGAGGCTGCAGGTCGGCTCAAGTCTCTGTAGTTGTTAAGTCATCAGACACTCAATTAACTCAGCCACAGTACCTGATCTGGAAAAAAAAAAAAAAAGAAAGAAAGAAACTGCACAGGCAGAAAACAAGATGACTTGAACTAAAGCTGCTTTAAAGTTGCTGTCTTGAGTGTCGAGACGAGACTTTTCATGTGAAAATATACCGGCTCTGTCAGCCCTTTGAAAAGCATCACCCCCTCTGACTCGTTTGTCCTCTAAGTCCAGTGGGATTGGACTGTTTCCTGACTTTTACCACTCGCTCACGGTCAAATATTTGAACTCCACGACCATAACTCCACAAATATAAGCATGTATATAGACGACACGCTCATTTGCATACATCTGTCGGCCCTTTCATGTCGTGTTTTCTGTGAAAAGTACGAATCCGAAAAGCTCAGACTCTATCAGCGTCCTGTTAAAGTCTGCTCTGTCTGATAGTGGCTCCTCCAATAAGCCTTGATATTTCCATTGGCTGTAGATTTTCTTCAGGCTGATTTGCATCAGCCGGCTCACGGTGTCACTCGGGTGGAGATTTAGTTCTACTGGCTCTGCATCATAAAACAACTAATACTGATCCCATTGTGACACGGGGATGAATTATCGGAGTGTCTAGTGAATAAATAGGGAGAGGTCGGAGCAGGGAATAAAAATAAGAGGCATGCGTGAGCCCGACTGTGATTTTCTGTCAGTTAAAACTCAGTGTCTTCGTCATAATCTTCAGTCCTTCTGTCAAAAAAAAACAACACAGGAACCGAGAGATACGTTTTTTGCTAGGTTGGCTGAAAGTTAATCCACGCGGCTTAAAGATTTGCCGTCATTGTTTAGTTTATTTTTCTATTCCCGCCTTGAAAACGTGCAGCTACTTTGGAAGCGGTGCAGCCACGGAGAACAGCACCAGTCACAGATACTGACGTAAAAAAGCTTAACGGCATGCGATGATGATCAGATACCATTCAGGTATTACTAATAACAAGCAGATGTGGTCCTCAGAAGAGCTTCTGATATTATGGTAGTTCGTCCAATTAGTAGTGAAGCAGGGTTCTGTTGAAGAAGCATACAGTAATAATTAACATCTGTCACAGTAAAACAATACATACATGAAGCTTTCATCAGTATCAAATCGAGACGTCTTAGAGTGCGAAGGGTGACGAGATGATTAACAACACACACACAGGTTTCAGCCATGCTGATACCATTTGATGTATCATTTTCATTTTTTTTCCCCCCGTTTATGTCGTTCTAATAACGATGTTCACAAAATGATAGGTATGTTTTTGCGGACCTTATAATTAAGCCTCTCATTTCGTTGACGCCGACACCACAGAACGAACTCGCCGCTGCCCTTTGTTTTGTTTGTCTACCTATAATCTGTGGCTCCTTGGAGACTGCAGTTTCGTTATCGCACGGAAGACTTACTCTTATTTGTGGACTGAATCATAAGACTGTCATTACCATTACCCTGTGGCCTTTTTTTTACTGGGGGTGGGGACAGCGTTTAAAGGAGCAACCGAAACGGACGAGAAAAGATAGAGAATGGAAAGTGTTGTGATCTCGATTTAAGGGGGGATCTTTACAGATTTAAAGCATTATCGAACAATTATCACGATCAGCACTATTAGAGTATATTTTTTGCTTTTGCCTGATTTGCCAGAGTTTCCAGCTCCTGGATTGTGTGGTCTGAGCAAACGTATCTACAGTGTGCCAGTCTCGCTGGTGAGTCACTGTCGACCAGAACGTGTCCCTTTTTTAAAGGGACAGCGATGTACACACGAACATGCATCTGTTCGGTGCAGATGGGTCTCCAAACAAAACATACCTTGATGCCACTGTACGCTGGTGTTATGTGCCTGCTCGTTCCGGGAGAACTAATTACTGCGCATTAGTTAAACAGACCATTTGAAATGCAAGCCTGCTAAATCACGCTTGCCAGGGGAGACGAGACACCCACCTCACACACAGACGCACACTCCGCCTGTGCGCTTCTATTATTAGTTGTATCTTGCATATGTTCTCCATCCGAAATTAAGGCCCACCAGCAGAGAACACTAACTGAGGAGGCTATACAGCGAATGAAGCTGCTTAGCTGGATTGGTCACATCGATGGGGGAATATTCTATCTACAAAAGACTGCAGTATATCAGGGCTCCCTGCTTCTATCTCGCCATATGATCAGGTGGCAGCTGTTAGAAACCACTGCATGAAATGAGCTGCACACAGCAAATCAGGTTTTTATAACAGGCAACTGATAATGTTCCTAAAGATGCAATCCTTGTAGAATCTGTGGATGTAATAGCTAAAGGCAGAAAGGTCTGGTCCAGTTGTTCGGTTTGATCCTTGCTATCTTGCTACGCATTAGCTTGTGTGCATGCATAAGATGCTACACTAAACATTATTTATATGGTTCTGTCAGGAAACTTTGGACGTCAGTGAATCACAATTTACTCTTTCAACCTCCCTGTTGTCAGGGTCCATTAATCAACTCGACTGCAGGTGGATCACCAATGAGGAGAAGTGAGGTCGTGAAACGCAAAGAACTCAGGTGACTGAAGCTTTTGAGAGTATTTTAAAAAAATCAAGCATATTCTGGAGCATCTCCAAGATCCACCCAATGAGTCTGAAACACAAATACAGAGTGACTTTTATCAGTTTTGAGTGAATTTTGGAGGATGGTTTTATCTGTCGGGTGCCACTGGGGATAACGAGCCTTTTATACTTGAACATCAAGTTGCCTCACGCTACGGAAAAATGAATTAGGCTTCTGCCTTATAGGCTATTTGTGGCTCGAGCATGCTTTGCTTGCTTTGACAATGATGAGGATGGAACATGACTATAGCTGTGTTCATATTATCTAAAAATAATATTCTAATCTGTCAGCTGGGTAGTGTGCATGCGTTTGGGTGCAGTTCGTGCAGTCGTCGGCTCTGTTTGTTTGTCAGTCAAAGTATGACAAATGTGTAAGTATGAGCAGCGCTTCACGCTCGGCCGTCCAGTGCGTGAACTGTGCAAAATCAATGGAAGGCAAGGGCGTACGCTCTTCAGTAAAGATAGCTCGCCCGGCGCCAACCTCTGCTTTGTGAATGTAAAGAAGTGTGTCAAAGTCAAACTGTCAAAGTCCAAGTCCTTTTGAAGACGGAATAAATAAGGAGAGCTGTCAGAAGCTAGTGCGTGCGGCTCCGTTCCTGTTTCACACCACATAGAAAAGTCTCGCCATTTAATCTAATGAATCAAAGCTAATTATGCCAGTTGGTGGTGCACGGCTAGGCAGCCGAGAAAAAGAAAACTAATAAATAGAATGAAATCAAGTAGAAAATAGAATGCGAGGTGATTGTAGTCATGAAGTATGGTGCAGCAGCTTGGGGCCACAGTTGGGAGCTCAACTCCCAGACTTAATGTTTGCTGCCTTACTGAGGCGTCCACGAGCAAACACTGAATTATTGACACGTACAGGGCTTCACTAGCCTCACAGCTGAATCCGACCTCTTGGAGGTCGTGTCCACAGGATGAATTTTAACACATCAGCGTGTCACGTGACGTTCTATTGCTGATTCAATCGGCTGTTAATGAAATCATTTCGAGTAAGAACAGTTTGATGGGTCCTGCGAGATATCAACCATCGCTTCGCCGCACTGGAACAATGCCGTTTATATTTGGCTTAAACAAAGTGCGAACATGCTATTTGTGGGTTTATATGTGGACAAAGAGTGCGCTATACTAGGGCTCGGTGTGCGATAAACATTTCATCAACAGATTTTCCTCGTTCCCCCTCTGCCGTCTTGCTCTCTTCGGCTCCGCAGTACTTTTTTCAGCCTCATCTCACCCGATGTTAGACAATGGGTTGGCTTCGCTCACATGCATGAGGAGAGATTTCACAGGGCTTCAGTAGCTCTCTAATTGAATTGTCTGAACAGCAAGGGATGCACATTTCAATGTGTAAAAGAGAGTACGGCAGAAGACTGGCACCGGAGGAGTGTTTCATCTCCTGGGCCCGTCACGCTGCGTCCCATGCAACATTGATTGCCTGAAAAATGGATCAGTTAGAGAAGTCTGTTTGAAATACAGAGTGCATCCGTATTGCCTTCCCCTATCTGCCCTCAGCCCCGTTATCACGAAGCGCGCGATAACATCTATTAATAGTCCCGTTTTTCATTTCATACTTACTCCCGAAAGCCATCAGGGTCACAAAGGTGAGCGCTTCCTCGGCTGCCACGACCAATACCGGACTCCGCGTACAGTACATAAACGAAGAAATTAAAAGAAAATGGCCACATATTTTTTCGGGCCCTAGGTTTCGGAGCCGTTTTCTGAATGTATTTAATAGGTTCCGCAAATTAGGTATTTCATTTTGGTTCACCTCTGATGAAGTAGATGAAGTTCTATTTGTTTTGCATATTATTACTGGTTTATGAAAATCATTTTCAAATTTGGCGGCTTTAAAAATGTTTTACTAAGGTGTGACTTCGATCATATTTGTCTTTATCCTCAAATGCCAGAATACAGTGTTGCTTATCAGGTATTTCTCATTATCTTATCTCATTATTTTTGAAACACCTCGCTAGTTTAAGCAAGTTGAAGCTATAAATGATCTATAATGCATTGCTTGTCATTCTGACGGATATTTCAATGGCGGGACTAAGATCGCCAGAAATCCCTGGCGGCAGGAACACGCGATTAATTATTCTGGTGTATTCCGTCTGATGTTGTGTTAATTCCCTGTAGGAATCACTAAGGCAGGGGTGGCGAGATTTATGATGCATGCAGTTTGAACTTTCACTTGGCCTGGTTAGGTTATCAATTTTATTTACAGTGATTTATTCATTTTATTTTGGTTGGTTTGGTCGATGATTATTTCACTCTCTGCGTTTGAGGTGGTGATTATAGTTTCATGTTATGTAGGATTCTCTGGAAGAGCTCAGCGTTTCCCAGGTGTGCGCAGCGAGGAATGTGAGTCCGGAGCAGTTGGCGGCTGGAATGCTGAGAATGACCTTAGGGTATATGCCTGTTTAACTGAAAGATGCTGGAGATAGTGTTAACTTGGTTTTCATCAATAATTTTGACCTTAACCAATAGCACAAAATGTTTCTGAGGCATGATGAAACAAGAAAGAGGTGAAAGAGTAGAACAAGTAAATACTGAGGTAATAATTACACAGTGTTTCCAATGTAGCTTTTGCTTTTTAATGTACTTCTATTTATTGTCTTTAGTAGTTTGTTCAATGTGTTATGTTCCTATTCTACTTATGTGCAGCAATTAGTTTCGGTTGTGGTTGTTTTTAAAGTGCTACATAAATAAAGTGGAGTCGACTGTTGGAGTTGAAGTGCATCTTCTCCCCATTGAGATTTTTCGTTGTCTCCTTAGGCACCGTGAATTTTAACTTCACTGCTTTTCTGGATTTTAGTCAGGTTCCAGCAAGCGCTTAAATTATACATATTGTTATACTATGTGCTTTTTGTATGTGTTTAATCTCTCGTTGTCAAAGTGCTTTTGGCTTGAGGCTATAAGGAACTGCAATACTTACAGAAGATGAGCCTCATGTCTAACTGACTTTCGGTAGTGAGAAGAATTTCTGGAACCCGTCAAAACAGGGTAGAGCACTTCTTATGTATCGGTCATGAGTCAGAGGTTTTTCGCTTTTTGACAAACACAGGCTGGAGTTGCCGAACTAGACTTGCTCAGTCTTGCTGGAGTGACTCTTTCCAGATGCTAATCGGATTCATTAGCAGAACAGCTGTCATCTTTCCCCGCCTCAGCTCTGAAGGTTTCCCTCAGTTAACAGTGAATATGTAGCCGATCCGGTCCTTGATCTTGGGGAGGATGTCTGCACTTCTCCGGTCCTCTGAGAGGATCTCGCTTTTGATCCGTCCTGATTTTAGTCAACTTAATGGATTTAGATGTGGTTTCCGAGGCTGCTCATCATTAAAATCACATTGCAACGTTTCCCTTGTCACTCAATATAAATCCTGCTCAGAGTGAAGTTGGAGTTCTCCTCTTAACAGCTTGCTTAAACTGCTGTCAGTGGATTTTGATTTCTTTTCATTCACAGTAAGAGAAGACTCCAACCGGCTTTAGAAACTGCACAAAGTAACGCTGTCTTTGTCTCTCTTTGTCAGCGCTAAGGCCCAGCCCTTTAAAAGGCAAAAATGTAAACAAATTCTTGAATTATAGGAATGAGCTATTGCGATATACAGATAAATCACAGATTGGGTCTATGCAGGAAGGCAGATTACATCTCAAAAAATATTGTGCATTTTCAAGGTTAAACCTGCTGCTGGCCTGTTAAAGCTGATGGATAGAAAGTGGTGCACTGCCAAATATGGTCGCTTGTGTTCTTAAATTTTATTTATGCTTACATAAACTGATAAATGGTAAAATGTTGCGTTTCAGCGCTAATACTCCTACTGTCTGTGTTCCCGTCCCGGTTCTTCAGTTCGCCGCTCGTAGAATAGAGCGGGAGCACAATCAGATTAACGGTATCAGAAACCGAACTCATAAATTTAGGGTTAGCTCTGTGATTAGGTCACCGTCAGACCCCGGCCCTTCGCGGTAATTCATTTCCGTTCATTATGTACGATACTTGTTCGAAATGTTGCTCTGACATGGACTGAACTGACTTCTGCGTTCGCATGACTCACGCTGAGTAAGTCTTTGTGCAAATGAGTCTGCACATAAAAGCTCAGAGAAATCAGTCAAATGAGAAAGTCCTTTTTTTTTTTTTTTTAAATGTACCATTATCCCACTGTGAGTCACTGGAAAGAAACTCACTGCTCACCCTGTGAAATGCATTTGCTCCCTGGTAAAATACAGTGTACTGATAGATGAAAAGTTGCTACACACTAATACAGACATTACACAAAGTCTACAAAAAAAAAAAAAAGGAAAAATACATGACACTCATAACTTTGATTATACCTTCAAAATGAAGTAGTCTTTTATGGAATATAATGTGTGCAGATTAGTCGACATGAAAGCGCTATATTTTTCATGTTTTTGCACTAGATAAAATCAATTGTAGACAACATCCGTGCTTTTATTGAAGATGAATGTCTCTTCTTATGTCTTTTTATACCATTATCCTTTGACACACAGCAACCAAAGTTCATTCACATTATACTTGTATAACATTTGGATCAATGGGACTGATTTCTAAAACAAGTGAACCTAATGCTGTTTTTTTTCCCCTCCTCCCCACCCCTCCTGTCCATGCTTGTATTCTTTCTTCACAGATATCTCAGACCGAAATGCTGCCCTGTATCATTTTCATCGGCTTGTTTCTCACCGCGGCCCGATCTCAAGATATCCATCCCTCACAGGCATCATCCTCTATTAGCGAATCCTGCGAGTCCTTGTGCTCTTGCGAGGTGAAAGACGGCATCCTTCATCTTAACTGTGAGCAGAGAAACATCAGCAAAATCTCCCAAATCCAAGTCCCGTCAGGTGTGCCCTTCCACCTGAACCTTTACAAAAATGACTTGGTTGAGCTCCGTGCCGAGGAAATGGAAGGGCTTAAGAATGCCCTTTCACTGCACATCGGGGGTAATAGCATACAAGAGCTGGAGCCAGGGGTCTTTAGCACTCTGAGTTCCCTGAAAAAACTCCACATAAATAGCAATTTCCTCGTCACCCTGAAAGAGGACACTTTCCAAGGCCTGGTGAATTTGGAGTTCCTCCAAGCCGACACGAATTTCATTCGGGTCATCGAACCGGGTGCCTTCAACAAACTGATGCGCCTCAAGGTTCTCATCCTCAACGACAATTCCATTGAGTTTTTACCCAGCAACATTTTTCGCTTCGTGCCCCTCACCCACCTGGACTTACGCGGCAACAAGCTCCAGACGCTGCCTTACGTGGGGTTTTTGGAGCACATCGGACGGATAATGGAGCTTCTGCTGGAGGACAACGACTGGGTCTGCGACTGTGATATTTTACATCTGAAAAGCTGGATGGAGAACATGAGGGCGCAGTCGGCGATCGGGGACGTGGTCTGCAGCACCCCGCATCACCTAAAGGGGAGCATTCTGGCTAAAGTCAAGCGGGACGTCCTGTGCCCGTCCCACGCAGATATCAACCTGGAGGAGCCGTCCAAGTCGCTGGATATGGTTGTCACCCCTTCGTCCAAAGTGTCTCCAGTCCCCAAGTTGGTTAACGCTAAAGACGACGCCAGAGCACCGACGCCCTCTCACATTCCCGGCAGCCCTTGCGTGGAGCACTGCTCTTGTCACAATCACCCCGTGGCTGGTTTTCTGATGCACTGTCAGGACCGAGGAATTCAAAAGGTGTCGGATATCGGAATACTTCAGCAGAGCCCCACCAAACTCGTCATGACGGGAAATATGATTCAGAAGCTCCTGAAATACGATTTTGTCACGTACGACAGCTTGGAGTTGCTCAACCTTGCGAATAACCGAATCGATTACATCGATAATGAAACTTTCCTCAGCCTGAGCAGTTTGAAAAAACTCTATCTGAACGGCAACAGGATTGAAAAACTGTTCTCCACTATGTTTGTGGGACTCCACAACCTTGAATACCTGTATCTGGAATATAACCTTATCAAAGAGATTGCTCCAGGCACATTTAATCCCCTGCCAAACCTGAAGCTGTTGTCATTAAATAACAACCTGCTCAGCTCTCTTCCTGCGCAGATATTTCGCAACGTGCCCCTCACCAAATTAAACCTGAGGAAAAATCTGCTTATGCACCTGCCAGTGAGCAATGTGCTTGATCAACTTGACTCGCTGGAGCAGATTTATTTAGAGGACAACCCCTGGGACTGCAGCTGTGACTTGCTCAGCCTCAAACAATGGGTCGAGAAACTCCGAAAGGACACGGTGGTGGGCTCCATTTTGTGTCACACCCCGAAGAAAGTGATGCAGACGGAGCTGAGGAGCCTTCATCACGACGTCCTTTGCCCCGGTTTAGGGACCTACAACCCCGGGTCCCCAGGCGGGGAGGAGAGCGTGACGGCGACGATAGGGCCTGAAAACGGCGAGAGGAATTTGTTCATCGCCCTCACGGACACCATCCCGCTCTCTGTGCTCATCTTGAGCCTTCTCATTTTCGTCCTGATGATTATATTCTGCTCAGCCGGGTTGGTGGTGTTCGTGGTGCACCGGCGGAGGCGAAGGGCGAAGAAAAAAGCAGCGGAGGAGCAGCCTCGAGAAAACACCAGCAGCAGCTCACCCATCCACTTACACTACAGCATGTACGGGCAGAAAACGACGCACCACACTCTGACGCAAAGAACCGGGTCCGCCACTCTGTACGAGGAGAGATCGCACAGTCCCATCGTGCAGATCTGCCGCAACCCCACCTACTGCTCCCAGCACAAGGAGCACGACGCCGATTTGGATTACAGCCTCGACGACCCCAGCGCCAAGCACCACGTCTGCCGGAGCATCATGGAGAAGGAGAACACGTCCCCCCTCACGGGAAACCCGAGCTCAAAGTTCAGACCCATGGCCGGAGAGTGCCCCGCGGAGTTCGTCACTCTCGGGAATCCCAACTCCCTGTACAGGAACATTCTGGAGAGGGAGAAGGAGCTGCAGCAGCTCGGAATAACGGAGTACCTTAGGAAAAACATGCCCCAGCTCCAGTCGGCGGTAGACATGCAGGTCCCGGGGCACCAGGAGGAGCTGAAGTTAATGGAGACAATAATGTACTCAAGACCACGCAAGGTCATGCTCGAGCAAACCAAGAACGAGTACTTTGAACTTAAAGCTAACCTGCATACTGAGCCAGACTACTTGGAAGTTCTGGAGCATCAAACTGCATTTAACTGAACAGAAAAGACAACTGTGTCTATTATAAGTTTAAACCAAGTGCCTTGTCCTGTTTGCCCTCCTGTACTTTCCACAGTGTGAACACATATATATATGTATATATAAACATATATACATATATATAATGGGCACATCTCTTTGAGTTTAATTGTAGCACAGAATGTAACTGATTTCTTCTTTTGTTACCTTTCGTCCGTCGACAGCCGTGTTATGTAGCTGCTGAGAGCTGTCACATTTTTTTGGCCAAATGTAATTTCAAGAAGCAATCGCAGTCTGTCGAGCAGGCCCGGGTTGAAATACACTCAATCATCTTTTCACAATTGATTAAATTTCCACGGCGTTAATGCAACCAAATGAATTGATCCGCGCGACCCACCCCACCCCACCCCCACCCCACCCCGAGCATCCTGTCTGGATAAAGCAGATGTTGAGGAAGAAGTGAGTGGATTTCAATCACCACTTGACCCAGAATCGCTGTTTAATCAGTCTACCCTGACTGCGTGTATGACCTGATTACACCCTCTGTCAACATAAGCCAGCTGGAATGCTGTAACCAGAATGCTCATTGTGCCGTAGAGTCAAGAAATTGCCAACTGTATACTGAAAAACAGTGAGTGCGCTATCCCCAATACACTGCACAGTTATTTATTTTTATACAAAATAATGATATTCACATAAGTATGTTTTTTTTCTTTTCTCAATCAGTAAATAGAGCACTTCAAGTACAGTATACACAACTGTTACGTTGTAAAAATGCATTGCACTAATCAAATGCCATAAGATGGTGCATGACAATCAACAGAGTCCTGCTGAAACCTTTGGTTAGTTTTATTTTTAAGAAGAAATGAGCCGCTAATGTGTATGTTCATTTATTGTGCGCGTACGTGTGTGTGAGATTGTTCGACGCCACTATTTCATGTCTGACGGTTCACGAAGCAGCGTTCAGGAACCTTGCTCCGTCCTCATGCTGTCGTCGTCCGGCTTTTGGACTGATTAAAAGCGGGCTTTCGTTGGGACGTTAATGGTGACCGACGAGCGCCAAAACTGAAGCTCCTGATTTTCTCGCAGACGACCTTTCAGTTTCTCAGCTCACGTTTAACGCAACGGACAGCCGGCAAGTGACACCCGCAACTCGGACATCGTCATCGATCAGGATTTATAACGTACACTCTGGAAAACTCATTTGAACAGTTCATGTAAGCACACACTCTGTAGCTTTTCTACTTAACTAGATTTAATTATTTATTCTGTATATTTTGTATATACCTACGTTCCATTATATCTTTGGTTTTTGTGTGCCTTCAGTGCTGTACAGAATATAAACAGAAGCTGTAACTGAAACAGGAAATAAAGAATTGCAATATTACAGAGTGATGTAATGTAATGGATGGCTAATTCCTGCACATATACGGAATTGTACCTCATAGATAAAGAGTACTTTGGTGCACAGCCTCTCCGCTAATTGACTCACCAGGAAGTCCAACTAAAAAGAATGACATTTTCTGTCAGTGTGTTATCAGCCCTCTGCAGTACATGTGTATATGTGCATGATGTACTTGTGTAAACAACATTTGGTTCTTTTCCCGCTGTGTGAATAATTTAACCCCCCACAACGGCTCAATACTAGTCCTTAGTCACACAACTGCGGCTGCAGGGGTTTTCACCATCCCCACTTTTCTTCGTGACTTTCATTTTCTCCTTCTCTCTGGGGAAACAGCGGACCCTCTCTAATTCGCCCATTTTCCATCATAATTGATGTATGTGAAGTTCCTCAGCGAGAACACACATGCGGGTTTGAAATACCCTGGGCTGGCGTGCGGCACCCAGATACAGCCTCCCCACCAACACGGACGCATTTATAGATTTATATCCACGCACATCATTTAAGGTATGCAAACTCGCAGAGGCAAACAGACCGCCACGCCACACGCACAGCGGGGAAGACAAATTATCTTCTCCGGCGTGATCCTGTGAGGCTCGTAAGCAGTGCGCTCCTCCAAAGGTGAGGCATTAGCGAAGTGCACAGCTGCATTCAGAGAAATACTTTTACTTCAGGGACCGACTTCAAATAAATGCATTCTCTTATTAACTGAACTTCGCCACGGCTCCCATCCTGCAGAAGTAAACAAGCGCAAAAAAACGGATTCTATTAGTTTCCACGGTATGTTCCCAACAGTTTAAATCAGACCTAATGCTACAGTAATGGCACTGAAATTCTAAGGCGTAGAAGCAGATGCAGTTTATTTTATATAAACTAATGAAGCTATTTAAATGTGAATTGAACTAGATAATAGGTTTGTAATATTAAACATAACTCAAAATATGAATATATATACATATATATATATATATATATATATATATATATATATATACTTGAACACACTACAAAGACTACAGCCAACAACCAGTCATTTTGCGTGAAATGAAATACCTCCGTACCTGCAGGTGGCAGTATTCTATACAAATGGGAGGGGGAACAGGTAAAATGACTAGTAGCTGGGAGGCCAGAAAGGTAGGACATGATCTACAGTTTACTCGTTCTAGATGATGTGAAAATGTTTCCATATCGGCATGTTCAGATGAAACGAAGATCGCTTCAATTCAAATTCTCGTATAAAACTGCAGACGTCATCATGCTACGTTTCACTGTTAATATGTGCAACGAAATCTCTTATTCATACTCACTCGAGTGTCAGGATGACCCAGTCTCTAAATTGCCTGTCAAGCATTTTGCACCCCTTTAAAGATTCAATAGCTCCTTGAGAATTATTTATTTGGAGAAAGACTTTTCAAGCTCAACATCTTTTACGTTAGCACTGCATCGCAAATTTCTCTTGAGATTCTGTTGTGCAAGAACGATATTGGGTAAATATTCATCGCATCACCTATGCTGTGTGTGAGGAATATTTAAGTCTCGCTTTGCTGCATAAATTTGCACAACACGACGTGAACGTCGACGCGTTCATTCAGCTAACAAATCCTAATGACTCGCTCACGTTTAGATGAAGCTCTTGCAACGTAACTCTCTTGTCCTCGCGGGGGAAGTGTAATCGCATGTAACGCAATTACATGGAAATATGAACAATGGTGCCAGCTGCAGAATGCACACCAAGCCTCCAAGAAGCGTAATGGGAACCTTGTGGCGAAAGTTGAAAGGCCCTGTTTGCGCGCTCACACACACTGCGCACATATGCCCGACTCACAGCGACAAACAAACTCAGACCTGGACTCGAACAATACACCAGCAACCAGCTGTGAATATTTACAATTCAGTTTGAACACTGCCTATGTTTGTTCTGCACCGCAGCCAGAAAGGACCCTCATCTTGTGATCTCAAATGCAATTACGCAGACTTGGCACTTGGTCCTTTCACACTGGAAAAAAATAGCAGAAAACACACAAATAACCCTTTTGACGCACCGAATAACACAGCATATTAGCGCAATCTAGTATTTGGTAGACTTACTGGAGTGTCCCCTGTCTCATCCGTACTGCGGATGATATATTAGCTTTATTAGGAGAACTGCTTTCAAAAAGAGGTTTCAAAAATCTATATCATCTCACCCAGTTATTATTTATAAAATGGTCTATCTGTTACATCGCTCCTCCGGCCGCAAGCCATTAATATTCATATCTGAGAGCACAACAACGGAACATCTACTCTAGGCAACAATATCGACTGCTCTGTTGCCTCCAAAGAGATTTGCCGGGTCCTCTTTAGTAAGCAGCAGTCAATTAAAAGGTCTGACTTTGTGTTATTAATGAACACTAACTGGTAGAAATATAAAACTGTTGTAGTGCTGGATATAGTTGCTGAAGGTTTTATTACATGGAAGAACTAAAGAAAAAAAGATGTCTAACTAAAGACACAGTAAGAAAAAGGTTCCTCAGGTGTGGAAGAAGTATTTTAACTTAAGAGTTGAAGACTAATGACACTAAGAGGATTAAATGTGTGGTAATTGTAAAGGCACGTTTCCCATTAGCTAACTTTGCACTCTTCGCCTCCGGAGGCGAGAGTTTGGAAATGGAGGTGCCGTGGTGTTCCCGAGAAGTGGTGAAAAGGTCAATGATGGTGTTGTTAGCTAAATAAGGCAGCTGCTGCAGGAAAACTTGAGCGAAGGTGAAATCAGACTCTCCCACGGGATCCGGCTTTCCTGTCCACGAGTTCCAAACAACGGCAATCCTAGCCCCTAGGGGTACCCAGGCAAAGCTCTGCATGTGCTATCCCCTCAATCCAAACAAGCAAAGTATGTCATAAAGTAGATAGAAGGATGATCCTGGGGTTATTGTGGATTATTGCCGATATTGCCTTGAAGGGCCTGCATAGAGTTATGGAGGTTTACGGTTGTCATTGCTTGGTTTGCACGTCCTGAGGGTGGCCACTCAGTTCTGAAATCTTGACGCATCCGACACCTCATAGAGAATATTCGCCCAGCGTCACAATATTGAGAGGTCTACAAGCGGTCACCCTTAAGATCCTGGTATTTATTATGTGGAGGAGCAGCTTTGCAAAGACTCGCCGCTCGGGAACTCCCAAGGGTTGATATTGAGATATTGTATTTTGTATCCTCCGACATCCAACATGAAAAGTAGGCTTCCCTCTAGGCGTAGCTAAGCTTGGGATGAACTCCCAGAAGAACTCCGGCAGCTTCCTCTGGAGATGTCCAACAGACAGTGTAGAAAGTAGACGCAAACAGTTCTACAAGTGTGTCCTTTTACTTCAGCCTGTGACAAACAAACCCAGCTAGGTGACAGCATCCCCCGATGGAAGAAGAAGAAGGGCTTAACCTTTACTGTGGCTTATGGAACGTACACCCAGCCACCAGTTATGGGGAAATATGTCTGCAGAAATTCTGTGCATTCTGTTTAACAGGGGAAAGCTCCTTCCTTTTTCATTTTTTTTATATGAAGGTTTGTTTATATCTGTAGTCCTTTGGCATGTGTGCCTTGTAATCCAGCATACAAAAGGCATTTTTACATGATATAAGATTGTTTAGTCTTTACTCCCATTCTCTTTCGGCATAATTAGCTCTAGTTTCATATTAGGGATTTCGCTAATGCTTGGATACACCAAGACGCTTTGCCTCAGAGCGCTCACAGCAGGAACACAACCAGTTTCCAGAGGTACGCTGTATTCCTGCAGTCCTGCTGTCTTTCCGCCTCAGCCTCCACTCTCAGCCTGCACCTCGTCTCGCATTTGATTCATCTCCTCATCAGCGAGCCCCATTTCGGAAAAAAATACGGCCGGGGCCATCAAACTGAAATGTCCTATTATTGTCCTCCATAATGCTCCACGGGGTAATCTGCCAAATTTAACTACCGAGTTTCCTCAGAAGACAGACCACAGTGGAAGTCGGCCTCGCACATGTAAACAAATACAAACAAGCGCGTGCGAGGACGGATGTGTGAGTGATTAGGTCAGGCGGCAAGTACCGCCAGATGGAGATTGCTAATGCAGTTAGCGAAGGAAAAAAAAAAAAAGACTCCAGTGTGACTGAAAGCAAACGTTTTAAATGATTTACATAAAGATTTGCCTATTGGAATGCCGCAAGGAGCTCAAACTCGTCGCCCCAATGAATGCGGTTCCGTCGATGTTTTCTGCAACTTCTCATTTCTCCCCGCATCTAAATGACGGAGGTGAAGAGTTCAGAGCATGCACAACCGACCGGGCGATAATATTTACATAACTGGGAAATATGCCAAGCTAAAATGAAGCCTGAGTGCATTAAAATTCGCCCCAGAAATTTGTTTTAGTCATTTGTCCGCATGTCACTTTAATTGATGGGACACGATTTAGAATGAAGTGCACGTCCATCGATCCATCCGAGCATCCATTTTTCTTTACCCGCTTTTTTGCGAATCGGGGTCGTGACTGGGGGGGCTGGAGCCTATCCCGGCATGCGTTGAGGCGGTCGCGAGCAACCGCGCGTAAAACGCACACGTTTCTGGAAAATTGCTAGAGACTCAGCATATTGGAGCGGAGAGATTCGCCCATTAAAATCCAGAGTGGTGCTGCGATCACTGCCAGGTGATGCATTAGATGTTTCTAATGTATTGAACAGGCACAGGTGAAGTGGCTATTTAAATATAAAGTGCATAAAAGCAACGCAAATGGCATGTACTACAGGCACTCAAGTGACATCAACGCATATTAGGAGTCCACATCTGTGTAGTGTATCTACGGAAGAAGCAGCATTAGAAAGGGTGACTTTGTTTTTTCGGTACACCCCCACTTCCTGACTGAACTGTAGTCTGTTGCAGAGCTTTACCCTGGGGGCGATCTTATGATGCCGCATGCCAAGCAGAGCAGCTTGCTACGAAGCCATGGACGCTGAACCCCTATCCTGTTGTTCACTTGGCACACGGTTTAGAACGGCAAGCTGGTGACCCAGTTTTGCAACACAAGTATTTAGTCTTTTGTTTTTTTTTCTTTTTGTTTTTTGAGCAGCCTCTCAGGTATAGAGGATAAGCCCCTCAAACCAAATACTAAAACTGTCTGCGATGAACAAACGGCGATAAAAGATCCAGATAATCCAAAAGAAAAAAAAAAACGTATTGTCTGCAGACAATGACGTATTGGCACTGCACTCTTCAAAAAAACACAATGGCTACTTGGATGCTCGTGTTCTGCTAATAACTGGAATAATAGCTCAGCATCTCAGTGGTGTGGAATGGGGTGGTGTACACCTTTGACGGTCTGTTTTTGCACAGAATAACGTTATCAATGCTTCAACAGATCAATACTCCCTAAATCGTTTCTAGGGGTAGCCGTCATGTGTAATGATTGGTTTCTTGAAGTCACAGAAACGTGGCAGCAAGCTGCTCAAACGCGGGTTTTGAAAGGATGAATGAATCTGGAATCAATGTGGGCAATGCCATTGCACACTTGGGTGCATTCTGGTCGCCTTCTTCTGCTGAATATATTCAGGGCTATCAATCAAACTTCTTCTAGCGTTATATTTCCGGTAGATTTGATAAACGACAGTGGCCAGAACCACATTGCGCCTTAACTTTGTTAAGTCCTGAGTTATGTTTAGAGACATGTAAACGCATGCATCTTCATACACAACAGTTTAAATGGACACTAAATGTAATTAACTTTTCCCAAAATTGTTTCAGTCAGGTTGAAGAAATATTGTCCACGGGCCCGTAGCTAATGAGTTTCAAGTGAGTTTCTAATATTTAATTTCTCAACAAGCGAAAGCCACATGCTCTTAGATATTATGGGAAACATCAGTTTCTCGACTTTCTCGAAACCAAGTGGAAGCGGGTGCTTGGAAAGAAGCAAATCGCAGCACTCCATCACTAAATTGCTTCCGGAATGTGTCGCACATCCCAGAGTGATGACATTTAAGAGTAAAGGGAGATTTTCTCCTTTTAATGGAATTTGTGCAGCTTTTTCTGTTTTTTTTGTTCCAGGTATCTCATACAGTGAAAACCTTTTTTTTGTCTTAAATCAGTTCTGAATCTTGTCCAATGAAGCAGGGTTTATTCAAAGCAAAAGGCCTCACCTCTAATTGATTAACCTTATTAAGTCCTAACAGGTTTTGAAGAGGGAGAGATATAGATAGTTTGAAGTACATTGCATTAGACAGATTCCTAAGCCACCAAAAATATCCTTTAATTCAATAGAGAATAAGGTTTGGAGTCAGCCTCCATAAGCAACGCTGGATGGACAAATAAAGGCATGAATGTACGGAGCGTTAATAATGACTGGTAAATTCAATTTGTCAAATAAGTCAGAAGAACATGATATATTGAATTTCTACTCACTGGCAATGTGCTGCAGTTTGTGTTGTATCATTCCATTTAGAAAATCATGCCTCTAAAAAATACCTTCCATTCCGCTTTCATGTTAAACATCCAGCTCTAAATGAACAATGAAAGGTGCTGATTTATGTGATTTCATTATGGATGGATGCTGGTGTCAAAAAGATTGCATTCTTTAAGCCACTCAGAGATTTTTCTATTTGGATATTGGCTTCAAGAATAAATCTATAAATTTGGCGACATTAGGTATCAGGGGTTTCCTTTCAATTAGGTTGTTGGTGTTCTGCAACTGCTTTCTGTCTTGTATTTATGTAGTGCTATTCTGCCAGCACACACCAGTGCCAAGCACTCAGAGCAACTCAGCATTCAGGGTCTTGCTCAACGACAGTTCAGCATGTGGTCCGTGTACCTTGGATCGTACCACTAGCCCCGTGGTTTGTGGACAAACTGTTCTACCTACTGAGTCGCGTTTGCCCCAGCTGATGCCGTGTTTTGCTAGTTTTGCTCATTTTAAAGAACCGGATTTGGGGTGATGCAAAGACGGCGCCGAAAACGTAAAAAGGTAGTGAATGTCACTGTCGTAGAGTCAGCGTGTGCCTCTGAATGTAGTCCAGCTAATTTAAAGCTGTTTTACAACTCAAAGGTTTGGCACCTTTTGAGTTCTTTCAGTATGTCTGCAAATGCCCAGATCATTCTCACGGACAAACAATGTTGTTAATATAGATAGTTTGCCCTAATGTGCTTTCGGCACGGATTTTACAGTCTCTTTGCTTTACGGTGAGCAGTTAGCTAGCACTTCCCTAGCTAGCAAGATGTTAATGCAAAACGCAGTGGGCCAGGAACATCTGGATTGACTGGCCAGACTTTCCTTAAAGATGGAATGGTCAACGAGAGGCTAATTTTGTTTTAATATAAATGAGTAACTCAAATAATATGTAATTAAGCTTGTTGTATCACAACGACAAAAGTTTCAACCCCGTTATCAGCGCCAGTGCCACTGAAGATGATGAATGGAATGGCATGCGCGAATGCAAATTGCAACCTACCTAGTGTTCACTGGCAGTGTTGCTATCCAATTTGGACAAAAGAAATTGCACAATTGTTCAATCGTGCAATGTAACAACGCTTTGCTTTACTACTGTTAATGCACCCACGGAACGGGTCATCTTAGCCATCATGGCAGCATTGCAATTACCCTTCCCCTCCTGAGAGATTTGGCCACCGCTGCTGCTGAGAATGAGATGTACATAACTAGAGCTGACAGATAATTTTGTGGACCAAATAATGCGTAGCAAGAATCGGATAAGGAAGCACTCTAAGTATCACTTTGAAATTATCTTGCTTCCATTTACCCCTAGGCAGCCTGGTAGAACTTATGCGTGAATACTCTGTGCATCTCTTTGTGCAGTCCATTGAACAACAGCTCTTTAGTATTTAGACATATGTGAGGTTTTGTATTCCCATGTGAGTGCATCAGTTGCAGAGGGGAAATGTTTATGCTAGCTTCTCTGGGGTGAATGACAGTGGCAGGGACTTCATGTACAGCAATTTCACAAGCCTTCTATTTTAAAGTGCAACGTTTTCTATGAATTCCAACATTTAGTTACGTATAACCTTGGTGCTGAACATAACCCTTTGTGTCTGCATTGTATACTTGTTCATTCGGTACATTTGTTCAGATAATGTGCAGTTCACGACTCAGATGTGACATATAACCTCGGCTTTGTTCATACAACGCGTCACCAGGACAACAAACAAAGCTCAGTGAACCTCAAACCAGAAGTGGCCTATTCCCCATCCATGGATTCAGTGATTTGAACGTCATGGGCGAAAAGGAGCAAATCCATGCAAATGTAATATGTATGTAGCGCGTATGCATGCAGGGAAAAGTTTGTTACGTCTTCGAAACGCAGCGCGAGCTTGTCGAGCGTGAAGCGAGGTCGGGCGTGACGCCGCCGTCCGCAGCCGAGGAGGAAGCGAGCAGCACCCTCCCAAGACGGAGTCACAAGTCGCACTTGTGCTCCCAACATCAGAACAAATTTCCTCATGTGATCACACCGCAGAAATATGAGATGGTAGCCCAAAGTGTTTCTAATAATATTACAAGCTAATGACCCATTTCGAAAAGTGCCTCGCCCCGGCCCACTTGGAACATTGAACATGATCACTGATGGGCTTTCACGGCTTGAGAGGACGTGCCGGGCCGAGCAGCGCGAGTCGTCGGTTCCTTCCTCCACTGAATGATGGTGTAATTAAATGTTTCATAGTGTGCCAACATCAGTGTTACCGCGGCAGTGGCTCCCAGCTATCTTGTTCTTCTTCCTCAAAGAGCTGTCATGCACAAAGCACAAAGAGATGAGATGTAAGCCAATTTCTTATTTCTCCCTTTTTCCATTTCCCTCTATTTGCCTCATTTTAACTTTCTCCTTTTCTGTCCTTTGTCTCTGCAGACGGGAAGTACATTTAAGTCATATCAATTAGAGGAGTAAACTTTAAACCTTTGCTCTCGAAATGATCTTGGTATGCGCATATGCAGCGCTTCCCTCTATACCTCTCCTGCTTTGAAGTGTATTCCATAAGGTGCACATGCAAGAACCCGCAGTGGTGAGGGAAAGACGGCCCATTATGATTACAAATACAGAACCGCTTATTTCCAAGATATTCATCAACACTTAGGGGAAAGACACATTGTCCGAAAATCACAAATGGAAGAATTGACTCTTTTGTGCTTTAGAAAGTGTTTCCTAGATAAGAGGTGCAACGGTGATCAAATGAGGCTTTATAAGCAATGCAGCAAGATAAAAGGGAGTCGAAAATAAATCTTGAAATGCAGCACAAGCAGCAACCCATCCAACACGATGGTGCAAAAGACTGCAGTTCTTTGAATGGCCACTTGGGGCTGACTATATAAGGGAGTCAATCTCCATAAACTGCCGTTTTATAATGCCAAACTTTTACAACAGAAATAAACATCTTTACAGCCTGCTACAAAATTCAGCTTTGGTCTCTATAGCTAATAACGAATTTTTATGTAACTCACCATTGTTACAGGGTGTGGCTGCTTTGGGTGACGGCTAAGTTCCTTTACAAGACATCACCAGCATTAGCTCCACTCCAGCTCCTCCTCTTTGCCTATTTTTACTCCATCTGTGAAATCCTGAAGGGTTCATCCATGTTTAAATACAGTCAGTGCGCCACATGTGATCATGAAACATGTTTCCTTGAACTGTTAAACATCACAAAACCACGCAGTGCTGAGGAAGTCTTGACGCACCGCTCTGTTCCGGATCTTAAATAAAGCCCTCACTTCTTATGAACTCTAAAAGGCTGAGCAAGCCCGCGTTGATATCCGTGTGATGTATTGTTTATGACAAGATGCTTTCAGGGATATACGCCGCAGCCATGTTTCTATTGTGCTAATACACAGTGTCATCAGTTACAGATTAGTGGTATTTTGACAGAAAGTAATCAAGATTCGAGACTGGTGTTATGTTCACCCCGCGGCGGTATGCCTAGAAAACAAAATGTTTATTCGAAGGAGAGATTAAGCAGGGATTACAAAATGTCTGAGATGTTGTGCGGAATGAATTGAGAAGGATGGCGCGTTGGACGGATGTGGAGGTCAGAGAGGTTTCAACCAAAGCTGACGAATGCGCGTCTCAAGATGTCGCAAGCGTAAATCAAAGGCTTCCAGGAAGATTCCAGACATAATAACTGAAAGGTGTTGGGCAGGATATACAGTCGGACAACCAACAGATGTTAAGTCCGTGCCGTAGGATGACAACTGGCAGCTTTTGAAAGGAGTGCTGAACATCTGGACGGCTCATTCCTTTGTTTTAGGGGAGATCGAGCTCGTGAGCAAACTAAGTAGACGTTTTGGGCACCAAGGGCCACAAAAGGGTTCCCAAAACATGAATAGCAAGTGCATGTCAGTTTCTGTTTTGTCTAGTTTACCTTTTCTCCTTTATTTAAGTTGGAGGCCTCCAAATGATTCAGGCAGCCTCTGGTTTGGAGCGCTGACCCGGTTCAGCTTCAGCGTTTCACCTAGGACCTTTTATTATTGATGTCAGTTGTTCCGGAGCAACATCTGGCACATAAATCTCCCACGGGATGAAGAAAGGTCCTGTTATCTTATCTTGCAACTATGCCTGGCTTTCTATTATATAGTGACGGATGGCGTTAGCTCACAAAACTTCCTACTTCTTAAACATTAAGTGACAGAAGGGTACTGTATGGTCATTGGTCTTGACCGTAGTTCTTGAAACCCAGTTTTTGGGATAGTTACGGAAGTTACGTAAGGTGACGTGTGAGATGCAGGCCCTTTTCGTAACCATTGGATAAATACATAAGTAAAGCAACTATAACATTTTTTAACAGGGTAACAGACACGTTATCCGTTAAATCAGTCAATGAGCTGCTGTCTAATGCATGTTAGTGTTCTAAAGTACTGAAAGTTTTCTGGCGCAAATCGACACATCTGTCCGCCCGAAAGAAAGTCGATCCGGCTCCTGAACCAGATGTGACTCAAGGTCAACTCCCCCCACTTTATCAGCTTTAAAGACACGCGTCCACCGTCTGATCGGGGGGCTTACGACCATCTCCTGGTATAATCATTTAGTCCCTGAGGTCACTTGTGTGGATTTTTGCGGAATTAATGCCAGTGCTTAATCTTGTGGATTTAAGAGAAGAGGTTTGCTCTCGTAGTAAACCGAAAACAGAAACATTAATTTCATTGAAACTGACACTTGAAAAGTGAATATATTATAGACTATCCCTTTAATAGGTACATCTTGTACCTATTAGGTTAATGTTACTACTTCTTTCAATGTCAGCTGTAATGTACTCCCTGATATCGCCTAGAACAGCCTGCCCCGGCTTTCACCTGCCATATTTCAACTACTTTCATCCCTCCGCTCACAGAAGAGTGCAAACGTTCTCTGTTTTTTTTTACTTCATCCATAGAAATCCATACGAGAGTGTTTGAGCATCCTTGGCTTTAGGCTGCCCGTGTTCCTGCTGTTGTAATCTTGACGTTAGAAGTCAAAACAATAAAGTCATTCCTCACCCATCGGCCAGCGCGGTATACGGTGGGCCAATTTAAAGCACGGATATCCCTCCACACGAAAGCGGCGCACTTTTTAAGACGTTGTTTCGCAACGATCTAGGACATATTAAATATTTATTCCTGCTGTGGTTTTCGAATCCATGTTGTTAAAAAAAAAAAAAATAGCTGTGATACGCATAATATAATCGCACAAGTTTGTTTGACAAGAACACACGCGTTTCCTTCTTTCATTTTCAGCCCCTCCGGAAGGTTTCAGGATGTAATCAAGGATGGTTTTATATAGCGCTGTGATTGTTGTCGCTACACCTGTAATAAATGTCAGCTCTGTAAATAGTGGCAGCTCAGGATGGGACACACACACGCACGCACAAGAGGGAGGTCATTGGTTTGATTTATGTCGCTGCTGCTCAGCTGAAACTCAGACCCTGCACGTTGTGTTTTTTTTGCATACCACACAATGCACATGCAAAACCACACACACATGCCCGCAAGTCTCAGCTTGCTTGGAATCATTGCTAGGACTTGACGCTACATGGCCCAGTGCACATGACTGCATGTAGTGGGATGCAAGCGTTGGGAGTTTTTTTTTTTTTTTCTTCTCCTTCTATGCTCGCTGAAACCAACATGTGCTTTCCGATACCACCCACAGCACATCTCGCAGACCGGGCTAATTTGTTCCCGATGCCTGCGTCATGCTCTCCCACGAACGTGACACGAGTCATTTGTGGCGTTTTGTGCGTTCCCGTGAACCGGGCGCCTCGTCGGGACATATATTCTCAGTCGAGGTTCGCCATCTTGGATGCGTCAGATCAATAATTGGCGGGGTTTCTGGAGCTCCCGCCTCCGCGAGCAATCCGTCGGACGCGTTGCGTGCAGACCCCTTCGTGGACGTCCAACTAACATGGTGAATCACCACCAAAATCCCTCGGAGAGCTTTTCTAGCGGAATATGTGATGAGTTCAAGGGGTAAAAAGGACACTGCTCAGCCTCTTTGACACTGCACTGTCATGCCGCCTGGTACTAGCTAGCGGGTTCCGGCTCCAGACATACCCACCATGAGCTAGGTCACACGCTTGAGCAGGGGTCCTCCAAACTCTCACACACACATATCCAAAGGTGCATAAGCATACGGGGATTTGAGTAACAGGATACACACAGCTCTTCTCGGCAGGAGCTCAAGCCCGCTGTCAGTTTGGAGAAAAGAGGCTGCGAGCCCCTGGAGTTTGGCCTCTTCTTCTCCCCAATTCTCCTCACCTCTCTCCCCGGCTTTCACAAACACTCTCTGCTCTTTCCATCACCGCTTCCCCGTCTCCTTCTCCACTCCCACACAACTTTCTCTCGCCGCATTCGCCTCCCGTCTTAGCACAAAATGCAGCGACACGCCACTATCTGTCCCGTGGTCTCGGAGTAACAAGCAGCCTCTTTTGCTCCATCACCCTCTGGGCTATTTTTAGCCGCCTTGCTGCACCTACACAAATGAGCCAGAGCCTCCTACGTTTTAACGGGAATCTTATTATGCGGCGTGCATCACCCCGTTTGGAAACTTAGACGAGAGGAGTAAATCTCCAAAGATCGCATCTCTTTCTCATTCAGCGGGCTTACGTGGCAGAGCAGGTCCCCGAACCTTCCGAGGAGATAATGCAGATGCGACTGCAGCACTCCCTGTGTTCCCCAGCTCCTCTTGTTTGGTTACAGCTTGTTTTTCCCCATGAATCGAGACGCCAAAATGACTCCGGCATTTAAACTATGTCCTCCTAGCTCTTTGCTGTCAATCACGGTTTGAGAGATGTCTTGTAAACCCAGAGGGCACTTTCTAGAATTCTCTTCTAAAACGTTCAGTCTCTTTTTTTGCCGTGTTGTTTTTAACTTCCATCGCAGGGGTGCCCGTACCTTGGGATGTAAACAAGACAATGACCCTTGGTCGAGACTTCGCTTTTATTTTAACTTGCCCAAGCTTCTTGGGTATTTTTGGATGCTCTCCCCTTTTATTTGCTTCAGAAGATTACCAGGGAAGGGGCGCGCATGCTGTCATTAGTGTAGGCTCACATCGCTGGTGAGTTTCAGCGTGTGAAGCCGGTGACCTAGAATCACAAAAAAAGAGCAACAAAACAAACAAGGGAAACTAAAAAAAGTACACCAAATTAACGTTCTGTTCAATCCGTTCCTGCGCCAAGAAATGCTAAATATACTCTAAGCATTTTATCTGAGAGCAGCTTCATTTCTGAGTGATGTGAAAAGCGTCAGCTGCGTCGAAAGGGTTAATGATTCACAGGTGTGCTTCAGACAACAATGGCAGCTGCCATTTTAGTGTAAATCAAAGACAGTTTCCCTGAAGGGAATCCCTGTACGGCGAATAGTTACCCACTGGTAGAGAGACGGATGTACCTGGTTCAAATGTCAGTGAAGTACTTGATGTAACCTTATTCTGCAAATATACTAAACTGAATGATAATACAAAGTAGGAATCTCATTGTATGTGGGGTGGATGCTAACATATCAAGAGACTAAGTTTAACAGGATCAACCTTAGCTTTCCTTTTGAGAGTTTAATTTTTAAACAAAAATATCCAGGTAAAGTTATCAAACCAATCTGTATACAACTGCTACGCTAGCACGCTGACAACAGCACATAGTGTGGATATTCATGACATTACCTTTGTAATGTGCATGTTAGCATTAGCGAGTTTCCATTAGTAAGAGCATAGCGCTAGCATTAATTTGTGTTCTATCTCACAAAAAAATAATTAACAAATGTAATACTAAAAAAAGGTTAACTGCTGGTTAATAGTAATGTTAGCATTTACAGTCATCATGTTGCGCTAGCTCGGTTTGGATTTTTTTAAGTTGCGGAAACAACAAATTTTTGCGAAAAACGTAGATATTGTTATCATATATATGTATATATTTGCCCAATGGTTGCCCTTATTTCAGGTGCACTGGTATTTTAATGTAACTTTCCTACTTGGGAACTCATTTGCTAAGTCTGTAGCAGAACAAGCGCGCGCTGGCATACTCCTCTGATGGCATCAGCTCATAAGTTCACACTTAAAAGTGTTACAACCCAGAGTATTTCTGTGTGTATGTTTAATCTGCTTTAAATTATCAGGCCTTGACAGCTTCAAACTTCCTCGTTCTTCCCAGACCCCCCTTCCATCTCCCCCCCAATTCATCCGTGTCTCATCCTCCCTGCTCCACCTCCGTTTCCATACACTCCACCAATCCAAAGACTGTCTTCATCAGGCCAACCGTTTAAAAGCGTTGTTATACTGAAACGCGAGGCAGCTGTGTGGATAGAGGAACGCCTTGCTTCTGTGTCAGTACCAGAGAGAAACGTTGCACGTGTTTAGTAGAGCCTTTGAATTGTTTTTTGTGCTGTGTTTTTAAGTTTTACACCAGCTTGGCTTACCTCACCATGATAAAAAAAAAAAAAAAAAAAAGAACTTAAAAAGAATTTTATAAGCTCCCAGGCAAAACTTTAGTGATGGGGGATCTTAAAAAAATGGCAAAGCTCCAATAACCACGATATTGCCTAGGAAAAAATACGTTTTTAGATAACGGCCTGTGAGAAAAGGGAGGTTCACCCATAATGGTTGTTTTCAAGCACAGTTCAGAACATGCAAAAATTAGCTTAGTGACAAGTTCCTTTTCACCCCCTTTGCTCAGAACAAGAAAGTCCTTGAGGAACATGACAAAGGCACGCGGAGGATTACATAAATTTTGAGTTTATTATACATAACATGGGCTACAGGTCGGGTGCAGTCACTTTGACTTCAGGTCAGCTTTGTGCTAAATCATGGATAAAATATGGAATACAGTGACAAGCGCCATTCCCTTTTGTGTCAAGATAATGAGGCACGGCAAGGTTATGCATAGGATTACTTTAATAATGCGGACGGAGTTTTCATATTTTTCGCGGCTGCACGGAAAGCTGCAAAATCCATACAAAGGCCGTCTTCAGGTGACTCTGTCATTTGTCTTTCAGGGCAATGAAACTTTTGTGGCGGTGCATGAAAATGTCAGCTGTCAATTATATAAAAATGAATGAAATATCACCAGGCTTGCTCACCGTGCACTCAATATGCAGTTAGGCGGCGAGATGAGGGGAGAGGGATGCCAGCTGCAGTGTAATATACAATTAAGAGCCTCTATGTTCAGTGCCAAAATATGAAATGAAAGATTTAATGTAATTGAAAACGCGTGAGCCTCGGTGTCCTGAGAGTGGACTGGAATGCAGACTTTTTTTTTTTTTTTTTTTTTTTTTTTTAAGTTGTCACCCGATAGAACAGACGAGCTGCTATTTTATAAAACGTGTTTGAACTCGCTATGCGGAGGCTTGAGTAACAGCTCTGTCACAAGTGCTATTGTCTATTTTTTTTTCTTAAGTCTCACAAAATAAGTGCAAAGAGGCCTACGTATTAGACATTTTAACTGTTTCCATACAAGAATGCAGTTCAAATGATGTATAATTTGGCCAAACCTTGCATACATATACACACGGGTGGTATTTTTGGCATAAAGTGTGTTGTTGTTCATATCTCAACTCATAAATGCAAAATCTCAGCAATGCCTTGAAGGATTTTTAACAAATATGGCAGAAAAGTGGACTCAAAACCAAGCATTCTACATCTCATTGGTCTAAGGTTTATACCCTAAAAGGTCAAAGACCAGTTTCACTTTGTTTGTTTTTTTTTTGTTTTGTTTTGTTTTTAATTTTTTAATTTTTGCAGAACCATGGTGTCAAAAACTTTTCTCAAAATCAAAATCTGTTGTGTTCTCTTTGGCGGCACCTGTGGCCATTTGTTGTAATTGCGGCCACATGTTTTTTTTAACACGTCTCGGAGATCAATACAGTTTAACAGTGTCTCCATCCATTGTACGTGGCAGAAAGATAAATGCTGGGTTATGGATCGGGTATTGTTGACTGTTTGTGATTTTTTTTTATTATTCATTTATTTATTTGCGGGAATGTCTTCACAGACACCTAGACATCCAGCACACCACTGGATGCTGTAAAAGTGACTTTTCATCAGGGGGTTGTGGGCCATTTATGTGGCTTTATTTGGTCAGATCGTCACTTCTTGTGATATATATTAGGGGTTTAGACATACTTAAACGTGGCCAAAGTAAAGTTAAATGTTATTTTCATATTGCGAGTTTATTATTGTTGTTGATTCCAAATTACCGTGCAATGCAGTCCACATTTAATTAGCATTTTTACTCATTATTTAACAGAAGATAAAATGGAGTGCTTTCCTGGCTTCAAAGAAAATGCTCATTCGGAAAACATGAATGTGACAAAGTTGTCACGTTGTGAAGGATTACTTCTCTCTATCCGAGCCTTCCTGTTTGTGTCAGGTGATTGACAGTAAGCAGACTGTAAGGTAACGCAGAGCTGATATGAAGACACTCAACTGTGGCACAATGAAATAACGATTTAACACACTCCGACAAAACCCGAATGAAGGCTCTGTGTTTACTATGATGAATTACCTTGCTGGAGCTGTGGCAATTTCCAAGTTGTTTCAAGTATAGAATTGAGTGGCAGCAAATAGCTTCTTCTTAAGGAATGAAAACAAGCCCCGATATCTGGAGGGGGAAAAAAATCCTTTAAGCCTGCAAACTTAATGATTGATTTTTTTTTTTTTTTTTTATTCCATGCTTTGTGCCCCAGAGAGACTCCAACCCAAAATCACAGCCTAACGATTTTGATTCAGAAAAATTGCATTCTTTAAAGTAACACACAGCTTTATGTATTGATTTAAGCCATCACTCATATACGGAACTCTCAAAGAACGGCCTAAGAGAGAATAAAGTGATGATTACCCTTTGTATACATTCAACATCCTTTTCGCGATAGGGAGGCTTGTTGTACGGATATATCTGAAGGATGTGAAGAACCCACCAAGGGTTTTCTGAGGACATAATTTCCCCCTTCGCGTCCCCCACTTATCAACTGCCAGATAATCTGGCTCCAAGCCTGAGTGGTCTGAGTGACTCCCAGAGGGGGTTCTTGATTTGATCTGCTGATATCGGCTAAACATGGATAAAATAAACCACAGGGGCACATTCAGGTGATGAATATTCACAACGCGCTGCACGATATCAACATTGTCTTTACAGGTGACGGTTCAGGGTCGTGGGGCTCATTCCAGTCATACAGTCTAAGATATGCAAAGCTTTAATGGAGACAAACATAATTTGTTGTTCAAATGGCTGAAAACTCCAGCTTAAGTAAACATTTCGATAGTGATCAGCTCTCGGAGACAACAGTGGTCACTGGTTTTCCATAAGTCGTAACTGGCCCCTTGCCAGCTGCTTTAATAGATTTTCAGGTTCTGGCTCAGTGTTAAACAAAGAATAAAAGTCTGTTTGTTGGGAGTAAATGGATAAATAAGTAAAACACTTCTGAAGAACATTGGTGTACCAAGGATATGAACCCAGCTTGATTCTACTCTAACCACTGTTGTGCTTCCCGTATCCATATATACCCCCTTAGGCAAGGTCCTCAGAGCTACCTACCATCTGCCTACCTCATTACTAATAATGACAAGAGTACAAACACACCAGTCATACTGAGTTGGACGTTGCCCAGGTTCACAAGGTCAGCGTCAGGATGTTGGGGATCTGGGACAAGAGCAAGCTCCTCACAATGGCTGCAGGGTCTTACAAGTAGATGGGCCCCTTTGATATATTGAGCGAATTCCTCAGGCAGCAGAAACCCACAGGAACAGCCATAGTGGTCAAGATTAAGAAATCCTGCCAGGCCATAAGTGTGGGCTCAACAGTGGTTGGGGTCTGCCACACCTGAGACAATCTAGAACATAACAGTGAGGTGCAAGGTGCTCGCAGTCGGGGCGCACATGAAGACCCATAGCCAAGCCTCTGGAATAGTCCACAGTTCCTGTACAGAGCATGGACCGGATGTCCTTAGGCCAAAACACCTCTGAAGGGAGTGATGAATGTCCGACCCAAAGTGGTAATAGCTTACCAACTAGACTCGGATGTAGCAATCCTGAGGGACATTATCCATCAAGAAAAGACACCGAAGGCGATCAAGAATTTCCAAGGGATGAAAAAAGAGCTAGAAATTATGGTGAAAATGTGGATGTGGATAAGATGTTCCCCATGGGGAATTGGGAACACCTCCAGCAGATTCCAGAACCAACATCTGAGACATCTGTTCAGAAGAGAGACATTCCAGGAACAGCAAATATAGTGCACCTCAACTTGAGCTGGAAAGGACCAGAAGGCTTAGGAAGAGATATGGATCTGATAAACATGTCCACAGAAATACTTCAGAACATTCTTTTACTGAAAAGGGAATTAAATTTGATTATCTTACAATGATTATCTGTGTTTTTCACTTAACTTTCTTTTTCTTGCCAAACACTGTCCTCGTTGTTTGTGGCAAACTGCTACAGGCTATGAAAGGACAAATATGAGACCATAAAAAGTGGCAGTTGCTTTATTATGTGGAGCAGGACAGTTAAACAAACGTTAAATGGAATTCAAATGGAAACCTGGGACTGTTACATCATCAGCCCAGTAATTGTGACGTTGAAAGGTCAATCTGGGTGCTGCGCACTGACAAAAAGCTTGTCGGTAGCGTCAGTTCCCAACAGGCGTCTTCAGGCATGCTCGTCATCAGTGGTAGACAAACAGAAGTGTGATTTTTGCCAACTCATGCTGTGGACCGCGAACATGTGATGCTGTCATGTTCACACGGTCTGCTGCAGAAGCAGAGTAGTTTACCCGCTGGGGTTGAAGAGAAAGGCATGTGGGTGATCAGGGCTGAGAAGGTTCACAGTTTAATATACTGAGTCCATTCTGCAGCTAAACGGCATTCTCAAGATCTTGTATCATTCATTTATGCTCTGCGAGCATAAACAAGGCGCTCTTTGAACAAGAAGCGGGGCCAATATTCCCAATGCAGGACTGATGATCAGATGCAGACAACCAAAGAGGTTGTTGTAGTTTTACTGCCAATTAGCACGGATGGGATTTCCGTTCCACGCGTCAACAGACCTTGCAAGTTTTTTTTTTGTCTCTCCTTTATCGACAGCTTGCAGAAACGTCTTGCAGACCCAGTGTAAACAGTAGTAATGCACAACTTTGGCTTTGCTTAAGAGCGGCGAGAAAATGAAGGAAACGGGGCACAAGTATAGCTCTGTTCATTTCCTTGGCTTCCTCTTCTCTTAAGCTCATAAAACTGGGGAGGGGGGGGAGACTCTTCTGTCAGCTCTTTTATCTAAATCAAAATTATCCGGCTGAACTGCATTGAATTATCGTCAGGGGCGAGGCGCTAATGACTCAGGATCCGCGGCTTTCGAAAAAAGACCGAATAACACTCTAAAAAGAGCTCATTACTATCCAGCGGTCCGCTCTCCTTCTACTGCACGCCCAGCTATCATTATTAGGCCCGTGTTTTGGGGTATAATGACCTTGTGTTGCTACATGGCTGTCACGGGTTATATCAGTAATGGTCCTCAAGCCACTGTCTCTCACTGTTGCTGAAAAGTGACACAAGTCGAGGACACACATGTGCGCAAACACACACACACACTCACAACGATGGTGACAGCATTTTTCCCCGGCCATCCCTGAAGGACCAGAGAGCCATTGGCCAAGTAGCAGTGTTTCGACACCTTGTCACAACCCTTGGTGTGAGTGGTCTGAATTGTGCCTGTGTATACATCTGTGTGTGTGTGTGTGTGTGTTTGCCACCTCCTTGGATGTGGCGAGTGGCGTCGATGTGACACAGGCAGGAAGTACAAAGCGGATGTCTGACGGCGGCGAGGCTGCCCGTCAAGAAGGTCATTTACATCAAGTTGCGCTTAATGTAAATTGGAGCGCTTTCAACTGGCTGTTAGATAACTCGATTGCATCACCGTTTTCCGTGGGATCCATTTCCCGCTCCGCTGACCAAGAGGAACGAAGAGGACCGCAGAGTAAAAGGAAAAATGAAGCTCCTTTACGGCTTTTGAGCTGTTTTTTTTTTTTTTTTTCAACGCGGAGCGATTACCACCGGACGCGCTAAGGGTTAAGTTTCTAACTTCATCACTTGAAATTAGGATGAAATCCAATGTCACAGCACTGGACCATAAAATAGCAAGCAGGGGAAAAAAATAGGATTTCAGTAGCCCTCTGTATTTCCTTTGATGTGGCCGCTTGATCATGCAAGCGAGCAGCAACCAACTGTAATGTAAAAATACATTCCGGGTGACACATCCGTTTTGCCTCCTAAATGTGCCTCGGATCAAAGAAAGTACATAATTTTGTTTTTCTACTCAAACTTTAACCGCTCCCAGGTCCACTGTGCATAATCCATTTTAAGACTTATTCACAGTGTGTACCTTTCGGCTGAACAGCGGGGCTACGGGTGGTGGGAGGCGGGAGGTGGGAGGGAGCGCTTGTCTTCCTGCGCCGCTTGCCTCCAGTTCAGTCGCAATTTCCCGGGAAGGCCGGCGAACGCTCCCGTCGCCTCCTATCAGTCTGGAAAACAAAAGCGGGAGAACATTGAATATTTCAGGACGGTGTCCTCCTTCGTAATCCCTTGGTACCTCAGGTGGAGGTGGTGTGTAAAGTGTGCACGCTGCCTTACTGCATCCGGCGAGTTCCGGGAGTTTGAATTATTGATGCCCGACATAAAAGTAGCTTGTATGAGTTGTAGAGTAAATTGTTCCATTCCCTGTTGAGTTCTCTTTAAAATGTTGAATATCGTTAGCCTAATAGCATAATTGCCTAAGTCATTTATTTGACTTACAATATAAATAAAAGAACTAATATGCATGCTATTTTTTTTTTCCCAAAAGCATCCAAATATGACTTCAGCAGTTATGCTATTAGGCTAATGATAGTCTAAAAGAAAGATTGGTGCCTAACCCTAACCCCTTAACCCTAATCCCACAATAAACCTTTTAAAACTCTGTATCATCTTTTGAATTCACAAGTGAAGACAGTATATTGTGGGGTTTAATATTCGCGCTCTCCTTTTGCCCTCCATGCATTTTCTGATTTAATCACCATGTACAAAATATGATATAATCTCAGCAATTTAATATGTAAAGATAAGATAGAAAGTAATTGATTTTTTTTTTTTTTAATTTATTTATTTATTTCTGCGTGCATTTGTATGAACCTCTTTCATTTGACTTTCCAGGGCAGACCATCACTTTCCTCGGGGATCTACGCTGCCCCGCTGCACTAGCGTCATCGCCGCCTCTCGCTTCGGGGGTCTCTGAAATAGTTTTTCAAAAAGTGCACGCCCTTAGGTGTGCGCGAGTTTAAAAAAAGAACAAAGGAAAACACTGCACCGATGCAAATGCCCCAAGACGGAGCAGTATTAAGAGGAGTCATTAGCATCACGGGCTGCGGGTTCTGCTGGAGCTTTGTGGTGTTAAATATTTTACCAATGCATCTTCTCTAGGAGACCTTTCTGGTATTTAAAAAAAAAAAAAAAGTTCCTGAAGTATTTTCCAAATACTCCGTGACATGTGTTTACAGATAGGAAGATTAGCTTAGGAGTACTGGGAGGAAGGGACCGTGCTTGCTAAGCGCTGATGGGTCCCCAAGCTCTGAATCCTGCACGGCTGGAAGCTGTCGCTGTGATATCCACTAATTCAAAGAGAGATTGTTTAAAAGTGGGAGTGTGGGGAGTTAAAATGATTGGACTGTTAAGCTAGACTGGTGTCGCCGGACTCAGTTCTTATCAGAATATGAGTCTGGTAAAGATTTAATGATTTTTATTATCAATTCTTGATATTTTCAGGACTTGAGAAGAAGTCTTTGTGATAGGCAAATTTTGAACAGTTTGATAGGCCAGCATTCAGGGTGTGACTGTGTCTGTGTTATACTATGTTGCAGTAGATGAAACCAAGCAGAAGTTGGTATCGCATTCTAAAAAGACATGAAAACTGGAATGCATGGAAAATGGGTGAGCTGTTGAGTCTCTCCTTCTCCCCCTTCCTTGTTTGCTAAGTAGGTCTTGATTGCATAATTGGTTTCCAGATGTAGGAGGTCTGGTGGTGATTTCTGGTTGGTTGGTTCAACCTCAGATTGCCCAATCACTTCTCAGGGCATAAATCAAAAGGGAGCCAGTCGGAAGATCCACTCATTGCTCCGCAACTTCTACTGCTGTGAACTTTGATTACTGGTTCTCCTGCCTGAGATATTTTCAGATAATCATATGTGTTGACCATTTATGTTGATAGTTGTACAAGTGGGGTACCCTTTACCCTTTCCTCACATGGCTCACTCTCTGTTATACCCACCAGGGTTATTGTTTGGTGCCACCCATGTGTTAGGCCTCTTTAGGCCTCTTGTTTGTTGGTCTGAGCACAGAGGTTTGCTAGTCAGGTCTTCCTTTTTTATATTGCTTTACTTTTTTTTGGTCCAATCCTTCCCACTGTTTTTGTTAACACTCCTAACTTACGTTTAAGGATTAAAATGAAGTCTGGTTTTCATGCGTTCATCCCTAAATTTCCCTCGATCCACCTAGGGACGTAAACACACAGTAAAGCCAGCAAAGGTATTCCGTACCAGGAATGTGGATGGAATTTGAACATCCTCCTCTCTAGACAACATTGAGAGGGGACATTGTTTTGAATTCCAATACGTACCTTTGTACATCTTGTCAATATATTTTAAAATAAACGATGAACGCTTGAACGGGCGAGAATTGAATCTGTCAGACGTGAACATTAGCGCTCTCAACATTAAATGGCAGCAATATAGAATATGGAATTGAAGAATATGATATAGTTGAAATGGCGAGGCATTGTGAGTCCATTTGACATGGTGAAATGAGTTTTCTTTTTCGCATTTTTTTTTTCGCATTCGGCAAGTAAACTTCTACCAATTTCAAATACGTTGCAGCGTAGGAGCCTTGTGTCACGCATAACCTTGGCTCTATGAGCTAAAAATAGGATTGTTGTGACTGGATTGTGCCGTTGCAGCTTTGCATGCCTAAGCAATCAAACATGCCTCTTACTTAAACACACTCAAGTGTTTTGCAGCTACAGCTGTATTTGACCTGGTGCTTTCCGTCAACTCTCAAGGGAAGATACTGAAGAAGTCAAATGTTTATAAAAATTGAAGAAAAAATGTTACTTTATGTAACCTGTGGTTATACCGAATGATCAATTATTGAGCTTCCTGTACTGTATTATGCATGCATCATGTGTACAAGAGATGCTCTTGTTTTTATCGAGCATGACATTTAAATAAGTGGACATCTCTTGAGCATGTGTACAAAACATGTATCTAGGACAATAAATGGTTTCTGGTTCCTGGTGAGGGTATACCAAGAAAACATAATGGGTATGTTTTATATTTATAGCTAAACAGAGATGTTCAGAAAACCATCTGAAAAGAGTCCAACCTGGAAAAGGAATAAAACTCAGAGGACAGATGTTTTACTATAGCCACGGGTCTACCTAAAGTGATGCACAGGTACACAGGGGCACCGGCCACTTAGCCAGGAAATACGAGATAACTCAATAACCTGTCTCCGCACTTTTGCCTTATCTGAGACATATGGCACTCTTAAGACAACATGCTATCCCTGATTGCCTGGGGGACTAAATGCATATCTAACTGCCCGACAGACTGCCTCTGTGTGGTTTTACTTCCTGTCAGGCATCTGGTATTGTCTGGCAGCAACCTACTCTAGCTTAGCTTTCCGGGAGGCTTAACGTGGCATTGTGCTGCCAAACAGACTGCTTGTATGTTCCATAGCCTGTAGCCCGTTCGGCCTTAATGCCTTTAAGGCATTAATTTTTTATTGTCCATGTCTGGAAGGCAACCTTCTGAATTTCCTTGCCAAAAGCTTTGGCAGAATATTTCTCAAGTGTACATTCTTAGTGTTTTCGTGATTGGTGCCACACTGACTGGATGAATGTCTCCGGCATCCGAGCAGGGCTATTTTAGAACCATCACATAAAGACGGAGTGAAATAACCAAGAGTGGTCTTATTGGATTCCAGTTTTATGTGGAGAGGTCTGAGGTTGAAATAATAAAATGCAAACTACCCACAACACCAAAGCGGCCGCACCTCCCACCACATCCTTGACGAACGATGTGACGGAGAAGCTGAGGCCTTCCTCAGTCACTGTGACCTTTATGTGCTGTATAAGCAATCACTGTGGTAATTGGACTGCCCTTGATTACAATTTTAATTGGGACTACAGGTAGCGGTCCAGCTAATGGTGCTCATCACTTAGGACTGGATAAATGCAAATAGAAGGTGTCAGAATGTGCCAGCTTCATACCTCAAGCAAAGCGCCGTTTGGTGTCGCCACGCTAACTACTACTGAGCAATGTATTATACCAACATATCGCATTGGTTTCGAAAGGTGTTCTGCCAGCCAAGTTTCAACATCTTTTCCCCCAAGGCGTGCATGGACTGGCAGGCTTGAAAGGAGGAGGATTTGGAATAGAACCGGCAGACCGGCTCCTAAAGGTTGGGACTGCAGGCATCGGCGCGCACTTTCAGGCGGCTGAAAACATGGCAGCACCATCAAACGGCTGCGCCGCGTCTTGAACCAACTCCCAATTCACCTGAGCCCGCAGACAAAAGCGAAGCCGGGAGGAAAGGAACCTTTTCATTCAGACAGCTGACGGGAGACGGAGGTCCAAGCGGCGCATCAGATGGAGTGGGCTTACAGTTTGGCTAATGGTTTTCGTTGTTTTGTGCGTCGTGCGGTAGCTTGCCATTTATTGAATCAAGAGTTTGTCTTAGAGTTAAGCTTTTAAAAGAAACTTTTAGAAGTTGGAGGAGATTCGAGCCGACTCCCACGAGACTCCCCCTTCATTTGGTGGATTCCATCAGAGGGGAAACCTGAATGATTTAAATTAACCCAGGTTACACGCTTTAAGCAATGCATCCAATGGGATTATGTGGAGCCCTTTAGATGGATTTGTGTGAGCGCACGCCTGTGTGTGTGAAAGAAAAACCGAGCTCTCAGCAGCCAGATGTCTGCAGAGCAATCCCTCTGCACAATTACCTCCGGACATCTGGGACCTATAAACACAGCGAGCAAGCTCCAGCTTTCGTTTTCTTTGGTTCCTTATTGTCTCTTCATCATTGTCCCCTTTCCTAAGTCTTCTCCTTTCTCTTCCCCCCACTCTTTGTCTGTGCATTGTCTTCTGCGTTTGCCCCTCTCTCTGCTTTCGACACCCTCCGCATGTATATATTCATTTTTCTATTCCTTCCTGTACGGCTCCCGTGCCTGGAAACATGCGCTTCACTGTCTTCCTCCTGTTGTACCACCCCTGCATCTGCACATACATATACAGCCTTTTTTTTTTCTCCTCCTCTCCCAGCTGGCGGCCACCCTGTTTTCTCCCCCCTCAACCGCCGATGTCGTCGTCTTCTCGGGCCGCTTTCGCCTGTCAGTCCTTTTGATTCTTGTCAAAACATCACCTCCTCCCCGAGCACCGACAACGGCAGCGGAGCCAGTTTGCTATTCAAATCATTTTTTTTTTTCTTATTTTCTCCAGAAGTTTGTCAGCTGGTGCACGCACACCTCCATAGTTTGCAGCGTAAATCCTCATGCAAATTGTTACACGGCGTTACTTAAAAATCTATTTATTTAACTTGCGTAATAAAAGAGCAAAGTGTCCTGAGGTCGCACCGGTCGAACGAGATTAGCGACATGGATAATGAGGCAACACGTGAGCAGGTGTCGCCATTACGGACAGTAGGACTTGCAAATGTACAGTATATGTCATTTGCAAGTGAAAATAAATTGTGAAATCGCGAATCTTGAAGGCTGCAGGCGGGGATTTAGTCTCTGAATACATATATTTAGAAATAAGACGTTTATGCAGTTTTGGAAAGTAAAAAGGCAAATTTACTCAAACACTTATGGCCAGCTCTAAACGTATTTGAACATGTACTTTTGCATTAGTATTTACATTTGTTTCGCTTTCATTAGGGACATGTGATATTTTTCTCTCCTTTAATGATGATGTAAAGGTCGATGAGCCTTTGTACGTTAGATGAAGCTGCGCGATTGTGCAGAAAACGCGGAAAATCGGCTCAACCGTCTGCTACAGTACGCGCCCTCATGGTAATGATCCAATAATATCCCATATAAAGACAGAACACGACTTGTTTTGGTGTGCAGTGAATGAATATACATGCATGCCAGCCATATTTAAGCTATATATGCTCTTAAATATGGTTGTCATCTACAGTGCTACTGTGCTGAACCACACCACTGTGTTCATTTTTTTTTTTATGTATACGTAGTGAAATTTACCACCACCATTAGGCAAATAAGATTTCACTGTAGTGGCTGATTCCTTACAAATGGCTTTTAAGACACTTAAAAAATACGTGTCATATCTCATCGGTTATCCAGGAGCACTTTAGGGCTGCAAAAATTTTTTTTTATAAAGGAGCGACGGTAAACGCTTTTTATGAATAATGCATCTATTAATTATTGTCAGGCTGGCACCCATCCCAGCAGGTGGTGATGTCCTCATGTTGTCTTGTAAAGGCTCGCTGATGGGTAATTAACCATTTCCTAATACATCGTGAACGTTTTATCAGCGGCCACTCCTGAAGGAAAGGAGAAAAAAAGAGGTGGTCCAAATGTGTGAGTGCCTGAGTGTAGAGATGCTAGTAAAGAACCAAGGCCGAAATTGGTTTTTATATTTAATGCAAGCGCCTTGTGCTGCGACTTTTTTTTTTATTTTTGTTAACACACCACTGCGAGTCAATGCAAGTTATACTCCCGGGTGGGATGTCCTGCTCTGGTCACCCGAAGGATCGTTCATTGGTGTACTTTTATATATAATGCTTGGGCTACTGCCTTTCTACATTCATATATTAATTGTACAGATTATACTCTTTGCCCCCCCGTTCACAAGATCATTTGAAATTTCAATTTGTGGAGGATATTAAAAATCTATATAAAAATTCTGTAATCAACCAATGATCTCATGTCGAAGACCTATGCTGTAAGAGGTTCCTCGTGTTAGTGGGATCCCGGTTAAATTAAGGTTCATTTCAAAGGAAAAAACATAAGTCCCCTAATTCAAAAGCCTTAGCAAAGTCTAAACTGTAGTCGTAAGCCATTTACTTTTAGTCCATTGAAACACGTCTGTGTGGACGGACGCATCAGTTGATGTCCCTCAGCTGACGCCGACATGATTTGCGAAGTAAAAAATTCCACATTACGCCTTTGCAGGAGTTTAATTTGTGTTAACATTTGCCCCCAGACAAATAAATATGACATAAAAGCCGTCCTCGCAAAGTGCTGCGACTGGACGACGAGACTGGAAAGGAATGACTGGAGGAAAATGAGAGATTCCAAGTCATCAGGTACAAACTGAGCACGACGTGTGTGTGTCTGTGTGTGTGTGTGTGTGTGTACTGCGAAGTAGCACCAACAGTGGAAGGCTAATATTTACTTCGTGCTTTCTGTCTGAACTTATTTTAAGAAGAGCATTTGTAATTTATATGGAATTTGTTTATGCATATCTGGACCTTTTTAGCTCTCTTCTAGTTTCCCAAACTAAACATCTCACTGCGTTGATGCCAACCGCCTCCCCCTCGCTCGCCGATGCCAGTGACGGACTTGGGTGCAATTGTGTAACCGTTGCCATTTAAGTGTAATGACTCGAAAGTGTTTATTTCTCAACAATAATGTCCGTTATTATTGGTGCTCAGTGTACAGTAATTGCCTTTCCACTGCTTCAAACTCCCGTTTTAAGGGACATTTTGTCCAATCACGCTGATTGCGTCGAAACCAAACGCAATCTTGGAGCCTGAGGAAAGAAGAAAAAAAAAAAAAACTGTCCTGAACGCGTGTTATAATTTCATTACTGTATCTAGCAGTCATGCAACAGTGTAATGAGATGAAAAAGAGCGTGCCTGGCGATGGCGTCGAATCTAAATGTGCTTTATCTGTAACGCCTAACATGTAGGCTCAAAGCGAGCATGTCCTGTTTGTGCCCCAGCTGAGGGGAGGATAAATAATTTCTCCGAAGCGGGAGGCTGCGGCGTCTTGTGATGATTATTGGAGCCAGAGGAGTAAACGGAGGCCCGCGATAGTTTACCGTGGCCCAGATAGCTCAGGTAGGCTGTCACGGCAATCTAAATATGACTGGCGAGGAAAAAGTCAGTGTGAGGTAAGCGTTTTTTGTCCGGGGGATAAACAGTTGTGCACAGGAGGTTGATTTAAGGTGAAAGAAGGTGGGTGGCTGCTTGTGGTTAAAACAACAATCCTTCCCCTTTGGTATTGTAAGGAAGAATTAGATTCTCGGAGTTTCGACGCGTCTAATATTCCAGTGTTTCTTTTTAAAAGCAGATGGCTCCCGTTTTAGGAGCCAGATATTTTCCAATTGTATTACATGGAAGCAAAGTGCTTGGGGGCAATTTAATATTATTAAATCCATAACTGAAACAGGATTTCTTAGTTTGTGCATGCAAAGAGACCACTTCCCCATCAAATTGAACCACTCCGCTTTCAATCTTCCGGCGTGTTTCAGAGTGAGAACACGGCTTTCCGTATGCCTGTCCTTCCTCTTGGAGTTTATATTTATATCTCTTGGCAGGGAGGTGCAAAGAGCATCTGAGGACCAGAAGATGACAAATAAAGTCATAACATAAGGGAGTGAGATGCAAAAAAGATTTGGCAGCCAGTCAATGACTCTCTTCATTTATCAGCAAAAACATGAAAGGCCTCTTTGTCTCCACACTGAGTGGCGCTGTCCCCCCCTCCCCGCCCACACACACCCTCGATGTCATTGACCTCATCATTCCCCGATGGCTTTCTGAATATGGGACAAGGCGTTTCATTTATCCTCGAACGCAGTCGAGAGTCCTTGAACTACTTGTCCCCGTCATTTGCGGTTTCAGGTGGGACTGTTGACCTCGTAAAAACAACTCGAGCGAGGCTCTCGCCGCATGCAGATTCGCCACTTTTCGGGGGCCCCTCTTGTCGCAAATCTTCTCGCGGGGACACTTATCTTGGATCACTGGCAGGGTTACGCCAATAAACTTTAAGTGAATCAGGTATGCAGTGGACGCTCGGCTTAGTATCTTATCTGGACAGACAAAGTTTTCCAAACTGTCAAATGCGGTACTACTTTCTGTAATGCCTGTCCTTGGTAATTTCATTGATATCAGGGCTGGAAAATGTCTCAATTAAGTCAATCCCAATAGAGCTACAGTTACTCATGACAATTGTATAGGATTCATTTACATTACTTAATTAATTGGCCGTTTTTGACTAATTCTGGTTCTACCTTTTATATTTCATCTTAAAAATGGTTTCTCTTTGGCTGCAGTCACTCCATAGACTAAATATAGCATCTCTCCCACAAACTTTCCCTCTTCCTTAGCAACCACTGACACGTAATTTCCTGATTGCTTGATAGGATGCATTTTTCCACCAATACAAAAGGGGGTGTCATGCGATTCCCTAGACCCCTGACTCCAGAGGGTTAACGTTAAGCTTTGAGTGACAACGGGGTGCCTTCGCAGTCTTCTAGCTATCTGCTTAGGCATCACCCGTCCATCTAAACTCCACCTCTTTGCCTTTGTTGGGATCTAGGATTAGGATTTTCCAAGATGCCGACCTCCAGAACCACTACATTGAACTTCAAATCTGCTCTTTAGGAAACAAGATCATGAAGTTTTTATCCATCTTACATATAGTGCATGACTATAGTAATGGCTATGATTTAATAGTTTAGAAAGCTGCTATTTAGGCTGCAATAAATAGCCATCAGTAATACTGTCTTCACCATAGACCCAAGCAGGGAATGTTTGGTTTGCATTAACAGTAGATATACTCAGCTTTGGAGAGGTTGAACAGAACCTCATATATTATACAAGTAAAGGCAAACTTTGCCACTACCAGTAAATACAGTTGTATAGAGGGATTGTGGAAAATACTTTATGAGGTTTGAGTATTTATGTCTCGCAAGTCCCAAAGAGTTGCTCTCAGCATATTATGGAGGATTTTCCTGTTGGAAATGTTGGAAATCCCAAAATTGTTACCAAGCATCATGGTACCTCTGTTGTTTCCAGCTATAGATTCCTTGCTGTAGATGCACTGAATGTGTATTGCAGAGGGAATACTGACCATGAATGGGATCTGATTTCATAAAAATCTTGAGGATTATTAATATATATATTATTTGACATTTCAAACTTCAAAAGGTAGCTTTTCTTGGCAGTCCCTCTTTGAATAGATTAAATGTTGATTCATCCTGTTACATCTATAGACATAAAAAAATGACTATTGTATGGAGTGATGGATACATCCCACACACGGAATTTCTGTTGCAAATATTATCTTATACATATTTAACACCCTTTGGAATTCAAACACAGTTAGTCAACTTCAAACAGCAAATGATTGGCGAGTGGCCATAGCGATAGATTTCAGCTCGCATCTTGGCTCTTGACAAGCTGATTGACTTAAAAGCGTGGGGGCTGTTAGGGGAGCGCATATTCAAAGATGGCCACAGGGACATGGCCCAGGTATCTCATTGCTGAAATGGGAGAGTGAGGCTGTCAAGGTGTGACATATGAGCTAAGGACCTTTGGCCTTGGCAATGCATTAGAGTGGGGGGGGGTTGAAAGGTAAAGCTCTACGCCAATGGCTTTGAATGCCACCCAAAAGGCATGGAAAAGTCTGTTACGGAACATTGAACTAAAAGCAGATATATTAAATTTGTGTAACATACTTGAGAAGTGCCTCATTCTTGAGGAAATCCGACTCGATTGATACCATCCCGACCAGATGCTTTTATTTTCTGCCCATGTTTAGAATACGCTGCGCTTCTTTTCACCTTATTATCCGGCCGTGCAGTTACGATTTGAAGCATTAAGAAGACAGTTGTTTGTGAAATACTTTGCCATAATCCCGTGACCCACTTTTTGGTCTCCTCATTGAATTCCTTTGTATGGCTTCATCACTGGCCACCCTCGGGAATAAATTTCCATCGTTTAATGTAAATGTGAACTCCTGAAAGCTTAAAAGAGATGATTCCGGAGCGGCCGCTCGGTGCAGTGATGACTCGCCTGGTGGGTGAGCGAAGCACGAAGCAGACCTAACCCCGGTTTATTTCAACAAATGTAAATGCAGACATCTTCTTGATGCCAGGGATTGTTTGCGGAGTTCATTTCCAGTGCTTCCACTGCCTACATAAGTAGTAAAATGATGATGTCGCAGGTGTTGTGCGAGGATTTAGGAGTTTGGATTGGATTACCGTAACACTTTCCTGTGTGAATGATGGTGTTAGTTGGGTGATGTGGCCTAAAGACCTTCCTGCCGTGACAGACCTGACATCTTGACACAGTGATCCTGCTGAGACACAAAACCTTGGCTCAGTGTCAAAATAACAAATGCATTAGAATGAGCAAGAGAGGCTTAGGTTTTGCTTAAGTCCAACCTGAGCGATACTTAGCCGGAAAAAAACAAATGTGGTTGTTTAGCTTGGCTCACTGAGTTTATGCTCTACAAGTGAGTTTATTTCCTCCTGAAGAGCGGCCAGGTTGTACATTTTAAACTATCAGCACACAAAAAAGGCCAGACATGCTGCAATTTTTGGGAAAAGGCACAAAAAATAAAACAGCATCAAGGGTTTTACTAACACAAGTGGGATGGAAAGACAGAAAACAGGCAAACAATGAACTTCCTAGTTATGTAAACTTCTTCCAGCTGTGGCCGTTTGTCATGCTTTAGGAAGGAAACCAAAGTGGTTTAGTTATCGGTCAGTGTGTTTATGCAGTGAAGTACAGAAATGAGAGCAGAGCTGCTCAAACACCCGTTTTCAGCTCCGATTTGAGTTGAAGCTACGCATTTTAAGTAACCTCTGAACTTTTGTTTATCATATTTTAGGATGCATGCATGAACATATTGGTGCTAATCCGAACCTCATCCAAGAGAACACGGCAATACATCCTTCCTAAAATATTTGCTATTTCATTTACCTACTTTTTCATTTACCTCATCATCACTTGTGTTCCCGCAGATTAGATATTCATGTCATTGCCTTCAAGTGCGGTGGGGCCTGATATTAATAAGCAGAGTAAATATTGTGATTATGTATTGATGTGTTGGTTTGTCATCATCTCATCCATCTGTGCAGCCGTGTGAACCCTACAAAATGAAGCAGTAAAAAATCAAGAGGGTGTTTCGCATGCTACATTAACCAACATGCCAATTAGATTTGATGCATCTACGACTACATCTAAATAAAAAATAAAAAAAAGATGGAGGTAAATGGTGACGTGAATGTGAAGTGATGCTTTTTTACACTTTTTTTTGGCCATCATGGACAGGCAGTTTGTTAAGAGCTCTTCCTCTTGCCCATCCTTCTATCTAGAGGATAAATGTAACAGATAATGTAGATGGACAGATATTGAACTGCATAAAATAATGGATGTAAATGGTGTCCTCAATACCACGAAAGGTGTGTTTCATTCTAAAATTCACATAAGTTGAGAATGAAAATAAACCCACCATACTGTAGAAAGTAGTGTAGGTAAATGTTAATTCCCTGAGTGGTTTGGTTCATGCTAAAGAAAAAAATAATATAAACACTTTTATACTGTTGAAAGTTTCCCACCCTTCTGTACAAATTAATAGACATAAATGGTGATGCTCGCCATTTAAAATAGTGCAGGTAAATGAAGATGTTACTCCACTGTATGATAATAATATCTTATAATAATATAATATTTTACTGTATACCAGGGGTCTTCAATGTTTTTTTTTGCCAAAGACCCCAAACTGATTATTAGAATTAAGTAGATTAAGTAGAAAGCCTGTTGTATGTGTTCTATATTAAATTCGGCCTTGTGCTATTTATAAATATACATTATCATTTCGCATTCAATATTAAGCTATCCCTTTACTAAAGTATTTTGGAATCACGTTACTGTGTATTCAAAGAAATTTAAAATTGTGGGGGAAAATTAAAAAATATATAAAAATGACCCCCTGTTGAAGACATATGTTCTATAAAGTAATAAGACATAAAACCCGAAGTTATAATAATCTCAAATGGTGTATCTCACTGTATAAAATCATAAGGAATTAATAAAGTTTTTTTGAATTTGAGAGGTATTACAGAAAAATAACCCTAACCCAATGCAATGCAATGCAAGTAAATGCCGATGTTTTAATAGTGAATTTAAATGGTGTATCTTACTGTGTACAGTGATGGAGGTGAATGGATAATGCTGGGAGAGATGTGGTTAGAATTACTTGAATATGTCAATCGTACTTTTTTTTTTCTTAACCACAGAAACATGACATCTTGTTACAAGAGGACGGGGTGCATATGAGCATATCAGTGGGATACTAGTCGCTATTTTTCCTCCAGAAAATAACACCACCTGAGTTCCATTTTCCTCACGGCTAAGAACTGCAGCAGGTAAATGGACTCCATGTGGCAACTTGTGAAATGCACTTCCACGCGATACCACCGCACTTCCTTGATCTTGAGTTGCTGCCAAACTAGGCCATCCGTCATGTGCCAGGAGAAAAGTGAAAGCGGACAGGACTTGTAAGAGTCTGACTGAAAGCAGACCTGACCAGGCCGTATGATCCCGTGGAGAACACGGCCCCGCACTGTAAACACATCCCATTTTTAGGACGCTTAATAGTCGACACTGAGCAGACGGTGGCCTGCGTAGCGCAGAGCTGCAGCGGGTAGAGCAGACTACAGCGTGCATAAATCAGACATGTCAATTCGGAGAGGTATATGCTTTCTGCTTCCTTCTATCTCTGTGACTTTTACACACACACAAAAAGAAAAAAGAAAACAGGGCAAACCTCTTATGGTCTGTGCGACATCTTCGTGTAACATCTCAGCCTGATAAGAATGAGTGTGACCCCTGATGTGATGCTTAATGTACTTTCCTTCAGAGGTGTTAAAGATTCTGTAGGCATTCACAAAAGCAAAAAAAGAATCTTGGTCTAATGATAGAGTCTAGAAGATGCTTGTAAAAACACTCTGAGCTATAGTTAAGAACACAACCTCCCTACAAATTACCCACAATTCTACAGCGAAACTTCGGTAATGAGGCCACAAACAGCTACCGAACTACTGCTCTTGTGCCGTTCTTCTCCCAAACAAAGAAACACACGCTCTGCTCTTCTTTCATTACTTCATTTCTCATTACACAATACATTAAAAATGCTGTGATCGAATGAACCAAGTATTTTAGATGACCAAAACATCCAAATAAATATCAGTGATGTCAGCATCATTATGGCCAGATACTTTTTTTGTGGTTTATACAAAGACTTGAATCCACCCCTGTTTGGTATTTCCTGCGAAGACTGTGCTCCCATTCATAACCCAATCACTTTGATACCAGCTACCCTCTGTTGTCTGGATGACCTCACTCGAGAGTTCCCCCAAATCGCTCCAGATCAAAGAGTGCGATGTCTGATCCGCTGATAATAGCGCGGAACCTCGAGAGCCTCGGATCAGGCTTCCCGCTCGCTTCCTTCGCCTTTCTTGTGCGCCTCCGAAAATTGCCATCCCGAATAAAAAAAAAAATAAAAAAAAATTGAAAAAGAGTTTTGAAAAGTACAACGGGAAGGCAAGAGAAAGTCAAAAGAGAGGGTGAGCACTTAGTGGAGTATTGATGCCAGTTAGCATCGCCGGTCTCCCAGTTTGTGTGACCTAGATAGGGGATGACACGAGCAGACTGTGTCGACTGGATTCGCTTCCGTTTGCTTCCGCGCTGCAGCACTGCCGGAACATTTCTGCTGAGAGACGGGACGTCAAGCGCAATATGCAAATGGCTGTATTTTTACTAAAGAACATCTGACGTTTGGCATCATATTTAAGGATGTGCTTCAGCGGCGGGGGAAAGTTTTGCGAGCAGAAAATAAAAGTTGCAGAGCATCTCCGTGGGCTTCGCTCTTTTGTGTGTTTATTATTGGATGCTAAGTCTTCAAATGAGGAACTCCATGTGATTGCGGCGCAAAGATGTTCCGACAAGGACACACTCTTCAGACTCCTTCAAGTGGCCGTCCTCATCTCCCCGTTTACATATTCATGAGGAGCGGCTGATATTTCGGTCCATGGGACCTTCATCAGCGAGAAGACATATTGAGACGATGACAAATTGGCACGCTAGCATGCACAAAGAGAGAGCGCACACTCCTGCTACTATGCTGGAGTCCACTAAAGGGGACAAACCAAGGGCATCTTCTGGCCCCAGACGCTCCGGAGTCTGACAAATTCTGCTTCACTCGGCACTTTCCCCATAATTCCCTCCGCTACGGGCCTAAATGATCTGCGTGATCGCCATGAATATCAATGTCACGCATGTCGCCCCTCGTCAATTCGGCTCGGTTTGATGCATGTCGCCTCCTCTGCTGTTAAAACTCTCCGCCGCCGGAATGGAGGGGGAGAAGGAGTGGCGGGGGGCTTGCGCAGGCTGGATATTGCTAGGTGAGGCATTTATGTCACCTTTCAAATGCACGTATACCTCACTTTGAGGAATGCCGCCGAAATCGGAGGCGCCTCCAGAACCGCTGCGGAGCTCCTTTGCAATCTTAATCGACTTCCGACATTTCCTGGAAAAAAAATAATCATCATTTTGACCTCCCGTGCGATCAGAACGAGAACGATGGTTCTGATGCGTCACCTGTGACTTTCACAAACAATCCAAAGTGAGAGATTACATTTTGACAGCGTAGTCGAGTGCCCTTCACAGTTGCAGATAGGGAAAAGGGCGGATCCCCAAACTGACTTTCACTTAGCCTTCTAGTCATCACACAAAATCAAACTCGGGGGGCAGCAGTTTATCAAACTAAACGTCCCTTTCATTATTTTGACTGTGTCAGATTACTGTATGTCACAGCTTGCTCCTTGCGTCACTCCTTGTCAGTTCCTCTAACGTGACAAAGGCCACCACTGGTACTCGGCCAGGACAAGTGCCCTTCAAATAAAATATCCCTCTGCCAGCTTTCAACATGCAGAGCCATGAGGCTCAGCTGCTACAGCATCTGACCTCTCAAACTGGCCGCTCTCCATCGCGTATTACGCTTGTATAACGAGCACTGAAAAGCGACTCGAGTTTTAAAGGTTAGATTTGGAGTCGATCGACACCGGCTTTAAGTATATTTACGGCAGGATCGATGTCGCGCCCGTGTGTCTTTCCTAAGCCTGATTAAAATCTTTTGAAAGATGCTCCAGGAGTCTGTTTATTTATTTATTTTTTTGAATGGATTGTTTCTGTTCACGTGTGCGAAGAGCACAATAATCAATGCAGCGTCCCCGAAACCATTTCCACCTGACATTTGGAGGCAGACAAGAGCAAACACGTAATTATTTGACTCGAATAAGGAAGAGAAAATGAATACGAAAAAAGACGGAAATATCCGCGCTCGTGAGAAAGCTCTTTTATAGTTCTCACTTGGCTTCAGTCACAACGAAACCCTTCAGCTATCTCCAGTCCGCGCTTCTTCGCCTCTGAATATCAGCCCAGATGTTCACATGACTCACAGCTGCATTGGTTCAGTTTAACTTTAAAAGAAAAGTCACCGCATCAGAGGAAAAGCCTTCAAGTGCTTGCTCAATGTTAGGACAGTTGCGTGCAGTGCTGCTGCGCTGAATAGAATAATTTCATGAACAATATGCCTCGAGTAAATCTGGACCTGTGCCTTTTGATTTGATTTTTTTTTTCCCTTTTCAAGGCCTCTCTTATGTCACTTTCCAGGACATCAAATTCGGTGAGGGGAATTTATTCTGTTGATAAGCTCCACGGTTTGCTACAAATACTTCCCTTTGTGCGAATAATCGAGCAGACAGACGGATGGAGGTGATGTCTAGCTCAGAGTGGGTGAACTCGGATTTGAAATTGTACAGAAATGCCTACTGTGAGATAAACTGCTACACTTTTTAAGTGCAATATATATATATATATATATATATATATATATATATATATATATATATATGCTGTAGACTAGTATGTGTCTTACTGTGTGCTGCAAGTTTGAGCTTGCAAGCAGGATCCAGTACCAGAAAGATAGCGCGATCAATTATTGAACAAAATGTGCGTGCTCTTCAGGAGGTGGCTCGTGTCTTCTGTGTTTTATTAGACATCTGAAGACGTGAAAAGCACAGTCTCAAGCAGCAACACTTCCCGCCGCCTCCGCCTTTAAAGTCGAAAGAATAATGCGCGTACACAAGTGCTAGCGCAGCGGTCCGTCTTTAAAAAAATGCTTGCAAAGCACTGATTGGGATTCACAAAACAACCTTTCCCATTCAATTTATTCACAGAACTCGTGGTTCGGGAGATACAGTAAGGTCTATTTTTGGACAAATTCAGTTTAAATGCTTTGTAGGCATCGACTTCCTGAAGTTGGGAACCCAACAACATCACCAGTTGTTTCTCTATTGGTCTTTCTACCTTTAAATAAGCTGTCAACAACTTAAATGTATATTTTATTGGATTCAGGTCAGGTTACCAAATTGGCTGTTGCACAATATTTTGCTTTCCCACGTTCAAAAACTCCTTGGTGGTTTGGAGACTATACTGTGACAAGCTTCTTGATTTGGCTCGATCTGTAGACTTCATCTTGCTACCCTTGTTACGTTACAGATGAACACTAGTGTTGCTGTGCCACTGGAAGCCATGCATTCCCATGCCATCGTGTTACATCCGCCATGTTTTGCAGATGATGTTGTACGCTTCATATCAGGTGCCGTTCAAAACCTTTATCGTGGTTGGTTTTGGCATTTGAGATTTTTATTTTAGTTACTTAATCGGTTTAGTAGACTTTGCACCTCATGGAGAAACCCTGTGTTGCTCTCTTGGATGGATGAGACCAAAAGGCTGGCTTTGGAGGCAGTTGTTCACCTTTTGTCCCATGTAAGAAGTGGTAGCTAGGCTACAAATTAGTGCTATATTGGCGTATTTGCTTGATATCAGTTTTTTCAGCTGAACCTCACCTATGGCATTTTACAATTATTTTTTCGTTTTGACAAACCATATTAACACATTATACCTAAAACCCCACTAAAACCATTGAATCTTTAGATTTTTCACTGTGAAAACCACAAACATGTTTAACGAACCATTTTTATAACTTAATATGCAAATCCAAAGTTTGAATTTCAAAAGCTCATGTACAAATTCAGCAAACAACAAAGCTATTTCCATTAAAATGCAGGAAATGCATCACGCATTTTTGTACAACTGCTTTCAACCATTTACAAAATTACCCTTAGCGACCATTGACGCATCATTTCCTGACTGGTTGATGGGATGGGAAAGGGGGGAAGCGCGAACCCTTCGTCCACCACCAGGTAAAATGTCACGGACTTCCCGCAAATCTTTGGAACACATTTAAGTAAAACTGTTTTTAAAACTGAAATCTCTAAATGGGTTGGCCTAGATAACTGAAAGGTCAGTGCTTATGGTTGACATTAAAGCGAAGAGGCGTCTATTTGCAGCCAATGCTCATGGGAACCACGTTCTACAAAATGTCCGATGATGAACCGGACCAGCTTCTCCTGGGGGTGGAAGACATGCATTCTACATCATTCATGTACATAAAGTGGATCTCAAGTCGAGAAGCGGATGTGGTAGCAGGCGTGAAGGAAATGATACATGGCAGCACATGACTGCAGCGTACAGTCCTAGAGCACCAAGATCTTGTCGATGGAGGACAAAGTGGCTACTGTAGGAAAAAAAAAAAAGATGCAAACAGACTTTAAAAGGCCGGAAGGCGTTTAAACAGAAAGAGGGAAAAGGAATGAAGGAAGTCGGGTTAAACCCATCTGGAACCTCCTCTTATTATTAGACATGATTTTTGCCTCTGAGGGGGTGAAGAATGAACGACCCGCTCATTACTGCGCAAGTGGGACGGCGGGCGATGCACTCAGCGACTTGATCCTTTATTAACTTAGCATCGCTCCACCGTCTACTCCCTTTTTTCAATTTTTTTTTTTTTTTTACTTTGGAACGCCTTGTTGTGCTGCAGATGAAATGAAGCGCACTTGAAAAGATCTCAGATCACTTAGTATTGCCAGAAGCACATCCGCAGGGGGTTCAATGCGAAGAGGAAGAAAGCGATTGTTAAATATACATTCGTAAAAGCCTTTCGAATGTTTTTAGAAAGGTCTATAATGCACCTATTTAAAGATGAGTTTTTTTTTTCTTATTACCCTCTGTAGAGCGGAATTATTCTCTCTATAAATATAAGCTTTTGATCACAGTCAGAGAATCCGTGTTTTTCCATCAAGAAGGGAGTTGTCGGAGTCAAATTGACACATGAGCCCAATCGCAGTGGCTCCGTTAATTAAAGCAGACCAGGGTTAGATGATAATAAGATGGGATTAGATGAAACTCATTGTCCTCCGAGGACTTTCCTCACAGCTCAATTAACTCTTCAAATACCCCGAATAAAACATGAGGATATTGCAATATTAATTTTCTGCATAGACAGGGACACTGGATGAATTATACATATTATGTTTACAATGTGAGAATGTGGTAAACGATGGAATCAAGCAGCGTTTCCGTGGTGGCGACCTGGCGAGGGGGGGTTCGACTTCCATCTGGACACCGCTCGCCCCTTTTGTTTCGTCCTTCCTGGCAGAGCAGAGCTCCTTTAACCTTTTCTGTCTGGAGCTCAAATGAGAAATTTAGCGGTTCACCCTGGGAACGGGGCTCATTAAAACATATTGGGCTTCAACTTTTTAGTATCCAGGCCATGAATATGCATTATTCAGGGATAGGACATAATCCGCCTCCGCGAGCTCCCAAGGAACGCCTGCCTTTTAAACCCAGGGGGCGCAGAAGAAAAAAAAAATCCAATATGGTATCATCTTAATTGTGAAATGAGGCCTTTTATTTTGCTAATTTAGCGAGATATCTCAAACTGAGGTTAAGAGATTTCACAAAAAGATCACATGAAAGCGGAGATGTGCAACTTTTCTTTTGCGCTTTAACCCCGAGATGTTATCGGACTTTAATACCGGAGAGAAACCTCATGCTCGGATGTTAATTATATAATCTTATATAAGCTGCTTGTTGTCCCTCATTCTCTCGCGTCATGCCAACAAGGAGCCCGGAGGGGAGATAAAGTCTGATGCAACTGTCTTTAAAGAAACCGCCAGCTGCTTTCAGAGAATATCACACTCCACTCCTGCGACAATATGCATCAGCTGCACTTGTTCTGTTCATTTCGTCTTGTTCTGGCGAATTAGTGTGCATGATTTATTTTCCGCCAGAGAATTGATTATATGGCTGTCAGATGTCGGGAAACTTCCAGCTCTGGTATCTTCAGCACCGTGCAAACTCCTTTGCTACTGGTCAAAAATGCTACAAAGTTTTCCCCGCTTTAAACCTGCACACAAGGAGGCCAAGAAGAAGGGGGGCAAGGAGGGCTCTCCGCAGCTCATTTGTCACCTTGATGATAATCTACGATAGCCAGGTTGCCTGCTTGTGTGGGCCGTGGCAGAGCGGAACACTCCGGCCTCCGTGCATTTTTGGCAAAACCATTTCAGACGGAGATAAGAAGACTTTTGATTGGTGCTAGATGTATGCAGATGCAGATTTTCATCTGATGACATTCCTCTTGCTAACGGAGATCCACATCATTATGTCCGCCCGCCTGCCAGTGCCACAAATATTGACCGTCGTTTGTGTTTGTGATTCGATTGCTAAAATCCGCCTCCCGATTTGCCTACCAGCATCTGCGGCCTGTTTGTTGATTTTGCCAAGTGATGATATTAGCGACCGTAGTCGTATTTAGAGAAGGAGAAGGAAAAAGAAATGACGAGAGGCATAGCTGTAGTGGTGTTTGGATAAACCCATCCTTGTGTTCCTTGTGTTTCTAGCTCTGCTAGACTCAGGGTATCAGGCCGGTATCCAGGGGACCTTCGCCGATTTTCCACATCAAAGTGTGTTTACAGGTCTCGAGGAGTCCTACTGCACATGTGAAACAAGTTATATAAAGTCTTTCTTGCTCCACGGGGAGCCGTGTGAAGTCTGATGAATGGACTGGGGCTGAAGTCCAAAACTAAAAAAAAAACACCTCTGTAGTAGTTTGAGGCTGCACATGAATCTCTCTTGTGCCACAATTGAATTGTGGGTAATGCAGTAGCAAGGTTTTGACGAGAATAGAATTTGTCCGAAAATGACTGGTGTGGAGATCTGGGTGGTGGATGGGCGCGTAAAACACATTGGGCATTTTGTACCAAAGATGCGATTTAGGCCATTTCACACCCTCCGGCATGTCAGAACGTTCAGCGTGGTGCATCAGTTGGTCCCGGTAGGGATCAAATGTAGTCGCGTTTCAGGTTCTACCCAGCACGAAGACAAAAAAAGTCTTCGAACCAATTACAGGACTTTATGCACTGCCAAAGCTCATTTTCGCTTTTTTCAGTTGTTATAGTAGCCAGCTTTAGAGGAGCAGAAAAATGTCAACTGAGATAAACTACAAAAAGAAATCCTTTTAAGGTGCATTAGATTAGATTAAATTGTCATTGCATATAGTGCGGGTACAAACACAACGAAATGCAGTTTCACCAGAAGTGAAATAAAAGCAGGTTGGTACGAAGCAGGTGTCGTTCCAACCGGCAGAAGGGTACGACAGTGTGTCTATGCATAAAAAGGAAGATGTTTAGGATTGTTTATTCTGGGCACTCGCCGGACAGACTGGTAGCGAAGTCATAATGCGACAAACATATTCGCTCATTACTTCTTTTTACCCGCTGCAACTTCACCCAGATTCGCCCAGATGCGCGCCGAAACCACAGACTAGCGACCTCACTGCCTAAGTGATGACCTAAGTCAGTAGGCACATCACATACTGTGTGTTAGTTCAGGCTGGCCACGAAGTCAAGCTCAGTTCACAAATCCTTATATTTAATCTATAAGCCGGCCCGCATCATGCATTCATTGGCGAACCTCATCCGGGCCATCTTATTTAAGCTGCCTTAGCCTGCCTACCTTTGTAGTTTTCTCTGCAAGGCCATTTGCAGTCCACCTCTACTCCAGCTCCTCTTTTTATGCCTAACTAATGTCATTTCTGTAGCCGAGGGGAGGAAGGAGGGGGGGCCGTGTCTATTGCTCAACCTGCCTTAGGCTTTCCATCTAGTCATATCGAAGGGCATGGAGGTGTTCTCTCCCTGCCTTAGGCTAACGAAAAGGGCAGTTAGATCCCAGAACAGAGCCATAGCATAAAAAAATTAGTAAGCAAGTAAGGTTAATTGACTGAAGTCCGTCCAGTGGTACACTCGCATCATGAATCTAATCACATCGGAAGGTATGCAGCGCAACTAAAAGCTTGGTTTGGACTTTCGGGCAAACTCGCCCAATGACGAAAGCAGGCAACGAAAGTAGAAGTGATGGTTCCGGAATTTGAGAAAAGGCAAAACCATTCAGGCATAAGAAATATACACCTCGACAAACCAGCACCAGCCATTGTTCAGCCCCAGATAGTAAATACTTGTCGAGGCGCACGAGGCGTGCCAAGCTTTTCCTGTCGAGATCTCACGAGTGGGTGGGACGTCTTCCTAATACGCCTCCGTTGCCGTACCCACCTCGCCCGCTCTCATCTCTCTTTTTTGCCTTCGCTCTGGTTGTCAATCCCACATCATCTCAGCCCCTGATTACTTTTTCGATATCTTTAATCCGTTTCCCGCCGCTCTGACGTTTGCTTGTTTGTGTGATCGTGGATAAATCAACTTAAACCGTTCCCGTCTAACCTGTCGAGTCCACGCGGAAAGCATCCGGGGATTAATGTAAACATATATCTTCAACTCATGCATAATGCATATCATCCTGAAAGAGTGCATGGGAAGGGGACATAAAGCAGCCTCAAAGCCGAGACGTCAATTTACGTCTGTAATAATCGGCAGCACCTAAATGCACCTTTGATATCTTTACTGCGTGCGGTGAAAAATTCCCGCCGCAATTAAGCCTTACAGTACAAAAGGTAACTTGTCAATCAAGCAGCCCTCGCTTCATCTACATATTTGACTTTTTTTTTTTTATTGAGACACGGGTGGGAGTCTCTCTTTTCTTTGCTTTGTTCTTAGTTGTCGTGCCTTCTCATGCTAATTGCCTTCTCCGCCGCCGATAGCAGAAATAGCAAACACGCCGAAGGATACCAAGGACGGCAAACAATGGCGTCCTGTGCTGTGGCTGGAGTCAAACATAAGCAAATGTGGGACTCCGGAGAGAAAGCCGAGTGCAAAAATATTTCCTAATTTGTTTGCTATTTATATGTGGTCTATGTAAATGTGCTTATTTGACTCGTTGTCTCCAGCTGTTGCAGTGATAATGCAGCGATGCCGCAGATTAGTCAAAGGCTGCGGCCTGGAGACTTGCTTCTCAAAATCTCCTGCTCTTTCTCCCCTATACCCCCCTTCCCGCCTGCAGGTCATGCTGCATCCCGCCAGCCTTCGAGGGCGCGAGCTTTTGACGAAAAATAGGTGGACGTAAACAACTCAATAGGCTGACAAGTACCCAGCCTCCTGCAATAACAGTGTTCCGTTCCCCCTTGGCTCTATTTGCTTTCATGTTTGTATCTTAAGAGTACGGTTTAAAAAAAAAAGAGAGAGAGAGAGAAAAGAGAGTATTTGCTTCCAGCGCTGGGCCCTCAGTTCCCCTGAACTTCAAAGGGCGGTGAGGGAAATGCTCCCTATATCTCGATGCGGTGTTCACCTTTGTGCCGCAATCAGGAAGTCTCCCATCCATTTCTATCTTCATCTTATCCACTGACACAGACCTACAAAAGGATTTTTAGAAGTCAAGTAAAGTTTTCCCTCATGCATCTCGAGCTCCACGAGGCTCGATCGCCGCTACGCCCGCGTTAACAAATGTCTGACATGTGACATTCGCAAAATCTCCTTCTCTGTGCGGTTGCATTAGATTTGTGAGCACCTCGAGAGCCGGGGTCGGGGGGAGGGAGTGAAGGGGTGGTGGTTATCACCCACGGGCCCATCCGACCGGATCGACTAATCAGAAGGTACGAGCCGGGCGGCTGGGCCGACGAAACGAGACAATTGAGACACGGGCCCCCGTTCTGGCGTATTTGCATATTTCCATTTAAGCCTCCCCTCCCGGAGACGCGTCTCGAGCGCGGCGCGGCCTCTCGGAAATATAGTTCATCCTCAGCAGTGATGTATGATTAGCTGTGCCAGCCACAGTCCTAATTGAAATGAGTTTCAGCTGTTTGGCGGGTGGGGGGAATCGGTTCAGAGATGCACAGCTGTGCCTGTTTCAATTGGTCAGAATCAGTTGTTCGTCCCATTTCACTCTACGGACTAATGATTTTCTTGCAGCGGTTGGAATTGCTAATGGGGTCGTGTGAGGGGAAGGTCTGAGCAGGGAAATTAACAGAGAGGACGCTTACGGTTGCGACAGAGGAAGTGTTTTTTGCTCCGAAGGAAAACCAAACAGGGATCAAGTTAAGTTGCCCCCCTAGCGCTAAGCTAGAGCCTGCTCTTCTGTTACATTCCCATTTGATAAGATTCATCACCAGCTAATGTGCCGTTCGGTGCTGCGTCGTGATCCGAAAACAAGCTCCAAACTGGGGAGCGCACCCCCGTGACAGCCGGGAGCGTAGCGGTGTCACATTCTGTTTACAATCCAGAGCGCGGTAGCTTTTTCCGGTCATGACAAAGTGCGCGAAAACCCCCAAAAGCGCCTCTCCCTCTCGCCCTTCGTCACGAGCCGGCCGCGTCTCTCGGCAACAAAGAGTCTCCCGCCTCGACACAGGTGGCTGTTCGGTCTCTTCCGATCTGTTATTCAGGGAACGTTCGTGTGTAGCCTCGGCACAGGAGCGAATTTCCGCACCCGGTTTGCGTTTTGTGAGGAGCGCGGCGGGGATATTGGCTAATAATATAAAGAGATAAAGCATTATTGGAGCCCGGAGGTGTACACTTGTTGCAGAAGTAATGACGAACACGCGGCACTGACACCCATTTAAATCTGATTTGCAAATTATTATTTTTGTTGTTTGCATCCGCCTGCCGGCTAATTATTATTCACAGTGGGGACAACAATGTGTCATCTCCTATTTGCAGGGGGATTAGGGCGATGCAGCTTGAAATGCACATGCTCCTCATCAGGAGGAGAGAGACGCCGAGGGCCCAAACACTACGCGCTGGCACTTCATTTTGACGGCGCCTCATTTTGATTGCTTTAGAATGAGTGAACCTCGAGGCATCATTAACGTAAGACCTTCTGTATAATTGAAATTTAGTGCAAGAGTGCAATACTGTATATCCATTCAGCTCTAAAGCTCGGCATTGTTATCAACATGCTTGTCTCTATTTGATCTTTCTATTTCGCCATTTCTTGCTGTGAAAGGTTTTCCAACATTTTGGGGAATAACTGAAACCACAAAGCTCGTCATTTTATATATTTTTTTCTGTCCTTACTTCCACAATGGTACAGAATAGTGATATTTATGTGTGCATGTTGCGAAAAGCACACAGGATTAATTTCATGGCGCATTAGAGTCACATGCAGGTTAGAATATATGAACAATTTTATTACGCTGCACAGTAACCACAAATCAGCAGTCAAGGGGCACATTTGGTATCATTTAGATTATCCCAGCGGGATACCCACCACCACTTCAAGTGTTGGGTATTTACCGTTCTTTGAGAAACTACAAACAAGGATTCTGATCTCCGCCAGGGGGGCTGCCCCACCGTGGATGCGCGTTTTGTAAAGACCCCTGTGAGAGGGGAAGCTCCAGGCGAGCAACTGGGGAGATCCGGGAAGGGGGGGTTTCGTCGTCGCCTGGAGGCAGACAGGTGGCAGGCCCGTTTGTTGGCTCCCTGTTCATGTCAAGGTCTTGCTCCGGGAGGGATCAGGAGCACTGGGACAAGCCGAAGTGTGCATGGGCTCATTCATGAAGCAGTGGGGGGCTATTGGCTACCTGCATGGCTAGTCAATGGGGCTCTGTAGGAAAGAAATCAGACGTTGGCTAATCTACAAACAAGGTTTCTCATGAAAGACGACGCTTTTGTCTTAATCCAAGGTGGAAGAATCAAGGGATGTTGTCTTTAATTTCAATTGATTAGTCTTTAATTTTGATTACATATAGGGTAACTGCAATAAGCCTTCATTCCACATTATGTGCTCATATAGCACATAATGTCAACAATAAAAATACTAGAATATTCCCTATAAAGTCAAATTTTGGAGGAGGATGGTCATTGAGAGGCAGAGGTGGGGTGGCGCAGATGGGGAGGTATTTGGTTCAGTTTTGTGATTGCCCTTGGGGGAAAAAGCTGTTTTTCAGCCTGATGTGCCGGACTTTAATGGCTCTATAGCGCCTCACAGATGGCGACAGAGTGAAGAGATGATTGGAGGGGTGCGTGTCATCTTTAAGGATGGCTCTGGCCTTTTTCGGAGACAGCGTGTCGTGAAGATGTTGTCCGGAGTCGGCAGGGGGGTTGGCTGATTATTTTTTGAGATGTTTTGATGACCCTCTTGAGGCGTTTCCTGTCCAGGCCTTGAGTAGATCTGTATACAGAGGCTCTGCTTCCTCGAAGCCCTCAAAAAAACCAACCTATTCAGCTTTCTTAACCAGAGCATTGGTGTTTACAGACCTGGTGAGATTCTCGGAAATGTAGGTCCCTGGAATCGTTGTCCGCACGTTCTCCGCTGGTGGTTAGAGTGTGGTCCGCCTTGTTCTTCAGAAAATCGTGTTTTTATTTATTTATTTTTTTTGTGTGTTATATCCATGCAGCACCTGATTGCAGATTTCATTCCTGTAGGCTGACTCATTGTTGTTTGTGATCAGCCATACCACTGTTGTGTCCTCTGCAAATTTGATTATTCTGTTTGAAGGGTGAGCAGCAGTGTAGTCCGACGTGTTTAGGGAATAGAGGAGGGAGCTGAGAACGCAGCCCTGGGGTGCCCCGGTGCCGAGAGACAGACCGGTGTGAGCCGGATCTGACTGTCTGTGGACGGTTGGATAAGACGTCTTTAATCCACATGCACATGGGGCTGCCAAGGCCAAGGTTGAGTTTTTTATACACTAAAATATTGGGGACAATTGTGTTAAATGCAAAGTTGCAATCAATAAAAAGCATTCTCACTCATCCCTTTCTAGTCAGTGTATGTGAGGGTTGTGAGAACCTGCTGGCTCTGTAAGCATACAGGAGGGAGGGTGATTTTTTTATGTGTTTTAGCACCAGTCTCTCAAAACACTTGGTAATTATGGGGGTTAGTGCCACTGCCCTGTAGCCATTTGGAGTTCTGCTGTTGCTCTGCCTGGGCGCCGGGGTGATTGTGATGAGCACTTGCCTCACCTCCTGTGAGATCGTCAACCAAGGTTGATTTTTAGTTTCAACTCGCAGACATTGTCAGCAAGTTGATAAAAAAAAAAACAACTGGCACAGACAATGTTGGCTCACCTCTTCCTCACTTCGACTGGTTGAGCCAATAGCAATTAGCGTGCAGTTTGTTGACAATGTGTGGTAATGTTTTCACCGCTCCAATGTATGAGTTGCGATTTCAATACGAGGGCAAGGGGCCGACTGGTAGCGTCACATGTTGTCGCGCTGCTCACAAAGCAATAGGTTCTTCCAGTCGTTAACAAACCGCAGCTTTAAATCAGATCAAACTGCTGCCAGTGTCTGTGTACACGGAGCACACGTCTCTAAACAGGTATTACATAAGACCTGTATGAGAACTGGCAGTGACTCCAGATGTGACAATCTAGAGAGAATACCTTTAAAAATACCTTTCGCAACAGGTGTTTCTTCCCTAATACATGTCTTGACAAGTCCATGCGGTGTAAACTCTACTTATATTTGATCCCAAGACTGTTCCAATGCAGACATTCATGCTATCTTTCATCTGGGACAGTTCAAAAGTAACTTCATAGGCCCTATAGTCATCAGCTGTAGTCCCTTGCCTTCTGTTAGGGGCCTGCTAGGTAAATCTGGGAGCCAGTTCATGCGGGGTCCTCGTGGTCCCTCTTGGTACCTGTTCAGAATTGTATGCATAATTTTCTTCAAGGCTTACATTCCTGCCATTAGGACAGAAGTGACAGCTGCTCACTTTCAGTTCTTTTTTCTTTCTCCTGTCTTTGTTTGATTTATCTCTGTAAACTTCTTGCCAGGAAGCACTAGAGCTGCATTTCTGTTTTCTGGTTGTGGGTAGTTCGAGTCAGTCATGAAGATTGATTTTTGGCTGTTATGCCAGGAGGAATCGCGGTAGCGGTCAATCCTATGACACGCTGGCAGTTGTTGTAGCTCCAGTGGCGCAATCGGTCAGCGTGCGGTACTTATAAGACAGTACAATCTGCAGAGCAATGCCGAGGTTGTGAGTTCAAACCTCACCTGGAGCAAAATAGTTTTCTTTTTTTTTTTCTGTGTGTGGCCATAGAGCATCCACGGTGTCACATACACTGAAAGAATTTCCCCATGAGACATCACTTTAGAGAAAATTATTATTATTATTAACTGCACAAAAAGAGATTCCCAAGCAAACTGCCCTGCCAAGCACAGTTAGCGATGCATGTTCTAACAACCACCAGTCGTCAACAACGCCAAGGAGGATTAGTGTGAGCTAAAGTCAACTGATATCATCTGGCTCTCCAAGGGCTGTGGCACACCAAGCCAACAACAATTGGCTATTTGCGGGTGCCATTGTTGAGCATCTGTTGCCCTAATTTTGGCGGCCTGCCCTGCGCTGCTGGCATTGCTCGGGAACCCGGTCAGCGTTTTGTCAGCCGATTCAGTGTGCTGAATTCACGGCGACGGTTTAGTGAATCAAAAGTCAACCGAAGTCAACAAAACAGCAATGTTAAAAGGGCACACAGAAGACTCTGAGAGAGTTTGTAGGTCTTCCCGGCTTTCTAGTGTATACAGACCATTGCCACCCAAACACATTTAGCTTGGCGACTTGCCAAGTTAGGATTGCAACATTTCGTCATGGTATTGGTTTTTGAACATTTTCTGCGGCCTTGTTTTGGTTTTACCACCTTTTGTTGTGTAATCTCCTTGTTTTGTTCACTCATCTGTTTTCTTTTTCTGGCTTTCCCATTCATGTTCGCTCAAGTTTCTTGGAATTCCGTTTGATTTTTTGTTTTTGTTTTCTTGTATCCTGCTTTCGCGCCCTACCTCCTTGCTTTTGTCGGCATTTTACATTTTACGATGTTGTTTATGTTTCAAATCAGGGTTAAGCCCACAAAACTTAATTGGAGCCAGAAACAAACCGGTTCAGTTAAGGTTTCTGGATCTGGGGGTAAAATGGGTAAAATAAAGGACCGAAACGCTCAGCCCTTGCCTTCTAGTATCCATCCTCTAATATCCTGATTCTTGCACACATGTAAAGAGTCAGAAGAGGCATCTAATTGCAAGATTACTATTAATAGACAGATGTTGCATTGAAAATCACTTCTCCATAGTAACAAAATTACCCAGTGTTTTTATGAAAGTGATACATATTCATAACAGCCACCTACAATATTGTACTTTTTATAGGTTTATGCAAATGCATGTTGAAATTCTCAGCCTCCGCTTAGTTCCTGTGTCTTTCGCTCTCTATCATGACATCTTTCTTCCCAATGATTCTGTTTCTCTAGTTGTGGATGACCACTGTTGTGACATACGCACTGAATCAGTGTTGTCATACAAAAATTGGGCAAAACCTTCTGAACCTTTGACTTTCTGCTTCAAGAATTACTCAGCTAAATCTTTGCTCACCCTATGAGTCATCTGCAATTAATAACGGCAAGAGCAATTGAGAGAAAATGACTAAGATGGCCATCACTGTCATCCGTGAAAAACAACAACACATAAATCCCTTTTTATTCTTAAGAGAATAAGGAAATTCTACTATCACCCTCTTTATTTCCACCTAAATTTATTTTATTTTTTTTGTCTTTTATCTATTGCCAGATGCAGGAGAGTCATTACTCCACTACATCGCCATTGCCAACAATTCCATCACAGGCCCAAGCACCCAATTCAATCCTCCTGTGTACTCCTTCCTTCCTCTAGACAGCACAACAGCGACTCGAGGCCTGTTCTTTACCTCCACATCCACACATACCTCTAATTGCCACTGCCTGTCCTTTTTACTGAGTCATTAGTACCGTAATGCACTGTGACATCTATCTGTGGGCCAGAATGCTGCGCTCAGCTCACTGTGGTCAGTCGTGCCAAGAAGGAGCACAGGCAGGAGGCTGTAATATTAAGGGCAAAATATAAAATATAGCCACACGTGGCCTCTTTCCTCAAGGGATGCCTCAAGAAAGGTGCAGCAGAACTTTGAGATGGAAGGAGTTTTAGTTAGATGAGCAAAATCAGCCGTCGAGTCTTGTTGGAATTCTGAGTTATGTTTCAAGGAAATAACAATTTTGTGATTCTTTTTGGAAAGATGGTGGTCATTACCAAGAAGCACTTAAGCTATCATCAGGATGGTTGTCAAGCAGGAAGTGGAAGTTTTTCTGTTGTGATTGTTGTTAAAAAAAAAGGCTAAGTGAAAAACTCGCGTTAGCAGTATATTGGCGGAGGTTTCTTAACTTACTTAAAACACTATATTGTGTCCATTTACTCGGTCAACAGGCTTTGATTGCAGCAGTAAACTGCACCTCATAACTATTCATTTAGCTTAATGATCCACTTCATCCAGGCTGTAACGGAATTCCATTCAAAGTTATGTATGATTTTATGGCTAGCAAACTTATTTCATAGCCCATCTACTACGCAACCTTACTGTAGCTGACCCTGGCAGTGAATGAGGTCCAGCAAAACCCACTGTTTGCTCTTTTAAAGATACACACATCCCAGGACTCAAGTCCCAGGGTAATCGCATTGTAAGCCAGGTCACAATGTTTTCTGCAGCGCCGGCACAAACAGCCAAAGTCTTGCGCCGACACATACTCTCAATAGCCCTTGACATCACCTAAGGCCCTTCATTTTCAGCGCACTCGAGTCAGAGCTGAGGTGCCATTAAGACACATTGTAAAAGAAAAAGCGCACACATGGGAAAATATACAAAGAGGTCTAAAGGTGATATTGGAGGGAAGCTTGGCTTTTATTTGGAGGCATGTTCTAGCACAAACAGCGCACTTGCTAATACGTATATATACATATATCTACATATATACATATATATATATATATGTGATATATGTATGACACCCCTACCGGTAATTACTTTGCAGCTTTCTAGAACTTGGTAGCACAATATTTGGAAATGTTTGGTTTAAAGTTTCCTTGTTCCCACAGGACATAGAAGCAATACAGCTAGGTCAATTGTTTATCTTCTGTAGCTAGGTCAGTGTTTTCTCTTCTTTCCCAGAACAGCCCAAGTACTCAACTGTTTTTTTAACCCAAGGCTTTTATCTGCCGCTACACGTTCTAGTTTGAGTTGATACTTTGCTCCATAACCCCAGGCGAATGGAACTTGACAGGAAAACAGCACATTGTGTCACCTCATTTGGAATCGAACTGTCTTCCTGCTTTTTGTGCATCGGTTTTCGGGGCGTGCTGAAAAGAATTGCTGCACGTCGGATTACTAAAAAAGTCATGAGAGCTAATTATTAGCAGAAACATTTGTTACTGGAGAAACCCTTGAACCCCAAGTGTTGTTAGAATAAGATAAAGATCCAGAGATGATTAGACTTTCTATCAAATAATTAACAGGAGGAAAGGAGAAATGCTGTACAATAACTTCCTTAATGGTGGGTCTAATTGGACTCCATTTTTACAGGCGCCCTAATAATGACCCAGGAAAAAAAATAGAATGGCACAGTATCCGTGTCCCCCTAATATTTGTGAGATTAAAAGATTCTTAGAATAGAGCATAAAGACGTTCATTTCCAGCTTGAACATCACATAATCACAATTACAGCCCCTGGATATGACCAAGACGCATGTAACAACAAGCCACATCACTTACTAAAGCCCACATAATCACAATTACATCCTGCAGACGACAAATTTGTAGCCATATTAGGAAAGGGGTGATAATGTTGTTTGGTGGTCAGTGTGTCTGCCCACATGGATCCAGATGAAAATACTTTATAAATATTGGATTAATTGAGATTTTTATACATTTGTGGGTAATTGTTATGGGGTTTGGTACAACTATTCAAGATTCCCAGAACAGGGCCTCTTCTGTGTTTCCCCCTTGCCTTGTTTTCTTGTCTGATTTCCGCAGTTACCTTCGTGGGTAGGTCTCAGTTTGGGTAACCAGGGTAACCTGATTCTTTAAGTTCTGGCAGTTGCAGCCCTTAGTCACATCCCAGTCTTCGGTCTCGCCTCTTGAGTTTGATCCCTCCGGCATCAAGCTGTTGCTCTGTTGACTTAGGGTTAGGGTTAGGGTTAGACTTCCAACAATACACACAGACAGAGATACTGACAATCGCACTCAAACCTCACATCACTCTTATGGTTTGGTTGCCTGGTTGTGACATTTTCATAACCCAGTGAGGATTCCTCTCGGTGTTCCAGATATTCAAAACTTATCCCCGGCTTGGCTACATGGTCAGCACAAATGCCAAAACTCTTGGATGTCCAGATGATGTGATCCCTTCTGCTTCTCTTAGTGGCTCCCGGTGAAATACCTCTGCAACCACTGGGACAGATAAGCGCAAGGTTTATAACGCCGATCCCTGTTCCCGTGGGATGTCTTCTAATATCGCCGGTGATCTGCTCACTCCTCAGCTGAACACGGCATCGTTTCAGATTGCTTTCACAGCCTTTAATAACCTCCTGTACAGTCGTCTCCCAGAAGCCGGAATGATATAAGAAAAAGCAAAAGAAAGCAGAAATGAAAGGATCATAACTTTCACAACATAAAGTACATGTTTTTAGAAGTCTGTAAAGTCTGCTCGAATTAACTTCACCCCTTTTTGTTTACAGAGAGAGGCTCCTGCTAGCACTGCAGTTCTTTCGTGGATGGTAATGAAAACCTAATCGGAGTTGTTCTGATCTAAAGCCCTTGCAGATTGAGATATTAGATTGTAAAATTGAGAAAAGAATTCCATTTTCTCTTCAGCTAATGCATCGTCTAGCGGCGCTTTGAAACTCCCCTATGTGGGTTATTTGAATATCAATAAACCGAGAGACGGGTGTGTGTGATCAAAAAGGCCTCTTGAGCCAAAAGTTTCCCGGTGAGCGCGGATGACCCAGACAGATGGCAGCTCTCAATCCCTGGACAGTGGAAACGAGACTCAAGGCAAAACTTGAGAGGGATGAAATTTGAGTAAGAGAGTTGAGTTTCTCTAAGAGAGAGAGAGAGGGTAGTGGTGGTGGTGGGAGGGGAGAATAGTGGTGTTCTGTCTGGGACAGATTAAAGGCTGGTATTTATGGAAGAGGTTTGTAGTTTTAGATGCTTACTTTACAGCTGCGCTGCATAAGCCTTCGCAAGGTCAACCTGCCATAGTAAAAGGGGACGCCACTCGAGAAACCCAATTTGCTTTGCAACTGGCCAGCACGCCACGGCCTGCAAGCGCAATATTAAATTCTGGGAGCATGGAGCCAGAGTTGCACTCCGCGATGGCACATTGATGTACACAGCTTGAAATGCGCGGTTCGATAGGTAACACAATTTGGCTCCCTGAGCATACGCACGAAAATGAACTTCATAAACTATTGATATCAGTCCCAAACCAGAACCCGTGCCCCTAGAGGGTGAATATTGTGGAATAAAATACCAAACTACATTAAAAATTCTGTAACACAAACAATAATGTTGTAAGCCGTAGGGATATAAAGCATGAAGAAACTAATTCCCCTTAACAATTAATTAACAATAAATAAAAAAAAGGGCCATCTTCTAAGATTGTAATATTAAAAAATATGCTTTGTTTACAAGTATATACAAGACCTCTAAAGGCTATTAAACTAGCACGCTCGAAAGAAAGTAAGACACAATAAAGTGTCTAAATCCAGTCCCCATGAATCGTGACGGTGGAGGCTCATCATCGACAGCGCACATCCGAGATGCCCGCTCGACAAACTGATGGCACCATCACGAGCTGACAAGTGCGGCGCCGGTAAAATGTTAGGACGTTGACAGCTCGCTTAAATTTGCATAATTAGCTTCAACAGCCGCAATTAGGTTGTCAGGAATCTCTCATGGGAGGAAACGTCGTCCCCGCGGACGGAATGGTGAAAGGATAAGTGAGGGTATCGGACCGGCACTGAATAAAAATGTTCAACGCAACAGCGTCGGGACAAAGGTTTAATCAAACTTTTAAGTCGATACGGCGGACCTGTTGGTGTAAACATTTACACACGCAGCAGTTAAACATTTGCTTTTTAGCTCTATTTTGGTCTCGGCCAACTCCTGAGGGACATATCTGGCTCTTGAGCAAATAAACGTCGGCGATTACTTCCATTATCGTCTGCAGCTAGTGTCCGTTTGTGTCTTTGTAGTAGCGTGCAAAGGGTTTTTAGAGCCTTTAAGCTGAAAATAGATGCGTGTTGCGTCCAAGAACGACAGCATGGAAGTAGTAAACAATGAACAATACTTTCACACTATTTCACAGAGCAGCTTTTGACTCAAATCTTGGAGGTGTTCTTATATTGCATTCCATGTTAGGCCTAAATATGTTTGCCAAACCAAAGTAGTGCAGCATTCTTTAGATTGAGTGTTGGTGATTATATCACAAAGGAAAAACAGCACAAGACCTGGCCTGAATTCCCTTGATTCCAATTATTGATGTTGATTCGTTTTGAAACTCCTCTGTGTTCTATTTCGCTTGGGATCTGTACGAAGCCCAAAAAAAACATCAAAAGGGCAGACGTCCTGGTGATGTGTTCAGTGCGATGACGTCTTTGAGCATAAAAGACAGATAAAGGATCCCTGCAAATGCATGTTTCCACACTAACATCTTATTTATATGATGTGATCATATACTGAAAGCCAACTGAAGGGTCCTCACCGGCTTCCATATTTTACCATACATATTAAGACATTAAAAACTATTTTGAGCTCAAGCGTGTTCACAAAGATGTACAATCATCGGCAGGTTGTGTGACAGCAGGGATTATAAATAGATGCGGCTAATTTGTGCCTCTTTGAATGCTTTTAAGTGTCTTTGTGGTCGTTTTGTGCCTCTGCCTGTATCTCTTAATGATTTGCATCTTTTTGTGTTATTTCCTGCCTCTTTTTGGTCATTTGCACGGCTCTCCGCGATTGTTTTGCATCTCTTTCGCGCCACTTTGCGCCTCCGCGGTTGTTCGTGCGTCGCTGTGGTTCTGCTGCGTGCCCTTCGAGGCCGTAAATTTGCATCTCCCCGGGGCCATTTTGCACCACTTTCTGGTTTCTGGTTATATAACTCCTGTGGAATATCTGTAACACTGCGGTCAGTTTGTGTCCCGCTACGCTAGTTGTGCTGTCGCGGCTGTTCGTCCTGTCTGTGGCATTTGTCTGTCTGTCTGTGGTTGTATCTTTGTGGTTGAAAGCTTCGCATCTCTTGTTGATAACCTTGCACCACTTTGTAGTTCCCTTTGCACCTCTTCGCTGTTGTTTTGTACTACTCTGCAGCCTTTTTGTGTCTCTCTGGGCTTGTTTGTGTAACTGTGGTTGCGTCGCATAGCTCTCGTCGCTGTAAACTTGCGCCCGCTTTTGTGATTTTTTTGACTTTGGATCCCTTTGTACTTGTGACTTAAGAATTCCGAAAAGAAATGTTAACAATTTCTTCAAACAGATGGGCTCTCTCAATAATCCATCTAGTTGGTATTAAATGTAAACACAGTACTTCTGCCGCTTATGAATCTTTAATCAGGTCCTGCTCTTCATTTAAAAGATTCAAAGCCCATTCCGATCAATAAAGCAGTGCCCAACGGTCGGCTGCTTCCAAATATACTGTTTTTGAAGCCGCATACATTTTTTTTACTCCTCGCTGCTCAGAGCAGCATTCACATTTCATTGGCGAAAAATCCCGGGATCACGTTGTATCCTTAACAAGCTGCACTACAACCTGTTAAAGTCGGGCCTTCTTGTTCACGTTCCACCGACTCTGCAGAATCATAATTTAATGCATACCACCTTCCCCCCCAAAAAAAGAAAAAGTAGCGGATATTGATCTAAAAGAAGAACACGGCTGGATGAATAATTTAGTCGTGGGAGCTGCATCATCACAGGTAGACGTGAACAAAAACTCCTCCTCGGGGCCGCCTCCGGTCAGTGAGCTGGCCCTCGTGTACGCCCGAGGAAACTGCCCGGCGTACCGGGAGTTTGGCTCCCGATTCCTCCTGTGCATCCTGTTCTGTCCTTTCTCTGAGGGGGTAAGAAAAAACAAAAAGGTAACTGGCAAAAAATTAATAAATAAATAAAAAGATATACCGGACTGCTCATTTTCCACTGGCAACCCGTTCAAGCCTGAAACCCATTTCCTCCTCGGCACTGCTTTGAGTGAAGGATGTTTGTTTGACATTACCCCTCTACAGAGACTCTTATTCAAATAAATTTCCATACTGGAAGTTGTGGTTGAAGCTCTTTTTTTTTTTTTTTTTTTTTTTTTTTTCCATCTGGCTGCCTTCCACTCCAAGGTTACACTCTGATATACTCCGTTGGAGAATTATTTCTTTTTTCCGTGATTGATTAAACTGGCTCAGTGGTACCAATTTAATTCCCCCAGACGCACAGACAGCATCGCTCCTTTCCTGGCGACTGGCAAGACAGAGCCGAACAAATGCTTTAAAGCCACTTCTGACAGTTTCAAACCTTTTTTATTTTTTTGTTTTTTTGTGTTTGTCGTGCGTGTCACCACTCGGTTTTCTCTCCCATGCTGCTAATTCGAATATAAAGATTTAAGGTTCAGTTGCGTCCATTTAACTGCCATTTAAGACATAACTCCTCTCCATGCAGATCAAGGGAGCTTCTTTGTGGCCAAGGTTCAAATGCATTCAGGACTTGCGACGGTCGCGCTGGCCTAAAATTAGCAAGCCCGCAGCAAGCAGCTGCTGTTGATTTCATTATTTTCCCCTTCTTATTTTTGTTGCTGTTAAAATTCGGCCGTTCAGAAATCGGCGTATTAACGCGAAGGGGTGTTTTTTTCCTTGTCATCTCCAGCGTTGGTTTGAAGCCGTTTCGTTTGTTTGTCGGGGGGTATTTTTAGCCGCGTAATTATTCGGTCTGTAGAAAGCTTACAAATGTGTCTGTGTGTGTGTTCACACAAGTGTGCATCTTCCCGCTGCATTTGTCCTAATTATGAAGGAGCGGCGTGGCGGTGGCGGTGAGAGCGTTATCCCACTGTTGCCGTTCAGCTGCTGCTAACCCTCCGCGAATACGATACGGCACACAAAGGCGAGGCGACTACTCCACGTCTTTGATGCACGAGGAGACGGATCTGTTTAGCTTCTCGCATTAGTCTCAGTTAAAATAAAATGTTTGTTTGTTCAGCCGGCTAATGACGCACATTTCCAGCAGTGACCAAGGGACAAGCTGCAGGGCTGCAGACTTAACAAAGATCCCCACTTTGTGTATGAATCCAGCATTTCATTGGCATTTCCTTCGGTCATGCGCTGATATTGTAGTCCCAACCAATAAAAGTTGCCGTCAGCAGTGAAGAACTTTGTGTGTGTGTGTATGTGTTCAGTGGTATTGTACAGATGGTCGACAAACAAATGGAAAACTAACAGCTTTCTTGGCACGAGTCTCAAAGTCTCCGCTGGAGAGATTGAAACCATTCCTCCAACAGATATTCATGGTGTTTTTGATGTTTTTTGGTGAGGATATGGCCAAGAGAGATGTCTCATCATGCTCATTTGGGTTCACCATCACGCAGCACAAGAAAAATAAATCACTTAAGAGGCGCACACATCACGCAACAAATTGCGAACAAAGGAGAGCAGTGCTGGGTTGGATTTCTGACTTTCCTCAAGTGTGTCAATAAGTACAAACCATAGATTATATATAAAAGAGACAAAAATGAAAGTTAATATGGGAGTGGCCCAGACTGCAATACCACTGGTGGCCACTTGGCGTTCATGCTAGTTCAAAAATTCAAAAATTTGTGCAGCATTTCTATTAATTAATTTTGTAATTATCAACTTCTCCTGACCTCGGTGCTCTGATCCTTTGGAAAATAATTCCATAGTTAAGAAGCATTTCCACAGCAGGAACTGTTCAGGTGGTAGAACTTTTTAAAACTACAAGAACCTTGGGGGTGGTGCTGAACATTTCACAGTCCAAATCTCTTTGTTCGCCAAATGTACAATGCGCACAGGGATTCTACCTGGTGTATCCGCTCCACGTAACATTAAATAATCATTAACAATATCTTATACAATTTAGAAAAATAAAAACTGGAAAAATACAGTGGTGCAATGCAATGATTGATCTCATACGCGCAGCATTTTTAGACACCAGTTTGAGTCAATAGCTCCTAAATTATGCAGTCCTTCTGCAAGAAATGTTGGCATTTTGCTTCTCATGACTAAATAAATTAAAAAGTTAGAAAACTTCTTTTTCATACTTCAGCACACAAACATACCTAGTCTTTTTGGGTCTTTATACCATACCTCGGCTGGACAACCAATGGTTTCATGGAAGTTCTTGAAACAAAGTTCCTGGTACTTTAGATTTGTGGGTCCTGGTTGGAAATCCATCTAAAAACTCTGCCTCTCTACCTCATCCAAATCAGTAAATGTCCATTTCTAGAAATAAAATTTATGGAGCCAAGTAGATAATATTTAGCAACAGTTTAAACACATCTACAGGTTCTGGCTTGAAAGAGGAGACGCTTCCCTCTCTTACTTTGGTCCACGAAGACACAACAATCCCATTAGCACCCACATGGTTCAAAGAAGAAAGAAAAGCAGGCGATCCCTGATTTTGCCCATGCGTCCCGTTGCAGTGCTGCGACCCACATGTTGGAACCACCGGCACAGAAGATGATTCACGGCGCATTCGCACTCCACACGTTATAAACACAGCGCGCGCCGCTTAAATCACACCACCCAATGAATCGGGCACCGCTGCAGCAAATGTAAAACAGTGTCATCTGCGGGAGGCTGGAGGATAAACGCCGCCGTAGAAGCGAACACAAACAAGGATGACAAAGTTTTGAAACGAATGCGTAACCTTTCACGAGGGCACAGCGGGAGATATTCATCTCCGAGGTTTGCGCATACAGATGCCTCCATTCATGAGGACTGCGTGCTCAAACTTGCCACAAATTAACATGCAAATATGTTTTTTTTCCCACCCTTTTCATAATCACATTGAAAGAACAAACTTAAAATGAGGGCAAGGTCAACTGGTAAACTACTTTCTAACTCCATGTGTAAACATTACTATAATCACTTCAATTAAAAAGGGCATTGGTGTATTAACAGCGTTATCTTGAGTGAAACAATATCTATGTAAATTTAGGGTCAATGAAAACACTCTTTCCATAAAAGCTCCTGTGCTTTTTAAAATATAAGTTTTGAAAGTATTTTTTATGACATTGGCCAGTCTTTTGTCTGGGACTTTATTTAGAATATTATTGGTTAAAAGTGAGGAAGCCGACTACTGATTTTGTTCAGTTCGATACGACAGCAGTGAAACACTCAAAGTAACGACCCCATCATTTTTAACACGCTCCCCCCCGCCGCCGCCGATTGACCGCGAGGGCGCACGTAAAATACAATAATTACTCATTGATCTCCCCGCACCTATAAAAAAAAAAGAAGAAAAAACTAAAAAGAAGTTCCGAAATGTGCCTTTCCCTGCATTCCTCCGGTTCGCCTGCTCCGCGATCGCTCGATTCACGCAAAATCTCAGGTGCGTTTGGGAGCTTGTCACGTCTCTGGGATCGTGAGACGCTTTAAGTGGAAACGAGTGCATTAAAGGAGGCGGAATCAAAATGCTCTCCCGTACGCGGCTCCCTGAACGCACGCGGACTTGTCGCGACCCTCGAACATTAACATTGCCTTTGTTTGGAAATGAAAAAAAAAGAGAGAGGAGGGTGGCGGGGGAGGGGGGTTTCTTGGGATGTTAGGAAAACAGATCCATTTTACAATTGACGGTCACACAGTGCAATAGGTGCTTAATGGGTTTTTTGAGCCTGAGGGTGGAAACACACTCCAAGCTTCTATACAAGAGAAATAAACAATAAAACAGGAGTTTAAAACTGGACCTATTGCCTCGGTCTGAGGCATAATTCGCTTAAATGTTCCCTGCTAATTGCTCGCCTTGCCCGTCCTGCTCTGTTACGCCTCGGTCATGATTCGAGCTCGAGCGGGGGCCTCTGTTTACCAGGTGTGGGCCGCACTAACAAAGGGAAGGGGGATAGCATGACATCTCCCCCCTCAAGTTCCCATAACAGAGAAGACGCCTGCCAGGCACCTTCTGGGCTCTTAACGAATCGTGTTTACGCGGAGCGGCGCGATTTATGGCCGCCGTCCGTGTCTGTTTGACAAGCTGCCTGCGCAGTGTAAAAGATTCTTGCGCGCCGGAGAGAGGTGCGAGGAAGGGCGAAGGGTGTCCGCTTCCCCGGCTTCGTTTCCGCACGTATATGCTGCACATATATGCGTGCACGAGGGAAAAGAGTGGTGGTGGGGGGGTGACTCTAAGGGCCTGTGAGGAGAGACTGCTTCAAAAGTAGCTGCCGGAGCGTTTGAAATGGAACGCTGACCCACTTAGCTCTCTTGTTAAGCGTGAGGGGTCTGCGGGAACAACAACACTTTCCAGGGGAAGGCACGCACACACACCTCTGAAAGATAAAGCAATCCTCTTACAGATAAACAAGCCCTTGCCAAACAATGAGGGTAACTTTAATGTATTCGCACTTCTTTCTTCATGCCGCCACTGCGTGTGCCAGTCTGAGTGTCCTCGCGCGCTGTGTCCACATCCCCCGACGTGCGCTTTGGCGTCTTGGGCAACCGGACTCGCGTCGCCTGCCTCCGAGCGTCCTGTCCGATTCTTACGAGTTATCCTTTCCCGACACCCCCCGGTGTTCTCCTGACAATGACGCTCTGTGGTCGGCGGCTTACACAACAAAACTCATTCAGACACCCTCTCTCCCCTTCTGCTAACCGCTCAAACAGCCTTTCTATGTTTCATCTCCTAAACACACACACCAATAAACTCTTATTTAGTGCGTCCTCCTGCTGCAACGCTGCAAAACAAATATTTCACAGTATCGGTTATTTCTTGGGGGGGTAAAAAGCAATAAAATGAGCTGTTCTACAGAACCATTGAGTGCGGGTTGATCCCTCAGCGATGAGAGTTTGTTTATGTTCTTTTTTTTTTTTTTCTTTTTTTTAATCTCCATGTTCTTCTTGCAAAGATTCATTTGAGCCCGCGTAGAAAATTTGCCTCATAGATCTTCACATCCTGTAGCTGGAGGGGAAAAAAATTCCTTAGTGCCCCCCAGGCTGAAATAAACACCTCTGAACTGTGCGCACGTAGTGCCAAATCGAACTGAACGTAGAATTAACCAACACTCGAAGAGCAAAGAGCTGAATTAGTCAGAGCACTGGGAAACACAGTCAGGTGTTTTCTTTTTTTTCCCTCGAATCTAAAGGTGTGGAAGGAGCACAAGTGGCTTCGTATGGAAAACTTTAACATAATAGTATTCAATACGCTGCAAGGATTCTTTTTTTTTTTTAAGTCCTGCAAAAAATAAAAAAAATTCAAAAACACCACTATCTTTTGGAAAAGCAGTGCAAAAAATACCACAGCAATTTGTGCCCCAAAGATGCTGGATGTTCTCGAACTTTAAATAAGATCACGGCGAGAGCCATACATCTTCCCCACCACTTATAGACTGCTTTAGCACCGGAGTGAACCCTGCAGCCATCCTTGCTTCAAATTAAAAGACCTGAATCAAAGCACAAAACAAGAGGAAGCCCGAGAAAAAAAAAAAAAAAGACAGCGGGGCATTGCATATTCTGCAAAGAAGCAGGTCCCTGAGTTCATTTCCAAACGCATTATATACCTTCTGACACACGAGAGACTTCTGAACTCTCTAAAACTATTCACTTTTAAAAATTGAGAATGCTTTCTGGTTGACAGGGTCATTTCTTTAAGAAGTGGGAAGTAAATAACCGCGCCAATCCGTGCGTGAAATCTGCACGGGAAAAAAACCTAAGATCAACTCAGGTGGCACCCTTTTAATGTGTTTTTTTTTTTTCCTTTCTGAACTGATGCCACATGCATCACTCCACTTATATAAAGGGATTCATTTGCAAACAGAGTACAATCGAGTTTGTACTCTAAAGAAGTGATCCACCAACTTCAGGGGCCGGCGGTTTGTAAAGCTTTGGCTCCTGGACTACGGACACCGTACGGACACCGTAGTCATGCAGGGTGGAACTAGCTAGCGAGCTAGCAAGTTACAAAACATGAAAACTGTGCCTGAACGTGACTTTGGCGGCAACTTCTCCAATGGGAAATACTACAAATGTCACCCAATATATACCTCTACAAATCTCATGTTCCGTCTTAGCCTTAGCAACACGGCTAGTCTCTACCAGTGAAGAAGCGGCTAGCAAGGCTTGCACAGGCTCCTCTTAACCCCCCTGCTGCCTTGTCTGCAAGAACATTCTCAGTTGATTGCGGTGCAATTTTTCGGGTACCCCACTCTAGCTAGACTAACTTCTCATTAGACTTTTGTTAAGAAGTGCTGACCAAGTCTAATAAGCCACCTCAGCATTAATCATATTAAGAATTAACATCTGGAAGGTAGAACAAAAAATTATTTTTTTGGCTAGGGTAAAAACTTGGTTATCCTCGGGACAATATGTATACATTTGGATTACATTTGCACTCTTTTTAGTATTTTACTACCTCAGAAAACAGGAACTGAACAGTTAAACATCCAGTGCTTCAGCTTTTAGCAGTACAGTTTCACATCCCATGTCAAAGAGATCGGCACTGCAGCGCTTTCTTAAGCTGAATGTCTGCAGGCAAAATGAATTCCTGCTGTGTCATATGTATCACTCAGCGCGGGACACAACCTACCTCGCACGGTGCCTCCGAGGCTTGTCATGACGCTTTTAATATATTCTCAAATGTGCAATTACACCCGTAGAAAGGTGATGTTTGCTAAGATTAAACTATGTTGACAATGTGAAATTGTGGGTTTCGGTGTTCCCCGTGTACTGGCAACACATCAGAATGTCTAAGTGATAGATAGGTGATTGCTTAATCTGATTCTTTCGCATAATCCTACACCGCTGAGCCAAAGAAAATACATGTGTGAATGTTCCCACCTGTTCTAAAAGGAGGATTCAAGCGTACATCGTCTGGAAGGCAAGGAGGTGACTAATACGGCAGTTTATTTTAGTTCTTTCCAAAAAAAAAAAACTGATGGGGGCTGATTGTTAAGCTATCACTGTGAAATTTGTATGTTCCAGAATTTGTGTTAGAATTTGTTCAGCCTATCGCGGACGTGCGGTCTCCCTTGGCGTCCGGGGGCTCCGCGATACTCCTGTCCCTGCACGTAACACCTACACTGCAGCCCAGTCAGCAAGTCGCCACCCTCAGCAGTCTGGGCCGGCTAATTGGTGAGCTGAACAGTCATCAAAGGCAGCGCAGATGGGAGCAGTATCCCAGTGTTCGGAAAGTTTAATTCGCCGCCGTTCTGAGCGGTCCACCAAGATAAGGAAATTAAAATAAAAGCAAAGTGATAACGGGAATGCTAAGACTTGAAAATATGGGGAATTTAAAGTCCAAAGTCATCTCAAGGTTGCTGTAATGTTAATATTTGTGTGTTACTGGAAGTTTTCAATCTTTGAGCCTTCTGATTGAGCTAGCGTGCGGTGAAGATAAGTAAAGCTTAGCCGAACGTTCTACGCGTTCCCCTGCGTTCCCCCAGCAATCTTTGACACTTGCGCTTTCCCACGCTGTCAAAACCGATTCATGCTCAATTTCAGTGTCACTGTTCTTGTAAAGTGGTCTGTTTGCGTGCGTCAATCAGAGTCTGAGGTCTTCAGATTCTGCCGGTCTGTCATACACCACTCATCCTCCCTGGCTAAGGCGCCTCAACCATCTGGACGACAGTTTTTAAGTCAATTCTGCTCTTTAACTATAGGGAATTATAATTTCAATAGCAATGCATATTTGTTTTCCATGTTTGTACGTTAGATCATTCATCTTTTAGATCACAAGATACACAAGAGTTGGAGGTACATTTGATGTTAACCCACCGTGGCAGCATTAAGGTTAGGGTTAGACAGCAAGGACAGATGTTTCAGAATCACATTCAGGAGTATTTTTAGTTTGAAACAACTGCTCTTTTTTGTTCACTCGCACATTTTTCTCTATTTCAGATGGTGGTTGGTTAGGCTTTTTGCGGCAACAACCACCGCTGGGCTAGATCTCAGTGATTTGGTTGCGTTTACTCAATGAAAAACAGTCGACTAGGTTCAGGCAACAATACAATTGAGACCATTTTGTTTTTAACCACTTTGGTTTACTGCTTTATTTTAATTTAAGTTTTTACTTCCAATCTTTGCCTTTTCCTGCCACTGTGATTGCACTCAGCTGTTCTGCGTTGCATCTTTAGTCTGCTCCTCCCCTCATTGGTTTTACCTGCGTCTCGTTAACCTGTCAGCCCACGTGTGCACATATAGCCCTTGCAGTTTCAGCTGTTGAGTCTCTCCATTGCTTTCCTTGCGAAGAACATACTGTGACTGAACTTACTGTGTATAGTTGTGGTTTCCTAGTTGTTCCCCTTTTACTTTCTCGCTGTTTGGGTTTGTTTTAAGGATTTTTCTCAATACCTTTCTGATGAATTGCTACTTTGTTTGGATTTCCTTTATTTTCATGTTTTTATCACAAGCTATTGTTTCATCCGGTCTTACTTTCTCATGTGCACATCATGACACATGAGTTGGTTTAAATACCTCTTCAAACAGTGGGTGTAGGCCAGAGGTTACTGTCATTTCAAAGTTGTACTTTGTGCCATGACATAAGGAAATAAATTTAATCTACCCAGTAAGACAAATTGTCTGTTGGACCAGGAAGAAGTAGAAAATTGATGATCCCTTATTGTGGATCTGTGTTTTTATATTGATTACCATTAACACTACTTGGCAAACCTAGCTGTCTGCTCTGGTAATCAACCTCATGAATGAGTCATGTCTTTCATAGATTGTGTAACATGCCAAAGGTTGTACTTCACCCATATCCCAAAACATCCTGTTTACCTAGAAATCATGTCAAGACAAGTTTCAGTTGGTGAGTGTTGCCTGCGTGCAACAACTACATTTTCTGTAATAACCGTGCAGAGGTGGAGTACAGGAATCCCCCCCGGGGCAGGTGCATCAGGCAAGAGACGCTACCAAAGCCAGTATGATGATCATGAGACAATTTGAGCCGTTTTACGTATCCAACCGCTGAGACTAATAAAGTCCCCGAGCTATTACTCTTCTCTTTGACACTGAACTCTTATCGAGCTTTGTGATATTTCGCCAGGAATGCATGCACTCTGATTGATCATGAGATCTGTTTGCCCATCATGAGTTTTCTTTAAACGGCACTTCCTGGGGACAACAACAACAACAACAATAACAAAAGCACTCTGAAGATTTATTGACTGCTAATCAAAGAATTTAAATTTTTAATCACCAGTGAGTCACCAGACTGCTTTTTCACACCTGCATAAATAGATGGAAACAGACTCAAATATGTTTAGACATGCTCCCAAATTAAACTGCGAGGCAGAGATAGCTGTGAGCTTGCGGCTAACCGCGCCGCTCTTAGGATTCTTAACAATTTTAGTTAAGGCACAAATGTTTTTTTTTTTTTTTTTTTTTTTTTTTTTCTTGGGGATTCCTGAAGGCATCTCTTTAAGGAAAACTCGGGATTCCACTTGCAACCATCAAAAGACACGCTATAAATTTCTTTTCTGCCATTGTTTTTCTGTTGATTCATGATGATGAAAATCGGGCTGGTTCCTCCCCGCGCCAGCATCAGGATGCATATTTTATCAGCGGAGGGATCCAGACGCCACATCTCAATTTCCCCTCCGCCTGTATCAAATCCCCTCCAGATTTGACGCAACATGCTCCTGTTCCACATTTTGTCAAAACACAAGCAGGAGCGTGCGTCGTCTTGGAGATGACGGGGAAGAAACTAAACCGGGTTTGACTCGATGATCTCTCGGCTTCCTCTCTGATCAGTGGGTAAATGTAAACTTGGAAGCTCTTTGTGCTTCGAATCCTCTTCAAAGATCTGCTTATGCAACAGACGGGATTTCACCTCAGGTCCTCAGTGCGGGAAGCCACAGATTTACAACTCGGCGAAACGGTGAATGGATCTGCGTGGCCGCGGGACATACTTTGCTTATAGGGTTTCAGACGGAGCTGCTTCACTGGGTTCTTCTGTCATTTTTCCATAAGCCCTGGGGAGGGTTGAGTGTGACCCTCATAGGTCGAAGGTCACCTGTTTCACACCTGAGCCCACCCAGTGACAGGTGTTCCAAGTGACCAGTTGCGACCTCCAGGTAGACGGATATCTAAGGAGCCCATGGGGACCTCACAGGGGACCTCACAGGGAGGTTATTACAGACAATAAGTCACTAACCTCTATCAGCAGGGTCCATGAATGTTCAAGAAGATTTATTATTGGTTTGCACTCTATTTACCACATGAACTATATAAACCATATGTATCCTGTTTTTCTTGGATCTGTGTGCTGAGGTGCAAGCAGTGAAGTGACGCCGCATATGAACATAGCCATAGGTAACAGAGCAAGTCGCGCGGTTTGCAGAATATAAAAACATATTTGCCCGCGTATCTGCTGCCAAACCACAGCTGTGCAGTGCTGGTTTTAATAATCAGGGACCATAGGGGCTCGAGTCACTAGAGCGAGGATCTTGGGGACGTATCAACATCCAGTAGCCACAAGTAATGGGAGAAGCCATCGGGATGAGTGGAGCTTCTCAGGTGGATGGGGCATGTTAATATGCTCAATATGGGATTTGTATCCGCAGAGGAAGAGTACCTACCGCTACTTCGCTGTGCTCAAGTGCCCTGAAGAGATATAATATTAGATCAGTGTGTAGCGTTGTGCGTCATGCTCACAGTATATCAAATTGATGTCCTTTCTTCATAATTGGTGCATCTCTCTTACCCCATCTGTGACTGCTCGTGCTCTTCTGGGACCAGGCTGCATTCTTTATAGGCATATGTTTAGGATAGGAGGCTATGCTAAAGATGTTTGGAAATGACTGCGCTGCACTATCCGGTTCTTCTTACTGAATTGACGGGGTTAAAGGAAAAAGAGATACTAAAAAACAAGATGTTCTGCAAACCTCAGTTGCAAAGTTGCAATCTTTTTCACATTTTTCCAACCAGGATCCTCAAAGGACCACATGTAGTGTTGTGATAAATTGATTTTTTTTGTCCAAATGGGTGATTCCGGGAACCATAATCATTGTCAAAGCCCCAGTGTCTACTAAGATGTGTGAATTGTTATCAGCATAATCCCAGAAACGAGCGCTGGTGCTCAGGTTAAGAAAATCGGAGAATGAATAATTTCCGCAGGAATAAAAACAGTTCCTGCATGCTTGATTTTACAACTGCTAGCATGGCTGTAGACTAGTTGATGAACAGTATGAGAAGTTAAAGTCAAGGTTTCCTCAAAAATGGCTAGGTATAAGTTTCTGTATAAAAGTTGCTGTTAAAAGTTGTAGTAAAAAACAAAACCAATCAAGAAGACAAGACGAGAAGACAAATTTTATGCTAGCAGTTAGCTTCCAGCTCTTTATACAAGGTTGCGTTTCACTGGACGCAAATTTAGCATGCACCTCTTCGTGCAGAATGAGTCATCAGCAATTTTGGGCCAGTTTCAAGGAAACTTCAAAATAATACCTGCAAAACTATTGGTGTTTTATGGAGTGTGTCATTTCCTGGAAAATGCACAATTGTTGTTTTGCTAACTGAGTTGATGATGATAATCAGAGCAGATGGCAGGGGTGACTGTGACCATGTCACTTGACAACCATACATGTACATTAGTTGATGGTTGCATACTGGGTTAGGTTGACCTGCTGTAAATAGCAAAATCAGGGGAAAGTTATTACCATTTCATCTACACACCAAGGGCAAATTAACAAACAGACGAGTATTGTCATCCCTGGAGTCTACAAACCTAGCAAATAAAGTAAAAGGGTGTTTCTGGTTTTACAGTGGGAGCTGATGTTAGAATTTTAGAAATGCATCTAGCACACAGGATGCTATCACGGGTAAAGTAATTATACGGCTACAAGGCATTACAAGTGCTCTGACTTTCCAGTTCTTGACTGTGGAGTACCGGGTCAAGATTGTGAATTGCTGTGCTGCTTGCTGCCCTGGCCCCATTTTACGATTGCTACTCCAGACAACAGAGTTGCAGTATCAAGAGTTAATGTATTTATTTGAGGTTGAGCCAAGAGTTTGACCAAAAGCTATAAAGGATTACACTGCAATTGCTTCCCACTTTTAGATTTGTGGCGTGTTTTGTGTGCCTTCTCTGTGCAAACTGGCATCTATAATGATCACATGATTGCCACGTGCACCACTCGAGTGACATCCTAATTAAATTACTAGTCATCAGCACAACCGGGGTGACTTAAATCGACAAGATAATCAGTCCAACTGTGAATTTATAAGCCTGTGGTAATTACTGAGGTGGATATTTTTATGTTTTATTAAAACACTGTCAAAAAAATGACATTCTAAATATGCCATCTGTCATACACTCAATTCAAGACCGCATTTAGCCTAGCTGGAACTCATTCCTACAGACAAGTTTCATTCATCAAATTTCTATTTACTAAACGAAATTACATTTTATCTGGTAATTACAACGACCAGATTTATTGCTCATAGCGACGTGCACATAAAGTTGAAGCTAACGAGGAAGTCGAAGGAAGCCGGGGAAAAAAAAAAGCGAACGGCTAATAACTCAATTTCATGCACCCTTTGCTTCCTTGTCGGACTTAAATCAGATAAATATTGCACAACTGTGAGCGGAGGACCACACAAATAATGCTGAGAGCCAGGAGTGTAACAGCTTCCACTGAAAGGCTCCCACCAGACAGGGCGTTCAGACCGGTGCATATCCATTATTTCCTTCCTTCTGTGGATTGACTGCTCATGTAAGACTGTTGGATGAGAATTTCTGAACTAGGGTGATGTCTGAGCTAACCTTGTCAGCAATACATAGGCATAATGGTTTGAATAAACTCCCCTTTTTTCCTTTTCCTTTTTGCGCGCTGACTATAATTGGAACAAAAGGAAATGACATGGCAGCAAATCCATACCAATTTCACAACCAGTGTAGTTAGAGAAGGACCCAGCGAGGTGTTCTCGTCAAAATGATCTGACTGAATCACAAGATGAAGCTGCAGCAAGGACTTTTTAGTCTTTCGTGGTTAAATGTCATAATTTGTTCGAGGAAAATATTGTTAAAGGGCGAATTTGACACCAGCAAGAAAGTCTCTTCACATTTTCACCAGAAAAGATTTATACGTAGTCATGACAAATGTACGGAAAGTGTGTACAGAAAATCGTAGAAAGTGCTTCCTAATTCTGGTGAACAGTCAATCTTTTCCTCCTTAATTAATGGGACTGACTTTTTTTAACCGGCTATAAGATGGGTGGTCATGATGTTATTGGTGCCCAGAGGATGAAGCTTCATGGCTTGCCCATAACTTTTCTGCCATCATAATCACAGCTCCCGTACTCTGCATGTACGGAGTTGTCGTACCAAAGGCAATGTAATAATAATACAGCTTACAGCCTATAATTTCTTGCAAAATGCTTTTATATTGCCTATTTCAGTTTGAATGGGTGTCTCAAAACGTGAAAGATCCGAGATAACTAAACACTTAAGGCTCTTTTAGAGTACTGTAGGATATAGATGCTGTAACCTACGTACGTAGCCTGTACCGGTTTGTGTGCTCATTAGTCCAGCTAACTCTTTGGATACACCACCCAAATGCTAGTCGATGCCCAGTCAGCTTAATTTTTATTTCCACTTCCTGCTTCATTTTCAACAATGGCGAATGAAACCTTCACCGAAATTTTGCCGAAACAGGAGTCATGCAACTGTTTGTATCTCCAGACCCCCTCAGTCACACTTTCTTCGATGTGTTCCATTTCTGTGGATCTAAAACAAACGATTCCGAAATTGTGAAGATGGAGAAGCATCTGGAAATAACAAACCAGAAACCTAGTCTTCATTACATTTCTGGGGAGATGTACATAGCTTCGGATTGGCGGAAGTGTATACGAAAGTCAATCATTAAGCCTTTGGCCTAACCCAAAAATACTGTGAGACCTATGACATAGACACACTCCCATTTGCCAGTTCATTAGGTATGCTAATGAAAATGTATGCAGTAACAGTGCACTAAATCTTTGCTTCATGAAAGTGATGGTACTTAGCATTGGTGCTGATTCAACAATTTCACTTTGGAAGCTGTTTGTTGTTTAGCCTAGCCCTTTCAATGAATAGCAGTTACAAGATGAGAATATTACAAACACTTTTAGGATCAATTAAATACAGTGAACATAAGGGGTTTTCACCAAGTTTTACGAGTGACAGTAAAAATCTGTAATTGCAGTTCGGATTCTTCTGATTGGCAAGATACATTCATCAACTCAACCAGTTCGCCACCTAAGTGCAGAGTCCTCATTTCATCTGTTTTCTGTTGGCACACAGTGCTGACATTTGGGACACTCTTAAGCTGCGTTAATTAAGCCAATTTTCCCTTTTGACTGTGCCACTTTTTGGATGTCTGTATGAGTCCCTGTCACCATGCATGTGGGAAAATGATAAAAGAAAAGCATACGAAATGAGATCTATGAGTTTGTTGCCGTAATCATTTTTATAAAATTTTGCAACACCAGCGGGACCTGGGCAGCCCGACGCCATATGGTGCTTTTTTTAAATACGTTACATATTACATACCGCTTGTTTATGGTTACATGTCACCACGAACAAAGTGACAGATGGTTTTAATTACATTTTGGCTCGGCAGATGAGACAACAATTTCCATCTCTGTCAGTTGTTTTTGCGCTTTCTTCAAAAGAATCCTACATACATTTTTTTTGTTGTTTTTTATTTTATTTTTTCTCTGCATATTTTCTGAATTCAAACTTGGGATGCTGTTGGAGATCATGGCTGCAGGCCAACTTCCAACTTTAAAACAATTCCGATATCACTGAAGCGCTGCATTCATTTAAGTCACATGCTTCTAATTCAATCATTCTGCATTCAGCAACCAGTCTGAGATCCCATTAAAATGCCTGCGATATGATAATATAATACTAGTGTGTAGTCCCTAGCCTGTTATTTATATATACACCACAACAGTCCGTTGTTGGACAATCTATGAAAAAGAGAAGTGTTGAGCGGTTTAACCTTTCTGTTTGAGTGTAGCATTAAATGTATCTGGAATGGCTAAAAGCTTATTTTATAAAAAGCCAGTGTGTATTTTCTTTGTTTTGTTTTTTTTTATTGGTTTACGCGCAGTATCACTTTAGCTAATAAAATCTACGGCACCTGGTTGACAACGCAAACAGCGTTCTTGGCCGGCAAACACTATGAGCTCAGGAGTTGGCAGGCTGAACAAGCGACAATCCGAAAGAACAAGTTTAAATGGAATAGCTTGTTTTTCTTGGCAGCGGGTCCAAATGGTAAACTTTTTTTCCCCCCCTCTGTGTGCTTCTGTAGGGCGCAGCTTCAAATTTTCCGTTTGATGACACTTTTTTTTATTTTTTTTATATAGATATATATATCTTCAGTTATGATGAGTCAATTTACCAACAAGCTGGTTGCAGTTTATCGTGGATTACGTTGCCTCCTGTGGTACATGAATGTGGGAGGTGTATTATCCTTACACATGTCTGCTTTGCATCTCCATTAACCTGGGCTCATCCATTCAGGCTTTTAATTTAAGGACCATATGGAGATGTTTATTCCCACTCACTTTTGTGTAATGGCCCACATGAGGGAGGTTGTATAAGGAAAAAAAATCTATCACGTCAGGCTAAATTATCACAGTCACAATTTTGATTTATGTGTTGCATCCGCTCACAAATATGCCATAGCACAAAACTGCCTAAACATGACAATGGACTCTATGAAAGAAAACAACAAGAAAGTCCCCAACTGAAAAATAATCATAACAAATAAGCAGCCGAGTAACCAGCAAATGAAATATGCTCATTTTAATAAGCTAATTTATCATGGTCTTCAATTAATCTGGCTACAGCTCCATGTGCCACTCGCAACAACTCATAAATGTGTTTGTTTTCCTTGTGGCAAAATGAGCCAAGTGTCAATCAAATTTCCTCGCCCGCCGATGAAAGCTGTCAACAACTGAGAGGACTAAAAAAGTCCTAACGATTGCAGACATGCACTTTGACGCTGAAAGCGCGCGTCTTATGTTAGTCACAGAACGTTTGGCCGCGTTCACACCTTTCCGTTAGCCTGCGTCATGGGCAGTCCTAACACACCTGCACACCTTTGAATGCATTTCACACATGGCTGTGTGATAATATCTAGGTTATTTGCTTCGCAGACAAATGATCTATTTAAGTTGGGGCGCAGTAGGATATTGTAAATGGCTGCCACCTCAAAATGATGAATTGCTATCGTTTCAGAACCATGAACAGCACTGTTTGTATTGGATGAGTGTGTCGCAAGGTTGACATCATACAAAAAATACATGCTCCAGTTCTTCCAGTCCATGGACTCATTCATTAAAAAAACACTTGTTAGGCTGTTATTTGTTAAATCTTCACACCTTTTATCTGTCGTTTAGAAAACCACGGAAACCTCTGAATATATCCCCAAGCCAGACAGGCCCAGGTCACTACTTGGTAACAATAATACATCAACTTAACCCAACTTGACAACATTAATATAGTTCCCATACTTTGAAAGCATCTAAAGTTGTACTACAAGTTCCCTCTCAAACAATTGGGTGAGACGGTCAATCGAAATAAGCCAGGACCTATTGTGTGTTCACACTTCAAAAGAATGTGGTCACATGCAGTTCAAACCATCTTAAAAGCAGATCTCGGTCAGCACGTTTACGTGCACGTGAAAAAAATCAATTACTGCCTTAATCCGACTCTAACTGGACAACTGAGTTCTCCTTATCCGATTAAGACACCCAGATAATGTGATTGGAAAAGGATTTTCCCCAACATGTATACGCCTTAATCGGACTTTAACTGGACAATGCGTGTTCGCATGTACCACAACCGCCGCGCTGGCGTGTAACCCCGGAACAAAAACATGCATCAAATCCAGTTGCAGAAGAAGAAGGTAAACAGAGCTGGTCTGAGGGATGGCGCCATTTTATCTGGACCAGAAGTAGCGCACACATTACATACGAGATTAAAAAAGTGAACTATTACCCATATGGTTGTTGTTTGAAATGCCAGACTGCCGCATGATGTTTACTATATGATACATTAGGTCAACCGGAAAGGGAGCCATAGGAACATGGTATTAGCCCGCTGACAAGACATATATCGACACCTAATGTGGAGGAGGAGGACATGTTCCCGTCAGTTATTCGATTTTCTCCATTGCATGTAAACTGGGCCAAGGACCGCATTCAGAAAGTTGAATTTCGAGCACAGCTCTATTAAGCTGTGCATATAAACACACTGAGTGACTCCTCTGTGTGTCTTGGGTGTGCTCACACCTGTACTTAGAGCTGCACCTTGTGAGCAGATTACTCAGGAGTTATGTTAATACCAGGTCTCAAAGTGGCCTTTTACCCCACAGATGACCTTCCTGTTGGATTTTAGATGCTATTTCTAGCAGTTTCAGCTGTCTCCGTTGTGTATTTTTCCATCTCATTCATCACCCTGCAAAACCCGAAACTCTTGACTGGAGATTTGCGAGCATGTTGGGTCAGGCACAGATGTTTCTACTTGACTGGCATTATGCTCAGGACATTTCTGTTCTTCCACCTGAGCAGCCGTTTCACCCTCTATAGTATTTCAGAAGGAATTCCATAAGAGTCTTATCTGTCGGCTGAAGAGCTCGCTGTGACGCGTTGACGTCAGCATACGTTTAGACGCGTGGAGATGTTCTGCTTCGTCCTTTTATTCACTCTTACGACGTCCAGACTGCTGTCTCTGATTATGACATCTTACGATCATTGGACACGGACTATTACAATACTTAAAGACTCCAGTTATCTGTTTTTACTGAGATAATTTCTAGGGTTATTATTGCTTAAATTGTCATCATTATTATTAGATTTAATTAGTGAAGCTTGTGGCATTTGAGGAGTCTGTATGTATAATTATTATTTTTTTTTACAGAATTTTAATAGTTTATGAAAGTTTATTTCTTTTTTTGGAAATGTGCCCCTGAATATGACTGCTGGGAAATAATAGTGTTTTGGACGGAAGCCTTCCCTCTATGCTCTGCTGCCTGTTTCATTTTGGCTGCATTTCTTAAAGCTCTTAAACCCCAGGAATATCCAAGCACTCATTTGAATCAATCAAACCTTTTCTCTTTCAGCGTGTTCCTCCTTTCCTTATTCTTCTAATCAGGTGTTTCTAAAAAATAAATAAATAAATAAATAAATTCCTTTTTCAGGTGCTAGCACCCGGGGAAAATCGAAAAAAAAAAATCCTTACATAATGAGAGAAGTACTGTCACTGTTTCCGTGGTGGTTCTTTTTCCTGACGTGGCGGTGAAGAAAAAATAATTAGGCTCTTGTTGACAAGAGTCGGAGTGGCAAGAATTGTACTGGCTGCGGATCAAAACGATCCATTCATTAATTTAATTGGCCGCTATGAGATGGCGTAGGTGTTTCTATGACTGTGTGAACAGTGATACTGGAAATTAGATAGCTGTTCTTTGTGACTAGTACTGGAAAAAAAAGGGGGGGGGGGGGGTGGTAAACCCTAATCTACCTCAGGGATCTGCGGAGCCTCTAACATATAGAATACGCCTGGTGAAATCTGTGGGAGAATGACTCTGAATGAACCCGGGCTATTATAAGGTCTGGATGTGCATTAGTGTGCAAGCTAGCAAACCATGCTAATGCGCTCTCGCTCCTGCACTCTCTCTCTCCTCCTCTTTTTTTTTTTTTTTTTTTCCTTTAACCCTCTGCACAGACACACACATGTACGCACAAAAGCCCCCTGTGTTTGCCAGAGCACAGAGGGGGCTCACATCTCACTTTACCAAAGTGGACGCATATCAGGAGGCAATTCCAGACTGTGTCTCGGAGCGCAGACAATAGCCACGTCTGATCAAAGTGCAGGAGATGCATGACACTTGAATTGAATTCGAGTCCATGCGCTGTCTACAACATCATGTACGTAAAGGGGGAGTGAGGTAGTGTTACAGGGGAAAATGACTGAAGGCAGAGAGTTAGGAATGAGGAGAAAGAGGCTCAGGAATTCAGAGGGGGGGGGGGGGAAACCCTTTCAAAAGAGAAAAGATGAGATCTGAAAGGGAGGCAGCAGGAGTTGCAGATTCTGCAGTGACAGAGCGACAGTAAGCAAAGGGAGCGGCGTACATAAAGGCATGCCTCTTGAGTGACACATATGCCATCCAAGTCAAAGAGGCCTCCTGTCTATCCAGTTGCGTGACAGATAGCGTCTCGAGATAGCTGATAAGCGTTCTCTGCAAGTGACCGACCGTGACCTCTTTCAGATTCCTGCTTTGCATGCTCTAGACAGGCAGTTTCTAATATTTACCATCCTAAAACTCGCTGGGTCTGTTACAACCTCCAATTACCCCCCTCGCAATGTAACATATCCCCTCCCCTACTTTCTCCATATTGTTGTCCGCGCAGCCCCCCCGGTCCTCCTACAAAAGGGATCAGATGCACAACAGGCGCCGCTCAGGGACTTCGTGAAAAAGGAGATTCGGTGACTTTTTACATGGTCGACGGCGATGAATAGATTCGAAAAGAGGCTCAGCTTTGTTTACTGCTCGGATTTCTGAGTCTGGAACTGTGGCCGGGAAATAAACGGCCCTGAAATGCTTGGTGAGAGTGTTCGTTGAAGTGGTGTGCCTCAAGAATGCCGTCCGTTTCCTTTCTGGCAACAACGGATGCGAGTTGTCGCGGTGGTTCTGCGGCACAGTCCCAGTCATCACGTGAAGTCACTGTGTGCAGTGCTGACACTCATTTGTCAATTTTAGCGCCCTTGTTTGTTCTTCCATGGTGGCCATCGCTGCTGCCTACAGGTTTTCAGTTGCGCCTCTAGCAAAACTGTAATGAGAGGCGAAGGAGTCATTGCTACATGCATGGCCTTCGTGTAGTCATCCACTACTAGCTCTCAAGAGATCATTATTCTCCCTAATTAGGTCCTAGTGTAGAGTGCCTGGATTCAAGATTGTCTTAATGGTTCCAATTTTGACAATGAAGATGAAACTGCTGCTTTGGAAAACTCTCTCAAGGTTCAAGACCTTGATTTTTACGACTTCTGCCTTAGGCCATGAACTCATCGTTCCCCCACATTGCTCCAAATAAATGTCCGAAGCCCCAAATTCATTTTCAGCCTTCTTCCAGCATACTGCATACAAATATGGTGAGGCACAACAAACCGTAAATCTGCGAAGCTTCAGCTGCCCGCAGACTCAGTCAGTCAACTTGCGGCATGCCACAACCACAGGAGCTGCACACACAAGTTGGGCAGTCTCCACCTACGGGGACAATTCAATCACCAAAAATTATTATTATTTTTTTTTTTTGTTCTTTTTTTAGGGAGAAAAGAATTGCACGCTCCATGGCGAAATTCCTTTCTGACAGTGAACTTAACCCCAAAGAACAGGTGCTGCGAATCTTTGGAAAACAAATCCGGAGATGCATCTGGGTAGAGAGTTGCAAGCAAGAGCTTTACGACACGAAAGCTGCTGCCTGAGGATCGTGGAGGAGAGGAAGTGGAAAGGGAAGAAACGAAAGGAAGGCAAAGAAAGCCAAAGGGAATTTAAGTAAATAGAATGAGCCAATATGAGTCGGACAAACAGTCCTATAAAAAAACAACAATTGTTTTTATGTGTCTCCTAAGGCTATGTCGAGGCTGATGTCATACTTGGTGCAGTGTACAGATGTCCGCACGCTGAAGATGCACAAAACTAAATGCAGATCAGGAAGCAACTGTGACTCAGGCCAGGGACTTGACAACAGTATTATGAGCAGCAGAATGAGATCATCCCGTCCCATGACAACGTGGCTGCATGTACTTAGTCCGCAAAGCAAACAGCTGTTGTTGAACGATAAACAGAATGTTCGTGAGATAATGTGTAATTACGAACACCATAAGAAACGCACAAAGAAACAAACATAAGACCTATTGTCACTTGGCTTGTAGTCCAGTCGGCTATTTCACCAGCCCCCAAATATTGGTCTAGGGACCAATATCAGGCCACAAAGCCTTGGCAATCGGTTACTGATTCAGCAAGAAACACCAAGTGGTACAAAATACATCAATATAAGCTACTTTTGTGGTAAAAACATGGAAGTTCTTCTCATAAAATTATTCACCGGTTGTAGCAGGCTACAAAGTGGACTGCAAAATTTGATAACTATTTATCTGTATTGTTAGCCAAACTGAACATCGCGAGTGGCCTGGAGCGTACATGTTCCCTACCTTAGCTACTATCGGCATTCTTTAGGAGAACCAGATGGAAATGGTGTGATGCTCATCTCCAAATACATTTAAAATGTTACACTGAGGTGTGGTGCAAAAAAAGTTTTGGGAACCCTTGGCTTATTTCAGAGCTTTTTATCTTGTGAAGAGGATTCATAAGTAAACCCGCTTTTGAAAAAGTCATTTTGTGCTGGTGTAATTTCCAAGAAGGAAAACATGACCCAAAATCTGACCCCGAAATGATTATTTCCTTGACTCCAAAAATATGACTCATGCTGCTGAATATAATAAATCATAACACAAACACATGCTGTTCTGGTGCTGTAGTTGTGGGAATATTATTTACAATAATGCAATAATTTCCTGCAGCACTCATAAGGCTTGTGTTTTTCTTCAGCCTGTTTGCTATTTATTCCACAGAGAATGCTCGTGCTCTGATCATTCATCCCGCAAAACCTGGTGCGTACTGCAGTACGGCAGCGTTTGAACCTCAACTCCTTCCAATTCACAGATTTTAACATTCCTTCATTGTTATAATTTCGTATTTTCAGCATGGGTGGCCCCCAGTTGGAAACAACTCCTGATCTGTGCATGAAAATACAACACCATCACACGGACTAGCCAACACAACCCACTGTTCTCTTTCTGTTCGGATGAGAGAGAATGTCACATCAAACTGCATGCTGAAGCTGGGCGGCTTAATGCAGCCTGGCTCCCCGACACCCATACATACATCGCAGATCAAAACGCTTTTTAAAAACCGATTCAGCGCTTGTGCTTTTATTTCCGACTTTTGGCAAAAGTCGGCGCGCGAGGCAGCCGAGAAGAGTTGACAGGTGGAACTTTGCTTCAAGTGCGGTTCACTTGAATGTATGCTGAAATGAGGAAAAGCGTCCCCGTTCATGTTTTTGCAGCCAGCTAACGAGGTGGCATTAAACCGACAAAAATCAGGGTTCGCTTCGGCAGGATCGTATCTAGATCAGTGCAAAGCGAGCCATTCAAAGCATTTCTATGTTTACAATAATTCTCCTATAGTTTTGCTTAAAACTATAATGGTTGGATTACACTGGGTTGTAAAAGTGCCAACGTAAGCTAATGGCGCTACACAACACCAAATATCTCGGTGCTTTGAAGTCCCCTTCTTGCTTATAGAGCTTATTTAAACTAACCCTAACCTTAACCCTATGTCTTTACATGACAGACTGCTAATCACATTGAGGAGTAGAATCATTTATACTTTTGAAATGAAAGGACGCATGGATGCATATGTTTTTGCTTGAGGGTCGAGAGTCTTCATTTATTTAATCAACCCTTCACCAAAGCAAATGAATGAACGATTCATCTTAAGGTCAAAATAACTTCTTTTTGTTGCTACAAAAAGAACTGCAACACACGATACGACACGGTTTCCAAGGTTACCAAGAAAAAGCCTGTGATAGATGCTCTGGCACCAGCAGAACTGTATTTCCTCTGTGATGCTATGCTGCGGGGTTTCTGAAGCAATTGGACTTTTGAAATGGGAGTGCGAAGTGTCAGAAATCTGTCTTCATTTGACGAAATGAAAGCGCAGCTCCGGTGGCAAAGGTGCCACCATGTGTCACCACCTGCAACTGCCGGATGTCGGCCATTCATCAATGATTCGCGGGTAAAATTACAGCTTCAGGAACACATGTCATTTCTTTCTTTCTTTTTTTTTCCCTCCGTCTTCACAATGAAATAATCAAAAGCAGGAGGGACGCCTTGGCTGCGGCGAGCAGTCAAGGAGAAACGTGCCTGAAGGTGATGTGTCTGAAGAACTGGAAGCCTCGCGAATGCATTAGTCATGCATTTGTGCTTGTTTGTTTACGTGTGTTTAATAGTTTAGCAAAACATTTCTGAGTTAATTTTCGGAGTTAATTATCTGCTATTGGCACTCAGCGGAGTGATATGTGACTTTGGAGAACGATATTATTATTTCTGGCACAGAGGACCCCGATGCATCATTTCCCACTACGACAGATGAAGCGGCACATGTGAAGATTAGGACTTCGGCATTCATCTGGAGACAGAAGAGACACACAAATATGCAGGCTCATTGGTGTAAGACCCTGGGAATAGGATGCGCAAACTTGATGGTATGAGATGTACTCATGATTTATGAACATAACTATTCCATCAGCTGGAGTGCAGTCGTGTTTTTTTTTGTCACTCACAGATTGTGGCCTCACGCACACACAAGCTTTTTGGTACTCCAAATGTAGAGACAAGGGCCAAAATAAAGCAGCACTCCATAACATCTTGCATGTCTGGATGGGATATTTAAATATTCAACTTGTGTTAAGCTGTTTAGTGTGAATGAGTCCCGTACTCGACCTCCAGGTGGCTTGCAGTGGCGCCAAAAAGCACTCATGCCGTGTTTAAGGGGATAGAAATGGAAGGAGCAAAACAAAGACATGAGGCTTTTTAACGTCGGCATTTCTTTGCTTGGCAAGGATGCACCCTCAGGTCAGGACCTGGTTTTCCTACTGTGAGTGAGACTTTGGGAATCAAAAGAAGAAGAGAAAAAAAAAAGGTTTCTAAAGTTCCGCACTTGGGTAAACTCACGTGTGCATGCCATATACAATGTAAAACCACAAAATGCAAGATTTGTACTTTTGTCCTGCAGTGCTTGCAGCACAGCCACGCTTCTTGTCTGTTGCAGTCTTGTTTAAACCAAACCACAGTTTGGGGGCGCCCTGGCGGCTAATCCGGATAAACAGAGGATAAAAACCTAACAGTGGTGGCACAAGTTTGCTGCATGTCGTCGCCCTCGGTCACCCCGTTGCTTCCTGCCTCTCTCCATTAACACATAAAGGACACTACTGTCACAAGACAATGCAAAAAAAAAAAAAAAAAAAAGACCCAAAGCAGAGCACAGATCCAGAGGTTTTGTGGTGAAAAGTGATGTTTTAATCCTGGCAGGTTGGCGATTGTCGGTAGGCTAGGGCTAGGGTGAAGGAGGGTAAGACGCGGGTTAGATGCAGGCTAAGCTGGATGGCTGTAGGTACGTAGGTGGAGTGATGCTGACACTGGAACATGGACACGGGCTGCAAAATTCAAGCCTTAGTACAAGGACGAAAATAATCTAGTTCTTAGGCAGCCAGGGTCAGTGAGTTACCACAATGATCTGGCAGGGAGTAGCTGGGAGACAAGGTAGATGTACTGCAGGACTCGGTAGACAGATAGGCTTCCTTTGTGCAGGCTGATTGCAGAACGGGGGGTGATTGGATCGCCACTCCCGGAGACACGCCCAATCACAATGAGAGGCAAAACAGGGATAAGAAACATGACAAAGGGAAGGAGAACACACCAGAACCATGACTGCCTATGGACATTATGACACAGCGTGACTCTAAGATAAAGCACAAAGTTTAGTCCACAAAGAAACAAAGAAGAGTCCTTATAGAACTAAAAGTGTTTGTCTAAGAGGCCCTCGCTCGGAGAAAAAATAAATAAAAAATTTGTGTTTGTGCTGTGCGTATGCTTGAGTAAACGTCCGTGTGCACCTGGAAGATAAATGCAGCACAAAGAGCTACAAAAGAAATCAATAGGATGGAGAAATCAGGCAGCTGGTCACTCCCCAACACCACCTTTCTTCCCCGTTTCCCTCTCCTTCATCACTGCTTCCCTTCATCCTTCACCTGTGATTACCACTCCAAAGAAATCCCTTTTTATTTTTTTAATTCTTGCGGTATGACCACATACAATAGCCCTATTAAAATGAAGACTCCTCCGCAGAAGCTCCCATATACGAGACTTTTTTTAATGTAAAATTAGGTGATTATATAAAATGTCGTTTGCCCACATGCTGTTTGTCCTCTCTTTGCTCTTTGAATTTAAAGAAATCCACCTGAGAGATGAGCAGTGCCCACCATTCCCTTTTGATTGCTTGTGCGGGCTCGCTCGCTCGCGCGCGCGCGCGTGCACGCCAAGACAGTGTGGGCGGCGCACACGTGTGCCTGTGCACAGGGTGGGCGAGCGCGTGCATCTGTTTTCTCCTTCTGTTGTTTCGGTGGGCGGCGTTAGCAGCCGCTAATGCGCCGCGCACAAGCTCCTTTCCACGGCTTCGCTCGTGCGCGCGGGCGGGTGGGATGATCTTTGTTGCAAACCGGGTTTTTCAGAACAGAACAGGAAGGAATAAATCAGCCAATTTTTCAAAGGTGCTGAACAATTGAAGTGAAAAGGCTTTTTCCACAAATCTTCAGCGGGAAGTTTTTAAAAGACCACAGTTGCCAAGACTTGAAATAATAGACTTCTTCTTTGTGTGAATATTCAACCATTGGACCATCGCCTTTCTTTTAGCGTGCTAATTAAGACTCCTCTCAAAGTGAGCACCTAAAACAACTTTGCTGTCATCACAGTCATTTCCTGCATAGCTGTTTCCAAGGCCTGCGGGCAACTTTTAAAGGTGCATACCCTTGAACTCTGTGATATCTCAGCTCTTGTTCGGTAGGACAATTCCACCAACACCAATGCCCAATGCAGTTTTTGAATAACATAATCCCCATTAGACAGGATTAGTTTTTCCTTGTGACATGCTATAATGCAATTTGTTTGCGTCAATCCGGAGAGCCATTGATTAAAGATAAAGGATGACTGTGATTTCCCTCACATTATATCTGCAAGCCACCAAAAACACGCAGAGGCGTGTTGCATTGTTCAAATCAACTCGTTTGCCATTAGCCATGAGTTTGTGTGGAAAATCCCTTGAACTTCGACTTAAAGGGATTCACACATGTCAGATTCATGCTGAGTTAAATGTACAGGTTCACACGAAAGATCAAAGTTAAGTTGATTAAAGTAAACAAAAAAGGTAGAGATGATCGGAGTACTCGAAGGTCTCCAAAATGCTAACCGATGAGCAGTAGTGACTAGTAGTAGCATGTGCTAGCAAGCCCCAGAATCTTATCAATGCCAAGTACGTGAGCTGTGGACTTGCGTACTTGATAGTTCAGACTGGACAAGTTTGATTCTGAAGTACAGTACGGTCTTAGAGAACACACAAGTTACTTCTCAGTTCAATGCAATGGGTGGGGCAAGAACACATCGAGGCATTTGGTCTGAACTTGGTCAGAGGCATACTTTCAGTTGGACTGACGTGCTGACGCTACACAAAATCCACAAGTACAGAAGCACAGATAAGAAATTGCATTAACAAAAAACGTAATAGTCAACTACGTCCTTCATAATGCAACAGTGCGCTGGGAGAGTACACACAGTTGTCCCCAACATTAGCTGGTATTTAAGGAGAGAAAATTAATAATTAATATTAAACTAGCTCTGCCTTAGAGCACAATTCCGGTGTTAAAGTCAGTGGAGTATTAATTTAAAAGGTCATCAAAGGGTGGAGTATCCATGATGACTTTTGGGAGATCACACTCGCTCATAACCTTTAAGAACCTTTCTTGCTCTGTTACAAGTGTGCAGTCATTAATCTCCTCTGTCTCTCCGGAACTTGCTATTCCCTCTCAAGCCTGCAGGAGTCCTCAGTGTTTACCAAGCTTTCTGCATCACCTGGCTTCCCCATTCCCCTGCACTCACGCTCCCAGTGATCTTCTCTTCAATGTGTACTGTAAATACTACACCGGCCCATTGGCTTTGGCTTACTTTTTGCCCTTTACTGCAATAGCATTCCACCTTTTTGTCTTGTTTTTCTCTGAGCAATCTTTTTTTTCTGCCCTTACGTGCCTTTTTGCACAACTCAGACCTTTCTGACCTTCCGTCTTTTTGCCCCTGAGTCAAGCATTTCAGTTCAGCACTCGGAGCCTTTGCAGGCACTGCTGAAACAAGAGAAAGCTCTCCGCAGTAGCTTGTATTCGTCTGCATTATCAGACTGCTGCTGAATTTTAGTAGCACCAGTCCCTTTGTAAACCGTGGTCAGTTGAATGTAAACAGTCAGGGGGCTTTGTACATTTAGCTGGTCTTAAAACAGTTATGTAAAAATACTTGCTGCGTTTACATGGCCACTAGTGTTCCACTAATGATCAGAATAATAACCCAATCAGAACAAAACTGCTTCTTGGAGCCACTTTAGTGGGAACAGATTGGGCTAATCAGAAGGGACTGGGTGGTGTAAACTAAGTCTATTCAGTAGAAAAATATTGGCATGTAATGGCCGCGTGAATGCTATGCAAATTGTACCCTTACTGTTGTATCTGTCAGTAGCAGTCTTTATTCATATCTAGTCTTTGAGCTAGATATGCAGAGATGGCAGCAGAAGCTGAGCAGCGAGGGCGGAGCGCCCATGTGTGGCCGGTGGAGGTGGGTTGCTGTGGATTTGTGGCAAAATCCACCTTTGCTCTCCTGTGCAAGCTAGGCACAGAGAGTCGCGGTAAACAAGGTGTCCCTAGCAGCAGAGTGAGCAAGTGAGTAGCTGTAGCTATGGAGGAAACATGCTAGCTGGGGAGCATGCTATAGGTAAGGCTAGCTGAGTGGTTTTAGTAGTTAGTAGTGGGGCTAAGCTAATCTCTCGGTTGAAAGTCACACAGCTGTGTGGTGGCAGGAACTCCCTGTTTAGCCTTCTTGAGGTGTAGTAGGCCAAACTTAACGAAACATTGGTGAAGGGAGTTGCCCACTTGGTAATTGATGTGACGCATACTGCCTACTGCTGTTGGTTGGCTAGTTAGCTGGTGTCTTCTAGGTGGTTGCTAGTTGGTAGCTGATGGCTAGCCTCTGGTCAGTTTTTCAGTTGGACAGAGTTGTTCCTTTAAAACATGTCCATCTTCATCGTCTCCTTGTCTTGAATGATTTCAGTCGGGTTGAAGATATATTGTCCATGTATGACCACTGAGATGCTGTACAATGTTCTCAAATCCTTGATTTCATGTCAGAAAACCTCACTCCTGCACAATCCCAATTGCTTAGATGTGTTTTCTCCAAGAGCAGTAAAGCTTTTTGGAGTTACTTTGTGATGGGCTGTTGGCAGATCTCAGCTCAGAGACAAATGGAGGTGAAAACTGTCATCATGAAATACACACACTGTCATCTCAACAACGTCAACAACACACACACACACAAAAAATACTGCCTCAGAAA